>NW_027526335.1:99836202-100546004 GCF_048455015.1 Haemaphysalis longicornis | reverse complement strand
TGCATTACTCTTGGAACGTTATTAATTTCAGATCCATGGAAATAGGATCGAGAACATTGTCGAAGAAACAAAAAATAAAGTTAGCGACAAGGTGGCACCCTTTCCATATCGAACAATATTGCCCGACGGGACGTACGACAAAAAGAGCAAACGGGCGCTCCGGTTGAAACGCCAGATAAGAAACCGGAATCGGCCACGCACGGTTACAAAACAAACAAAACGAACCATAAGGGATAATTCGCGGAAATATGAAAAGCAAAAGCACTAGGACGTCCCAAAGCTTTTTTTACACGCGAGACTGAGCGCAAGGTAATACTAGTTTGCAAACAGGTAATGAAGCACCGCTACTACCTGACTGACCTGACAAAAATCCGGCTTTAAGTTAGCCTTGTACAACTCTAGGTCCACGATGCTCTCAAAATGGTACATTGCTTTTTTTCATTCTCACAGACAGTGCATTCCCACACACTGTCACACACTTATAATCGAAGCTGAAATCTCCCGTTTCTTGCCTTGGTATGGCGCGCCTCCATTTCTCACGCAGCTCGCCGTCGCTTGGTAAACATAACAAGGAAACATTTTCTGTTGTATCGTCGTACAAGGAACGACATCCCGGGGCGCAACACGCGTTCGGCATCGTCGTTGCACTACTTAAGTCGCATCACAAGAGCGCGATATGCACGTTACATTTTTTTCCCGCAGAAAACAAACACAACTCGCCGCGGCTCCGGCGTTCGAGCCAGCGCAACGCCGCCCGAGGAGTGACCTCAGTGAGAGGGTGGCGCCACCGCGCGGCGGCCAAACGCAGCATATGAAGCTCTCCCATTGAGTTACGGAGGAGTTTCGTGACCAGTAAAGCATTGAAGGACTCTGGCGATACACAGGAACTTTAGATACGCACCCCCAATAGCGCCATCTACTGGCCCGCCTGGAAGACTCTAATTATTTCGGGAACAGATAAAAAGGAGCCCGCTTTTCAGCCTCAGTGTAGTAAGGCTGAAGTTGTGGGTTTTCGCTATGGCAGCCTAGGTTCGAGACCCAGCAGGTACTATGTTTTTGTTGGCAAGGCCAGGAATTCTTTTTTACTGTAAAATGCTCTCTTTCGGAATTAAGGATGGTTTTGGTATTTTTAGGTCGGTTTGTCATTCGAAACGTTTAATTATAGTTCCACGATTAACGAGAAAGGAAAAGGGGTGCACAAGAGGTGCGTCTGGGCGGCCAGGTTTGTCAAATACGCGGCCGGGGCTTCCGCATCGATTAATTAACGTAAGCGGACACAGCGACATTCAGGGCGGGTTCCTGCAAAATAACCACTTGCTCGCAAAAGCGTGCGTTCCTCGATATTGCCCTCAGGCCTGGATTGTGACGTACATGTGCAAGGAAAAATTGGCATTGTACACACGCCGAACGCACGCCACCATCCCATTGTGCCTGTCCATATATCGTTCTACTGCCAAAAGGAAAACGAAGCTTAAAATAATTTACACACCGGAAGGTTGTTCGGTGGCGTCACGCTTAAACATTTCCTCTTTTGTAGGTCGAAGGCCGAGGTGGGTAAAAAGAACTACCTCTAGAACCGGCCAACGGGATTGAGGTGGCGCAGAACCGAAATTAAGAAAGGTTTTGTACCCTTGGTACACTTCGCGTACTTGAATTGCAGTAAAACAAGCGGCCCCTGAACCGATTTTAGCCACTCGCACGTCCTCAGAAGCAGTTTAACACTCTTTTTTTATGTTTGAAAAACAAGCCGCGGTCGCTCAGTGGCTAAGGCGTTGTGCTGCTGCGCTCGAGGATGCGGATTCGATTCCGGCTGCGGTGACCTCGTTTCAGATGAGGCGACAAGCAATAACTCCCGTGTGTCCGTATTTTGGCGCACGGTAAATGATACTCAGGGGGTCAAAATTAATCCGGAGCCATTCTCTACAGCGAACCTCATAGCCCAGGTAATACCGGCGTGTTTGGCACAATAATTCTTGTTTCAAAGAACTAGCCGTTGCTTAAATTAACTCTTACCTGGACCTGAAGGACGTTTTTTTCCTCAAGAAACTACCATTGAAAAGTTAATATTAACGAACCAAATTAACCAACATAATTTCACAACCACCGCATTTTTGCAATTCTAAGCACCCCCGATTCCAAGCATCCTCCCCTTCTTTCAGAAAAAGAAATTTGGAAAAAAAATGTCTGCACGCGAATCTTAGCAACCGCCTTTCTAAGCAACCATCGCACGGTGGATTGCGGACGCGTGTTAGCGGGTCCAAGTTGATGTTGTGACCAGGTCATTGATGGAGTGTTCCTTTATAAAATACTTCTACAGAACAGAAGACAACCTGCTGTGGGATACAGGGAGGGGTGACTCAAACGGTGCAACAGACTCGAGTGGTAGTGAGAGTGACTGAGTATCAGACGCGAGCCACGGGTTCACTGTCTGTGTAATTTTTTCTCTTGAATTTTTTCCAAATGACACATTATTCCTTGCCCGCGTCTCGTTGAGACGCCACCGGAAAAAAAGTGTGTGTGTGTTAGAAGCGGGAGTCAATTTTTGTTTGGCGAATCTAAGCACCCCCCTGACTTTGGGCGTCGCGATCATGGAAAAAAGGGGCTGCTTAAAATCGAGTCAGTACGGCATGTTTCATTCATGGCCCGAGCTCTCCTCAGTGGCTGCCGGCCACGCAACTAGACCAGGTGACGTTTTAGGGTAAGTGCAAAAAAATTCCACCCACCTCTCCTCGCGGGAACCCTGGTGTGATGCGACGCTGAGGGGGGTTCAAGCGCAAGCGCAGAGCAACCGTCGACCGAAAGGCCGCCGAGAGCGCACACCGGTTATATGCGCAGCGCGCCCGAAGGAGAGGAGACCGCGGAAAGAGAGAGTACTGCACATGCGCCGGCGCCAGTGTGTCTGCCGCGGCTATGACGCAACACAATCCAACACAATCCACTTTAATCCAATCCAATCGAAATCCAATCCAATCCAAGCCAAGCCAAGCCAATCGAATCGAATCCAATTCAATGCCCCTCGCTAGAGAGTGTTCGCTATCGGAGAGGAGAGGGGGTGAGCGGAGGAGAGTGCGGACGCCGACGACGACGACGGACGCGCGCAGGAAGGACAGGGCCGCCAACAAGACATGCTCTCAGCGTCACATCTAAAAAGAGCTGGTAAGTCGCCAGTCTTTCATTTGCTTTTAACTTAAGTGCCAAATTCGCGCCAACGGATTGAAGTGTCAAACGTGAGGCTTCCCGTGTTACGCTTGCAAAACGGTCGACAGGCAGCAACGGGATGAAGCGACGGAGGTGGGCAACAGCCCGACGGTGGGTCTAACGTCACCCTTCAGCACTCTCAACTGGACGTGCAACAAGCATGAGATTGCTTGGAACGTCGTAAGGCTGGACTTGAAAATAGAGCGAGAGGCCCCAGGTAGCGCTTTGGCGCTTGGCGTCGTCAGTTAGCACTGCTTTTGTAACGTTGGGCCTACTTATAGATATGAAAAAAGACCACGGTCCAAGGATCTCAGTCATAGCGACAGATGAAGAAAAAAAAACGGATTCAAAGAGAAAGAGAGGTATCGAGGATAGGATTAGCAATCCAGATGTTTAGCACGGGCTGCGTCAGGAGAGAGGACAGAGAGAGGAAGAGTTTATTTTCGCCAATGATGTAAATACATACCATTATAGAGGTCAAATTTCCTTACTTGGCTAATTATGTTTTTTGGGAAGATGCAAGTCGTACAGCAGAGTTGGTCACTTACTCTGTGTTTAAAGTATTTCAGACCGTCCTTTGTAGACTTTTTTTCCTTTATTTTTAGTTGTCGGGTGATATGTATAAGATGGGCATTTTGGATTTTGTCAGATTATTTTTGTGAAAATTTTATTTCTGTATCTTCTATTTCTTGATTTCTTTCTAAAAATTTTGTTCAACCAGTTATCTCAATTTACGCTGTTATAACGATACAGGTGCTACCTTCGCCAAACCGGCATTTTTGAGGAATTGCAAGTGTTGCACGGTTCGCCATTTTCGCTATTTTTTTCATTGACATATTCAACGTTTTGCGTACTTTTTTGTGTATACTTGGGTTTTAGACGAAGGCGTATAAGATACACATTTTTGGTTATTTTGTGAGAACGTTTTTGTGTATATTTTGTTTATTTATATTTTTTAGTTTTTCAAAATTCTCTCAGACCAATTATCTCCAGTTAAGCTGTTATAACGATTACAGGCGTTGCATAAGCCAGATCTGCATTTCTGCGGATATGCAGGGTGTTAGACGGTCCGCCATCGTATTTAGAACGTTTTTCTGTGCGCATTTTTTTCGTTTATTCTTAGGTTTTGGGAGGATATATAGAAATCGGTGTTTTTGATTTTAGCCCATATTTTCTTAATTTTATTATTTCTATTTTTCTTATTTATTGGTATTTCAAAATTCCATTCGACCAATTATCTCCATTTACGCCAATATAAAGATTACAGTTGTTACTCTCACCTAATCTGCATTTCTGCGCTAATGAAGGGCATTACACTGCCCTGGCTTGAGGGATACTAGCCAAAGAAATATACTAATTAGAACTACTATTCACTAATAAGAATATTGATAAGTTAGAACGCTTCCAAAAACGAGCAGCACGCGTTGTCACAGCCAATTACGATTTCATTGTCAGAAGCTCGAGTATTGTTGACGGCCTTGGGTGGAAAACGTTGGCAGCACGTAGGAAAGTATTGAGGTTAAAATTTTTATTTCGCATTCTAAGTAATAAGACAGGAATTAACACAAACATTTATATAAAAGAACCTCATTACATCACTGCTACACGAGATAGACCAAGAAAAATTAGACCGTATCAGTACCGTATTGTTGTCTTTAAATACTCATTTTTTTTTCCTAAAACGATTGAAGATTGGAATGCTCTCCCCAGTGAAGTAGTTCCCGCACCTGATTTCCACACTGGCATCGATGATTTTGTGATGTAACATGTAACAGTTGTGTATTATGCTCCGCCATTGTATTTATAAGGGATGTTGCCCTTTTGTGTATAGCCCCCCCTTTTTTTTGACTGCTTTATGCATCAAGATTTCAACACCTGTCATGCGAAGAAATCGCAACGACATAAAAGAAACGCCCAAAGAAGACGACAACAACGAAGACGCAAGGCACGCGGCGCGAAGGTCATCGACACCGGTTACGGCGCCGAAGGCTCGCGACCACGGCACGAGCTCGCGCCGGCCACCAGCCAATCGGGAGCGGCCAGCGACAGCGTCCGGCGGGCAGAGGCGATCCCGAGAGAAGAACTCCGAAGTGTGGAGAGTGACTGGGGGCTTGGCGGTCGGGCGACCGGACCCGTGCTGTGCCCCGAAAGGTCCTCCACAACCGCATGCCCAAGACACCCCCGCGCACAAGTCGTCACGCCGGCCTCAGTGAAAGAACGCGACGCCCCAAGGCAGCTGCGTCGGCCACTACGCCACGGGAGCTGGGAGCGCGCTCGACTACTGCCGCCACGACATCACCTGGACGTTTCAAAACCGCAACACCACTACTGGGACGTGAGGTAGGAGTAGCCCGTCCCCGCAGAGAACACATATTTTGGGACATTTCATTCCCGTACTTAGTCCTCGCCCTTGACTTCCGGACTTTGACTATCCCCCGTTTGCTTGAACTCCTTACCGTGTTCCATAACGCTTTTTCACCGTTATTCTGTATTTATTAGTTCCCACTGTTCTTTAGTTTATCTCTGTTTGCTGTGTGTATTTGTTTGGGTTTCGGGTTACATAAACAGAAAGTCTCGTTTCCACAGTTTCTTATATTTTTATTATTGTCCTGAACCTGACAATAATTGGCGTCCACGGCAGGACGAGGCTAGTTCATTTGGCATTCCCTTAAAAAAAAAAACCGAACCCGGAATGGACACACGGGAGCTCATTGCCATGGGCGAACGCTTGGGCTTGAGTGGCGACGAACTGAGGCAGTGGATCCAGGCAGAGCAGAAGCGTTTACGAGACGAAAGAGCGTTAGAACGGGAGCACGAGCGGGTGAAAGTCGAGCACGAGCGCGCTCGTGCAGAAGTCGAAGAGCGCAATTTGCAGCTGCGGATTCGCTTGGCGGAACTCAATGCAGCGCGAGGAGAGGGGGCCCAAACAGATGGCGAGGGAGAGACCACTGGTCAGGCTCAGGCTGCCACCCCGAAAAGCTTCAGCGCACGCAAATTCCTGCCGCCTTTTGAGGATGCCCGAGATGATCTCGACGCATACCTTAAACGGTTTGAATGCGTAGCCCAAAGTCAAAGCTGGCCTAAGTCGAAATGGGCCATCGCCATCAGCACGTGCCTTACCGGAGAAGCACTGAAAGTCTACGGCCGCCTTTCTCCAGAAGAGTCGCTAGACTACGACCAGGTCAAGCTTGCACTACTACAGCGGTTTCGATTCACCGCAGAAGGCTATAGAGAGCGCTTCCGTCATTCGAAGCCGGAGAGGGACGAAACCGCTAAACAATACGCCGCTCGACTGAAAGGTTATTTTGAGCGGTGGGTAGAACTCTCTAGCATTGACAAAACCTTCGACAAACTCGCCGATTTGTTAATCACGGAGCAACTTCTCTCGAACTGCCATAGAAAACTCGCGATGTTCGTGCGGGAGAGAGAGTGCAAAACACTCTCTGAGACCGCGACTGCTGTTGACCATTTTATGGATGTCCAAAAGCAGAACCACTTGTTAATTTTTGATGATAACAACGGAGAACAACAAGGAAACCCGGTGACAAGTGAACGTGACGTGGAACAGCAGGACAGTCCCGGCCCGGGTGGTGTAAGGAAAGGAAAATGGAGGGTAACTAATGCCGTCTTAGACGTCCGTGCAGGAATGGATAATATGCCTGTTGTGAAGGGCAGAGTCGATGGCAAGCCGGCTATTATTTTAAGAGACACGGGAACTAACACAGTAATCGTTCGCCAGTCTCTCGTGCCAGGAGCGGCACTTACCGGCACCTCTTGCATGTTACAATTAGCCAATGGAAAATGTATCACTGCCCCAGAAGCGAAAGTGTTCATCGAGTCTCCGTTTTTCACTGGAATGGCGTTGGTAAGCTGTTTGAAATCTCCACTGTACGATGTGGTCATTGGCAATGTTCGAGGGGCCCAAAACTTTGAGGATCTAGCCCGGAGTTCAAACCGACTGAGCCCAGAAACATCGCCCGGTACCTGTAACACGCTGAAACTTCGGAGAACAAACGTAGCCAGAGAGCAGGTGAATACCGGTTACGATGGCGATGCAGCCGGCTGTCAGTCAAGCCAATGGTCCCCTGTGTATCCGAGCAGAATATTTTACTCGAAACGCCGAAAGCCCACCAATCCACTGTAATACGCTCAACAGCACTGCTATGTTTGTTTCTTGGCTTGGCGTTCATATGGTGTACGTTGAGTTTGAGGACGTTTGAATAGAGTTGGTCAGCATGTTGATTAAGTTGTGCTTGTGTGCTGTTGTTTAGTATGATGATGCTGTTAAAGACTAGGAATGAAGTTGGCGTGCTATAATATGAGTGTTCCGTAGACAGTTTCGTGAAGTTTTGGTGAACTGTGCGCGTTAGGACTGCAAAAAGACATTTTTCGTGGAAAAATGCTTGAGTGGGGGGACGTGTCATGCGAAGAAATCGCAACGACATAAAAGAAACGCCCAAAGAAGACGACAACAACGAAGACGCAAGGCACGCGGCGCGAAGGTCATCGACACCGGTTACGGCGCCGAAGGCTCGCGACCACGGCACGAGCTCGCGCCGGCCACCAGCCAATCGGGAGCGGCCAGCGACAGCGTCCGGCGGGCAGAGGCGATCCCGAGAGAAGAACTCCGAAGTGTGGAGAGTGACTGGGGGCTTGGCGGTCGGGCGACCGGACCCGTGCTGTGCCCCGAAAGGTCCTCCACAACCGCATGCCCAAGACACCCCCGCGCACAAGTCGTCACGCCGGCCTCAGTGAAAGAACGCGACGCCCCAAGGCAGCTGCGTCGGCCACTACGCCACGGGAGCTGGGAGCGCGCTCGACTACTGCCGCCACGACATCACCTGGACGTTTCAAAACCGCAACACCACTACTGGGACGTGAGGTAGGAGTAGCCCGTCCCCGCAGAGAACACATATTTTGGGACATTTCATTCCCGTACTTAGTCCTCGCCCTTGACTTCCGGACTTTGACTATCCCCCGTTTGCTTGAACTCCTTACCGTGTTCCATAACGCTTTTTCACCGTTATTCTGTATTTATTAGTTCCCACTGTTCTTTAGTTTATCTCTGTTTGCTGTGTGTATTTGTTTGGGTTTCGGGTTACATAAACAGAAAGTCTCGTTTCCACAGTTTCTTATATTTTTATTATTGTCCTGAACCTGACAACCCCTACAATAATGACATATCGGCGCTGTAGGTATATGGAATAAATAAATAAAATAAATAAATAAATATAATAAATAAGTAAATAAATAAATAAATAAATAAATAAATAAATAAATAAATAAATAAACTAACATCTCACCAACGTTCACCATCGAACACACTGGCAGGCGAGCTAACCGTAGTAACAAACTATCGCTGGCATAGAACTGCACTGCATAATTATCTGAGCGCATCAAATGCTTCATTGGCGTTTAAGATATGCGTTTGGTTCATGCCCATTTCCTTAAAAGTTATTATCTAATGCTGTTATTGCTGAGACCTAAATGAAACCGGTGAACCGCAAAAACAGTATATATGGCGCCACTTTGTGCAACAAGGGGTGCCGGGAAAACACGCAGAGGAATGGTTACGGTTTCTCCCGCTGTTTTCTAACTTATTTGATGTGTGTAGAGTCCTGGCATTAGGTTTAAATGTGTTCATAACAGCACAGCCTAACGTCTGGTCATGTGTTTCTCAACCCATTCTGAACCCGCCACAATCTTCCAGAAACAATGGCACGGCCAATTTTAAGTCGTTATTGTCAATCATAGACATATATTCCTTGCTGCAAGCCAGGCGCACGGCCTTTCTTGTTTGGCAGCCGTTCAAAGATGGTGCCACGTAGCATAGCCGAACAGTTTCGAGGGCCGTCATCTCATTCTAGTTCTTTCGTTTTAGCAACTGCATCTTCAGTTTCTTCTCCTCAGCTTGCGTGAGCAAAAAATCAAAAGGTTAGCTCCCGGAGGAGCTCTACGTTTGTGAATGACTGCACAACACAGACAACTATCCGTGTGCCCGAAATCGGCCTTGACGCCCGCCACATGTCAACTGTAGAGGAAGATTGAGTATAGCGCCGTAGTTTTCATAATGCCCCCTTCGCGTGTGGTAGACCATTAGTTCTCATACGTGCGCAAAACATTGTCTATGTCGTCTGGTGGCGATCCTGCCACACCAGAGTGTTGATTTGAGGAGGAAGCAAATAAGAAAGACGCGCGGGCCTGTAAATACAACGCGAAGACGTAGGAGAAAGGCGGGTTGCCGCAAACTGCTTTCCTTGTCGCAAACTGCGGCGGGCTTTTCTGTGCGTCATTTCTAATTACACATGTTCTGCAGCTCAGAGCGCAGGAGTCCCAATGAACTCTGCGCCACGTAATCAAGCGTTATGCGCCTCGCGAATATTGTGTGTCCCTTGTTCATCCTATCTTCTGACTATTTCGCACTTTTAGGACGTGTGAGCAAAGCTGCGTCCGAGGGAGGGCCCTGAGAGGTGGCTGCCCACAGAACCTTTCAGTGAATGAGCCTTCTGGTACAGCCTTCAATAAATATTCGCCTGGTTTGACCGACGTAGCATTGACCACATGAAAGTGGCCTGTCATGAACCAAGTGAAACCAGCAGCCTAGGAAGAATCTTCGACTATACCATCTTTCTTTAAGGCAACAAAAGCCCGTGGTGGTTGACTAGGGCACTGCTTTCGGAAATAAACATCTTCAACGGCCAGTTCTCACCACATGACCCTTTTGACTTAACCTTTAAAACTACTCTACCTGCCTAACATTTCGTATGGGCATTTGCGACCATCCGAATCCCCACGGTTTTCCTTACGCGGAGTAGTGTGAGTGCCGGCTAACCAGCTGTTAGCTCGAAGCTGAGCAATGTCTCATCTCTGTGGACCTGCAGCATTCTGTAATAAGCACAGGCCGAGACCTTTATTTTATTTTATTTTATTTTTATTTCCCTAATGTGCTTCAATAACTTTTTTTTACTACAACAAGGGTACTCATGCGATTGGTCCTGGGTGGACTCGATGTGAGTAAATGAATTTGTGTAAACATACTTATGCCGGTCATACCATACAGGCTTGTTTTTTTTTTAAAGAAAAGTTGTAGGGGCTCGCCATCTCGTTGTAGCTCGCTCTCTGAACCCAAGTAGAAACACACGTCGTTCCGTCGTCGCGGCGTAACCCAGAGGCTTCAAAAGCACAGCGGTTTATATAGTCATAAGCGTTCGAAAACCATGAACCGCTAGCTCTTGTCATACACCTCCCCATTGTTTAGCGCAAAGAAAACTGCAGGGACATTTAAGGGAAAATATACGTAATTGAGCGGAAGCGCCCGCGTTCATTTAGTTGGGAACGCTCGTTGGGTTGGTTTTTACGATATTAAGCGAAAAAAAGTGGCAGTGCAACGCCGGCACGTGCGGGAGGAAGAGCAAGCACAATAAATTAAAGCCGTTCCACTCAATGAGAAAGTTGTCGGAAGTGCAGAGCAGTGAACCGCCATAATGGGCTATAGCACCGTTATCCGCCCACTGCTACCACCCCATGTATTTCAAATTTCCCGCCTTCGCAGTGCTCGCACGCCCCCTGCCTGAAACTGCGTCAGCTGGAGTTCCGTTCTCTTTGTGCTTTTCTCCCCGAAAGTGCCGGCGTTGCGCTGCCACATTTTGCGTTTATCGCAAACATCAAACCAACGGGTATCCTTATTAACCAATGGAACGCGGGCGCTGCCGGTTAATTACGTATATTTTTCTTCAAATGTACCTCTGGTTTTCTTTGCGCTAAACAACGGGAAGATGCATGACAAGAGCCAGCGGTTCACGAGTTTCGAACGCTTATGACCTTATAAACCGCTTGGCTTTCGAAGCTTTTGGGGTACACCGCGAACAACAGTGTTACCCCAAGACGCCGCCTTGGTGCTCTATATACTTGGGTCGAGTAAGCGAGCTAGGACGACAAGGCGAGCGGCTAAGGTGCTCTGCACTTAAAAGAACAGAACTCCCGCTGGCGGAGTTCCAGGCGGGGGGTGCGCGAGCATTGTGAAGGCGGGAAATTCGAATTGCATTGGGTGGTAGCAGTGAGCGGATAACAGCGCTACATCCCATTATGGCGAACCACTGCTCTGCACTTCCGACAGCCTTCACATTGAGTGGAACGGCCTTATTTTTTTTTCAAATGAGACTTACGATCACTCATGAAATGTGTCTACACGGTTGACTAGCTGTATGCTTGGCATAACGTTGGCCCCCTTTACGAAGTCTCTTCTATTTGTTGGAAATGCTTGGGTCCGAACAGCTTCGTTCTCTTCCTTAAGAATACAGTCGTTGATTTCTTCAATTTCTTGTATAACATAAGGTTCACAACCTTATTTTCTTGAGAAGCATGAAGTAATCAGCCTTGACATATATTAAGCCTTCGCTCCAATGATCGTAAGACAACAGATTAACAGCTAAATAATCTTTTTGTCAACCGCACGCGTTCCTTGTTCTTTACGTTGACATGACCCGCTTTAAAGCAAAACTTAAAGGTGTCATGAACTGAGCGCCTCTAAGCGTGATAACGCATATAATAAAATACGCCTCATTGTTACATCTTCAGTATTTTAATGTGTTGAATTTTTGCCGCCATCGACGCAAGGCTCAAATTTCGAATCGCCCGGTAATGAGGACGTAGGGGCGTAATTCGGAGCTCTGAATGCAGTTCCTTTGACACACACAAAACGTAATATCGTCAAACAATTGGGAACTTCGTGGCCAGCATTGACAAGGCTGTCGAGGTTTTGGGAATTAGAACTGCCCACAACAGTGCTGTGGAGTCAGGCAAATACAAGAATAAGACTTTTTTCTCCAAGCTCCATGAGGGCCTCATCCCGCACCAAGAACAAATGAACGTTTCCACCTAGGAGTTTCTTCAGCGAGAAGCACGATGAACGCCTGCGGGGCCTGCTGCTATAATTTCTTATGTCGCTTGCTCATCAGCATGTCATGGCGACGAGGGAAGACAGCTAACGACTCCGATTTTCGTTCTAGGGTTACCTACGGACGAAGCAATAAAACGTATGTCAACGTCCATTTGCTGTCTACCCCTTTGTAGCAGAAATAGCCTTGCGGAAAAAAATACATACCGAGGCTAACCCAAATTAACGAGCATGACTCAGAACCTAACTCGAAAACACGCCGCGATGACATAAGTCAGCATGCATATTAAGGATGTTTTAAAAAAAGCTCAAAAAGAACTTAACACACACATACATTATGGGCATGCCAGTACACACCGACTATGCACCCACTCACAAACACGTCAAGAGAGCAGTGGGAGGCCACCCTGCGCAGCGACGACCCTTCCTGCCAGCGATGGCTGGTGAAGAGAGCCACGGCGGCGTTGGAGGCCAGAGGAATCCTGGAATTAGGATAGCCACCTTCTTTCCTCCCTCTTTCTTAATTTTATTTTGAATAAAGAGACTTTCAATCAATCAATCAATCAATCAATCAATCAATCAATCAATCAATCAATCAATCAATCAATCAATCAATCAATCAATCAATCAATCAATCAATCAACCAACCAAACCCCGATATCTTGGGCCGGCATTGGGTAGACCAGGTGACTGACTGAACGCTAAAGCCATGGGAGTTCGGCTTTAGTCGATAATGTGGGATGCAGTGGCCTTGCGAAAGTTTCTTAGATGGCTAAGGGGATTTGATCATTTTGCTATGGCCCGGGAAGCACTTCGTGCTGAAAAGGTCATGGGTCACTTAACAATTGCAGCCAAATTCAGCATGAGTCGTTTGTAACAGCTCTGTCCGCTCCAATCAGGCGTTCCTTTATACTCGTT
Organism: Haemaphysalis longicornis; assembly: GCF_048455015.1. Classification (NCBI taxonomy): domain Eukaryota; kingdom Metazoa; phylum Arthropoda; class Arachnida; order Ixodida; family Ixodidae; genus Haemaphysalis; species Haemaphysalis longicornis. The sequence continues at coordinate 100,532,992 of NW_027526335.1, read as the reverse complement.
TTCGTATGGCTATCAAGATTCAGTGATGCATAAAAGATTGGCAGCACATTTTTTCTCGCCTGAGCCGCATAGTGGGAACAGAGTCTTTGACTTCCTCGCAGCCAGGTTCATTACTTATTAGTATATACGGTCCGCATAAACCACCTGACCGGCACGGACGCAACTTATGGCAGCAGGGCTGTGGATTCACTAAGCTGTCGTACGTTTCCCATTGTATCTCCTAGAACAGGGGTCGGCAATCTGTGAATGAGGCGGGTCGAGTTGCATCACGGAGGCGACACTTCGTGGGGCTGGACAGCGAATTGAAGCGGGGGGGAGGGGGCTTCCAGGCGAAGAGAAAAGATTCGCCGAGTTGACGATAATGTACAAAAAAAATATGAAGCATGTTTATTTTCCGCACGCCTTCTTTGTTCCTGTCTAATCCAATTTGAGGTCAAAACTGCCATGTTAGCCTTCAGGAAAGAAGTGAAAATGGGGGGGGGGGGGTGGTACGCGAGGTCTTAACTTCACGCGGTCGGCCGCAGACGGCCGACCGCGGGCTTAGAACATACTGTTTGAACATTAGAAGTACGCCCCTCTCAATTTAGTTGCCGCTGTTGCTGAACTTCCGAGACATATTTTTATTTCCTGGATCGAAGCCTTCGGAGATCTGTCATTTGTACCGCTAGTGGAATTCCAGGCATTATTGGGGACGTTATCATTAGGCACATTTCTGCAAAAGCTCGCTAGCCATAGCCATAGCCATATCATCCCGGGTGTCCAATCAGTACATTACCGTAAAAACCCGCGTATAATACGGACCCGCGTATAATACGAGGTGTATTTCGGGGACAGCAAAATCAGAAAAAAAGTTTTCATCCGCATATAATTCGAGGTAAAGAGCACAGAAAACATTTATTTGCACTGCAGTTACCCTTCAGTCATAGTCAGTTTTCGCTGGCACTGTCTCCCGACGTCGGTTCAGTCATCGTCAGGTTCGATGCCCCTGTCTCCTGAAGTCGCCTTGTTGGAAATGTCTTCCCACAGAAAGTGGTCCTCACTGCCATCAAGGGCGTTCGAGATGCCGCATTTTTTAAAAGAGCGACTGACGAGCTCCTCTGGGATGCTGGCCCACGCATGCGCGACCCAGGCACAAAGCACCACCGGAGAAGCCCGCGTCAGCCATCCGGTAGCAGTCACTTACGGGTCTCCTGACCTCATCCACTCTTGGTAGCAGGTCCTGATGCAGTCTTTGAAAGGCTTGTTGATGAAAATGTCTAGCGTTTGTAGCTGGGATGTCATTCCTCCTGGAATGCAATGACTTCGATGCGGGGTTCGCGCAACAACTTCTTCACGGAATCGGCCAGGTGGCAGCGAAAGGCGTCCAACACGAGCACTAACGGGAACCCCAAACAGTGCTCCAGGCCGCCGACATCACACAGACTTTATCCAGTCAAGCACCAGTTGCTTTCTCCACCCGCGAAGACTGCCTTCGGTGACGCCGAACTGCCGTCCTGCGGCGCAATTACTGATGGTCTGGGCACATAAAATAACTTTTCGTTTAATTGCCGCTGAATACTGCCTTCGTGCACCCGACATCGTGATAGACTTGCGGTGAACGTGCCGATACTTCGCGTGGTCAAAACTATCAAAATGGCGCCGGCTAAGAGAAGCAGCAGCCAACTAACGTCACTGCAAGAAGGCCCACCCTCCGCTGAAACCGAAACCGAAAGTGGAAATTTTCGTGTGAAAACTTTGGGATCCACATATAATACGAGGCACAAATTTTACATAGTAAAATTTGGAAAAAAACCTCGTATTATACGCGGGTTTTTACGGTATTACACAAGCTTCGTTTGGAAAGCCACTGTAACAAATAATGGCCCCTAACACGTACACAAGTGGCAGAAGATGCACTTCCATCATGGGAATCGCATGATGTCCGCTATTTCCTACTAATGTATGCCTTATATCCAACAGAGCTGCGAAAAATGAATGACCAGTTCCGAGACCTTACTCCGAATTTTATTCTTTTTTTGCGTGTGTGGAAACTTTTCTAGGGCCTGCGATAATCCATAAAGCTGACACAAAGCCTGTGTGAATTCTAGGACTCTTCTCAGGCCAGGAAGACCTGCTAGTCTTGGTACAGTATAGTTCGGGCAGATGGACTGAGGATCCTCATTATCATATTTTCGTGCATTGTAGAACAACATCTCCCATCTTTGGGACTGTTCGGCCGCACGGCGCACCAGGGAGGCTAGATCGTGCTCTGGGGGGGGGAATGCTGATTGCGTCTCAGGAAGCATTCCTAATATGGTTTCGCCCATTTAGTTTTGCCTCACAGGTAGTTGATCATGTTATTTTTGCCGGAGGATGCGGTACTCCAGACATGGTTCCGGCATGTGTTTTATGGCCGGATGCCCTTAGTGGTATAAATCATTCTCATTTCTATACAGGCTTGTTACTGACTAGGGATGTAGGGTAGGTACCCACATCAGAGGGCAGTGTTGTAGACATATTGCTAATCGCTTCACGAGGATTAATATACTGTAAAATGGTGCTTTTAGGAATGAGTGCAATTAGTACGAAAATTTATACTGTATATAGCCTTGCGTACTGTCAGTGTGGGCATCTGCTTCCAGATTCCAATTTTTTTCATACCTCAGAAATGAGCTTCGTTCATCACGGCTATGCTAATTTTTCCGTCATACGCCTGTGCACCTCTGTGCCTGCATACTAAATGCACATATGTCTGGTTTATCAACTGCAGTGTTGTAACAGTCTGTACACGTTTCTACGTTGGCGTTAGCAGAATTGGGACTCTCTGTTTTGTTTAGCTGTTGTCTCGAATGCCTAGTCTTTGTTTTCTAGTTATTGGTGTGGTAACCATTTTTTTGGTACTTGCTACTTGCATGCTTAAAGTAACCAACCCCTGCTTTGATTCTGATAGATGCCTTAAACAAATCAACACTCCTCTACATCGCCGTCATAAGTAGAGCCTGATTTCCTGATTTTATCGTGGATACTGCCACCCCAGAAGGGTCAGCGGACAAATCTCGGGGCTCCCCGCGTTCGGCCTTGTCGTTTGACAGAGGCTGAGTTGCATCATAAGTGACCTGGAAATAAGGTAACCGTGATCCATGCATTAGCGGAGGGTCCTGAGCTTCTTCCGGGATAATTATACGCACGGCCAAGCTCGCGTAATAACCCAGCCACCTCTGGATGCTCCAAACGGCCAAAAAGGGCTAAGCCGCTTCCTAGGGCTCCCCCCCTCCCCGCCCACACCCCCCCCGCGGGTTCATCCTACACTCCGCTTCTGTTTCAGTGGAACATGTGACCCTGCCTACCATGATGAACTTTGTGCACACAACCCTCCTGTTTAATCGTCACCGCGCGGTCGGGCCACCACACCTACGGGCGGCTGGATGGCCCGCGACAAATAAAGACTGCTTGCTTCTCGCTAACGTTGCTCTTGAGCACTGCGAAAGAATAGTTCAAAGGGAGAGAAAGAAGGAAAAGAAGTATGTCAGGAAGATATATCAGGCGCCCGGCCGCTGTAGCGCAACCGTACGGAACGACCTCTCCAATCTCCTTCTTTCTATTCTCTCTCTCTCGCGCACCTTGTCTGACCGAGTCTCACCCTCTCTCACCCAAAATTTCGGGGCCCGGCCGGCTTCCCCGCGTGGCGCGGACTGGTTACGAACGGCGTGGTCAGCATCGCTTTGTGGCCCCGAAACAGGCCTGCTCTTGCTCCGATCCGCAACGCCGTCCGAGGAAGAAATCTTGGTGCGCGCTGTCTCACGGTCGCGTCTGCGTACGCCGCTGGACGACAGCAGACTGCTAGCCGTTGTGCGCTGAACAGTTCTCCACGTGTGGGCACAAAGCTCGAAGACAATGTCTCTAACGCAGAGGATTGCGGCGCCAATCATGGACTGGTACAAGTACGTGAATTCTTTCCGAGACCCCCGCACCGAAGGATGGACGCTGGCTGCCGACGCGAAGTTTGTGTTTCCGCTCCTCTTTTGCTACATCTATGTCGTCAAGGTTGGCGGCCCGCGATGGATGATGAACCGGAAGCCATTCGACCTTAAGCCCGCCATCATGGTCTACAACTTGTCCATGGTGATCGCCAACGTCTTCTTCTTCTACCAGTACACCCGACACTCCTACCTCGGAGGAGGCTACAACGTGTTCTGCCAGGGAGTCAGTTACTCCCGCGACGAGAACGCTATGACCATCCTCAACCTGACCTGGTGGTACCTGTTAGTCCGCATAGCCGACTTCTTCGACACCCTGTTCTTCGTCGCGAGGAAAAAGTTTTCCCACATCACCGTGCTGCACGTGCTTCACCACTTTCTGGTCGTGCTCAGTGGATGGCTGTGGATCACGTTCGGCTGTGACGGCCAGGTGTTGATGGGCATCTGCTTCAACTCGTTCATCCATATCCTCATGTACTCGTACTACTTCCTCGCTGCCCTGGGGCCCAGGGTGCAGCAGTACCTCTGGTGGAAAAAGTACCTCACCCGGCTGCAGATCTTCCAGTTTGTCTTCCTCACAATTCACGTGTCCATACCGATCTTCTACGACTGTGGGTACCCCATTGTTCTCACCGTGCTCGCGTCGGCGCAGGGAACACTGGGTGTGGTGCTTTTCATTAACTTCTACATCAACGCTTACAGGCACAACGGCAACATGGACTTCTGCACCATGCAGGGAAACAAGAAAGATTGATTCTACTCAGTACCCATGGTTTCTCAGTCTCCGCCACATAACAGACCTCCTGTGCGTGCTTCGGCTTCTCAATTCTTCCAAGCTGTGCGCACGCAAGTCTGTTGGAGAGAATCCCACCGCAGCGGCTTCCTGAGACGTTCCCAAACACCGTTGAGCGGCGGGTGGGTTCCTGCTTATCGAAGCGCCTATACGTAGGTTGCGTATTTATAGCGGGTCAGTATTTTTCCTGTACTTGCGACCATGTTCATTGAGCTTTCCCTGCAGGTTTTTATGTGGTAGCGTGTCTCTCTTAACTTTGTTTTGTTGTCTACACCACTATCAGTTTAACCATTGTGTTTGTCACTCGCTCTCGACGCACGGAGACGACTACCTATTGCAGTACTTCAACAGAGGCATTGTCTTTTGCAATTGTTTAATCATTGCGAGAGGAGAGTTACTTCTGTGGAATGTGGTACTTGTTACTCTACGAAGCCGCTAATGCTATTCCAGCGCAATTACATCATTGTTGGCAGAATGCTGTTTAGATCTCCGGTAAGTTAATGCGTTTCATTCACACAACAGTCGTATCGTTCACATTGAGAAACGATATGATTCCGTGCGAGCTGCACTATATTGTAATTAATAACTAACGTAATCACAATGACTCAAAGGGAAAAAACGCTGATGAGATTTGACTTACAAAAAAGAACTGAAGCATCTGTTTCATTTTTAAAGTTTCTAAATCCTTCGTTCAAGGAAATGAAAAATTTACAAAAAAGTAGTTCACGCCTCAATCTAGCTCATTCACAGTAAAGGCTAGTCACCTGATAATTGATAATTTGTACAGACGGTTGTACCTATTCCAAGTCATCGTTACTGTTTAAAAAACGCTATACGTGTTAATACCCCATGTTGTAACTGCCCTTAAAAATAAAAATTGAGACGCTCATATCAGCAAGAATCATCTCACTACATGAGGAAATATTACAAAAATGTGCGCACCGCTTCCCCCGTGCTTAGCATTGTGGATGCGGAACGTAATATGAGGAAGAAATACCGGGCGTACCAAAGGAATACGACGGGAAGATTTGGTTCTTTCTCCTAATTAGTGGAAGAATTCGAAACGGTCAAAAATTGTGAAAAAGAAATGTTGATCACAAGCCAGTTTCGGAAAGGATTTGAAAGAAAAGAAAAAAAATCAGAAGGCACTCACTCAAGGCTGTCGCTTCTGCTCTGAGAATTTTTTGACGTTGCGCAAGATACCTTGTTTTGGTCACCAGAATCACTTCCTCGACGGCGTGGAGCCTACCGAACCACATGCGGAATTCCTTGCTCCAGGGCTCAGTTTGTTCGATGATCACCCTGACCGTGCGGACCTTGGCACCGTTGCTTGCCCCGAATCTCTAGTAGGAAGCTTGGAAAGAATCACCGTTTGTACAGAATACTCGGAAGACCCCAGGTGGTGAATTAGGGGTACGATGGGAAAGGGAACTGGGAAGTCGGATCTTTCGGTCGACCGCATATATGCTTCTATGAGCAATCCGCTCGCCTACGAGGAAGTCCCTGGCACCGATATGTCTGCGGTGCAGTTGCTTCTCGAAGCAGGAGAGGTTTCCAAACATCGTCGCGTTGTGCAAGCGGAGCCGGATTTAGACTTCCGTGTACATCGATCAATGATACGACGGAGCACGGGAGACGTAGTCAGGCGAAATCCACGTTTGTGTGTCTGAGGACAACGAGTGACGGCCTTAGATCGACTTTTTCGGGTCACTAGCAAATGTCTATTTTCTGTTTGGTCTGGCGCTGTTGCCCTTACTGACTTGTTATTATTTTTTTTATTTCATTATTATTACTATTATTATTATTATTATTATCTTCATCATCATCCGCCACTGTTTCGTGAGAAGATAAGTGGTTCCGTTCTTGCAAAAAACGCGGGTGTTGCATTTCTTCCCACAACCACAATAAATGCGGAAGTTAGCCGGACCCATGAATTACCACTGGTGGTCGTCATAATTTTCTGGCCAATTAAAAGGGCGATGTTGACCTTGGAGTTGGCCCGCAGTTCTATTGAAACGATTCAGCTAAGTTGTTGCCACTATGCCTCCTTTTTTTAAATTGAAGGTTTAGCGGTGAAATTTAACGGCGTATTATCCCTTAATCATATTCGGCTGGTCAGGAAGAATTAAGGGTACATCACGAACAGTTAAGAACAGGTCATACCCCTCGAGGCGGAGACGAAACAATTGCTAAAACCAGATTTTTCTCAAATGTGTATGAGTGAAGACGCAGTGAGAAAAAAAAAATTACACCATCTTCCCGTAGGGGAACCCTGAGTAGTATGCAAAGCAGCCATGGGGTCGATTCAAGTGCCCATTAGTTGTCAGTTCGTTATTTCCGTTAGGTTGAGGTACGTAGCTACCGTTATATTTACAGTTTGGTTTTTATAGTAACTACCACACTTTCCCTTACCGTAACTACGAAATGGGAAATTGCGTTGAACCCATGGCTGTTTCGCATACTACTCAGGGTTCCCCTACGGGAAGGTGGTGTAATTTTATTAGATGCGGCGGGGCTATGTCCCTCCCTTGTCGTTGTTGCGCCGTCCACACCCCCACTGCGCATGCTCGGCTTGCTGAACGCCCGGTGGTGTCTTACCCTTTAATGGCTCCTGGAGCGACAGCGTTACCGGTGTCTTCCTGGGCCGGTCCGAGATGAGCCGAGCATGCGCAGTGGAGGTGTGGACGGCGCCACAAGAGAGGGACATAGCCCCGACCATGAGATGCTGGAGCGACAGTGTTGCCGGTGTCTTCCTGGGCTGGCACGAGACGAGCCCGCTTCCCCTTAAAGGACTCCTGGAGTGGCATTGTTGCCGGAGTCTTCCTGGGCCGGTCGATGGACGGACGACGGACGATGGACGACGGAGCAGAGAGCAAGAAATGCTTTGCATCTAAAAACGCTCTCGCGTAACAATTTAAATTCCCCGTCTTAGCCAGTGTGTCGCAGTCCAGACATGCGGGATAACTAGGAAGGGCCTCCACCGGCTTCAGTATCGTGAGAAACCCGTAAGCTTAGCGCGTAAATAGCCGAAGATAGGAAATAAGTCTTGCTTTGGAATATGGAGCCCATGCTGATGGCCCTCTGGAGGTTTTATTCTGCGTTGTTCAAAGCTACTCGCGCTTTCATCAGGACTACTGAATTTGTGATTCCGCGACTTTTACCGGTGACTACAGTGACATAATTTCTTAATGCTCGAGAGAACGGGACGGAAGAAGACCAAAAGACAAGTTCCAGTGCTCACAGTGACTTGCGCTTGTTCTGTGTACGCTTCTCCTTTGGGCTTAGTTTCTCCTGTTCTCCGGTCCGTTAAAAAAAGTTTGTCTCACAATCGTAAAAAAAACTAGCCAAGATTATTGGTGTGACCAGACAACAGAGCGCAGCATACTCCTTGTTCTTATTGGCGTGCTAGTCCCAGGGAATTGCTCTTGGGATGCGCCATTTGCAAAACGTGTCCGATTGTGGAGGAGCGCAGGTCATTAGGGCAACGAGAGACCGTATGCATTTCTGCGTCATTTTTGCAAAGTTAGAAAATTAAAAGGGCACAAATGCACGCGCCTTGGGAGGGGACCGAGCACGTGTTTTCCTCTATTTCGTTTCGTTTTGTAACACTCAATGAATGTTTAACGTCATTCGAAAGAATTGAAACCTGGACTTCAATTTGATTACTTAGGGTTCTATACTGCTATATCCATACATACATACATACATACATACATACATACATACATACATACATACATACATACATACATACATACATACATACATACATACGTACATACATACACACATGCATGCATGCATACATACATGCATACCTACATGCATACACACTTACATGCATGCATACATGCATACACACATACATACATACATACATACATACATACATACATACATACATACATACATACATACATACATACATACATACATACATAAACACATACATACATACATACACACATACATACATACATACACACATATGTATGTATATAGACAAATGGGGAACAGATGGTTTGTCATGTATTCTTCTTGACAGAGACTACTCTTGACGTATTTGAAGGTTATTAAGAAAGTGGAAAAAATCATGCTCGCCGGGTGGGACCCCATCCCAAGTTTGTGGGTGCGCACATTCATGCCTGTGCGCATGTACACGTGTGCAGATTTGATGCCTGAGCATCCAGCGGTGCATTTATTCAGTGCAAGTTCATTGTGTGCTGTCTCCGTTACGCAGTAGTGGCCAAGCCTGCTCCCTCGGCACGACATCACTGAAAGCCTCTTCTGAAATCTTCACAGGCTGAGCTTTCTGTTTTTTATGGTCACTCATGCGTATTTTGGAGGCCACGCCGTCACGGACACGCAGCCTTCCTCTTCGTGCGAATGCTCCCGGAAACATGTCGAGATAACAAAAAAAGAAGAGCCCTGAAGCGCTCACAAGGATTATCTGCACCGTTACCCGTCAGCACGCGTACACGCGCGCATCGAGTCGCAAAGGCGTGATCGCTAGCCCGGCAGGTTCAACGCACGCGCGGTCGACGCAAGCGGCGTCACGCGACGTTGGTACCGGCCAAGTTCGTCGGCGCCTGCGGAGGACAATGAACGATCGGCCTTGCCGGCGACCGGGGGCAACGTTGCCGCAACGGCGAGCTCGTTGCGCCATCGCTCTGGCATCCGCCGCGGTCGAAGAAGCCGCCAGCACCGCCGCTCTCCTGCACAGCGGGCGCCAACGACGTCGTTTCGCGGTTGCTTCCTCCTCACGGATTTCCGCGGCTTCTCCTTCGGAGGAACCGGGCCACGGGGTCACAGAGCGCCCGTAGACCGGCACCGAAGCTCTTTCCTGGAGGCCGAGTGTGTGGGAAGGTCGGCCACGCGGAACTGAGGCAGAACCGCCTTTGTTTGGAACCAACCTTCCTTCTTTATAATTGCGTGGGCGGTAGCTGCGTTAGGGCAACATGTGAATCGTCGGTCATGGCGTATCTGTTGCGACGAATTTTTACATGTACACCTACAGAAATGTGTGACGCTTAAAACCAAAGAAATGGACATGGGCTGGCCCTGTAGTGTGAGGAACCGACAACCGGTGGACGATTAGGCTTACAGAATGGATACCAAGAGAAGGGTACAGAAAGGAAGGCAGTAACACGATGGAGGGATGAAATTCAGAACTTCGGGGGTAAACTGCGGACTCAAATAGCACAGGAAAGGAGCGATTGGAGGTCAGTGGGGGAGGCCTTTGTCCTGCAGTAGACCTGATCATGCTGATCAGGCTGATGATGATGTTGATAATGATAGAAGGATTCTGCTACCTTGTTGAAGTGCCGCTTATGACACAAGCGGACTGCTGAAGCACGCGAGGCTCATAACAGAAAGTCACAAAAAAATACGAACAGGTATGAATCTCTATGACGCGTACATTTCTCCGGAGATCTTCTTTCTATTATAAGGGTTCCACTGACGGTAAGGCTGCAAAAAAAGTAAGTTCATAGATGCGCTCACGAATGACGTCCTGCTGGGTAATTGTAAGTGCTATACCGATTTTATTACCGCTTCTGCTGCTTTTATCCCCTTTTAGAAGTTGGGAACAGACGGAACGCCTCTTCGATTACTTACGTCACCGTCTGAGCCTTCACCTTATCGTGGGAGGACACGTACACCAGCTGCTCAGTGTGACAAAACAAAATTCAGGGTAACGTCTGTTTTTTCGGAAGCAGTGGTATACTGCTCAGAACAAAAACAAACAAAGCAGCTAAGATGCAAAAAACGTCTTTATTGACATAGAACATATACTGATGAGGTGGAGGATATTGGCCCCTTTTCTTTTCGGGTATAGCAGTGTGTCATCTAACAGATGGAAGAACGGAACTGTGAGTGTTCTCCGCAAAAGGGACAGCGATGCCCCCTCTTATACTTTGCTATAAGCTCGTATCTCATAACCTCTTAGAAGGACAATGATAGAATATGAACATACAGTAACCCCTCGTTATAACGAAACCGCTTTACTCGAAATATCGCTTTGTTCGAAATTTCTTCTGGTCCTAACCCAAACGCAGGCATTTTTGGCCGCATTACTCGAAGCGCGCGAACAGGTTGACCCGCTCAGAACGAAGTGGAGAGCGGAGGCATCGCCCAGCGGCGGCGACCCAGCGGCGAGTAGGGATGTCATCATGGCGGGTCAACACAAGCTGGTGTCTCCCCGGTGATTTTCTCGAGCCCCTCGTGCTCAATTAGCGCTATCTGACTATAAACAAACGACCCATATTCGTGGTATGGTAATTGAATTTTGTTCTTAGACATTGGTCAATAGCATGGACGCGACGCTGTGTGAACACTGACACTCGAACCGTAGAAGTAGCAGTGTCGTCGACACCCAGGCGACGAAAAACTCTTGTTTTGCAAGCTTCAAGGCTTCACACGTCGGGAAAAAAATTCCCAGTGACGCGAAGAATCGGCAAGGGCTTTTCCTAATTAACAAGTGTCCCAGCCACGGGAAAATCGACAACCTCAAGGAGCTGGCTTTACTGAAACCTATGGATCAGGGTATAATTGAAACCACCGGGAAGCTGTACCGCAGGGCTCTTATGCAGCGCATGCGCACAGCGTATGACGGAAGTAAGAGGTACAACAATGATGCGCTTAGTGCGATCGATTTTTTCAACTTTTCATGGAAGGAACTCGCACCTTCAAAGTTCGCCAACTGCTTTGCGCACACCGGCTTTTTCCGCAATGTTGTCAGCGACGCTGACGACGACCAGCCTGATGATGACCGGTCTGGCAGCGGTCTACACGAGGCTGTTCATAAAATTGCTGGCCAAGAGGTAAAAGGTGACTTCGAGACGTTTGCGTTGGCGGACGCTGCAGCTCTTGTGGTCGCACCAGCGACGGATGCGGAGATAATTTACACTTGGTGGCCCCGACGAGGATAAACAGCCACGGGAAGTGGCAACTATGTTGTAGACGCGGTAGTCCCTTCGCGTGCTGTGAAATAAAGTTGAATGCGTGGGCGGCGACCCCAGCCTCTTGCAGTGCTTGGTCAAATTGGAGCAGGGGTTGCTCGCGCCCGGCAAGAACATTAAACAGCCAAAACTCACAGTCATTTTTCACCTGAACAAAAATTTTGCTTCGCTAAATACATTGTGTTTTGGTTCCTCGCAGATGTGGCGCAATTCAAGATGAACGTTTTATTTTTGTTGATTGGTCGTGTATATCGAAATACCGCTTAGAACAAAATTTTTTGCCATCCCGTTGACTTCGTTATAACGAGGGATTACTGTATTTCCCTCGTTTCCTGCGTCCCGTTTACGCTCTTCACCTGTCAGGAGCAGAATGACCTCCAGCATTTTACGACTGGTGGAATGATGACGCTGCTCTCAGAACGACTGTACGTTACTAAGGGGGAGATGATCAACTTGTACCAGAGCAGCGGAATGATTACACAAAATTGCAATTTGTCGTGAAGCACGTATGCAGTATGCGTACAATATGCGTCCCATCTGGCTCACGATCGATTGTCCACGTTCTCTCATTCTTCGTGAGGATTATGGCAGGTCGTGGCTTACGCCCATTCGTACGGGGTACCGTAGGGTGCAAAACTGGGATGCAATAAATAAATAAATAAATAAATAAATAAATAAATAAATAAATAAATAAATAAATAAATAAATAAATAAATAAATAAATAAATAAATAAATAAATAAATAAATAAATAAATAAATAAATAAATAAATAAATAAATAAATTATTTGTGTGCCCAGAAACAGCTTGGGAGGCCTTCGTGCTGCCGCACAGAAACAAAAACACGCGAAACATGCTGTATATATCTCGCCAAAAAAATATGAGGGTAATAGAAGTTGTTACACACGAAGAAAACTACCCATTTTGACATAAACACACAAACAAACACACTTACAAGAACCCACTCATACGCACAAGTAGTGCCTAGCAGTGGGGCATATCTGATTGAAGTAAGACGAGACAACTAAAAGTGAATAAAAAGCAAACAACGAAAGGATGGCTTATGCTGAACTCACAGAATGAAAGTCAATGAAGTTTATGAACACAGGGTTAAAAGACAAGTAAAGAATAAGTAAAGTTGAAAGTTACACCACACAGTTGACAGTTACAAACTCGCGAACATGTTGGCCAAACAGAGTAGGGCAAGAATTAAATATATTCAGGTGTTCCGACTACCGAATGTACGAGCATTGCAGTCGGAACATAGGGCACAAGACACATAGACATTTAGGATTGTAAAAGGTATCATGTTTGCTGGTCCACGTTTGCGGCGCGTAAAGAGGAACATGTAGCAGCTCACCACAAGATACTGTGGCGTGAATAATTTTAAAGATGAAGAGAATATCAGCCTTATTCCGCTAGGACGTTAAGCATGATAGCGTCAATGAAGAGGGTGATTTGGGGTTATAACTACTACTACCGCCGAAGCGACTGTTGAAAATAGATGTAAACTTATTTTGGACCCTTTCGACAAGCATAGGGTTTATTTTTCACGTGCTATTCCAGACTAAAGATGCATACTCAAGCTGAGGATGACATATAGTTGTGTAGAGCTTGAGAAAGAATTCGGCTCCTAGAACTCCTTCAGCAAGCGACACAACGCCAATTGATCGAATAGCTCTACGACTAATTACCTGGATATGCGGAAAGAAGCCCAGTTTCACGTCGAAATTGACGCCTAGGTCACTAACCTCTACCACATGTGGTAGTAATTAATCGTTGATGTTATAGGAGAACAAAGCGTCGGCTTTTCGGCTTTTCTTGCATGTCATTACCTTAGTTTTAGATGTGTTGATGCGAAAAATACGAGATTGTTGATGTGTTGATGTGTTGATGCGATTTAGATGTGTTGATGCGAAAAATACAAAAAACCAATGCGAAAAATACGAGATTGCTGTGTGGAGAGAGGAACAGCTGGCAGTGTTCCAAATATATTTAAATATTTTTACATCATCGGTATATAAAAGAAAATTGCAACCATTAAATACTGGTGCGACATCATTTATAAAGAATGAGGAGAGAAGTGACCCGAGAACTGAGCCCTGAGGGGTGGCCTCATAGGAAACGGAAGACCGCCTATTTACACGCACGAAACATTACCGATCACATAAATAATTGCATATAACGGATATGAGGGATGGTTTTTCTCAACCATCCGTCAAAAGCCTTGCTCAAATCAAAGCAGACGACATAAAGTTGGCCTCTCCCTTGCACAGCTTCCGAAGCATGCAGTATAAAGTAGACGAGATTGGTATACTGGTCGCTCACCCCGCGAAAAGCCGTACTGTTCAGGTATTAATATGGTTTTTATACTGAACGTGAGTAGTTTATGCAGTACGGACTTAAACAGTTTAGTAGCAGTGCATAAAATAGGTATTGGTCGGTAGTTCGTGGAGTTCAATTTTGAACCTGATTTAAAAACGGGAACAACGTTCGTATTCTTCCACTGCGCAAGGAACTTGCCAGCCTTGAGAGAAGTTTGAAATATACACGTCAAGACTGGAACAAGGATATCACCCAACGCTTTGAATACTACAGAAAGAAGTCCGTCAGGTCCGCACGCAAATGATGATTTTAATTGTTTTAGAACTCTCGAAACGAGACTTTCAGTAACCAACCCTTCGAGGTCTTTGTAGTAACCTGGAGACAATTGACGGGGGCAAGCTGCACTTTTCTTGCATTAGGCAGAGCAGAATGGTGGAGCGCAAACATCGGCAATGTCCGATATGCCCTCTTCCCTTTCATCCACGAGGTTTACATGGGAATTTTTAGAGGTTTGTGAACGGACGTGGCCCCAGAAAGTTTTAGCATTGCGTGTTGCATCAGCCTCAACCGCGGCAATGTAACTCGGCCTATCGCGCTTAATCAGACATTTACAAAAAGATCTGAGTTGACGAAACTCATTCTGCCAACTTTCTTGCCTAATTTTCTTAGCTTACTGGTGCGCCCGATTTTTCCGTCCCAAAGCTCGTTCCTGTTCAGTGGAAAAACAATGCGGAAAATTTCCTTTCTTTTCGATTTTTTTGGAACCAAGCTACTCCAGCCATCGTGAGGAATTTCAGTAAAATAAATCAGTCTGTTCGTCAACGTCGTTGAGGTTACCTATTGGCGGCCAGTCAATTTTAATAAAGTGTAGTAGTCACCACTGTAGTCCCCACGGGCAGAGTCGTAAGTACTGCTTCTCGGTGCGCAAACAGGGGGACTGTGATGATGGAGAGATACGTCATGTAATGAAATATGCAATGAAGGATGAAACTTGTCAGGTTTTGCAAGGTTAGTATCACTGCGCACGAGAGCTCTACAGCTTCCAAGCTAGTCAGACACAAGTCTAAGACGTTACCACATGAATTCCTAATGAAGTTGCACTGCTGCAAAGAAGTATAGGAAATAAAATCTAGCGGAAAGTCACACTTCTAAGATATTAGATAAGACGCCTGACTGACCAGCTGAGTCTCCCATGAAATTCTCGGTTCGTTAAAGTCCCCAGTGACCAGGAAATGGTGATCTCTGTGAGCTAATACAGTAATCTTGATAGTGTTTAGGATATTTTGAAACTCAGTGGCATGTGTCTCAGGTGAAATGTAGTAAGTACACACAAAGAGGCGCTTACCCCGAGCCCAAAGCACATCTAACCAACTACACTCACTCTCTAATTCAAGGTCGAGGCGGCGTTTACACTTAATGGAGTCATGTAAAGGAACAAGCACACCCCCCCCCCCTCCCCCCCCCCCCCCCTTTGTTTACCGCGCAGAGGGTCACGGTAATGCCGGAAACTTGGTAATGCGGAGTGAACAATAATAATAGGGCAGCTAGAAGAAACGATATTTGAAAAAAAATTTGCTGACTGAATGTGAAATCCATGGACGTTCTGATAAAAGCAATCAAAGCCATTATTACTTGCCATCATCATCAAGTCCCTGCTGCTCAGAGCGAATGATTTTTTCATGTAAACAACCTTAGAAGGGCTTGAAAGGACAGTGCCGACTGAGGCCAGAGCACCGGGTCTTTAAGCCGCTCAAAACACGCGTCGTTCACGGCGACCTAGTAAGAGGCATAAGAGTCATGCCTCGTCTTCATACGTTTGCACGCTATCGGGGCGGCGCCAACGCCGGACAGGTGCGCGGAACCATGAGCTGAAGATTTAGACTCAACCAGTTTCCTGACAAACACAGCTTTTGGAGGCCTGCGACGGCTGACAGCCACCAGTCCACATCCCTCAGAGATACCCACAACCAGGGGACGCGGTACAGATTTCTCGTGAGTGCGTTGTTGAAGGGGTAGGTCCCGCTGAGGATGGTCCAGGCGATGGCATTCCGAAGAAACCACCTTCGAGCTGGCATCGGCTGAGAGAGGCGATGTAGGAGGCGAAGCGCTTAGAGCTAGCGTCACCACCTCTATTGCCGTCATCATCGGAGGTAGGGACGGCAACCGTAGATCCTCGTGTGGCGGAACCCGCGTCGATGCCACCGGTGCCGACAGCAGTCGGGCGGGGGCCATGAGACCCAAGCTCCGGTGATTCGATTCCGGCTGGTAACGATAGAAACCATTCATTGGGCGCGCGGCACCACCAGGAGCAGAAGAAGCGGCAGCGGCAGCGGCAAAAGACGATTCAAAGGGGATGACGGCTGACCCGGCCGCAGAAGACGCCACGGGTGACTGAAGAATAATAATCAATCAATCAATCAATCAATCAATCAATCAATCAATCAATCAATCAATCAATCAATCAATCAATCAATCAATCAATCAATCAATCAATCAATCAATCAATCAATCAATCGTTTATTCGTGTGCCCGAACAGATTTTTTTACTGAGGTTCTTCACGGTGGCTTGAGTAGAGTTGATACCTTACTCCAGAAATCACAATTTTTTGGCGTAGTTATCGACATGGAGCGCACATGTGTCTTCCTTAAAGAAGAAACTCACCGCCATCGCCCACATTTTCCGATTTGTCACTGGGAAGACGGGGGGCACATCGGACAGACCAATGCTGCAGCTGTGCAAGGCATTTTTCCTGTGCGTTTTCCTTAGAGCTTGACAGCGATATTCAGTACATGCTCCACTAACCTTCGGGCTGTCCAGAGCATCCAAGCGCAGGGTGTCCTCACGCTTGCCGAGATGTGCGTCAACTGTAGGAACAATAAGCATTGCAAAAGACCTGTCTTTTGCAATGGTCTTTTTCAACCACCGAGACGCTACGCCTACACATAAGGCTCCTCGCGAGGCTATCATGTCCCCAACTTGCGCAACTCCCTCGAAGTCGACCACGCTTGTCATTCGCAGCCATGGTTGCAGCATAAAGGGCTGAAGTACTGTCAAGTTACTCGCCTCCAGTCACACCATTCTCTCTATTGTGGTGCCCAGTAACCCCCCAAATTCGTCTCCATGTTCCGGAAGGAACTTGCTACCACTGGCTCTCAGACAGTTTTCTATGGAGATACTGCACGAACAACACAATTACCGAAAGCTTATATACACAGATGGTTCTGTAACGTCGGTGGTGCGGTGTTTATATCATCAGAGTTAACCAAAATTCTGTTCCTTGTTGTCCATGCCACGAGCTTGCGGCCATCTGAACTGAAATTGCGGCCATCTGCGCATTATTGAAGCCGCTTTCGAAAATGCTCTATTTTTTAGACTCCAAAGGCGCCCTGCAAAGTATGCGATCAGTCCTTCGCTACGGTCCTTCCCGCGAACTGGTGACAGAAATTATTTCACCAGGCTGTCATAGAGGGCTATAATATTTTGTCAGTGGCTGCCACGTCACTGTGGAATAATCGGCAAAATTTTTCCTGATGCAGCTGCCCGGACTGCTCATGACAGTGAAAGAACCATCTTGCTTCCGCTTTCAAGAACCGATGCCGCTAGGGTGCTTCGTCAGTTCGCAAGTGAGACCACCGTTAGTCAATAAAATACACCTGACTTTGTGCATCTATGCCTCCTTAATCAGGACCATTTACTCCAGCGACACCTTTCGTGCGGGCTGTCTCGATAACAGTCTACTTTACTTTGTAGACTGTGGATGGGAGTGGCGTTTACGAAAGCCTACTTCTTCCTCATCGGGATAGCCAGTAGCGCCCGCTGGAAGACCTGTGAGGTTCAAGAGAGAATCGAACATGTGCTTTGTCATTTCTCCCAGTATTCATAGGAAGACTCGCGTCAGCCGCCGAGTTAAGCCGATTGGACAATCAACCGTTCGACTATTCTAGGATATCGACCCATACCGTCGACTGCGCAGAAAGCAACAAAAGGCTTTCTTTGTTTCATGAAAGGCCCAGGCTTAGATGGGAGACTATATTGCCCACAAAGGGACGAAAGTGTGTACACGTTCCCGTTTTTATCCCCTTCTTTTCGACTGCCCTCTTTGTAATTCCTTGAGCTCCGCATGCCCCAGTTCCGAGTAGTGATCCTGGCTCTAAGCATGGATAACCTCTCAGCCTTTCCGTTCGGTTTTATCCTCCTGCTTGCTTAAGGAGGCCGATGTGAACGCTGCCCCACCTTCTCTTCTCTGAAAAGTGTGCCTGGTCTCTTTTTTGGGCGCACAAAGGTAAAAGTCTTTAAAGGACAGATCAGGAAGAAAATGAGTAAAACACGCACCGTTGGTACAATCAGAACCTACAACTGTCGGATAACGCGTCTGATGCTAACGCAATCAAGTTACAGCAGCGACTGTATTCCTCTCGGCTTCCTGTGGCCTTGATTCCAACGTCTGCAAACTGTCAGAACTAGCCGACGTTCTTAAAACCCTGTTATGATACATGTAATACAGACTACCAAGATGAAAGTCACCGCTGTGCATGTATAAATGTATACATATCTTATGAAAATTGCAAATGAGGAAACGTAAGGAAAGCTACAAGTCAACGACGCCAATGAAGGCATAGGGTAAGCAGTTCGCCTCTAATTTTTGTGTGATAATGGAAATTTTGATGAAGTCGATAAGAAATAAAGTGGGAAAAAACGAATATACGGTCCTGGGGGATTTCAGACCGTAGCTATTGGCTAACAATACCGATGATGAGTTAATTGAGCTATAGCATCAGCTGTATTCCTTGCAATTATCTTGCATATACATGTATTTGCGTGTATATGCTGCAGCTACAGGAAACGAGGGGGGAGATAGCTAGAGCCGACCCGAAAGCTACGCATTGTTAAACGAGACCCTCTTTATAACCCGCAGTCATGACTGGAGCGAAACTACGTCATTCATTACACATACGCGCTGGTCTGTGTATGGTGCACACTCATCACCCGCAGCAACATTTTATGTTCCGTACATTTCCTTCGAAAAACAGATAGCCCACAGATTTTACTGAAGCGGTATCTTCAATGGCGTTGACCGAGATTAGGTCAACATTAATTCCCGCCCTCGTGACCATCCGTCTAGTCTGCTTTAGAGCAAAACGAATTCCCTGCTACTTTGTTGGCTTATTTTAGGTGGTTCGTTTGAATGATCTTCATTACTTCAGGTTCATATGTATGAGGACCCAGTCAATACAGAGCATTAGGATACGATAAAAGTAAGCGCCGTGCTGCCCAGTGACTATTTCCACCTTACCATGCCTTTTTAGACTGTGTCAATACTTGGTGCTACTGTGGAGCTGGATTGGGTGACAAACTGTGGCTTTACTTCTGCTTCCGGCCAGTTCGAGCAAAATTAATACAAAGCATCACATGGTACATTTCTTTGTCATACGTGACCGACCACCTGCCTTCGTACATGTGCACTTACCCGCCTGCGCCATGCGTCGACAGACCGATCAGGCATCGATACGTGCTTCCTTGCCCCGCTCCCAGAGTGGTTCCCACGAGGGGGTCATTCCTTCCCACGCGAGCCCTTCGCTCTAGGCTGATGGGCGGCGCCTCGATTCTTGCCGTGCTCGGCATCACGTAGCACTACGACACGTGTGGAAAGGATGTAGGCGAACAGGGGACTGCCGCCTGCTTCCTTTCTATATTCCTCGAATTTCCACGACACGTGGCACGTGTCCTCTCCATCTTCTTCGCTCTTTTTAATGAGAAAGCGTTAGTTGCTCACAAAACTTCGAAAGTGACCGTAGTCGTCGTCGTCGTCGTTTCCGGCAACAGGCAGCCTTGTCCAGCGAATTTCTGCAGGACGAATTGGAACTGATCCGTGGAACCAAGACCAGAGCTCTTGCCACCGGGGTTCTGGAGATAAGACTCCGCTCATAGTTTCACCACCTGTCCCTTTCCAGTAAATGTTTTTTTTTGTTGTTGCTGTTGCTGATAATGATGATGATGATGATGATGATGTCGAATGGCACCAAAACGGGCGCCGCTAAAACGGAAAGGTTTGCCATCCCTTCTTAAAAAGAAATCTGGGGTAAGCGCGAAAGCTTTCTGCCATCAAAACTGCGTCAAACGTGCGTCCAAACCTACGCTGAAAGGGTCTCCAATTGATCGTCAACCCTTAAGACGCAAATCGTAAACCAAGAGCGAACCCAGTAGACGACTTTTCGCTCACTAAGTAAACGTATCTGCGAACTCTCTAAACCAATACCGATACGTTGTTTAGGAAGGAAAGGTACACGATGTGTTCATTCTTCATGATCCATGTGGGCGTTGTCTTACCTTTTTGGCGATTTTCCAGTAACCGCTTCGACAAAATGGAAGCGCGGTTTCATGCTCGCACTCTGTCCAGAGATCGTATAAGAGATTTTCGGTCGACCAACCGGTCTATGAAAAAATGCATCTATTTTTTTTTTGACAGGACGTCATGGGTCATAATAAAAAAAGCTATCGCTTGAGAAAATGAATAGCACCATATTTGAGTTCATGGGTGACTTTAAGCGGAGCGAGAGCCCGGAGCGAGACAAGCGGGGCGCGAGCGCGTAATTTTGCCGACTAAGCTCAGGTGTCAGCAATTTTCTTTTGAGCTCCATTAGTTGCTTCATTTACGGGAGCCTCCGCCAGAAACGTGCGTTATTCCGAGCGTTCCTGGATTCTTGTTTTTGCAGTCGGCCATGTTACTTGCCAGAGGCGCTTCTTTTCGACCCACATTAGTAATGAACTAAGGCTTCCGTATTAATACACCTTTTTCAAATGTGCCACCATCTACCGGAGGAAAACCGAAACGAGCGAGCGACGCCATGTTGGCCAGTGTTTCCTTATCTTAGGCTCTTCAGGGATGCATGGGAAGCTGGAAGGACACCTGAAAAACAAAAGGAATAATAGAATAAGCTGCGCCCGTAGAAACGCTCTATGTATTTGTTTGTTTATTTACATTATTAGTGCATCTTCCGCACGCTCGAACTTCTTTACTTCAGAACTGGGAACCAGATTTGTAGTTACGACAATCGTAAGAGAACATGGTGTACAACGCTACAGAAAGGCTAAATATGAGCTGTTCTTAAATTTGTATAGAGCCTAATACGTCTGGTGATAGCGACTTGATTGTCTTCGTTGCTGCACTTCTGCGCTATACGGTATCACGCGTTCGGCCGAGTGACTACCCAACAAAAACTGCATATGCTGCAGTGCTTGTGCACACTGTCGCTTGGAAAATTCCGCACGGAAAATTAGACCTCCGAGGAATATGCGAATGGCGAACAGTCGCGAAGAGCGGGAGATGACCAATGCATTTTGCCTTATTCGTACGTTACGTGCGATACTCACTCTGAGGCTAAGCGAAGGCTATAACTTTAGCAAAACTCCTCGCCATGAGACACTTTACAAACGAAATAATGGGTAGGACTTGCATAAAAGCACTCTTAAATTTTTAAAAAATCTGCAGAAATTCAGAGAATTGTCTACAATAATACGTAGCATTCTTACGCCGCTTGTCTAGTGTTTGCGTTCTTTACGGGCAAATATGGCTATGAGTAGCGAAAGAGATTGGATTATTCTATTCAACCAATTTTCAATGTTTGTTTTCAACCAATTATGTTCAAGCACTTGTCTTCAATTACGCTATTTTGACGATTAAAGGTGTTCCGCCAAATCTGCATTTTTGTGGAAATGCAGGGCATTACACGATCCTGGCTGGGGGGGGGGGGGGGGGGGGGGTACTCGTCAAAGAAGGCTGCGCATTAAATTTAACCCAGTTCAACCCAGTGCGAAATCTGTTGAAACAGCAAAGCCTTGGTTCTCTTGTGTCGGCTCGAACGTCAACGGTCGTTCTTCCCTAGAAGTTTCACAGTGAGCCGTTTCACTGAGATGTGTCTTCACAAGATCATTTGCATCTTTATTCTGCATCGATATGAACTTGCACACCACTATTTATACTTCGTCGGTATGACACCGTCAGAATTATCGATATTAGACACTGTATTGCACGCGCCAGAGCACTGTGTAAACCCGAATAAAACCACACGAGCTCGAAAACCATGCGAACGAAACCGAACGGGTTGCCAGAGAATCGTTTGGTGAACTCACGGTCCGCTGCACCGAAAGAGCATGATTTGTGGGGCTGCCTTGTGGGTGTGCTTGGCGGGCGACAACCTACTGGCGTGGCGCTTTTGCAAATGTGCGACCACTGCGTCCCTGTCCGTGGAACGTTGCTGCGTGGAGTGTACGGCAGACGGTTGCGTTGCGACGAGCTCAGCTCGCGCCAACTGTCGACGCTCATTAGCATCGTGATGCACAACTTCGCTTCACCTCTAGAAGTTGGCAGCACCATCTAAATACGTCTGGTTAGATGGCAGCCCCATCCAAATCGAGAAGGTTATAAGAAAGATGTCTGGCGCGTTCATGCAGTTAAAGAAACTCTATGATACGCCTGTCTGCGCTTCAGCTCGTAGCGGAGTCGGTAAAGCGCCTGGCACCTCCCGTTGCGGCGACAGAGCACCCGTCTCGAATCCTCGCGTAGCTTCGTTTTTCCGGTGATGTTATTTTCGTGAAGGTTATGACATCAGTCAGATTTAGGTGGATACCGGCATGAAATACTTTTGTGTTAATAAAAAGGATCGTCGAACCGAGAAAGTCGATCACACGGTCCGGACCAGGAAATCCAACATGGCGTTTCTTGCTCGTTTCGGTTTTATTCCGGTAGATGGTGGCACGTTTGAAACGGTCTATTTGAAGCGGTCTATTAACACGGAAGCGTAAGTTAACTACGCTGAAAATAAAACGCCCCTGGCAAGTAACATGGACTGCCGCAAATAAGAATAATCTACGAATGCTCGGAATGACGACACGCTTTGGGCGGAAGCTCCGTAAATAAAGCAACTAAAGGAGCTGAAAAGAATATTGCGGACACCTGGTTCTGAGTGGGATTCAAGCCAAGGGCTAACAAATTACGAGTAGGTAACCCCTGGACCACCACAGCCCGATGATTTTAGATGACTACAGGTGCAAATAGTGAAAGGCTTGTGCACCTCAACTTAGAGACGTGTGTTAGATGCATGGGCTGCGGCACACATTAGTACCTCCAGCCTGTAATTGCAGAAGTAGACATTAGGTGTCTAGCAGAGAACGTGACCTAAAACAGAGGTGACAAGGAAGACTGACCGAGCCTCTCAGTCACAGTAACGAACCGAGAGGAAAAAAAGACGCAGAGGGAAGGTGATCATGGACGACGCCGTCGCACCTCAGCGAACACGCCGGTCAAGCCGATATGAAGGAGGTGGTGGCGCCGCAGGCAGTACATCATGAGTATACATAAAACTAGCTCGCACGTTCCACAGGACACTTGGGTTAATGCGGAGCATTCTTTGACGAGTACCTCCTTCCCTTCACCCCCCGACTCCGACCCAGGCTGGGAAGGTGGTTGGAGTTCGGAGCTGTCAACAACACCCGCAACGATTACCCATGCGGCATCACTTAAGTTCCCGCACGTGGTTCTACAAAGAGTAGTGCCAAAACAAGGAGGTTGTATGAAGCTTCCGGAGTGGAGGCCTCCCATACCCAGCAACGCGGGGAGGTGAAGCCGGGAAAAGCCGTCGGCGGCCATATTGCCATGGGCACAAAGGGCGCTGAGCTGGCAGGGGCGCTGAAGTGTGTTTCCTTAGGTTTACGTGGGTGATACCGATCGCTAAGATGGCTTTGTCGATTAACATACTTGACTGCAGCTTTAATTTCACCTTACGTGTAAGCTATTGACATGATTCGAGCAGCAAGTTAGCGTTTGTATCTCTTTAGGTGGTGAACATTTTGGTGAAGAGCAGTGGCGAAGAGCCGCGTTCAAGAGCCGTCGCCGCGGGAAAGAACCTAGTTATGTGTTAAAAACACCATTAATGCCTTCATTTCAGTAAACGTTTATTCGGTGTCTCGTTATAGTCCACCCCTTTAAGTATTAAAATTGTCATGCTGTACGCCATGGCGAGAGACGTCGCCTGAACACCGCTACTAATGCCAGCATTTCGCTGTGAAAATTGCAGGACACCTTTGTACCAGCGTGATTAGTTGACGTTTGGTTCTTATA
This sequence comes from Haemaphysalis longicornis, assembly GCF_048455015.1. Classification (NCBI taxonomy): domain Eukaryota; kingdom Metazoa; phylum Arthropoda; class Arachnida; order Ixodida; family Ixodidae; genus Haemaphysalis; species Haemaphysalis longicornis. The sequence goes on along the minus strand of NW_027526335.1, from coordinate 100,508,842 downwards.
GCAGGAGTGCCGAAATTGAGTAATGCTAGTTATGCAACTCTCCCACAAAAGCAAGCTTTGTCGGAACAGTGTGTCGAGTCGACTTGTTTTTAAGCAGTGCTGCAAGTAATGAGGATGTTGCAGTGTTTATATGTTCTTCAGGTGCAAGTTTTCTGGCCCCACTGATTGCACATGCACAAGGCCAAATTAAGTAGCATGCTGAGTTACTATGCGGCCCACACTTTAGAATTTGCTGTCTCAGTTCAACTTTGCCATCTCTAGCTTTTCCTTGTATTTTAGAAAATGTATAAGCCGCACACTGAAGCTCGTTAAAAGCAGTTTGTTTATTCAGGGTACACATTCAATATCCTTGATGTACTTCACAGAAAGCATGAGACAAATTTAAGAAATTTTCCTTGAAAATGAAATCAACACCGCGGGTGGCCATCTCTCGGGTTCCAGTCATCTCGCCTAACAGCACATTCTCACGCATAACGAAGCGCTTCATTTTTAGGAAACATGCGACAAGGCCAAGTGTGCATATGTTATCTATGGGTACAAAAGGGCGATACTTACTGCGTTTGGCGCGTTCATCTTATGTCATCATCACCATCATTATTTATTTACCCTGAAGGGCCTCTCTCGGGGCATTACACAAGGGGGGGGGGGGGTGAGGGGAGGGCGGAGGAATAGTCAACGTACAAATGGCAATGAAAATGCAGATCATGGTTACAGCGTTACAGTTTTTGAATTACGAAAACATACAGGTAGCAACAAATAACAAAAAGAACACAGGACATGTGAAACGAAATGTTTAAAAGTCAATTCGCAATCCAAAAAATACTGGCGGCAGCAAACAGACAACGAAAAAGAAAAACAGCGATTAAGAGTAAAGGGTGACTAGCAATAAATCTCTAAATCTAAAAGCAACTTGTTCACTGACAATAGCATCCGTCAATCCGTTCCACTCTTCAATAGCCCTCAGCAGAAATGATTTGTTAAAAGCGTTAGTAGAGCCAAACAGACGCTGAATACTCATGAAATCAAATAGGTGACGAGATGTTCAGAAGGGCGGAAGTAAAAGTGAGCCATGTAGGTGATGAAAGTTGTAGTATAGTTTGTGAAAAAGACAGAGACATGCAATTTTGCGTCGAGCTGACAAAACAGGGATACCGAGGGATGATTTTATTTGACTGATTCTAACACGTTTATCGTAAATTGAGGATATGAATCTGGCGGCACGATTTTGGATGGTTTCAAGAATGCTAATTAAGTATATCTGATGAGCGGTCCATATTCCAGATGCGTATCCCATTTTAGTACGAACAAAAGTTTCAAAGGCCATTTTCCGAAGGATTCCAGGTGGTAATGACAATGTCCTTCTGATATAGGCAAGCGTTTTTGGGGCACCGGCAGCTATTCTGTAATATGCTCGGTCCAGGTTAGTCTGCTTGTAATTACAACACCCAGGTATCGGTATGAATCGGCTTGCGATAACACTACCGAGTTTAACGAGTCGGGATAGATGACTTTTAGTGTGTTTTCGTGAGGCAGGCACGAACTTTCACTTGAAAATATTGGCCCCATCATCCACCGAGCGCACCAGTTATCAATGATGTTTAAGTATTGCTGTACTATTAGTTGATCTTCGGTAGTTGATATTCGACGGTAGATGACGTAATCGTCCGCAAAAAGACGAAGCGTTGGTGAAATGCAGGAAGGAAGGTCATTTACGTAGATTAAAAAGAAGAGCGGACCGAGAACCGAGCCCTGAGGGACGCCAGAGATTACTGGAGTAGTATCGGTATGCGCACCACCAATAACTGTGAATTAGGAGGGGCGAGTTAAGAAGCACTTAATCCATGATATGGTCAGCAGATCAAGGGAGATGCAAGAACGTTTGTTAAGGAGTTGGTGAGGGACGAGATCGAAGGCCTTTGAAAAGTCCATGAAAATAACATCAGGCTGAAATGATGAATCAAGGTTACGGGGATATTATTTGGGGCTACTTCCAATTACGCGACCACGTAGCCCGCGATCCCCTCTCCCCGAGGGGCGAGGATAGTTCTTCGTGCCCTCTCCCTGTAAGGGGTACGGGTTGACCATTGCGTGCTGGTCCGTGGATCACGTGGGGCGTGACGTAGTGGCCCCGCCCAAGGGCTCTCGGCGGTGGGCGCGCGCTTCGGTCTGACCCGGCTGTGACTGGCTGGGTGCCAGCTCCGTCAGGTACTTCGTGCTCGCACGCATGGAGGAATGCTCCCACGTTGCTCGCTCGCTTTGGCCTGAGCGACCGAGCGACCGCCATTTTCTCACTTCCGTGAGGACGGCGAACGTATCGGGAGTTGGATTTGCATGCACCCTCTGGCTTCGCTCTCCCTGCTTCCGCAGGTGACTTGAGTTGTTATTGGTCGCTCAGTCAGTCTGGTGGTCGGCTCCGGTCCTAGCCGGGCCCATCACCCGCAGCGTTTCGGTGGCTTACGCCACTGGACAAACAGCTGCCGATTATCCGCCCTGCGCGTCGGGCTCTGTGGCTTGAAGCGTGCGGTCGGAGGGTACCCCCCTTTCTGCCCCAGGAATAGCAGTGTAATACCAGGGCTGGTGGCTGTACCGTGGATTACCCGGAATTAAACCAAACTCTGAGGAGCCACTTCGTCTTCTTGGAGTGACTGCGCACGCGTGGCGAGCGCCGCAGCGGCCGTTTACGGCTTGACTCGCTTGAACCCATGGTGGGCACCTTGGCAGGCTGCGCTGCATTGGACAGGTGAGGCCCACAAAGTTTATATAAAGATCAGTCGTACTTTCAAAAAGTTGTGTTTCGCATGCAAGCCCTGAACGAAAATTATGTTGCTTATGGAAAAAGAACGGTCATCGAGGTGGCGAGCAACATGTGAATATATTACATGTTCCAGAAGTGAAAAATGAAGTGAAGTGAGTATTCAGAACGTCCGCTCGTTGCGGTAGAGGAACGTGTCAACAATCGGGGTTGGTTAATGATAAGTTGTGCAGGTTATTTTTTGGGTTGAGGAGATTCCCAAGTTTTTTGGGATTAGTACAGGCAATCTTAAGCAAGTCATCGTGAAAAATTTTCTTTTTGGACCGCTTCAGCAGGTGAGTCTATTCACGAATGTATGCGAAATACCTGTTCCATTAAGATATTGACGCCAAGTTTTAAGCAGCGCGAGAAAGACGTTTTTTTCTTTTTTTGCGGTAGTTTTTTGCGATAGTTTCCTTAGGATATTAGAATACCAAGGCCGCTGAGCATCGCCTGGAATACGAATAAGGGGGACGTGGTTATCGATAAGGGTTAATAATTTCCGCTTGAACAATAACCAGTTTTGATCAGCTGTTCGTGTAGAGGCAGACACGGTGATGCAGACCAAAAATGTATTAAGTTCCGAGTTAATCGTCGAGAAGTCGGCATTGCTAAAGTCCCATATTAATTTTTCCGAAGGTATTCGCGAAGGTAAGGCAATCGAGAGTTAAAACAATGCGACATTATGGTCACTCAGACCGGGGATGCATGACACTGACTGAATTAGACCTGGGTTGGAGGCAAGAACAAGGTCAAGAGTGTTTTTGCCACGAGTTGGCTTTCTGTCTGATTGGGAGAAATTAAAAAGTAGACAGAGTTCGATGAAAATTTTAGACTGCCGTGAAGTACCACACAAGTTGTCCCAGTCTATATCAGGGTACTTGAAGTCCCCGCAGAGCAAGAAGTTAGCGGGAGGGAAGCGGGATGTCAGATCAAAAAGAACAGATTGAAGGTCATCTGTGAAAGAGTGGTCGCAGTCAGGTGCGCGGTAACAGGCTAGGAGAATGTTTTTTCACGTGGGAAGGATTATTTTCAACGCAAAGAATTTCAAACTTCGTACTGATTCTTAGAGCTTGAAGGGGGGGGGGGGGTAGGCTGTCTTTCACGAAAAGTAAAATACCAACTCCTCTGCATCCGTTCTTATCCAGTCTATAAGACGTGAAATGGGTGTTGTTGTGAAGAAATTAATTATCGTGAATATCATGGGTCAGCCATGACTAAGTTAAGATTGCGATGTCAGTGCTGGTGTCCTCAAGGGGTGTTTGAACCGCTTCCTTTTTTGGCTTATAACTACGGATATTCGTGAGCAGGATTGACGTGGTTTGATAGACTGGAGGAACGATTCTAGTTTGAATGGACTGGAAAGGAGGGAAGGGTGGAACCCTGGAAGCACAGAGTGAATGCTATGCCTTCAGCTTTATAACTCTATCCGATTCAGCGTCGTAAATGAAAGCCTTTTTGTCAACGACAAGCTTGCCGAAAAGGATTTCGAAGGACGCTAATTTTCTTTTCTGCGGATACAAGAAAAGCTTTTTCCTTGCCAATCTTACACGCGCTGAATAATTCTCGCGCACCGAGAAGAACGAGTCTTTCAGTTTAGGGCCAGGGGAAAGTATTCTAGCCTTATCCTTAAATGTGGACAGGGTGGCTATAATCGGATGGTTTTTATTGACTTGAAAGCGCCCTAGCCTGTGTGCTCTGCGCAGGTAATTGACACTTCAAGTTTTCGGAGCAAAACAAGATTATACGTGCTTCTGATTCAGCCCATGTTTCGTTACTGGCATCGGGTATTTAAAAAAATAGCAGGTTGCACCGGCGAAGGCAATTCTCTGAGTCATCGCATTTTTCGGCTTGTTTTAATGTTGGATGAAAGGTTCGACAGAATTTTACCATTCTCAGTAGTGGGATCAACTGCATGGGCTGCGTTAATTTGCTCCAGGGCGTCAACACGGGAGGAGAGGCGATCGACCAAGCCTTCCATGTTCGATTGTGTTGCACAGATAAGGGGCAATTACGAGAACACCGCCTCTTGCGACTTTTCAATGTGTCTCATTTGTTCGTGTCTCGACATGTCCTTCGACATGTCCTTCGACATGTCGACATGTCCGTCAACCTGTCGACATGTCCGTGTCTCACTCGCGCTGTTTTTTTTTACATTTTCGGGAGGTTACTCAATTGCATTTTCCAGTTCCTTAACCCCGCACATTTCCACGAGAGTGGCCTGATATTGATAAGAAAAGTGCCAGCAAGAGGTTACTAATGCCGTTCACAATTTCACTAACACTACGTTTGCACGCGAGTAGCTCCTGCTGTGATAAGCCAACTGGGGACACAAAGAATGCGGCAAAACACTGCATCACGGACTTGTAGAAACCTAAGCGAAATGGTTTGGCTAACCTCGCCTTTACCATTAAACTCATGTGAAAACCGTGCGAGTACCGCGTACCGCCGGTTAAGCGAAAATGAAATGTTAAACGGCACTGCCTTGGTAAGTGTCGGTTGCTATATGAGCATACACTCCGCATTTAAATTAGTGCGGAAGGACAAATTGCGGCACGCATGTTATGCAAACAATGTGATTTCGCGCAGTAAAACGACTACTAGGACCACCGCAACTAGCAGTAGTTATCCGCGTAAACAAGTAGGGGGACAACCGGTGCTACGACGAATTTCGCTTGAAGTGCGCTACCAATACCACGCTGACCAAATAGTGGGCAAGTGTACACTTACAACGCTGTAGTACCCGCAAAGCGCAAAACGAACAGAACCCAAGGTGATTCGCGGCGTCTTCCCGCGATTAACGCAGCCGATTGCGACGCACAAACACATCATTGCTGGTAGCGTGCAGGCTATATCCACGACGAACTAAGTCATAAATGCCCACGTGCAAAGGTGCAACATCGCGAGACGTGCAGCGGTGAGCGGGCAGAACGCCATGGTTTGTGTGGGCCTGCTACTACGAAACGAGTTTTTTTCCCAAGGCAAGATGTCGGCCGTCGGCGTGAGTTTTCGACAGCCATCTCAACTACATAAATTTTTATACAACCTCCTTGTACCAAGGTCACTGCCAGCCGCTACCTGGGATTTGCGGAAGCGGCGTCCCGAACGCAGCAATGTCGACCACGGCCGGGCTAGAGCGGTGGCGTACGCGCGTAGCCCGGCCCAGAGCCTACTGGCCCGGCCGTACGTCAGCGGAAAGAAAACGGAGAGGAGCGCCCTTCGAAAGGTGAGGACAAGGGCGGCACGCGCGGGTATGGCGTCATATCTCTCACTGCCTCCGCTTCACTCTTTTTTCATGTGCCGCCTCCAGAAAGCGCCTTCCCTCTGCCAAGATTCTGAAGCCAAATCACCCGTCTCCCCGTCTCCACGTGTGGGCGTAGCTTTGTCAGCAAAACTGCGGGCTCTCGCTTCGCTTCTCTTTGCGCCCAAATTGGGTCCCTAGCGGTGCCAGTAGTTTGTTTGTGTAGCCTGGGATACTAGCCAGTAGCCAGCAGTAGCCTGGTATGTTTCTTTGTGTAGCCAGTAGTAGCCTGGGCGTTTCCTGCTGACGCGGACACGAAAATTTCCTTGGCTGGTTAGAGGTATATTTACTGCTTCGCAGGAAATAATTGGCGGCTTAGAACTCACCCTCTAGACAAGTGGCGTAAGAATGCTACGCCTTAGTAGAAAATTCTCTGAGTTTCTGCAGATTATTATTATTTTTTAATTTTATTGGGTTCGTGCTAACTGCGATGTACTCATGACTGTCCACACCAACATCAGCGGCAAAAGAATGTCGTCAACGGCAATTCAGCGCCGAAGAGAAGCGGAAAAGGAAAGGTTGCGGCGTAAAGAGCCAAGCCAGCGGCCAACCCACTTTCAACAGATGTAAGGTCACCTATCAGGGAAAAGAAACGGAAGCCGAGAACGGGATACGGAGGTATCGGGGAACCAAGAGGTGCGACTTCCCGGAAGAGTATGCTACTATGATGGACAACGAGGCGTCCAGCACTGCAGCAGCTCCAAACGGCGATCGTACAGCCCTGCCCAACAAATGGCGCGTACGCAGTACTATGTACCAGACAAATAAGCAAACGCCACCACGTCATCACCGTATAATACATGGTGACGCACACAACTGTTCTATACGCTCCACAATTCAGCTCTAATGTTTTCACATTCACTAGATCATGAGGTGTGTTTAGGCTTTCTAAACTTTTTATTGTGGTGTCTCGTTTTCTGCTTTTCAGTTTCGTGGGCCTTGTGTATACGCTATTAGGGCTAAGCACGTGCTTTGCTAATTCTGTAATAATCATGCTCGAACCACTCCTGTGGGCCTCAGTACATGTCTCGAACACACATTTCGAAGTCGAAGGCCATAACGCTGGGTCCACTTTTAATTAGCTACCGTGAAGGATCGACCGTGGTTTATGAGATGTGTAGAAATTTCAACCCGGGGCCTTCCATAGGCCCCGGGTTGAAATCCCACACCCAAGTTTACCCATTTTTTTTAACTGTCTTTGCGCCGTTGCCAATTTTTGGGGATATCTCTTGGTCGCGCTGACTCTAGTGCTTACAAATATCCGTTGAATCCGTTGTTCAATTAAGCCGGCTCGGAGTGACTCCTGCTTTGAAGGGCGGTTACCCGAATATCCGGAGTTTAAACAACAGATGATCAGTACATCCGGTTTCAAGAGCCGGTGAACCGGGCATGCGATCATTCGAACGGTTGGGCGTGAAATATATTTTGTGATGCAGCAGCCACGGAAAAGATATCGCTAGAAAAAAGCGACGTCGAGAGAGGCAGGCCATAAAATCGATGACAAAGTACCTGCTGGGGTTCGCAAAGATATCTTTTGCATATAAAACAGATATCCGGATATCCGAATATCCGGATTGAGAACCGATCTCTCTGATTATCCGGCTTCCAAATTCGAATAATCATTTAATCGAATAACCGGAGAACCAGTTTTGCGGCGTAACGGCACGGTTAATGCCTTCGTATCAAAAAGGCTATGTCTCATGCGGCTAGAAGGTCAAGGCAACAAAAAGGGCGCGATTACACTACAGCACCTGTATCATCCCCACACAAGCAAAACAAACAAGAAATATTGGAGAAACAGCTACGATGGTAGTCTGCGATATGTGTAGCATGGTGTATGAAGGCGGATCCCGAGGTCAACTACAAGAAGAGGAGAGATTTTGTAGACAAAATGGTGTTGCTCATCGTGCGTCTTCGTTTTACGTCTTAGAGAGGTACAATAATTTGTATTCCTTGTTTTTTTTTTACGTTTTACTTTGCTTAGGTTTCAGCCAATGCCGCACATTCACTCGCTGTTGCGGCTCCCACTGAAAAACTTCCTCGTGTACCTAACTCTGCTTATGTGCCTTGAAAGCGAAAGCCTGTCGGGATTATCGAAGGTTTCTTTTCTGCAACATCGCGTTTGCGCCTGATTTTTGCTTTCGTTTCTTCGTGTTTCGTCGCGATTATTCCAGCAGGAAGACAGGCCGCAATGCCCACGGCAGCTGCCCCACAGTCACAGCTACCTTCCGCGGGCACCTGTTCTTCAAGAGCCATCACGTGCACCTTTCACCGGGCACGTTGCAGGCTAATTTTTGTTCCGTACTGAATGGCACCGGGTTAGCACTGTTTGCGCAACTGCCTCCTCATCTTGCAACACAGGTATAGTGTACCAGAAGAGCGGGGTGTGTCGTTCGGGGCCGATCAGGTAGGTTCCTTTTGGGATGAAAGTCTCTGCTCAGGAACTCCTGTTGTAAGCAGCGCCCCTGTTGGCCACTGCTTACTTTTTTTTTTTGGCTTCAGAAGTTTTGTTTATTAAAATAATCCTTATTTATGGCTCTAAGTAGTCTTATTTCTTTAATTTATGATATAAAGTTTTATAAAACCGGCCGAAAAGTTCTTTAGTTTGATTGAAAAATTATAGGTGGTGCTGGCTGCAAGAGCATTTCTCTGGGGAACGCTCTGGGGAACACCTGCGCTCCAGGGGGGTAAAGCGAGCTCTGGGGCCCTATTCGCGACTGCACAAATTGCCGGCAATTCGCCCATGTTTTTTTTTTTTTTTGCGTAAGCACGACGTAAGCGATCAGTGACGTGCTGCACCTATAGCTATGACGACATGCAGTGTAATTTTACGAGTCACTCATAAAGATCGCTACCAAGGTATCAAGTATTGTGGAAGAAAGATATAAAAACACTTGGCATGTACTATAAACATTAAGACGGAAGCTGAGGCTGGCAAGAAAAACACATTTCTGGAGGTCAAATTTGACATCAACACTACAAGGCAATCGAGTAACGTTGATCCAAAAGCGAGCGAAAGGCGGATGTCGAGCTAAAGAGCATCACACAATTTTTTTACCGTTTCTATTTATTTCTTTCAATCGCTTTTAGTAACATAGCTGGGCTCTCTGCTTCAATGCAAGCTTTGTTGCGTTATCACCTTCCCTGCCGCCACCGCCGCCACGCCATCGTCTGCTGCTATGTTGCAAGTTTATGGCGTGATCACAGAAAAAGACGGCCGCGACTATCGTTTCTATGACACATAAGAGCAGCGAAGCGCTACGCCTGATAACCGCGGAGCGCACCGATGTCGCCGATTCACTCATTCGTCAAGCTGGACTTCAGTCAGCGCTGTAACGAACCAAATAGTCACTTTTCTTTGTTATGTTTTCGGTTGAGTTCGATCATATGACCCAACAGCTTACTAGTACGAGTATGGACAAATGCCATACATTTGGTCCTCTTTGTCATGGAGAGGCTTTTACTGCCCTCTTATGCTGCGGTTACGCCAAACAAATAATTTTTATTTTATTGCCAAACATAAAAGCAAAATACTGCACGTTATTTGTATGCTATATGATCGCTGACTTGAAAGCAGTTGAAACTATAATTTGTTTCGGTACGAAACATGCTTTAAACAGCGCGCATGCGAAACTGCGCCTGCTGCAAATTGCCGCACTTTTCCCGGCGCCGTAAGCCGGGGAATTTTTTGCCGTATTTTGCTTGTATTATGCGACAAAAACAGCCGCCATTTTTAAGCTGTTGCGTAGCATTACGTCACTTTTACGCAGGCTGAAGTTGCCAATGCATGACGTACGTATTGTTCCAGCCAACTGTTTAAATTACGTCACGCCTTCTCAGCCAATCACAGAAGGGGTGTGTATTACAAGCAGCATTGTTGTGATATAGCAAAGACAGGCTTACGTTGTCATGTCCGCTGCATTTAGTCTGGTTTAGTCTGGTTTTTCATTGCCCGCCAAGAATTATGCGCCTTTAGTAACGAGAAATAAGGCAAACTTTAGAACTGGTGTCGGTAAACGACATGAAACGTCAAAATAACGACAGCACACACAACCACTTTGTCAACCGGAAGCACGTGACCAAAAGTGAAAGCCAATCAGAAAAGACTTCCGGCAAATTGCCAGAATTGCCGGCAATATGTGAAGTTGAGAATAGGGCCCCTGAGACCGTACGAATCGTGGGCACCATCTTTCCTCCATGGTGGGCACTGACATGATACAATTCCCATGGTTGCCAGAGCAATAATATCCGCCTGCTATAAATTTGTTCAGTAATTATTTAACGAAAATAAAGAACTGAAGCAGTGTAGTTACGTATAATTGTCTCAGTAATATATAATACTATCTGTTTAAAGAACTTTCAGTGAAATTAAGCTGTAATTAGTGAACAAGGAGTAAATGCGTAGTTCGATGTAGGTTTCAATTTCCTTTAAATGCCCTAGGGAGTGGCGAGGCCCTTGCGCCTCGCCACTCCCGTGGGCAAGCCGGATGCACGCGCCGCTGAGCAACTGCCTCTCTGGGCGCTTTCAAGGCCGTCATTTGTTGCTTCACGTTAAGCACCTTACCTATTGCCCCTGAACTGACGCAACGGCGATTCCAAACTAAACTTGACTACCGCAAGTTCACTACAAGCTATGGAGTGGCAGCCAACCATCGTTCCCGTTGGAAAAGAAATAAAAGATTTTTTTATAATGTTCCGTTTAAGTTGCTTTATTCATGAAACTTCGTACAGCACTCCGTGCTTCGAACGTTCGCGCAAACGTTTCTGAAGGTACAACAAAAATAAATAGTGAAAATGGGTTTCCTCTTTTATTCAGTGACAATACATGAATGTTCTCCACTCGCTTTGTGCGGCACATTACTGCCTACATTTAGTCCCGCAAGCTTTTGCTTGGAAGTGGTGGAAAGCAGCTAGAACTCGACGGATACAGAGAGAAAAGAAAACGGGACACGCCGCTGACTGTATTTCGCATACTGCCCTCGGCATGCATTCTGCCACTCCGTTGGCCTGCGATCGACCACGCTCTTTCGTTCAAGTGCATCAGAGGGACTCATCGGCAATATCAGCGTTGGCCCATGCGACAATGTTGTTCTTTTTGTGTGTGTCAATAAAGGTTTCACATTCAGCTAAAGCCACAGTTCACTTCACTTCGATTGAAAAGCATTGGGCGCAGCGCAAAATGTCACAGAAAGGAAAATAAAGCAATACGGCGGAAAAATGCACGGAGATCATGAAGGAGATTCATTGTCTGTGCGCCTCGGTACGGATCAGCTGATTCCTTGGTGTCCTCGCGCGTGCGATCAATCGTATTCGATCTGGCACCCAAGTGTTGTGTGGGCGTTGCCACGTCTTCCTCAAATAGTCTGACTGCATATTAGTCAAACGCTCAAACGAAAACACGTGGGTTAGCTACCCAACGGAAATAAACTACGCAATGCTGTCGATGCCGCCAGCACAAAACCCGCCTGCATTTTCTTTCCTCAATGCCTGCCTGGCTAGCGGGCCGCCATGTTACAATTAATCCAGGCATGCTTCGCTAGCCGGATGCGGCAACGCCACAGCAGCACGTTGCCAGATTAATACCCATCAAGTTCGCCGTGTTTAGTAAGCAAGAACTCAGCTGGCAACCCTCAAATCGTTGTACCATGTCATCCATGGTCATCGACTGTGGGTCGTACGGTTACGATGCATTGGATAAGCGGCACGCTTTCCCTCTAGAGCCAGTATATTATCTCTATGCTGCACTCCGCGCAATTTTTTCATCGCAAACGAGACCCGCGCTCTCCATTGGTTTTTCCCCGCAAGGTACACCTTACCTTCTAGAACACTGTAACACACGTTCAAGACACCCATGAACTCAAATATATTCTCATTCATTTTCTAAAGCGAAAGCTTTTTGAGCATGACCGATGGCGTCCTGTAAAAAAAAAATTGATGCATTTTTTCATAGACCGGTTGGTCGACCGAAAATTTCTGATACGATCTCTGGACACAGGGCGCGAGCATGGAACCGCGCTTCCATTGTGCCGAAACGGCTACTTGAAAATCGCCAAAAAGGAACGCTTCTAGGTAAGGCGACGCTCACATCGGTCACGAAGAATGAGCACAATCTCGTGCCTTTTTTTCCTTAACAACGTATCGGTATTCACTTAGAGAGTTCGCAGATACGTTTACATAGAGCGCGAAAAGTCGTCTCATAGGTCCGCTATTGGGTTACGGTTTGCGTCTTTAAAGTAGTAGTAGTAGTAGTAGTAACTTTATTGGAGCTCGAGGCGTTTTCAGACGCCAGACGGAGCGGTTCCCAGGTCGCGGGAACCGTATTGGGCCAGCAGCTCCTGGCCCCTGGCCGTCAGCGCGAGCTGGGTCGGCAGGGCGGGGCTGGACCGCAAGGTCTCCCATCGCTCGTGGAGTGGGGTAGGGGGGGTGGAGGGAGGGTTGGGGGGTATAGGGGCTTTGAGTTTAGTGCACTCCGCCAGTATGTGTGCGAGCGTGCCGCTGTTTGTTTTACAGAATGGGCAGCGGTCCCCCTCGTGTTCAGGGTAAAATGTATGCAACAGGACGGGGTGGGCTAGTGACCCCGCCTGGATGCGCCTGAGTATTGTCTGTTGCTCCCTGCTCAAGGTGCGGTGTGGCTCGGGGAGGGTACGCCGCTCGTCTTTGTATTCGTTCGTAATTTCTTTATATGTGAGTGCCGGAGTTGGGGTGTCCGTGTCCTGCCCTGCCCGGAGGGTCATTGCTCGGGCGTGGTAGTCAGCGATGACGTTGCCGGCTACCTTTGTATGGGCAGGCACCCATGTGAGCTCTATGGCTCGGCCCGGTGCCCTCTTTTTCGATAGTATTGTGGCTGCCTCTGAGGAGATCACCCCCTTTCTGAAACCGCTGTAGGCTCTCTTTGAGTCAGTGACCACCACCCCGACTCCCGGTTGAACGAGCGCCAGGGCTATGGCCACTTCCTCCGCTGTCGTGGGCTCCTTAGTCTTTACCGCCGCGCTGTTGATGAGTCGTTCTGCATCGGTGACCACCACCGCTGCGCGATTGCTTCCTTTCACAAGAGAGGCGTCTACATAGAGCACTCCATTTTCTTGTTGTAGTTGCTGGGACACTGCTTTGGCTCGAGCCTGCCTCCTACCGTCGTCCTTGCCCGGGGCCATGTTCCGGGGTAGGGGCTTGGTCTTTAAGGTCCTAGTCCATTCTGTTGGTATGGTGGTCTTGATTGTCGCCTGTTCTTTGCGCCATCCTATCTTGTCCAGCACCGCGCGGCCGGGAATTGTCTGGCTCAGGCGGAGACGCTGGCTGGATAGGTGGGCCTCGATGAGCTCATCAACCGTGTTATGTACGCCCATGGCTTGTAAGCGCTGGGTTGACGAGTATATCGGTAAGCCGAGGGCCTGCTTAGTGGCCTTTCGGATGATGGTGTCGAGTGTAGTCTTCTGGGTCTTGTTGAGATTGAGATACGGTGCCGAATATGTAATTCTTGATATTATGAACGCTTGTACTAGACTGAGGGCGTCGTCCTCCTTCAGGCCTCTGTTCCGGGTGGTGACTCTTCGCAGCATCGCAAGGATCTTCTCAGCACTGTTCTTAATTTTATCGACGGCAGCGTGTGCCTTTCCGTTATCTTGTAGGGTAAGCCCGAGGATTCGGCATTTGTCCGTCGGCGTGATCTTGATGCCTTCGATTTGGATAGCGATGTCAGGCGGGAGCTGTTGGCGGGGTTTGCCGGGTTGGACCACGAGGAGCTCCGATTTCTGTGGCGCGCAGCTGAGTCCGCAGGTCCTCGCGTACTCGTGCACGGTCAGTGCCGCCGCTTGGAGGGTCTCCTCTATCCAACCATCGGAACCCGCTTGTTTCGTCCATATTGTAATATCGTCAGCGTAGAGCGCGTGACCGATCCCTTCAATTTGATCCAACAGGCGTGGGAGGGGTAGCAGAGCCAGGTTGAAAAGGAGTGGCGACAGGACTGCTCCCTGAGGGGTGCCTCGTTCCCCAAGTTCGATGGGTTCCGATCGCTCGTTGCCCACCGAGATTTGCGCCGTACGGGAGGATAGGAAATTCTTGATATATCCGAAAGTGCGTGTGCCGCATCTCGTACCGTTGAGGTTCGTCAGAATGCTTGCGTGTGTAACGTTGTCGAAAGCCCCCTTTAGGTCTAGGGCCAGAATTGCCCTGGGGCTGTTTCTGGTAGCTTGCTTGATGACTAACTCGTGAAGTTGGAGCATCACATCTTGGGTGGACAGTTGTTTCCTAAATCCAAACATTGTCTTTGGCAGTTGATCGGTGTTTTCAAGGTGCACTTGGAGTCGACGGAGCACCATCCTCTCCATCACCTTTCCCACGCATGATGTTAGCGAGATAGGCCTCATGTTCTCTATGGCTGGGGCTTTTCCGGGTTTAGGAATGAATCGCACTTCGGCTTCTGTCCATTCTGGGGGGAGCTGCGAGCTCTCCCAAGCCCTATTTATATGTTCGAGGAGGGACTGCGCTGCCCTGCTGCTCATGTTTGTAAGTAGTCTGTATGTAATAGCATCTTGGCCAGGGGCACTCTTCTTATTACTATCGTCAATTGCTGACCAGAGCTCCGAAAGCGAGAAGGGCCTGTCTAGGTCCTCGTTATTGGGACCTGTGTATTCTTGTGGGGCCGGGTGTTGCCCCCGCTCCGTTTGTAGATAGTGCTCTTTCAGTGCCTTGATCAGCCGGTCACCATATCCGTCATATGTGTTTAATACTTTTGTCAACGAGCGGTGGCTTGCCGTCTTGCTGCCTGCGGGGTCGATGAGGTGCCGTAGCAGCTTCCATGTCTTTCCCACAGACAGCTGGCCTTGGAGGCCGTCGCATATCTGTAGCCAATTTTCTCTACTAAGTTTGGACACATGTTCTGATATGTCTGCGTTGAGCTTAGCTATGCGGCGGGCGAGCTTTTTATTCCGTCTCTGCCTCTTCCAGCGCTTGGTGAGTGAATGCCGCGCTGCCCACATGTGGGCAAGCCTGCTGTCAACAAATGGTACCTTTGTTGTTGTCGCGATTTTCCGGGTGAACTGGTCGAGGATCCGCTTCTGCTTGTCAGCCCATTCCTTGTACGATAAGTGAGATGATGTCGTTTCTTCCGCGTCGTCCTCCGCTTGTGTGCATGTACGCATCTTGTCCCAGTCTGTGATGTGGGCTGTTCCAAGCTTGGCTCGAAAGTCAGGACCTCGTACTGTGAGTGTAATAACGCGGTGATCAGAGCCCAGGTCCTCGTCTTCACATTTCCATGTGACGTCGAGTGAACCGCTGAGCCATGACAGGTCCGGTGTGGTGTCTCTAGATGCGCTGTTCCCTCTTCGTGTTGGTACTCCGGGTTCGTTGAGTAGCGTTATATCCAGGGCCTCCATAGTCTTGACTAAGGCCTTTCCTCTCTTTGATTGAAACCTATATCCCCATAGTGTGTGTGGTGCGTTAAAATCCCCCAGGATCAGAAGTGGTCTGGTCCTGGCCAACCTCTTCGCATCCAACACAACTCGGTCGAATTCGTATTGTTTTTGCGACGGTCTACAATAGACACTCATGATAAAGATATTACTTTTGCTGCCGATTTCCTGCGCATGTATTTCAACCAACGTGTGTTCGCACCCCGCTTGCGCTGTCAGGTGCTGTGTTGCTGCTATGCGATTCTCCACAAGAATCGCCGTCCCCATTTTGGTGGGGTCGGTGTACGTAACGTACCCTGGTATCTTCGGGATTCCTCTTGTCTCTTGTAGAGCAATGATAGCTGGTCTAAGTTCTACTGCGTTCATGTATAGTGCTAGTTCCATGTCTTTGTTCCGGATGCCTCTGCAGTTCCATTGGAAAATTGTCGTGGGCTCATTGCTGCCCCACCGTCTCTTACTGTGCTTGGGGTTTGAGGTCATTATCCTCGCTGTTCGTGACTTCAAGCCTTCCGCGCCGCTTGGCAATGGCTTCTTTTATTCTACCCATTCGTTCTTTCTTCAGTGACATGGATCTCATCCTGATCTCCAATGCTGCAATACGTGATGCATGTTTCTCGTACTTAACTTCAAGCGTGCTGAGCCGGTCTTCTATGCGTCTTAGTGCCGTGAGGATGACCGTTTCCCCGTGTGTAAGCTGCTTCTGCTCATCTGCCGGCGGCTGTGTGACTAGTTCCTTGACTGTAGCGTCCTCGGCTTCCATGGCCTCTTGCCTGTGTTGGGCCTGCGTCGTGCCTGAAGTCGGAGGGGGTGACCTCCTGCAGGGCATTTTGCGCGGGCCCTCCGGCGCTGGTATCTCTGCCTGGTCCTTTAATGCTCCCTGACCTGGTCCTCTTGTTACTAACTGTTCTAGCTTATTCATTAGCCCTTTGATTTGGGCGTTTTGTTCTAGGATGTGCGCGTTCTGTTTCGCGATTATTTGTTTTAACTCTGCAATTTCTGCATTTTCTTTGGTTGTTGACTGAGGAGGGGAAGAGGGGGAATTTAGGGGAGGGAACTCCGAGTCGAACGTTTTGGGAGACCTGCTAGCCCAGCCCACCTTTTTGGTTGCTGGTCCGCGTTGATCTCCGGGCCGTCCCTTGGACCTCGAACGCCGCCTCCGTGCCGACGCCTCGCCATCCTCGAGCTCGTTCCGCCGTCTCGAACCACTCCGTGCGGTAGACGCTCCACGCCCCGCCGTCTCCCAGTGGCGGTTGCCACTCTGCACCGGCCTTGAGTGAGAGCGCCCCTGTCGGCCGCCGGAGCCACCGCGCATCCGAGATTGCGACCGGGAGCAGCTGCGCCGACGACTTCCAGCGCACCTAGTGGGCGTCTTCGATCTCGATCTGCTGTTCCGTTGGGATCCGCCTGCAGGACCTCTGCGGTCGGGGCTTCGTCCCCGTTCTTGTTGGTTCTTCTGTCTCCTCTCCCATCGACGTTGCCGAACGATGAAAGGGGTCTTGTATCTTGCTCTGCAGGTTTTGTCTGCTGTGATGTGGTTGCCTCCGCAGAGACCACACTTGGGCTCGCATGCGTGATCCTCAGCGGGTCCGGCGGTCCCACATCCCCGGCAAATCTTGTCTGTTGGGTCAGGGCATACGTCGAGGCGATGCCCCAACCGGCCGCAGGCTTGGCAGGCCTCAATCTGTTTACGGTATAGCGTACACTCCGTGAGGAGGTTTCCGTACCTGACGTAGCGTGGAACTTTCCTCCCTGCGAAAGCAATCACCACTGATCTTGATTTTCCGATGCGGTTTGCTTGCAATGCCGTTGGATTATATTCGTGGACCACGTGCTGTTGGATATCCAGGGCTGAGTCTTCAAGTGGTATATCGCGAATCACCCCCTTCACAGTTCCGTGGGGGGCGGCCTCGTACGCACATACTTCGTATGTAGTCCCACGTACATCAATGCGCTCGACCGCATTGTAGCGATCGGCGTTCCCCCGTCGGGGCGTGCTGATCACCAAGATATTCTGGTGGCTGTTGGGGCACACAACATCCCCCCTTGCATCTTCCGCCGCAACTTGCGCTGCCGCCGTGATTGCTCGACTTAATTCTACTCTGGTCACAGCGCCAACTCGGAGCCCTCCACGCGGGCGAACGATGATCTTTATGTCGCCTCGCGGGAGCTCCGGCATCCGTGCCTTTCGTAACAGCTTGCCCTTGTTAATAGGCGGGCGCGTCACCCGCTCCACGCCGTCTGGGGTGGCCTTGGCTCTCCCCCCGCCGTTGCCGGGCGTTGGCGACATGGCTGCCACGTCGCCGTCCGACTTCTTGATCTTTTCTCCTGCTGTACGCCAGCCGTTGGCTCTGGTGCATGCCTCCGGGTCAATCTCAATCCCGTCAACTTCAATTCGCATGGCTGTAGCCATTTCCTCAGTGGACGGGGGTCCGCCGGGGACCCGCCCCGGCTCCGGCGGGGCCGTAGTCGAGGTTAGGGTTAGCGCGGCGGTGGCCACCGGTCTCACTCAACGTCTTGTAAAATTATTTCCACGGGTCACCCACCTGCAATAGTGGTATCCGCATGACCGGTAGACCTTTCCCGAACTTTGATGGTTAAACCCAGGCTCTGTGGGTCAAATAATCGCCAAAATTGGACGCAGAAGACGGAGCGATCCGTGCTTGCGAATTCCCTTGTCGTCGTCGTCGTCGTTCTCCGTCTTTAAAGATTTGACGATCGATTGGAAGAACTTTCAGCGTAGGTTTTGACGCACTTTTGACGCTGTTTTGATGGCAGACAGCTTTCGCGCTTCTCTCAACTTTCTTTAGAAACGGATGGTAAAACTTTCCGTTATAGCGGCGGCCGTTTTGGCACCATTTGACATCATCGTCATCATCATCATTATCAACAACAGCAACAACAACAACAAAAAAACAACAAATTTACTGGAAAGGGACAGATGGTGAAACTATGAGCGGAGTATTATCTCCAAAATCCCGGTGGCAAGAGCTCTGGTCTTGGCTGTTACAATTCGTGCTGTAGAAATTCGCTGGCCAAGGCTGCCTGTTGCCGGAAACGACGACGACGACTACAGTCACTTTCGAAGTTTTGTGAGGCAACTAACGCTTTCACATTAAAAAGAGCGAAGAAGATGGAGAGGACGCGTGCCACGTGTCGTGGAAACTCCAGGAATATAGAAAGGAAGCAGGGGGCAGTCCCCTGTTCGCCTACATCCTTTCCACACGTGTCGTAGCGCTACGTGATGCCGAGCACGGCAAGAATCGAGGCGGCGCCCATCAGCCTAGAGCGAAGGGCTCGCGTGGGAAGGAATGACCCCCTCGTGGGAACCACTCTGGGAGCGGGGCGAGGAAGCACGTACCGATGCCTGATCGGTTCGTCGACGCATGGCGCAGGCGGGTAAGTGCACATGTACGAAGGCAGGTGGTCGGTCACGTATACCAAAGCAAGACACCGTGTGATGCTTAGTATTAAGTTTACTCGAACTGGCCGGGGGCAGAAGTTTAGCCACAGTTTGTCACCCAATGCAGCTCCACAGTAGTACACAGTATTAACACAGTTTAAAAAGGCGTGGTAAGGCGGAAATAGTCTCCTTGCTGTGCGGCACTCACTTTTATCGTTTCCTAATGCTCTCTAATGACTGGGTCCTGATACATATGAACCTGAAGTGATGAAGATCGTCCAAACGAACCACCTAAATTAAGCCGACAAAATAGCAGGAAATTGCGTTTTGCTCCAAAGCAGACTAGCCGGATGGTCCCGAGGGCGGGAATTAATGTTGACCTAATCTCGGTGAAAGCCGTTGAAGATGCTGCTTCACTAAAGTCTGTATGTAATCGGTTTGTCGAAGGAATTGTGCGGAAGAGAAAATATGACTGTGGGGGATGAGTGTGCACCATACACAGACCAGTGCGCATATGTAATGAATGTCGTAGTTTTGCTCTAATCATTACTACGGGTGATAAAGAGGGTCTCCTTCAACAATGCGGAGCTTTCGGATCGGCGCTGGTTATCCCCCCCCCCCCCTCGTTTTCAGTATTTATTTATTCATTTATTTATTTCGGTACCTTCAATGCCCATTGGGCGTTACAGAAGGGAGTGGGGTTTGGTACAAATAGTGGGAAAAATAACTAAATAAAAGGGAAGTTTGCATCGGAAAAAATGCGAAGCCATAAATACAAAAACAAGAACAACTCACTGAAAATGTATGTAAATATATGCATATATACAGGATATATAAAAATAAGAGTGCCATAAGTTAGGGGAACACACAGAACCACACTTGTGCAAAATAGCAAAAGAAATTTTCAATTTCAGAAGAAGAAAAGATATACAAACCGACAAAGCAATAAACACATGAGGGGACACTACTACAGCACAGATAAATGTCGTTCAATTGCTGAGCGAAATGCACGCGCATCGGTGACTGTAGGTATCGCGCTTGGCATGCATACAGTTCCAATCGTCTGATGTTTTAGGTAGGCAGGAATGGAAACGCAGATTAGTAAGACAGTGAGGGATGTTCACTTTGAAAGGGTGATCTATGCGCTAGGATATGTATGCAGGACTGGAAGGAAGTTTATTTTTTAGCTGTGGATTGAAGTGGTGGATTTTATGAAACAGGTTAAACCGTGACAGCTTTATACGAAGGGAAAGAGGAGGCAGGTTAAGCGTTCGTTTCATTGAAGATATACTGTCCATGCGAGCATAATTAGATAGGATAAAGCGTGCACTGAGGTTTTGTACGGATTCTAGGGCGTTAAAGGGACCCTGCAACACTCTTTGAGCAGTGCAAGTAAACCTGCGCAACGTTTAGATTACACTGCCAGGAATACCTGAGCCAAATATTACACGTGCACGTGAAGCGGTGAGCGCGCAAATCGATGTGAAAGACGCGGAAAAACAAACCGCTCTCTCTTCAGTTGTCCTCATTATGCATGGCCTGAGGGACGTCACATAGGCCATGGCTGCCCGATCGGCTGTCACTGGTCAACTTCGCGGGTAGATTCTCCCATTTCCGTCGTCGTCATCGCTGTGTACGAACCTCTTCTATGCCTGAACCTGTAGGCACAGTTTTGCCGTTTATTTTGTGTTTTGAGTGCGCGCGGAGTTTGAGTGATGAGCTCAATACTTTCCTTTCAACGGGACCACTCGACTACAAACGTTTATTGCTTCAAAAACGCCCTACCAGCCCGAGCGCGCACTTGCGAGCAGGCACCCATGCCTGCTTTTTTGTGGCACCAGACCGGAAATAGGCCCCTCCGCGTTGCGGAGGAAAGGAGAAAACTATCCGGCATGTGATATATCGAGGGCCGCCGAAGAGAACGCCGCGAGCCGCCCCCCTCTCCGAGAGAGAGCGCGCAGCTTTCGTCGCGTTGCCCGCGGTCGAGTTGAGAGGGAACGATTATGCACGATTTCTCATCGCGCGTAGTTTCGTTAATTGTGAACGGATTTTCATAATTCTTGCGGGAGGAGATTTCTGGGACAATAGACTTTATCCCAAAATACATTACTAGTAGTCGATGGCAAGTGTTGCAGGGTCCCTTTAATAAGGCAGCCATGCGCTGTATCCTACACTGAACACGCATACTCGAGTTTAGGGCGGATTAGTGTCTGGTAAAGACCTAGTTTTCAGTTAGATGGATCCAAAAAAAATTACGTCGCAGATATCCCATTGTTCGGTTAGCATTGCTGATAACATAATTAACATGTGTTTTCCAGGATAAGTTGTTAGATATGTGGACTCCTAGATACATGTAAGTAGTAGCTATTTCAAGTTGTTGTCCCTGAATCGTGTATAGTGTCGGTAATATTTCAGCAAGATTAGTTCGTCGCAAAATTGTCATCATTTTACATTTGTTAGTATTTAAGCGCATTTGCTAGTTGCCACACCAATTAGTTACTTCATTAAGATCAGATTGCAGTGTTATGAGTCAGCCGTAGAAGAAACCACTCTGTATAAAACGCAGTCATCTGCAAATAATCTAATGTGAGATGTAATGGTGTTAGGCAGGTCATTGATGTAAATGAGAAACAAGAGTGGGCCGAGCACAGAACCTTGGAGTACGCCGGAGGTGACTGGACAGAAAGATGAATCGTAATCATTGGCTGTAGCAAACTGTGATCTCTCGGTTAAGAAGTTTTTAATCCAGGCTAGAATATGGGGATCGATGTTTAAATCACGTAGTTTCTGACATAGGAGGTGAGTGGAGACGAGGTCAAATGCTCTGGAAAAGTAAAAAAAATGCAATAAATGAAATCATCAAGAGCGCAGAAAAGGTCATTTGTGAAAGAAATTAGCTGAGTTTCACAAGACAAAGATTTTCGAAATGTGAGCTGGCATGGTGAGAAAAAAGAGTTGTTTTCAAGAAATGTAATCAGGCTTGAGTAAATGATATGTTCAAATACCTTGCAAGGGACACTAGTCAATGAAATGGGACAATAATTACGGGGTTATGTGCATCACCACACTTGAATGGTACCACTTTGCCAATTTTCCAATCGTCAGGTAATACACAAGAATTAAGTGATTGAGTAAAAATTTCTGCAAGAATAATGGAACAATAAATGTCAGTGTTTTTGAGAAATTTTGAGTTTATTCCATCAACGCCTGACGACGGGGAAAGCTTTAGCTTGGCGATTACTGATATTATTCCAACCCAGTCAACTACTAGTGGTTCCATTGGAGTAAGTATTGCGGTACCGCAGGGATATGAATGAGAATGTGGCTGACACAGTAAGAAAACTTTTTTGAATGCGTCATTAAACAGAACGCAGCTTTCAGAATGGGGTACAACTACGCCCTTTTCGTCAACCAGAGATATTAAATTTGTTTTCGTGCCACGAATGATGTTCCAGAACTTTTTGCTGTTCTGTACAAGCAAAGAGGGAAGGGTATAATTGAAAAGGCACGTTTCCCGCTTCCATATAGCGTTTAGAAATTCTAAGTTGCAGCTATGATACGGGGACCACGTGGAGTTGCTGGTGCTCTGTCTTGCTTTGTGGAACGTCCTTTTCTTTTTATTTAAGAGACGTTTACGAGTAATGTTGAACCACGGGGACCGGTGATTGCAAGAAATGACTCTTAAAGGTAGATACTTATTAAAGAATGCACTTTGTCTTTGAACAAAGCCCAATTTTTTGTGACAGTTCGTTCATAAAATGTGGCAATATAATCATTAAAAATACCCCTAAGTGTTTACTAATTGATAAGAAGTACGCTTTTCGGTAATCACGGACGTACTTTGGCTTGCCACGTGTTTTGTTTGCGCTCTCTTTAATAAAAAAATGGATGAAACAGTGGTCACTGAGCCCTGGTGTGCAAGAGAGTAAGGAAACAAGATCTGGGGAAGTGGTAAGGACTAGGTCAAGCACATTAGCACACGTTATTGGCATCCGGGTTGGCTGGGTTACAAGTTGGGAAAAATGAAAGGTTGAACCCAAATCAAGGAACTCGGCAGTTTCTCGTGACGAGCATAAAACTCCAGGACAGCTTTGTGTCCAAGCTATCTTGGGGTAATATTGGGTAATACACACGCAAGCACAGGAATATGCAAGATAATTGCAAGAAATACAGAATGATGCTATAGCTCAATTAGCTCATCTTCGGAATCGTTCGCCAAAAGCTCCGGTCTGAAATCCCTCAGGGCCTTATATTCTTTTTTTCGCACTTTCTTTCTTATATACTTTATCGAAATTCCTGTTATCTCACAAAAACTAGAGGCGAACTGCCCACCCGCACTCACAATGGGCGTCGTTGACTTGTAGCTTTCTTTACAATGCTCATTGGACGGCTTCCTCATTCGCAATTTTCATTAGATATGTATACATTTATACATCTTGGTAGATGTATACATTTATACATCTTGGATCTTGGTAGTCTGTATTACATGTATCATAAGAGGGTTTCAAGAAAGACAGTTTGCAGACGTTGGAATCAAGGCCTCGGGAAGTAGAGAGCAATACATTCGTTGCTGTAACTAGATCGCGTGAGTATCAGATGCGTTATCCGGTAGTTGTAAGTTCTGATTGTACCGATGGTGCGTGTTTTACTTATTTTCTTCCTGATTTGTCCTTTCAAGACTCTTACCTTCTTACGCTCACAAAAGAGACAAGGCACACTTTTTAGAGAAGAACGCAAGGCGAAGATGAGGCAGCGTTCATATCGGCCTTCCTAAGTAAGCAGGATGAAAAAAGCGAACGGAAAGGCTGAGAGGTTATCCAGGCTTAGAGCCAGGATCACTACTCGGCACTTGGGGAGGGGGGCTCAAGGAATGACAGAGAGGGCAGTCGAAAAGAAAGGGATAGGAGCCCGGACGCACACACACTTTCGTCCCTTTGTGGGCACTGTAGTCTCTCATGTAGGCCTGGACCTTCCATGAAACAAAGAAGGTCTTTTGTTGCCTTATGGGAAGCCGATGGTAGGGGTCGATATCCTAGAATAGTCTCTACTGAGATTGGTTGACTGCCCAATCGGCTGAGCTCGGCGGCTTACGCGAGTCTTTCCAATGAATACTGGGGGAAACGACAAAGTACATCTTCGTTCGTCTTATCAATCTCACATGTCTTACAGCGGGTGCTACTGGCTATCCCGACGAGGAAGGAGTAGGCTTTCGTAAACGGCACTCCAATCCACAGTCTGCAAAGTAAAGTAGACTGTGATCGAGACAGCCCACACGGGAGACGGCGCTGGAGTAGGTGGTCGTAATTGTGGAGGCGCGGATGCACTAAGTCCAGTGTATTTCATTGACTAACAAAGGTCTTAGTTGCGAACTGTCGGAGCACCCTAGAGGCATCAGTCCTTGAAAGCGGAAGCAAGATGGTGCTTTTGCTTTCATGTGCAGTCCGGGAAGCTGCATCAGGGAAAAGATTGCCGGTTATTTCACCGTGACTTGGCAGCCACTGAAATAAAATATTATTGCCCTTTATGACAGCTTGGTGAAATAATTATCGAATTTCTGTCACCCGTTGGTAAGGACCGTCAAGTCAAGTCAAGTCAAGTTTACTCGACATCTAAATACAGATGCTTCTAAAGACCATAATACAGATGTCAAAAGCGCGGTCAAAAAGCCAACAGGAGCGACTTGACAAGGTCCGTGCACCCTAATGTATTTATAAAACAAATGTGTATACTTATGCAAGAGGAAAAAACAAATATACATAGGTGACTCATTGTAGTAAAGAAAATAATTCACAGTTCTTTGCAGCAGCGTAATTAATTTAATACAAACACGACATTGTTCATTGATTACGAGAAATAAACAGACATGGTGACGTGTACCACAATAATTGTTTTCCGTAATTGGTACGCGGGCAGGGCACAAAGCGCAAACCATGCTTCTGGATGACGTGTGTTATAAATGTTATGATGTGGAGTGAGGTTCGACAGTTTTCTAATAAAATTACAATTTGTTTTTTTCCCTATTGTAGCTCCTAATAAGTTTTTCATCTTGCAGACCCTGAACGGCGTGAATCCCGAGGCTTTCGAAAATTGGTTGTGTGTGAGCATCATAAGCAGAATTATAGACGGCTCGCGCGGCTTTCTTTTGTAGTAGATGTAGTTTAGTAATATTAGTAGTGGTCTTACGTCCCCAAACTAAGAGGCAGTAGTTATGGTGAGAGAAAAAAAGAGAATGGTAAATTAGCGATTTTATTTTCTGCTGTAGAAAGAACCGTAACTTTGTGAGGACACCAATGACGCGTGCAAGTTTGCTGGAAATATTATCGACGTGTTTGTTCCGTGTTACGTGTTCCTCGAAAAGAACGCCGAGGCTTTTCACATAGGTGACAATTTCGAGACTCGAAGCACCAATGCATGGGCTGTGGCTAGTACTTGATTTAGAATTTATTGATTTAAATAGCACTGCTTTTCTTTTGGAAGTGTTTATCTTTAATGAATTAACGGTGCTCCAATTATCCGGTTTATTTACCACATTCTTTGCTTCATGCAAATATTTATTGGTATCTTTACCAGAACGAAGTAAGGTGATGTCGTCTGCATAAATAACAAATCTGCAAGATTCGTCGATATTGACCTAGTCATTAATATAAAGTAAGAATAATAATGGCCCGAGCATGCTCTCCTGGTGTGCCCCTAATTTAACTGCCTTATAATCAGATATTTCATTGTCTATCCCCCCACCCTGGCAACTGAATTTAAGGTACCTTTCTAGCAAAGTGAGTTATTCACCTCTAAACCCATAATGCTCGAGTTTTTTAGTGATACGGCATGTTTAATTCGATCGGACGCCTTCGAAAAATCTACAAATACTCCTGTTTCCAATTTATTCTCACTTGCCTGCAGAATTATTTCTTTTTGTGTTAGAAGCGCCGACTCGGTTTAAACATGGACATTCTTTCACTAATTAGTTTTTCGTAGTGAAGGAGTGCTCGAATACTTTGCAGGATGCCCTTGGAGTCGAAAAAAATAGAGCATTTCTGGGGAGCAACTTCAATAATGTATTGAAGAGCTTCACGGATCGCCGCAAGTTCAGTAGCTGTCGAGCTCATGGTATACGCAACACGGAATAGAGTATTGGTTGATTCTGAAGGCATAACCACCGCACCTCACGAGCTCAAGGACGTTACAGAACTGTCTGTGTATATATGCTTCCGGTTATTCTATTGTTTGTGCAGTAACTATATAGAAAACTGTCTTAGAGCCAGTCGTGGTAAGTTGACCTTCCTTCCAATGCCCGGAACATGGAGACGAATTTCAGGGTTTGCCAGGTACAAGAACGCGGAGAACGGTGTGACCGCAGGCGTGTATCTCGACGGTACTTCAGCCCTTTGCGCTGCTACAATGGCTGCGAACGAAGAGCGTGGTCGACTCTGTAGGAGCTGCGCAAGTTAATGGCGTAGTAGCCTTGTGAGGAGCCTGATGTGTAGGCGTAGCGTCTCAGTGGTTGCGTAAGCTGCTATAAAATGGTCTTGAGCAATATGTATTGTTCTCACTGTTCACGCACATCGTGGCAAAGGAAGACATGCGCGGAGAGCCTGCGGTTTTGATACTCTTCATCGCCCAAAGCTTAGTGGAGCATGTACTGGATATCGGTTACAAGCTGCAGCGTACACCTCCCAGTAAAAGTTTCTGGTACAGCTGCAGCATTCCTCCTACCGATGTGCGCCAGGTATTTCCAGTTAGAAATCTGTAAATGTTGGCGTTGGCGGTGAGTTTCTTTTTTGAGAAAGACGCATGTGCGCTCCATGACATGTCCCTGTCGATGACCACGCCAAGAAATTTGTGATTTCTGGAGTAAGGTATCGACTTTCCTTTGATGTTTATGGGATATTGGGACATGGGTTTTTGGGTAAATGCAACCACTGTCACTAGTGACCAAAAATGCTCATCCTTGGTTTCGCAGGTATGCCCTCGTCACATTGACCGCTTATTGAAGACGTGCTCGCAGCGGAGTTCGATTGACACCCGAAGCCCAGAGATAGATGTCATCGGTGCAAATGGATACACAGACAGTATTCGGTAGAGCATGTAGGAGTCCTATTATAGCTAGGTCGAAAATTGAGGGCTTAACACCCAAGCTTGAGAAACACCTAGTTGAATGATGTTCAGCGATGGTGAGCCGCCTTCTGTGATAATAAAAGTGATCTTTCCGGAACAGAAGCTGCGTACCCATTTGTAAGTTTGGCCGCCGAGTCCAAAGTGCTGAAGGGTGTCTAGCACAGCCTCGTGAAGCACATTGTCATAGACCCCCTTGACGTCAAGAAAGAAGGCTGCTAAGAGGCGCTTGCGGCTTTTTTGATTCTGTGCAGACGTTACTAACTCTACCACACGGTGTATAGAAGAATGTCCTCGTGAAAAAGCGGTCATAGCCTCCGGATATCATTGTGATATTCGAGGTACCACTGCAGCTGCATGAGTGTCATCTTTGCCATGACCTTGGCAAGGTAGCTTGCCAGGGCAGTAGAACGGTAGGATGCCACGTGAAGGGGAGATTTGCCAGGCTTTAGAAATTGAATAAGACGGCGTGTTTTCTGCTGTGGGGGTACGACACGATATGTCCATGTCTGATTAAATAGCTCCAAAAGCGTTTGGCGAGCTCCACGACTAAGGTGGCATAAGTTGGAGTACGTTACTCTTTCATGATCTGGTGAAAAACGACGCCTGCAGGATGCCAGTACTGCCTCTAACTCTTCCACTGAATACATAACGTCCATACGTTCATCACGGGAAGGACGGGCTTGGCTGTTCCTAGCAGATCGAACGTTATCGGTCGTAGCAGCAACCCTCACGCAGAAATCCTCCGCAAAAAAAAAACTTCCAACTCCCGACGGTTTTCATGGAGTGCCAATGCTTCAATGCTTTGAATGGGCATCGCTGCTGCACAGGCGTTACCAGTCCACGCATTGTTCTCCATATAAAGGACAGAGGCTTCCCAGGGTCGAGGGACTCGCAAAACGATTTCCACCTGCTTGTTTAGACCTGGGCGAGGCGACGCTGTATTTTCTTGTGTGTGCGCCAGGCAGCCCTTACTTCGTGCATGTATTTTGTACGCCTGTTCCTTCGCTCGGTGCATCGTCTAGTTGCGCGGAGGCTTTCAAATTCGATGTCAAAATTCTTAACTCTTGAAGGTAACATGGTATATCTCCTGGATGATTGGATTGCATTGCTAATAGCAACCTCTAGGCTTGTTGAAAGCCCATCTCGGTAGCCATCCTCCGTCAGGGATTTCTATTTCAGCGGGTAATGTTATTGTCACGGTGGGCGATCAGTAAACCAGCATAGATGACCAGCCAAACGCGTTGAAGCCATTGTAATATCAAGCGAGCTCCCATTTGATGTACCGCGTAGAAATGTAGGGCTGCCATCATTTAGTATGCAAAGTTCATATTTAAACGCCAAAGATGTGATTCTCCGACCCCTGAGGTTCATCTTGAAGCTTCCCCAGAGTGGGTGGTAGGCAATGAAGTCTCCGGTGATTATCCAAGGGCTGTTCTGAAGATATACTCCAATCTCTGGTCGTCAATTCTGTTGGATGGGAAAATGTACGCACCGAGAAGCGTGAAGGAGAGCTTGCATTTCTGTACAGGTAAACACACATATTGGTTGGTATCATAAGGCCCTTATGAATGCACTGTATTGGCGAGTTTTCGGCAGTCGATTACCATTACGTTGCTGCGTTTGCCACAGGTAGAGGATTCGATGCTTTGATAGCCCGAGAGTCTAATTGGAGAGGGTAGGTTTCGTTCACATGTCACAATACCCGGGAAGAGATTTGTAAGCACATACTGACGAAAATAAAAAAAATCGATGTTTCAGGCTTCCGGCATTCCACTGAAAAATGGAGGCTCCACGTAATTTCCGCCGAAATGATGGAACCGCATGGGCTATAATGTCACTCGAGGCTAGCCAGTAGTGGAACCAAGGCGTCCAGAATTGCCATAGCGCACGAGGTGGTTGGCGTTTTCAAAGTAGTCATAAGCTTGCCAGTGACGTTGATGAACGCCCTCCGCACTGCTATGACTTGCATATCTCAGTTCTTCGAACAGACATGTGAAGTCTGGTGACACCTAGGATAGTGTCGTGGGCAGCCTGGGCCAATCCTCCACCGGTGGAGACGACTTCCCAGCTCGGTTGACTTTCCCAGTTGAAGCTCTGGCCAAGCGGCTTGTTGGCTCCGCTGGTGGAAATGGTGGTAGCGGTGCAAGTGGGGGAAGCGACTGGGGTGGTGGTGGAGGCAGTGCCTGTGACACTGCGGGATCCTCCCGTGAGAGGTAGTGGCCGTCGTTTGTCACGACAGCGCTCGATGACCTTCGCCATCACGATCGTCGACGTCGCCGCACTGTTGCAGATGCGTCTTTGTGTGACGAGCGTTTTTGACCATGTGCTTCAGAACCTTCTGTTCCTTTTTTAGGTGACGACAGGTCTTCGAAGGGGCGTCATGTGCGCCTTGATAGTTGGCACATTTAACTCTTTCGCTACCGCCGGAAAATTTACTAATTTTAGGGGTCCAAGAAAACATTGTTTTCCTGCTAAAAAATTGGTTAGGCACTAATTGCAGGAGTACAAAATGCAGATTATTTAACAGAATTTCCAATAATACCAGTTTTTTAAAGGTTTTTATATATCATAGTTGTAAAAAAAATATCAAAACCAAAATTTTTGTCAAGTTGCCGAAAAAATTGATAAAAAAGCAGTTGAGTATATCAAGCCACCGGTACTAGAAAAAAATTAGAATATGCATTTTGTAGGAAAACATTTCAAAAACACGCCCTAGAAAAAATGTCGACTTGCGCGCAACAGTTTGTCAGATATATTAAAAAAAATGTTTGCCTGCATGGTGCTCATGTCATGCGGTGAAGCCCAACCTCCAATTCAAAATGTGCAATTTCGGGTGGTTTCCTGGAATAAATATGGCGGTTTGTCATTATCAGAGGCACCAATTTGCCCCCACATAAGGTAAAAACATCTTGTCAATGACTGACTTTGTATTTACAGCGAGCACAATATTTGGGACAAGCACGCGATGCGGAAAAAAAACATGCATGAAGTTGAAAACGGAACGCCGTGGCTGATGCTTGTTGTCGTTCACGGTCAGTTATCTCTCAAAACATAAAGCTGAGCTTTATTATCATCTTCTTACTCGCAATTGTAGCCTTGCTCGCAAAAATGAGGTACGATGAGCTAGAATCGTGCCCTGCGATCTTTGGCCGAGTAGCAGTTGCGCGCTGAAAAATATCAGCACGACGAGCCTTCTCTATTGCAGCGCCACCTAACATTTTTCAAATGAAACAGTACAAAAACTTATCAGAGACTCCGTCCGAATAGACAGTTCAACTAAGCAGCAACATTAGATACTCGGATATACCCTCGCATGGAAACGAAACTGGAAGGCGAACAGCTGGCAGTGTAAGGCCGGTTTGAAGCGCTGTCCCCGGCGGAACAGATATCTGGCGACTGGGTGTGATCTTTTGACTTGTATCTGAAGTTCTTATCGCAGAAATCGGATTAGGGTGGCGGGAAATCAGGAGCGGCGTGCTTTGTTCGATTATCATTCGCGAACGCTCAAGGCGCCATGGCAGGTAGCCTTGAAGTTGGGTAACTGCGTAGTAGCGCTAAATATGAATTTCTCGATGCAGAAACGAAACTGAAACTGTTGTAAACTGTTTGCGAATGGTCCTGGGGTAAGTAGAACTACCACAGTACTTAGAACAACGTGCGCAAAGGCAATAAAACTGCCTAAAATCATAAAGTAGCTTTGCAACCAGGCACTGCTTGACATTTTCAGCCGATTTCTGGGATTATTACTGTCAGAGCGCGAACCTGACGATTGAAAATCGTTTGCTAGTTCCCCATTCACGCCCTGATAGCAAAAAACAAGCGCTGGTGCAGAGTAAGTACGAGTTGCGCGCATTCTTCGTTGGTAGCGGTGACGCGCAATGACCACGCCCCTTTTACACACCCAGGTGATTCAAAAGCGCGTCAAAAATCACGTTTCCGTTGCAAAAATGAAAACAAAACTGATTTTGAAAGGCCATTTTCTGATCTAACTCGGAACAGCTTTACTTGTTCGATAAACGCCTGGAACTCTATGAAAAGGCGCTCCCAAAAGTATCGATCAAAATGATCGATTTTGATAGGCACGTTAAGGACACTTGCGGTGCAAGCCTTCGCATCGTCAGCCCCAGAACAATTGGCGCATAGAGTGGTGCGTCCACAAACGCTGCTGACATGGCCGATCGTGAGGCATTTGGGACACTATAATGGTTTCAGCACGAAAGGTCGAACTGCGTGCCGAAAGTGGCCAACCTTCACGTGTGCCGGGATGCAGTCACCTTAAAACACCAGCTTAAGGCAGCGTGCTTTTCCCAGACGAGTGACCTGCTTGAATGCCGCGCCGTCCGTCGCCGGTTTAATTAATGAGAATGGGTAAGTCGGAATCTGGAATTGAGACGTCGACATTATAGACGACGCCCTGGCCTGGATATACGTAGGCAAAACTTTCATTTCTCTCAGTATCGTCTGTTCATGTAAGGTTTCAACTGCTGCTGAATGCTCGACGTTTATGGCTAAAATATTATTTCGTGAGGTGATTCTGATGTCCTTAATTTTCCTTTCAGAAAAGCCTCCAAGGAAACAGAAATTTCTTGCCGATTGAGCATCCTGAGGTTGTCGTTGGGGCAGTTCGGAACGAAGAAGACGGCAAGAACAGGGGGCCTATCCGTGGTAGTTACAGTCGATGCGCTCGATGTTGACGCTCCCGTCGACCCAGAAACCGCTGCCCGCAGCCTTCTTTTCGCCTTCTTCCCGAGAACCAACTCGAAACCACCTTCACTACTGTCATTCGGGGTGCAGAATACCGCTCGGTGTCCTCTGAGCCGGCCTCACTCGGGAGGCAGATTCGTTGTCTTGGCGTGGCACTATCCGACGGAGGGTTACTTGGCGGATTGTGGGCACGTTCCACTTCCATCACCCTCGCTACAAGGGAGCAGCGTCCCGGAGATATAAACACTAAAAAAAAAAACGCCAAACGTTCGAAGACTGACAGAACAGCGATCCGCTGTCGAGCACCTTGTCTTTGACTTCTCCTTTCCCAACCAAGAACCAAACAGAACTAACGACGATTATGGTGGTCGGGAGAAGAAAAAAGGATGCAGTGATGACAGTCAGGGGTAAGTGGTTCTAAACGGGTTTAGCAAGCCTATGAAAACGGCCATACAGGCAAGCGGGTTTATCCCACTATGGCTTACAGTATCATTGTAGCTGAACATCAAATGCTGCCGAACGTTGCAACACGAAGACGAGTTACAATCAGCTGAAAATGCATTACGCTGAAGCGTCGCGGTATGGCGGGCGGGAGGCTGCTTCCCTACGACTGAAAGGGCATAACGGTAGAGCGTCTCTAGGCGGCGCATAATCCTCCCGTACAACGTAAGCAATGTTGGGCAACTTGCAATGTGAAGCTGGAGGAGCTGAAGGCGAGGGGGGCTCAGATGTCCAACTCATCATTTTAGAAAACGTGAGCATGAAGTAATTGTAAAAAACTACGGGTTAATTCACTAGCGCCCGGAAGGTGGATTCAGAACCTGAGCAGAATTAAAATTCATCCAAGAATGTTGGCATCCGCTCGAATAACAGCCGAGTCTAATTTTCACATCTGCGTTAACAACTTCGATACCCCCGTGTTAGTACGACTTCCTGCAAAAATAGATGTTTGTATTGTGAAGTAAAATGGTCCTTAAATAGTACAAATGGAAAGCTGAGGCATTAGTGTTACTCATAGTACTTGGGACAATTTCTGCGTTCACCTTGAAAGGAGGATACTCGCACATTGTCTGAAATTCTCCCGTTTTGTTTTTGTACCATCAGGCACTTCGAAAGAAGCCCTTAGAGTCGCATTTTCTGCAGTACGTACGCTGCCATGCCTCTGTGAAATGAAGGGTAGCACTGGATTATAATAGGTCATCGATGGATTATTCAAAGTACTCCCAAACAAACAAAAAAAACATTCAACTGAAGTTTTTGTGTCCACCACCAAAAGGTGCCTTCTTCTGTAACTATGTAAAATTTCATAGCGCTCTTGATTTGAGAACGTGTTTATCTCGCGCCGCTTAACAGGTTTACTGACATAAACGTGACTCAAGATTCACTAAGTTCGTTGCAAGAGTTCTGCTACAGAAATAATGGTAACTCGCGTACGAACAGATGCGCTTTAAAACGAATTAAGCAACAATTTTGCCGCTTAACATGAGAAGCATTTCGAGAAATTTTATTCAGTGTTTTATGTTGGAAATCTCTTTTCCAACCAGTTTGGAACGACTTTCGCTCAGTGTTGAATAAGTGTGCGGTACAGATTTCAGGTGTTTCAATCCAGACGTGTTCATGATACCTTAGATTTAAGTAATTTCCGACAGTCATATCCCACAATGTCAGTTCGGTTGGAATGAGGTAAATTAGTGACCACTCTATACTCGTCATGATGTCCGTGTGGCTAAGGAGTCGCGCTACCGAGCAAAAAGGGGTTGAATCCGATAAACAATTAGATTAACGACAATAAAATCCGTACACAAACAACGGAGGCAGAAATGTGAGGAAATACTTTCACGCGAAGTGAGAATTCACTTCAGGGAACGATTCCCTCTCTTTCTTCTAAGTCGAAAGTCTTGCATTTTTCATGAAACGCAAGAAGTAACCGTTCTAGACTTCGTCGTCGGCGCCAACACGTACGGTAAGAAAATGCCGCCGCTGTAGAGAGAAAACAAAGCATTTTTGGGTTCCTGTGCGGTTTAAACCCGGCCGAGTGCCTCAACCACAGCGCCATCCCGGCACCATGCCAGAGTGGAAAGAGAATGAGACGGATGCGTGCCCCGCGACAGGTGAACGTGATGTCGCGTGCGTAGAACAGGTGCGCGAGGAGAAGAGCTAACACTGTAGGGAAACTGTCCAGTGAATCGCGGCCACTTAGTCTATCAGGTTAATTCTCCTCAAAAGACGCAGAAGCGAAACCGAAGAAAGAGACGCAAACACGATATTTATTTATTTATTTATTTATTTATTTATTTATTTATTTATTTATTTATTTATTTATTTATTTATTTAAGAACATACTGCAGGCCATGGAGGCCCAAGCAGGAGGGGCATAATGTGGTACCAATATCAACCAAACGTTAATACAAACAGTAAACAACAAAAAGCAGAAACAAGAACAGAAATATAAAACAGTGCACGCTAGGCACAACTACACAGGCACAACTAAATATTTGCTTCTAATGAACCAAGAGAGTTTAGACAATTTCCGGGTGAGTTGTTGCAATCATTAATTGGGCGGGGAAAAAAAAGGAAATTTAAACAGATTGGTAGACGCGAACATTGGGGTTAAGGACAGAGAATGGGAATGACGAGTACGGCGAGTAGCAAGGGGTTTCAAGAAGAAAGTCCAGTCGAAAGCAAGTTTGCGGTGATAAAGTAAATACAATAATTTAAGGCGGAGAAACTGTCTTCTAGAAGCAAAGAAGCTTTCAATAATTGCTTCGCCTTCAAATCACGTAAGCACGCTTATGTACCCGAGGAGATTTTTTTAATGTTTTGCAGCTGTGCGGTCTCTATCAAGTGAAGTCAGCTTGTATAAACGTGACGTCTAAAAATGTACGCTGAAGAGTGATGCCAAAAAACGTTCCCGGGTTCACCGAGATGTGCTTCACAGATAAAATTTGTTGCTTCAAGGTGAATCCAGTGGAAATAGACGAAGCAGAGATTATCCCGTTCGTTCCTGGTTATGAGCGCCCCGCAAAAAAAAAAAAAAAAACGCAATTGCTACCAATGTCACAGCTACAGCTGTGACGGCGGTAGCTTAGTGGTAATATAGTGTAATTCTGCGATGATGATTGGTAATAAGCTACTAGTGAACCGTGCATAGCAGGCGTCTTTGGCTAGTGCCCAAGATTTGGCGGTTCGGTTGGGATTCGCTGGTTATAGTTTCGTCGAGCACTTAATTCAGGATCCGGCTTACGGGTACGAGGAAGAATACGTAGTCATGACAAACAATTGTTGAGTTAAAGTTGAATAAAGGTCACCGATTATCACCTTTTTCATCTCACATGAGTCATTGCTAGTCATAACAAAAACCCTAAACGTACATGTTAATATCGTAATGCTGAAAGCCAAGGCCGCATGTTCTTAAAAGCCATACAAGAGCTTAAGGGGTAATATAAAACAACCCGATTGTATTACGCTACTGGGAAATATGATATCAGTAAAACAGGGTTAATATTCGGCGTTTTCAATTACAGCTGACCAACCAGCATTCAGCATCCGAGGAGAGTTACGACGAAGTTAGAAGGAAAGTAACACACACGTCGTGTAGAAGTCTGTCTCGGTAGCCACTTGAGAACGCGGAAACATAGGTGGAGACTACGGGGGGGGGGGGGGGGGGGGGAGGGAGGGGCCTGGAGCCCCCTCTAGTGTTTCCCGGGAGGGGGGGGGGGCAGAGCACCCCCGGCGGTGCTGATTTTTGCCCCCCCCCCTCACTCCCTCAAGTGCCATTACGAGGGCCATAACACCAGTTAACATTTATTTAGAGTTGCCTCTACATTTTCACTTAACATTTTATTGGAGCTACAGGCTTACTGCACCATTGAATTGGCACAGATGTGGACGGCTTACTTTCACACTTTACGTTTTATCCTTCGAATCCTAACCATAGGAGGACAAGCGCAGCGCACTAGAAGTATGTATGTATGTATGTATGTATGTATGTATGTATGTATGTATGTATGTATGTATGTATGTATGTATGTATGTATGTATGTGTGCATAATAATGATGGGTAAATTTCATCATCATCATTATGGGCTGCAAGTCCGGGGGCCGAGCCCCCGCCCCCACGTGGAAAATGAGAAGTCTCCGCCTATGCGCGGAAATATAAATGCCATTGAAAACATTGGCTCCGTCTATGCTTGTTTCACTGCAAATATAGAAATACGGTGGTCGTCGCCACCCAGTGCCACGCAGCTTCTTCTTCGCTCTCCGCACATGCCCCTCACGCTCTTCCAGTCCACCTAGTTCCTCTCGTGATGAATTTAATAAAGGTTTGTTCAACGCAATTCAGTTTTCCTGAATTCGTACTGCTCACGCGCCATTTGTTGGGGCAGTGCGCATCTTCATCTGTCTTTTTATTATTGTTCTGCCCGGAACAGCACGAACGTGCGACCTGTGTTTTCTTTTTTCGCTTTTATCTCAAAGGAGCCGGTGCCTATCTGCGCCATTTTAACCGTTTTTTAATTTGCTAAAATAAGAATTAACGCAACGTGCATTTTTAGCTAAAAGAATGCGGGAGCACATGGTTACTTACATTTCGCCAGAAATGTGCCAGAGGTTTTCTTTTCTCTAAATAATGGGAACGCGTATCACAGATGTCGGCGGTTTTAGTAAGTTGGAAAAGTTTCAATCGTGGGACAGACAGACAGACAGACAGACAGACAGACAGACAGACAGACAGACAGACAGACAAACCAAAATTTTCGCGTTTAAGTAACCCTAGAAAGACTATCGCCTCTAAAATTTTACGTCCCAAAAGTTCCCCCTTTGCCATACTGAGGTTACGAGCAGCGCTACGGTCAGACCATAGCCTCTTGTATGGCTATGGTAAGAGTTACGGTTCTTGGCCTACTTTCTTTCTTTCTTTCTTTCTTTCTTTCTTTATTGTTTCTTTCCGTACCGAAAGGGGAGCAGAGGCAAAAGGCTTGGAGCCTGACTAGGGCCCCTGCTGCGGTGGCAGGCAGCGTGCGGGCACAGTATATTATTTTGAACACTTGCAGTCGAGTGTACAAAACAAAAAACAAAAAAGAGGGCTACAGACTACAGAGAGTACATTTGCAGTCGTGCTCCTCGAACGCTCAATGCGCGACCACTTTGTACAAAAAAAAAAAAAGAATACAGAAACAAATTTTCACACAGGATATGGTATCAAAACACTCGTGTGTTTTTTCGTGCAGTGCAAGGAGTGAACGAACAACAAAATACACCCGAAACAGAGACTTACTTCCGTATAGATATCTACAATGCAACAACACAACAAAAGAACGAGCAACAAAATACACCCGAAACAGAGACTTACTTCAGCATATATATCTACAATTTCGCTGCAACATTTTATTTTATGCTTGGGTAAATTTTAGCTATATGCAATTATCTGCTCTAACAGGACATTTTTAATCTGTGTTTTTGACAACCGTTGGCGAAAATTAATCTGTTTCTGAACTTTGTTCAGAAACAGATTGAGGTGTGTGGCGCCCTCGCACGGGGAAGTACCGGTTTACTGCAACCAGTTCCTCGCGAAGTCGCTTTCAGATGTCGCTACGTGCAAGCCTACGCGTCCCAGATGGATAGGTACACTGCCGTGGAGGAAAGCGTAGCGTAATCGACCATGAAGGAAAGGGTGCCATCGGGTAATCGTTTCGGCGCGGACAAGCGCATGGCCCATTATTCGAGCAATTTCGGCTGTAAGCTGCTTCATTCGAGCGTAAGTACGTTCCATAAATATCATGTATCGTAGAATGAAATCATGCGTAGGTTCCGCCACATTTTTCTCTTGCTCAATAAAGACATAGGACCTTGGAGTCTGAATATCCCGACTTGATTTGAATTTAACAAAACTTGTTGGGGGGCTAGTTGGTTCGTGATTCTTAAAAATATGTTTAGCCCAAAAAACCAAAAACAGTATACAAGAAAGGAGTCCGGACAGGGGCTACTTTCAATTGAACTTTATTTACCGCCGGAGCCGGTGAATATACAAACTGGAGCATGCGCAGCATGCGCCACAGTAAGAGTATCACAATTACGCAAATGCGTCAATCACCGAAACGCTTGAAAAAAGATTTCTCAGAGTTAAACAGGACCACCGACGTATCGCTGATACACTCGCCTTTTTGCTTGATATAAAAAGCTTCCAAGAGTTCCCGTGCTGACGCATCTCTGCTCCTACCAAGAATCATAATCTCACCGAGAAGTGGCTCACACTTGCAGGCATCGCAATGCGCGGGCAAATGCGCATTTCCTTTATTCTTCACCGACAATTCATGTTCCTGTGCTCGGTCGTTGATACATCGGCCTGTCTGGCCAAAATAGACTTTTCCACATTTAAGTGGAATCTGATATACGACGCCTATAGCGCAGTCCACAAATGGCTTAGTATGCTTCTCGTCACATCCTTGCTTTCTGCGCCCATTGGAAGACGTACGCGCGAAAAGTCGGTCCAGCTTACGCGGCGCCGAAAACAGGATCGGAATGCCGTGCCTGTTTCACCTTGAGGTGATGGGTGACTTTATAGATGTACGGCAGCACTTCGGGTTTTGCCATGCTTTGCTCTGGCTCAGGCGTTCTTCTACCGGTGCCTCCTTTAACCTTCTTGAGGAGTGCCTCAGTGACCGAGTTCAAAACCGTGCACGGGAAGCCGGCTGAAAGCAGCCTTTCAATTTGTTTATCAAAACTAGCCTGCATAGAATGGGGCCACGACTTAGAGAGAGCCGATTCCAGGCACGAGTGAGCGACCGTACTTTTCACTATCGGGGAGTGCGCCGAATCAAAAGGTTGTTGAATTGCTGAAATTATTTGAAGGAGCACGAGGTCGCGGGTTCGATTCCCGGCCGTGGCGGCCGCTTTTCTGATAGAGGCGAAAAGCAAAAACGCCCTTGTTTACGAGATTTCGGTGCACGTAAAAGATCCCCAGCTGGTCAAAATTAATCCGGAGCCCTGCTTTACGGCGCGCCTCATCGCCTGCGTTGCGTCGGCGCGTTAAACCCTACAATCGATCAATCAATCAAATCAATCAAATCAATCAATCAATCAATCAATCAATCAATCAATCAATCAAATCAATCAATCAATCAATCAATCAATCAATCAATCAATCAATCAATCAATCAATCAATCAATCAATCAATCAATCAATTTAATTGAAGAGACTTTATTGGGATAAAAAGGTAATTTATTTGTAGGTCAAGTTGAAATTTTGAGGAGTAAAGAGGAAAGGGAATTGTTGATTGAAAGGGTGATGGTTGATTGAG
The DNA here is from genome assembly GCF_048455015.1 of Haemaphysalis longicornis. Taxonomy (NCBI): domain Eukaryota; kingdom Metazoa; phylum Arthropoda; class Arachnida; order Ixodida; family Ixodidae; genus Haemaphysalis; species Haemaphysalis longicornis. The sequence continues at coordinate 100,469,826 of NW_027526335.1, read as the reverse complement.
GTCGTGGAAGCAAGGCATCTGTGGTTCGTAGTATTCTTTGCGTGAGGGTGGAGCCGATTTGACACTATGCTTGAATGACAACTTAAAAAAAAAACGTCGAAGTGTGAAGGGCATATATGATAAAATGTGAGTGGCGTGAGCACAAACATGCCGCTCGTAGCAGCAGCAGTTGCTCATGAATGAACAAACCTCCAAAAATTGGGCCCATCTCCCCGCGAGGGGGACTCGAGTAAATGCGTCGCATAGGGGGTGGGTGTATTGCGTTAACGTTTAGTGTTTGGGGAGTTGGTGGTAGTGAATGCGTTGTATCAGCAGCTTCTTGACGTAGTTTGAATGGGTCAAGGATATAAGGCGCGTTCATAGCCTCCCATTCTTTGTCGGCTTTGTGGCGCAGTGGGTAGAGCACCATGTACATTGCGTTCCGCCTGCAGGGTCTAGGGATCAAAACCAGGCGCCGGATAGTATTTTTTTTATATAGTGTAGGGGGAGGGGTGCGGACTACAACTAGGGACGTCAAGGCGGGTGACATCTTGAGTTAGTGAAATGCTCTGCATTTAAAAATGTAAAACAAGTATCACCGCGTCATACATTTTCCCGCACAGCATTTTGTTGCGCCTCGAATATTGAAAAGTGAAGCACGGTGTTCCTTGCATGAGCGTTTTCCAGAAACCGGCACTGAGGCAGCAAAAACAGGTAAATGTAAAATAAAAGTATGCGGTGGCTTTTGCTCTTCGTCTTTTTTATAAGACAGGAACCAAAACTATCAAACAGCCCAGGCGGTATACCATTCGTTTCAGCTTCGAATTCTTTTACGTGATTCGCCTTGCGTACAAGCAAAATGGAAATATGCATGCATGTGGGTGAACGCGGTGGCGCTTATTTACGCACCTACTCGCGATTTATATGCGACAGCCAGAGGCAAAATCAAAGATAATAGGAGCAATCGGCTTGAAACGTGACAGCCCACAACTGCATTCACGAATTCCGCATAAATTTTTACACTTTTTTCCAGGTGGTAGCACCTCTTTAGAAAGTTTTCTTGCGGTCATCAAGCCCGGCCCGGATGGGGCGGGGCTCGATGGCCAACTTTGATTCGGCGCCGCCATACCGAGATAGGGTAAAAAATAACCCCATTTTTTTATCTTTCTGACGAAAATGAAGGTTTCCATTCTCCCTCAGGAAAGGGAAGGCCAATGAGAACAGGCACTTAGGAAGATGGCGACGATTGAGTAAAATCGAGAATACGGCCCCGGCTTGTTCAGGGCATTTTGTCACGTTCTCTTGAACGTCACGAATAAATAAAAGAGAAACGGGAGAGAAATACCCGTTTTATTTTTACGTATTTTTAAACAATAAAGACACCGTTCGTCGTAGAAAGAAAGCCGAGAAAGCCACGAAATGTATGATCTTACAGTTAAAACAAAAATTTGTTCGGCTTTTACTGTACATTTACTTTAAAAAAATAATAGAGCATAGAAGAGATCAGTCCATTCACTGGGAGGCAAGATTAGCAGACGAGTTGGGGAAGGGCACAGAGCATGGAAGAGATCAGTCCATTCACTGGGAGGCAAGATTAGCAGACGAGTTGGGGAAGGGCACGGAACAAGTATTACGTAGAGATGGAAAGGTTACACTACAGCATGTGTCTTATACGCCTCCCAACAGTCCTGCCCAAAGGTGTCAACATTTCACTTTACGCAGACGACATCTGTATCTGGGCTTCAGGCAGGAACCGTCGAAACATTCGCGCCACACTCCAGAAGGCAATTCTGAAGATGAGAAAATATCTCAGATGCTGCGGTCTCATATTTTCCCCGGAGAAGTGTGCTGCGATAGCATTCACGCGGCGCGATGTTTCACGTTATACGCTCACCGTAGAGGGCACTCCAATACCATATGTCAAGTCGTACAAGTTTCTCGGTGTCACGTTTGACCGCTCAATGTCATGGGCCCCACATATTCGGCGACTGAAGCAGCGGCTTCTGTGCTTTGTGCGCATTCTGCGTATGCTCGGTGGGAGTTCGTGGGGCTGCCCTGTATCCTCACTCTTTCGCCTATATAAAGCCCTTTTTGTCGGCCTCTTGCGTTACAGCCTGCCGGCCCTACATCAGCTATCGCCTACAAGCCTGAAGGTAATAGACTCAGTGCTAGCAAAAGCTATGCGCACCTGCCTGGGTCTACCTAAATGCACATCGACGGTTGGAACCCTTTGCGAAGCTCGGTGCTTTTCCGTCACAGTGCTACAACGCCAAGAGGTGCTTCGAACGTCTTTGCGCCATTTGACTCGGTGTCATACGTATCTTTTGGCAGACCTCTCCGCACAGTATGCAAGACACTTGCTTCCGGCGAATTTTCAACAGCCTCAAATGTCGATAGTAGCCCCGTGGGTACTGGCACCATGGAAAATTTGCACGACTATACCCGGAATTAGCAAAAAGTCTGCCATGCCTGCGGCCGCGCTCAAGTTCTTCACACTCGAGTATATTTCCAGCACTTACAAAGGCTACACACATGTTTATGCGGATGGCTCGGTTCGCCCGGGCTCATCCGCCATCGGCGTGTGGATCCCATCAGCCCGGTGCACTATCGAAAGAAAACTTAGCCATGAAACATCCTCGACTGCTACCGAGCTGGCAGCTGTGAGGGCTGCACTTCATTACATCAGCGGCCATCATGCCCAGCAATGGGTAATATTCCTCGACTGGCGCAGTGCCTTACAAGCGCTCCGAAAGCTTAACAACAACCGCAGTCAGCTTGTATGTGAAATTGCCGAAATTCACACAATGGCAGTGCGCGAAGGCCATGAAATCACTCTTCAGTGGGTACCTGGTCACTCGGACATACAAGGCAATATTAGATCCGACGCAGCCGCCAGCGCAGGCCACTTGCTGAGCAACACAACCCAGCTTCCTTTCTCCCGAGAGGACAGCAACGCCCTTATCCTCGCAAGTGGATGGGCTGCACAAAGGTCGAAGTGGCAGGACCCTCACCGCAGGTATCTGCCACTGCACGCTATTGACCCGCATTGTGACTACCGTTTTCCACGCGGCCTCAACAAGCGGTGTGAAGGAGTTCTGCACCGACTGCGCCTGAATGTGGCGTTTACTCGGAGTTTTAAGTTTAAGATTGGTTGGGAAGATTCCCCCCTGTGCCGGACTTGCGGTGTGCGCGAGACTGTAAATCACTTGCTCTGCGTCTGCCATCGATACGCTGCGGCGCGAAAAACTGCAGCGAGCTCCCTCTCTCGTGTACGTCATGGAGGCAGCCTCGAACTTTTTCATTTTCTTGGGCTTTGGGCCAATAGTGCTGACAGTACCTTAGGTACAAAAGTACTGCTCCAGTTCCTACGAGAGACTGAACTGGACAAATCTCTCTAGATCAGAGACAGAGCAAGTGTGTCACGATATCTTCTCTTTCGCACTGTGGCGTTCATCTATTTATTTTTCTTGGGTTGGTGTTGTTACTTTTTTTCCCGTCGTTTACTTTTCATTTTGTTTAAGCGTTTCCATTAACGATTTTCTTTTCAATTGTATTTTTTTTTGTCTGGACTCTGTTGGCAGCAATCTCTTGTTTTTCTTGTCCTTTTTTTCATTTTTTTTAACGCTTCATGTTTGTCTTCTTCCTACTGTGACCCTGATGTCTGATATGCACCACTCATCAACGTAGTCACCCCCCATCTGGTGTAGCAAGCCTTGTCCCTAGCAGGGCTGACCTCACCAGTTCACATTAAAGAGCATTCTCTCTCTCTCTCTCTCTCAACACGGAGTGACAAAGATGCACAAAAAAATTCAAGGCCATTCCGCGCTGCGAAGTTAGATGATCCGCGTAGCCACGAAGAGCGTGGTAAGAAAGCTACTAAAGACTTCATTGCACCCCTCAGCGTCCCCTAGTAAGCTGGCATTGCTTGTCTAAAAACGGTTCAATTCATGAAGCGGAATCACTTGCACGTATTAAAGATTTGATAATACTCTTCGTGAAGTCGCCATTAAAAAGTTACAGAAATTGAGAGAATTTTCTACTAAGAGTAGCATTCTTATGACTCTTGTCTTGAGTGTGAGTTTTTCACAGCCATTTTTTTTTGTTTTTCTAAATCCTGTTCGACTATTTACGCTATTATAAAGATTATAGGTATTACTTGTGCCAAGTCTGCATGACTGTGGAAATGCAGGAAGGTACACGGACGTGGCTGCGGGAGCACTCGACAAAGATTGATACGTATTAAACCCCTTTTATATTTCGCACGTACCATTCCTAAAAGCATTTACAGGTAAGGATAACAGGTGTCACCAGAAGTTTAAAAATACCTTCTAAAAGCAGTCGACGGCTTCTTCCCACACGCCGCACTGACGGGCGGTCCGACATCCGGAAAAATTAACATCTTTCTTTTGTATGAATTTAAACAGCAGCCGAAATTGCCAGTAATAGGATTGGCAACCTTTGAACAATACCTTAATGCCTTATCTCGCGTGCACAGAGGAAGGAGACTTTGGTAATATTCTCACAAGTGTAAAAAAACCTGCCAGCAAGATGGTTAAGAACTGGGCGAGGTAGTAAACATTCATACTGATGGAGGAGCGGGAATGAAGAGGGCAGAGCGAAGGAAACAAGAACGCTGGGTATCAAGTAAAATTTTCATCAACGAGAGGAAAAATATTCCATGAAGGAGTAGGTCACAACTGAAGACTTTTTTAAGGAGCGGTTGTATATCAATTGGAGAGGTCTTCGTCGTGCAGTGGTCCTAAATAGGCTAATTTTGTTTTTGTTGTTGGTACCATTAAAAATTATAATACCATCATTCATTTCGGCGGCGCTTCATAGTTATGTGTAAATAAGATGGCATCGATAAATCTCTCGGGATTGTAGAATATGCTCACCGTGTTAATAATTGCTAGAAATTATGGTTGATGCGGAGCATTAAAGAATCCACATCAACTAAAAAATCACCAGAAATTCTGGGAATTGTCTGCTAATGCGTAAGCATTCTTATGCTATTTCTCCGTTTCACCAGCAGGAAAATCTGGTTTCCTAATTGTGCCACAGGGTCTTATAAGGTCCCGCGTAGAATAATATGGTACTCATCGACGTATCACCATCATGAGTCTCGACGCTGTTCATTACGAATTGAGAATAGTTATTGTACTCAGCAGAACTCAGGGTATCCCGGTTTAGCGAAGCCCCCCACGGGGCGGGTGCCCTAACATCTGCACTATCTTGACAAATAACGATTTATTCATCTTCATCATCCGATACCTGTTCATATTCTCGTCATTGTGCTTTCTGGTCTTGGAGTGCCTCGAACTCCACTTTACGTTTCAGGTACGTGCCAATTTAGGTTTTGGTTGAGGTATATTTCGGAAGGTCTTTTCCAGATTTGGGTTGCGGTGTCCATGAGACGCTGAAAAAGTTTCAAGTTTGAGGTTTTATTGTACCAGAAATAAATATATGTGCATGGAAGTATACATGTAGGACCACAGAACTTAGGAATGGGCTGTAAAGGGGTTCCTACGATATGAGTTATTAATACTTTTCAGCATTTTGAAACAAAGCATTCATTCGCCTCGTAGAGGCAGTTGTCACAAATACTTGTCGAATAAATACATAATAACACAATAAATGTCGGCCATGAATGGCGAGGAGGGTCATCGGCCACTGAAAAAAAAAGGAAGAGTGAAAGAAAAGAAACAAGAAAAAGGAAAACAAAGAACAACTTATTAGAAAGGACGAGCAGGAATGTAAATATGAAAAAAGCAATTGTAATAAAAGGGAAAGCGTGGTCATGTCAACAGTACTAAGATCGGTAAATCACTCAAACAACGTGAAGACTTCATCTTTAAGCTGTCTTTTAAATATATAAAATGGTCGTGCTTGCCTGATGCTCTGTAAGAGTTTGTTCCATAATCGTGCAGGCACAAAGGAAAAGGAGAATAATCCATAGTTAGTTCTAATATCTTGTATTTGTAATGTGGTTGGTCATGTGGTTCGAAGGGAGTGTTTTGTAGAGCTGTGTGTAACTGTAATCGAAGAACAGTCAATAATATTGCGATTTATTTTATACAGAAGCACCAAGGCCGTGATATTTTATGCATGTTTTTAAGGGCATTATATTCAGTATTGGATATGCAAATCTAACTGATTCATATCTATGTATATAGTGCTTGGCGCGAAGAACTGTGTTTTGATAAATTTCGACAGGTGAAAGAGTGGTACGACGGGTTAATTCATATACAATGACTGCATATGTACTGTGGGAGTGTAATAAGAATCATAGATTTAAAGGGTAACACATGGCGTACTTTTAAAAGCATTGGAATGTTTTGGTAGTTTCTACGTGCAATTTCTTCAACGAAGTCTACCGTCTAAGTATACGCCAAAGAACTTTGTGTGTTTGAAGTTTTTGAGGTTAACATTTGTGAGCTGTAGGACTGTCTTGTTCAATAGCAGGTTTTTTTTTTTTTTTGCTGCAAAGATAATATAGTGGTGCTTTGCAACGTTTGCAACGAGATGGCTGTGTATGAACCATTGGAAAAATTTGGCTAAGACGACGTTAGGTTGTTTATTGAGGTCTGATTCATTTTTTGCTGCCAGGAATATGTTGTGCCATCAGCGTACAAAACACATCGTTTTTACAAATACACAGGCAAATAATTGATATAACAGAAAAAGAAAAGGGCCTGAAATTCAACTTGTGGCACACCTTTATTTGTATAACATTTTGCGATGAAGCACTTTTGACGGAAACGTATTCCTCGCCGTTTAAGTGCTAATTTTTTATCAGTTCGAGATGGGTCTCACGAATACCGTATTTCTTAAATCTTGGTAACAATACTTTGTGGTTTATTCCATCGAACTTGTTTGTCCAATATTCTAACACGCCCATTGTAAACAACTTGCTTCCAATATTCTGTCTTGTTTCTTCATCTATCATGAGAAGAGACAGGTCTGTCGACTTTCCTTTCATGTAACCGTATTACTCTTGCACATATCTGTTCGAAGTAAAAAATTGCTCTTCTACAATGGTGAAAAGATTTATATCGTTCGGTAGTTTTCTGATTTTGTTCGGTTTCTCTTTTTGAAGATCAGCACAAAAGGAAGCCGCTATGCGCTTCGCTTCCGGAACTGTTCCGATTGACAATTAAACGAACCCTGCGGTACTTTTTTCAACGTTTTTTTTTTAAATCTGATATGCTTGCATAATGTTGTCAACCAACATATTGTCAATGTTGTCAACTCTATGCCAGTCAGATGACTTCAAAACTCGCGCAGAAGATTTGTTTCTCTTTTAAGGACCTGGCGTTTCTTCGACCGCTGGAACTGGGTCATTACGGCGTCTAGCGGCTATCGGACGGCTTTGCTTTAGTTACAGCAATGAACTCCGCATTCAATAGACACTTCAAAAAGAAAGCCACAAGATGAAAGCAGAAATGGAAGGCGCATCTGCTGTGGCGAGCAAATCCCGCAGTGCCGCTTCGTTCTGGCGACAATCATATAGCTTTCGCAGTGCTTCCAGACGCGAAGGAAAAAGTGAAAGCGTTTACAGAATGTATTGCAGAGGCCCAGTCCTTCTAGGTCGCTCAGCAACGGTGATACCTCGTGCCTTTGCTTTCGAACTGTGGATTTCGGGAGTCAGAATAGTATAGTCTTGGTGTTTTTGTAAGGTTTGGTGCTTTGGTGCAGTTTGCTGCTGGGTCAAAACCAAGTCGTACCGGGGTCCGTTGCTATAGTGTGGAGGAAAGAACGTCAATACTCATGTCCGCGTTGCTCATTGCACGCGTTGTCCATTGAACCAGTGAGCTCTATAACGGCCGAGCTGTCCGACACGGCATACATTGGGAGCTCAAAAATATGCCCGGCTAGTTTACACCGCTTCCACGGGAGCGTGGCAATGTTTGCGACACTGTTTGAGTTCATAAAAAGGCCCGTCAACAAAGCGTCTGGTTGACAGGTGGCATGCAGTATATTTCGGTCCAGCGAACTTCGGACAACACCGGTGTCTGTCTTGATGTTCTTGTCGCGGCCTGTGTAGAGAGACCCCACGCCTATTTGTTTGCTTGTGCAGGCTACCATGCAATTCGGGGACATCCGTTACTTACGATGCCCTCCCGCTCCGGGTTAACCAGCGCTACGCCACAGTACGTGGAGACTTAATTGAGTCTGTCGGCAGAGCGTAACAACCGCGAGACTTCCTCGCCTACCTTCCATAAAGTTGCCTCGTCGTTTTCGCCAAGCCTTATACTTTCGCAATCAATTCTTTCATGAGTTTGGCTACAGTCTTCTGGTGTAGCATGTTCTCGTGAATAAGAGCTATTGGTGAAACTGCGCAACTCCGTGCCTTTCTTTTGTCTGACTAGTTTGCAATGAATAATTTTATCTAATAAAATATTAGCTAAAATTATCAATCGTTTTCATGAAATTAGTTAAACTTATCAGATAGTTACAGGGTAAAATAATTAAGTACAAAGTACAAATATAGCGGCGAAGTACCAGCACAAATAAACATGAGTACTGATGAAAAGGTATGCACGTCCGGGTATGGCAGAAAGGCCGCAGGGCGAAATGTCGGTTTGGGGTTAAGCGGCACGAATGCTCGGCCGTACTTTATATTGCCACGTTAGTCCCTCAAATAAACGTTTCATACCTATCTACCTACCAACGTTACTAGAACAATAACGTTGGTTATGACGGCAGCCGCAGTAATACGAAGTTAGAGTGATCGAGTGAGTGATCGAGTGAGTGAGTGAGTGATTGAGTAAGTGAGTAAGTGAGTGAGTAGGTGAGTGAGTGAGTGAGCGAATAAGTGAGTGAGCGAGATGAGTGCGTGAACGAATGAGTGAGTGAGCGAGATTTTTCATGGGTTATATACAAACAATTTACAGAACTTGTGCAGCCTGATATTGATAAACTCTGATTGATTGATGGGTTCATTGATTGATTGATTCATTGATTGAGTGTAGGGTTTAACGTGCCGACACAACGCAGGCGATGAGGCGCGCCGTAGTGGAGGGCTTCGGATTAATTTTGACCGCCTCGGGATCTTTAACGTGCGCCGAAATGTCGTACACACGGGTGTTTTCGCTTTTCGCCTCCATCAGAAAAGCGGCCGCCGCGGCCGGGAATCGTACCCGCGTCCTCGTGCCCAGCAGCGCAACGCCTTAGCGGCTGAACCACCGTGGCGGGTTACTGATGAACTCTAAATATAAAACAAAATACGGGACGTTTTCTTTGCAGCGCGTTTTTTCCTTCTGGTGTCTCTCATTGTCACGCACGTGCTTTCACTCTGTGACGACAATTTCGTCCTTCCTGCCAGGGCTCTGCTTTTCCTCGGGCATTGTTTAGAAATTGGTCTTAAATGCCAGCGCGCGTGCCCATGCATCCACTTACGCGCACGCACAACCCTTTCCGCCACGGCCGCGGGCTTCAGACCAACCGCCTGCTTGGAGATAGCGCCGCATTGTCTGCGACTCCGGGCATTTTAGGTCGCACCTTCCCCCCTTTGCGTAACCAACACCGGGGGCCGACCATCTAGCGTCCCCATTCGAGGCCTTGCGCCACTGCTCCAAATTTCCTCGCGGCGCAGCCCACTTCCACTCGGAACTTCCGGGTTCACCTCTCTCCACACGCCCATTCGCGACAACGCCTACATAACAGTTGCCGGCTGCTTTCCTCCACGCACGTTCCGTAGAATAACTGACTACGTCACACTTGGGCGTTTGACGTCACCGCGATTCGGCCACAGTGGGCATACCGTCGGGATTACCAGCCATGCGGCGATGGCACAGGCAGAAGGCCTTACCGTACAGCGCATTCTGCACTCTACGGAGAAGGGGGAGCGCTGTGGGAGATGGGGTAGATTTGAAGATCATTGGCGAAGGAACGGGTACAGTCTAACCGCAAGACCGTTTGGCATCGTTACGGGCAGGCACGCGAGGGGGGTTCGCTTTCACTGCCGAGCGGTGGCCAGTGCCGGTGCCGGTGACCTTTTGGTGCGCGGTGGCTCTACGAGTGCCGCGTGTATCAACGTATCGAGGTGACACGAATGTGACTACACCCGAGGGTCTAGGCAGCGGGTCGCCAGCGGTTGAGCGCTTGCTTGGCTGCGCTTCGGTTGCTGGGAGGCCCAGTTAGCCACTGTACCTTCATTTTTCGCGTATTCGGTTCTTTGATCCACGTAGATGTGCACGCTGAAATTTAAAAAGAAAAAGAAAGGGAAGCACATGTCGAGCACAGCGAGTGGGGGGCGGGTGGAAGAAGCACAATGAAATTATGAGTTTAATATTTCGTGAGTGTAGGCGTGAGCGGTTCGTTTATCTTATTGCCATAACTTCTTTGTCTCCTAGCTGGCGTGCACCGCTGGGATCACGGCGTGTTTGATGTACCGGCTTCGTCTGAGACAAATACGTTAGAGTAGTTTTACGCTGACATAGCCATTCACCAACTGATCAAATGCTGGGCAGCTTGGTGAGCTTGAAGTTTTTTTTAGTCGACTTGCAGCTATTAACCTTTCGGAATAGCGAATCGCCTTCTCGCCCCATAAAAAGATTGCGGCAATCCACCCTGCGAATGTGTTTGGAAAGCAAAGCTGTGTACGGCACCCACAACGATTACGGCACCAATGCGACGTCACAACCCAGTCCCAGTCATGGCGATTCGGGTGAAGACGCGTAGGGTGTGGGAAGGAGCCGAATTGTAAAAGGTAGATGTGAAGTTGTTCATGGAGCAACTCTGCGACCGTTGCCCAGCCCCGCGTATTATATGTGGAGATTTTAATGCGCACCATCCGCTGTGGGGTGATAAAGCGACAGATGCTCGAGGAAAATATCTTGCAGACGCCATTGATAGACGCGACAGAAGACAACACAACCCAGTCCCAGTCATGGCGATTCGGGTGAAGACGCGTAGGGTGTGGGAAGGAGCCGAATTGTAGAGGCATCTCGTGTAGATAACGGCATGATCCCCACTGAGGATGGTGTCGAGGGCTTGAGCCCGTGCTTGTCGGCTACCCTCGTCATGGGAGGGGTCTCTATTTTTAAGCAAGGGGAGCATCGTTAGTTCTTGTCGCCAAGAGTGCGGGAGTACAACAAGCGGAGTAACATTCTGTACTGCCCCGCTAATTTGGTGAAGGATGGACCGAACCGCCGCAGTTCTGCTCAATCGGAGCTTCTGGTTAGAAAGATGGCCCTCTATCAGCTCTTACACCGTGTTGTGGAGCTCAGTGCTAAGCAGCCTCTCTGTGGACGCACTTATGGGAAGAGAAATGGCCGGCTCAACCGCCTTTTTAATTATTATATAAAGCATATTTATGCCCTTGCCGAGAAGACAGGTGTTTGAAGTAAGTGATTCTCGAGAGGACAAAAGCTTGAATTAATCGAAAGGTATCGGATTCCTTGAGGCCTCGCTTCTTGGTGGCAACTTGCCTGATCATGTTATGATTTGATTGATGCCGTGTTTTATGCGCTGCAAGGATACGCCACTCTTGGTGTTGGTCTGGAGATATAGGACCAGGATCTTGATGCTGGGGCTTGGAGGGATGGCCTAGCCATCAAGGAGTATTTAGGTAATCAAGGAGTATTTGAATGTGTCCTTTGATGTGGCGTTTGACGTGAGGGTGGACGACAACGAGCTGGGATTTTCTACGTGAACACTGGAGGCCCAGGCTTTAGCGCACTGGCGTACTGGATGTGAGATGCCGTGAGTTGGTGTGAGCTTCCTTTAATTTTAAATGCAGAGCATTTCTTTAACTCACGATGTCACCCGGCGTTGTCGGCGTTGGCGTGCCTCGGCGTCCGCAACAGCCGTTCCAGGTGCGCCCTCTCCCCCACTCTTCCTCTCCCGCATCACGCTACTCTCCTCGCTCTCAACAACAGGTCCGCTCCCCTCCCCCTACACTATATAAAAAAATAATACTTACCGGCGCCTGGTTTCGATCCCACGACCCTGCGGACGGAACGCAAGGTACATGGTGCTCTACCCACTGCGCCACAAAGCCGACACAGAATGGAAGGCTACGAACGCGCCTTATATCCTTGACTCATTCAACGTCACGAAGCTGCTGATACAACGCATTCACTAGCTGTGGGCGGAATGCGAGGTACATGGTGCTCTTCCCACTGCGCCACAAAACCGACACAGAATGAAAGGCTACGAACGCGCCTTATGTCCTTGACTCATTCAAACTACGTCAAGAAGCTGCTGATACAACTCATTCACTACCACCAACTCCCCAAACACTAAACGTTAACACAATACACCCACCCCCTATGCGACGCATTTACTCGAGTCCCCCTCGCGGGGAGATGGGCCCTTTTTGTAACTCCTAGCATACGCGGAAGGCGCGCCAGGGCCGCCAGGCGTGCCGTGGGCGTAGCGCACACTGGCGTGAGAGGTCGTGTGACGCTATCACGTTGCATTCAACGAGAATGCAGGGGGTAAAACCGTAGATATGCTTGGTGAGTGCACCAGCGATCTTACCCGTCTCCGTGTGGGCTCGTAGCTACATCGGTAAGACAACGGGCTCTCGATTTGTTACGCTATTAGTTCCAGGTTCGATTCCTGGCGGTGCTAGGAAATTCTTTTAATTGTTCGCGGGAGTTTTCTGTTGACACCAACGGTCGCGAAAGAACGCAGTGTTCCCTTTGAGGGTGCTACTCATATCTAGGCGTTCTTGATACTGCCCTGAAGGGATGAACGCGGAGGAGCTCTGTGACGCTATTCCAGAAGACCCGAGCTAGCTAGTTCCCAAGTTTCCAGCTGCTCGAATTAACAAAGTAGGGTTATTGTAACATCCGATAAACCTCGAGCGAAACTTGAGAAATCGCGCGCAGCACGCGTGGCATTATGAGCGCGGACAGTTGAGGCCGCTCACGTTAAAAAACGGCCGCCCGGCGGACGGACTTTAACTTTTTCGCGCCACCGAGGCGGCCTATGGGTGGAGTTCAAACCCTTGCTCTATAGGATACTTACAGGGTTTCATAGTGTGCGGCGCTCAATTCTGTGCATGTATTGGGCATGAACCGGGTCCAAACCTACCGGGAAAACAAAATGAACAAAAAAAAAAAACATTCAAAGCACCGAAGCAAACACGGCAAACTTATAGTAGCGTAAGTGCAGATTACAAAGGGGCGACCAACGCGGTAGGATTTGAAGCGCTTTCTCTGACAACCGCAGCCGGTGCACGAACGAAGAAGCGAGCGGCGGTGAAAGATGCGGCGAACTCGAAACTAAAGCGTGGCAAACTGTTCGCATGGCGACGCAGTGAAACATCCCCCTCGCAAGGGGCACGATCAAATGCAGAGCATTTCCGGGGGTGCACGACGTTAAGTAGTTTGCGTTACGTTAATGTTGTTGCACTTGTGGCAACTGCTGACGAGAGAGCGCTCGTCAGCAGTAAAATTGGCAGCCTCGGCGCACGTTGAGTCCGAGAGAGGGGAGAGAGTGTCCTTGAAACGTGCCTGGGCGCGCTATCGAGTGTTGATCGCACCGATAGCGAAACGCCTGAGCCGGGCATGTCGAGGCGAGCGATGCGGACTACTACGGACGCCTAGAACGAGTGACATCGTGAGTTAAAGAAATGCTGTGCATTTAAAAGCACGGCTTGTGCAAACATCCGCGTGCGGCGCCGTCTAGAATCGAGTTTTAATGTGTACTCTCTTGGGTAAAGCAGCCAACTCCGCTCTTTCGTTTAAAACTCCGGCCTGGCACCAGCCTTCTTTCGAAGCTGCGCCATGTAAACGCGGCGCGGGGCGGGCCCGATTTTCTCGGTGTTCAGTTGTTACACTGAATTGTGTTGGCTACATGATTTGAGGGTGACTCCGCTGCAGCTCAGAGCAAGCCCAAACCAAGTAAGCGAAGGAGTTCACTGTAGCGAGGGGAACGCGCCCATCTCATGACTGTTAAATGTGGCCGACTTCGTTTACTTGCGGAAGGCGGGTGTCGTGTCAGAAATCGCCCATTTCAGCATGTCATGAAGCTGTTTGAACATTCAATAGTATGTTTTAAATGTTGAAATCGTGTCATCAGTCATCGATTGCATTTTTTCACTGCGTATGAAGACGGCTGCTGTGCGTGGGAAAATCTTGGTGTCTTGGCCGCTCGTATCGTTCGGACTAGAGCGAACTCTTCGTTCGGACCAAACACCCCTGCAACTGTGGCAGCATTCACTGACGGTGGCCTGGGGACTTCGCTCATTGTTTGCTGTTAAGCTTGGGGCATCAAAAACAAGAGACTTCGTGGCTATGACGCTACCCCACCGCTAAAGTCGACGCCATGGTTAGGTGGGGCTTCGGCCACTCCGCCGCGTCTGTAAACAGTCTTCATGGGTGTTTTCATTGACACGAGAACTCGGAAGAAATTCGGGATTGATTTTGCACGGCTGTGTTGAACTCATGAGGCTCGTGTTGGGCTCTGCTGCGACGTAATTCGTTGTTCACTGATGCCTTAACAGACATATTTCTATCCCGGTAGATCATTTTACCGTGAGCTATAGTGGCCGAGGTTGAGCAGTTTCACGTGGCTCTAGGAGAGCTGTGCTGCGCATGCGCAATGAGCAGTGATGTCTCACGACGCGCAGCTGGCGCGTCGGAGCCGCCGCCACCGTGATTGGACTGGATTGGATTGGATTGAATTTGAATAAATTGGATTGTACTGGACTGGAAATCGTTCTAGCAGCAGTAAGCATGATAATCAGCTAATCCTAGACAACCAGGAAACCTAAGAATAACCAGCTTAACTATAGATCACGCTACGTATAACCTTGCATAGCCGAGCTAAGCCAGTGCTATATTTTTTCGTCAGCGGAGTAGGAATTTCGAGCTCGTTCTCGTTTTCGACCGATTCCCTTTCCGACGACTTCGAGACGGCTTCCGCTCCATGACCGCCGAGGAGCAAGTGTTGTGTGCGCTGCAGTTTTACGCGACGGGCATTTCCACGGAGTCGCTGGTACCAGCAGCACCAGCTGCTGCTGCCACTAGAGAGTCTGCCGGTATGGACGCAATAAGGTCGCTGCAGAGGTGTTTTTCGCGTTTTTAGGTGGTCCACCGGACATGGCTTCCGCAGGTTCTACCTTGCATGTCTACGTATGCAGCCGGAGCGTGCGTTTCGATTATCGTCTGCTCGGAAAACTGTTTCGAACGAGGCGTTGCATGACCGTGCGTTTCAATGATCGTCCGCGCGGCAGATGGTTTCACTTCAGGAGTTGCGTGTCGCACCGATCTTAAAAAGCGTTACTGACAGGATATTATACAATAAACGGCGTACATCTGTTATCGGAGACGATCTCTACGCATTTTAACGGGTAGCGTTGTCGTCGTTTGGCAAGAAGCAAAGCATGCAAAGCTTGTGAAGGGGAGAGTTGAGACCGAAAGTAACAGCGTGATGCCAGTAGGAGGGTGAGCGAGAGCGTGAAGAGGGGATTGAACTCTATAAAAAACAATCACTGTCGAGAGCTTCATGTAAAATGAGCAGTAAAGAGCAAAACGAAATAAAGAAAGCGAATTTGAAAAGTTGTAGTTGTCGCTATCCCTTTCTTCGTAGGCCATACCCACTTGGTAGATCTGCACGAAGTTGGGGGCTTCAGGAGCTAATGTTTTTTTTTTTTCAAAATTGTGAAAACCTGGAATTGGAATAGTCAAAATTGCAGAATATTGTGTGACAAGTGAACGTGATGGCGCGTGAGAAAGACAGGTGCACAACTGCCAGGCAGAACCTGGATTCTAGCGACGCTGTTGCCGGAATTTTTGCTGACGTAGTTCACTACGAAATGAAAGAAAAGAAGCCGACGCAAATGCGGTATAGCAAAAAAAAGGCGGTGGTACCAAAAGACAAAATAACGAAAGCGAGGACGCAAGTACAATGTATCAGTAAAGTTGTTGTTAATAAGTATCGCGAACCTTTCACCATGTGAGCAAGTCAGCGGCCTTAAGTGCCCAACAAAACTATGAATCGAAAAGCGGATGAAGGGTTTTCATAACGTAACACCGAGTCGCAATTTTTTTATTGTGGCACGCTTCCATCACCCACTTACTTTTTTGCGATTCGGCCTTAGTTACGCGACTGCTTTGTCTGCCAACGACGGCGAAGCGGTCAGAAACAACTGCTTAGGACGACAAATTTCAAACAAAAACCTTATATGAACGCCTGAAACAAAAGATAAATAAACTTTGTAGTGAAATACAGGTTAATAAAATAAAAGCGCGAGAAAGCGAAGTAGTCGGACTTGCTTGCCCCTTGTAGCCAGCAGTGCAACAGTGAAGCGGGAGAACGCAATGAAAAATGCTCCTCGTCCTAGTCGCTCTTCCTTGGAGCGCGCTCCCGTGGACCGTTTGCGTAACCTCAATAATCCTCAAATAGCATGAATAGTATTTTTAAAGCACTTGAAATACGTCTCGAAATATTATCATCATGTAACGTGGGCGTCGCGAGAGCTCATGTCTTCCGAGTTCCGCTCAATCTCGGGCCTTTTGGCATAGCACCCTTGTTGTCTGTCGTATTCGTGAAATCATTGGTTCGTTTTCCTGTCACCCCGTCCTGTCCACGGGGGGGGGGGGGGGGGGGGGGGGGTGCAAGGTTGTTTTCTTTGAAATCGGCCGCACATAACCACCACCACGATCACCCGCGTTTTACTATACTGCTAGCAGTCCAGTTGATAAGCATTTCGTTGTATCCATTAAAACACACTCTTTGCCGTCCTCTTTGATTGGACTAGTACAGTAACCACAATTGTGAACGCATGAGCATAGCTCGTAGCAGGACGAGGTAATGCGTTCATGTGAAAGGACGTGGTACCTGCACCAATTTTATGCTGGAAATGTAGGAGCATTGCAGGCTGGGGCTCCAAAACGGCTCAAGGCGGACAATAAAAATGGCTGAACAAGTACGATGCGGCTATTGACTGATGTGGCTGTGGCTTCTTCAAAAAAAAAAAAACGTACGTAGCTTGGCCGTACTGTTTGTCACTCTTGCTGCAACAGGTACATAATTACAGGCTGGGTCTTTAGAGTAAGAATGCGGGCACTATGCGCAACGAGAACTTCAAAACTCTATCGTCTAAAGGCTGCACTTAAAACTTAGATTGCGGTTCAAATGTGGAGGTGGATGGGGTGGAGGAGCTGGTTCCATGTAAGCACTTAAACTGGAGCACAAACGTAAACCATCATAAGCTCCTCGGTCTGGTTTTGTTGTAGCAACAGAGGCCGAAACGAGCCACAGCTAGTGAAAAAGAAGACGAGTAAAGGAAATCTCTCGCACCGCAGTCATGGTAAGAAAAGTGAAAGCTTCCACTCTGGGAAGCTGCCGTTACTTTGCCAAGTGTTAGGGAGGGCCCGGAAAGGCTCCATAACGAGTTCGTCCCCGCCTATAAACAGTGGGTGTTGTCCGCGACTACAAACACTGCTGCACACGATGGTAGGCGGCAAAATGATGTCACGACAGTATTCCGGGCATTAGGGGCACTTGACAAGCTACTGACTTAGGATGGGCCGGAAAGAAACATTTCTTGCGGTAACCTGAGTGTCGCAAAAAATAAAGCCATAATGGCGGCTATTAAGGGCTGCTTGAAGGGTGGGGAACATAGTTTTATTTCCATTAGGGCGTGTGGGTGACAGTAGCGAGCGCACGTACATAATAGAGTTGGGTTGCACCTCGGGATGGCCTAGAGTCGCGCAGAAGCAATTGAAACTCAGTTCAGGAAGCATTATCTCACTAAAATCATGTTGTGATCTTATGGTTATCTTTTGATAGACTACTTCAGCTCATTGACAAAACAGACTACTACTCCTTCCCTTTGTCATTGTTCTGAATTTTCGCATAACTCCAGTGTCGCAGATTGCTTTTGATTCTGTAGAGTGTGGGTGATAAAACCTGTAGTATAAGGTGAAGTTCCCTCCATGAAATCAGTTCCAAGAGCCAGCAGTTGAAAACGCGGCTTAACGGCACATATCTGAAATGTTCAGGAAAAGCCTTTGAATGTTGCCAGAAATTTCTTCCGTGTGCTTTAGAGATGTAAGGGTACTTAAGAGCTGTGGAACTACGGAGTAGCTCTAATTTGCAAAAAAACTGCTTGCAAACGAGCAACATAATTCTATGCGTGGGAGCCGTACGTTTTATAACTAGATATACATACCAAAGCAGCGGTATGTCGCGTAACACGCTACATAGCAAACACCTAGATTAACAGCTAGAATTAGATTGGTTTTCTCTACACTATATTGCATTTTCATGTTATCAGCCATTACCTGTGCAATTAAGCGGAACACGGGAAACCTGTACAGCTTTTTTTGTAGATTACAGAATCGCTCAACACTTCAAACGCGATTGTAGAATTCGGACTTGGGTTGTTTAGGAGATGTTGCCAAGAATACTGAAGAGGTGATTCGAGAAGCTTTCTCAATGGGGAGAAAACATCACGCGTCAGAGGATCAGAAAAGCCGTTTATTTTACGGCCAGCTGAGAGGACCTGTTTCGCCAATTATTGCAAATTTATACGAATCAAGGGGATAAGGATATGTATAAAACTTGAAATTAGATATGAACATCTTCGGGCTGAAGGATACAGATGGCACATGCAAAAATATTTGTATTTTACTTACGTAAGATTTAGTGGTTCGGCGAAAGATGCGCTTGGAGAGCAGGCAAATGAGTTCGCCGTATACTCGGAAACTCGACATGAAAAATTTTGTTAGACGGTTGAGACAAGGACTGAAGCTACGTGAATGCATCTTTTGCTTAAAAATGTTTTAGAATTATTCACTGTTATTTCATTTAACGCTTTTAAACTAGTTTCCCGGTCCCCTTCCTTGGAAGCATCAGGTATATTTCGGCTTTCGTCGCCAAAATGTATGCGGAAAGCAAGGAAGCATATAGAAAAAAGCCAAGCAATGTAAAACTACCCAGCTTTAAAACAGGCAAAGCTTTAGTAAAACAAATGAATACTGCAAAAGGTAGAACAGTATAATTATCTTGTACAATCATATACTAGAAAGAACTAACGGGAAAAAAATCTCCAAAGGAAAGTTACAACACAAAAGACACATTAACTTTTGTTTTAATACAGTGACTGGTGGCTTTGTGTGCTTCCTCGCCATTTAATGACGTCTAATGCAATTGTACATGCTCATAATTTAACACGTAAAGCACAAGCTTATCTCAGCCATTTTCTTCACAATTGTTGTCTTGTTCTCACATGTGGTATGCCACCAGATAACGTCTCTGTCCTCGCTGCCTACGGGACGAAAGCATAATTTTGACCCGCTAAAACCTGCAATTTGTCTATTCTGTTATTCGGCAACCACGCAAGCGAGTTTCTTATCAACCGTTACGAAGTTGCTGAAATTCACTTCAATGACGTGTGACGCAAGGCATCACATTCCGAGAAATTCGGTATGTGGGTGCCACGCTCATCCCAGTACCCTTGCATCGTTTCTACGCTTATCACGTCGAACTGGTGACCTAGACTGGCGTATTCGTTAACTGTATATGTTAGTCTAAATGATGCAAATCAACTTGTATCGTGCCTAAATATGAGTTGAAGATCCGGCAGTGGCCATCTGGGAAGTATATTTCAAACGCGAAGAATTATGCCACTCCGTAAAAAAAAAAAAAAAAAGAAAACCAGCGCAGAGCATGCATTCCTTCACTCCACTAAATTAAGTCTGTGGTAATATATTCTCACAAAGCGAACTTACAGATAAAGAATTAGATCAACCCAGTGCGCTATCATGCGTCCTATCACTACTAGTCAAGTGGTACGGGCTGGTGTTTCTGTCGGTCAACGCTTCGAAGCTTTAGCCTAGGAGGTTTTCAGCTGTAGGTACAAAAAAAGAACAGTTCAGCTCGGCCATATTCAGCCCAAATTTTATGTACTGCAGAAAATACCTGATCGCTGTGGTCAGCCTAAAGCTAAACAGTTTGGTTGTCGAAATGCGAACTTTGGTACCTTTTCGATATGACAGATACGAAGAAACATTTTTATTGCATTCAAGGCTGTAGGTGTGCCTTTACCTCAACTAATCGCAGGAGATTTACAGATTAATCTATAGGAAGGTGCAGCAAAGTAATAATGCAAAAAAAGCTCTGTAATTATCCCCCAAATTTTATCTCATTTCAGGCTCTTTATGCACTTTTTCTCGATCTATTGCCTGCTAATAAAAAAACTGTCTGCCTGTGTGTATCAATAAAAGGTGGTCGATTTTATGCCAGGGCGTCTGCTCTAAAAATACGCGTGTAGGGGAAATTGTGACCTTTAGCCATGAACGGAAGTAAGGATATCGTCTTGCGGCCGTTGAGTCAGCAAAGAGAAATTGACGCCTGAAAATCCAGCGCCCAATTGTTTCTAGGTCAAATGAGCAACGTCTCTTATGCAACTTATCAGCGCCTGCTTATCGATCGCTTGTTTCATGGAGTAACCCAGAAAACGGAAGGCGCACCGTCTGAAGGGTTTCCTAAGACGTCATCGCGCATTCAGGATGTTTCCTACCCGCCAACGTTTCCTTTCACAACCACTTCCTGCAACCGCATTTCCCGCTTTTTCTTGTCCGGCTTTGCTCACGGGGTAGAGAAAAGAAATAAGGAAGGAAAGAAGACTTGCCACTCGCTTTCCAGTTTTATAAGGTTACCTGGCGATTCTTAAGAAACGCTTCCGTTTTTCAATGAATGCATGGGCTGCACTCTACGTGTCACTGCTTGGCGCTCAACGTGGGTTCATTATTCATGAAGAAAGAAAGGTGTGTAATAGAGCCTCAACGCAAAAACAATTTATCCTATACCCTACAAAAAAATCTTTTTGGCTTTCCCAGCTACAGCGGCATGCCGAAACCTACGTAATAATAATGACACCATTCCACGTCATGAATCAAACCCTAATCAATGAATACGTGTTGGCGCTTGGAAGCGTTGTAAAATATACTTAGGTGCCGCAATGTACTGAATGAAAAACGGCTGAAGGGCATCAATCGAACAGATGAAGGTTTTCGTACCTGCACAAGAATCGTTATGCGGAAATGTTGATGTTATAGAGGTTCACAGTACAACTTTATGTTGACTTTATCGTGATAACTGTATCAAGGCGATTAGGAGACAAACAATGTCATTTATCAATACGCACTGTTAACACTTTCAGGTGATCACCGCAGAACGCGGAACAGGTTCCCAGAGGCGTTTCTCCAAGGCGCCATGCGGGCCGCCCGGACAGTACAGGGCGGTGGGGGCGAACGAGATGGAAGCTACGTCCGATCTGCCCGGAAACGCCGCTCTCACTTCCTCCTTCCCCCTTGCCCGGTTCTCCTCACGGGTGCGACCCCAATCGCGGGCGGCGGCGAAGTCGGTCGTTTCACCCCTGGCCGCGGCTCAGACGGGCCTATTCAACGCTGTGCCGCGGAAGTGAGCTCGACTGAAACCGAGGGCGCACTCCGCGGTTCCGAGGAAGCAGCGGCCGCGGCGGACACGGAGCAAGCGAGGATGGAGTCTTCTAGCGGTGTTACAGCGTCCGTCACCGAGGCATGGCGTTACCTGATGTCCAAGAGGGACCCCAGGACCAAGGACATGCTCTTCATCGGGGACGTTCGCTTTATCGTGGTCGTGCTGGGACTGTACCTCTACATCGTGTACCACGGCGGGCCGAGGTTCATGCGCAACCGGCCACCGTACAGCCTCAAGCCAGCCATCATGGCGTACAACTTTTCTATGGTGGTTCTCAACCTGTTCTTCATGTTCAGGTTCTTCCAGTACTCGTTCTGGTACGGCGGTTACAGCGTCTTCTGCCAGGGAATGACCCACTCGACGGACGAGAACTCACTCATACTTCTCGACTACTCCTGGTGGTACCTTTTCGTTAGGATTGGCGACTTTCTGGACACGTTCTTTTTCTTGCTGCGCAAGAAGTTTTCGCACCTGACGGCGCTGCACGTCTCTCACCACGCCCTGGTCGTCTGGAGCGGCTGGCTCTGGTTGGCCTTTGGGAGCGACGGTCAGGTGCTCCTTGGCGTGGTCGTGAATTCTGGCATGCACGTGATAATGTACTCTTACTACTTCCTGGCCACGCTTGGTCCCTCTGTGCAGAAGTACCTCTGGTGGAAGAAGTACCTGACCACCATGCAGATCACGCAGTTTGTGGTGCTCCTCGCGCACATCTGCATCCCGCTGTTCTACGACTGTGGCTATCCGGGCATAATGATCGGCCTTGCCTTCGCCCAGGGACTTCTGGGTCTTGTGCTGTTCATAAACTTTTACGTGCACGAATACATCAAGAGGAAAGGAATCAAGAGCGCCGCCAAGTCCGCCGCCATGACCGCGGGACAGACTGAAGTGGTTGGACGGCCTGTTGGAGAAAGGCCGAAGAAGGCGTAAAAGTGGCCAGGAGTTTTTAAAGAGTTGTTTTGTGTTACGATACTGTAAGTAATGCGTCGGGGACGCTTTTTCATGATTTGTTCACTCGGTACCGGCCTAATCTTTTTTTTGGCTCTATGGATCTTCCCCCCACGTGCAGTTTTTATCCTGGATTGTTGTACCATTTTGTACTGTATTTCACATGGCGGTGAGGCTTGTAAAATTAGGACGCTGAGCTGTCAATAAATCTTCGCAAACGGCACATAGAGCACACTGTTAGGTTTAAATTTCCGTCACAGCGGCACTTGCGGGTAATTCAGAGCTGGTTTACTTGAGAAGATCGTGATGTAATGCATTAGCTACTACGACGGTGCTCTTGCTGTAACGAGGGCTGTTAGGCTTCTTTGTCAATAGTTTACGTTTTGTGTTAATAAAATATTGAAATATTTTGGTTTCTTGTATTTGTTTCTAACGTTAACTTAGAGGAAAAAGATGAGGACATACATGCACAGTCAGCAAGTTCCATGGCATCAAAGCTACTGAATACAAAAATCCTTGCACAAGTGGGATAAGCAACCTTGAAATTTAACATTGTCTCTTTTCTACAGTGAAGGCCTAATATGGGAGCTGGGTATCAGAAAGAACCAACACCTACCTATGGGGAAAAACCGGCGATATCAATTTTCACATAATTTCTGCAACATTACATACGTAGCTCTTGCTTGGTCCCAGCACTATAGTTCGCAGTCGGGGCGCTCCGAAAGGAAGGGAGTAAGTATGTATGCAGTGATGGCGTATGTGACATCTGGTTCAGTGCGTCGTTTGTTTTTTGTTTGGTCTTGTCCGTACACATGTTTTTAGGAATTACGAACACTTCGTTTATTGTTTTTATGGCTACTACGGCGTTTCACTTGTTAAAACCTCCTGATGAAAGGCTTGTAGAAATGTGATTAAATTATCTACAGTATATACCCCAAAAAACCTGTCTTCAGCAAGTAGGCTTTAATCAGCTCGTTAACCACAGATATGCAAGTTAATATCAGAATGTAATTCCTGCATTGTCGGGTACACGAAGAACGCAATTTTCCATGTCAGCATTTCCAGCAATAGCTTTTCTTTAGAAACCCCGCATGGCGTAGTGTTGTAAATGTAGCACCACTTTCAAGTGAGGGAATATAAAATTTGATTAGAAGGTCCTTGATTGTCACTGTTCTTTTAGCAGTCAAAGTGGATGTAAATGGTTCATTTCAAATTAGACAGCAAATAAAGAGTTGCACATTCAAGTGCAAATGAACAGCGGTGCCAATGAAAATTGCATTGCCAGCGAAATCGCCCGGACGTTTATTTTGGTAACTAATTAGCTAATTAATTTCGGTATAATTAAATATGAAAGCGGTATATCGTGAAAGCACTTTACAACTGGTTCGAAAAGAATCAATTGACAATAATGGCGGCGATATCTAAAATATATCCTGTGTTTAGAAGCAATTTTTCAAAGGTTGATGACAAACGTTCGTAAAATACATTTAAATAATTCATGTGCACGTTCGCTCATGGCTTAACCTAGTAGAGAGGGGAGGTGAACAGCCCGTAAAACGTCTTTGTTTTCCAGAGCCGGTCATGAACCCCCTGATTGTTAAGCATGCACTCTATGCGCTTCGCCACAGTAGCGCCATGTTTTCTATATGCAAAGAGTTGGATGTCACGGCTGAACAGCGCACGTTGCTGTGGACCACACGCTGGTGAAGAAGCGCGACATTTGCTTGAATGAAAGCTCATTGAGTTAGAGTGATTCAGACGTCACAGAGACAGGGAGTTTCCGAGGCTTTAGGCCACATTTGTCATCGTGATTGACCTGTGGAGCACACGTTTCACGGATGTAGCACGACTGTATTGCGGTAATTTGCCTGTTGGCAAATAAGGCACGAAAGCAGCATGTTAGATGCACGGGCTTTCAGTGCTGTAACTTGGAAATACAGTTATACCCGGATGTAACGAACCTATATGTAACTAATTCGTGGATATAACGAAGTTTTTCAATTCCTCATTGCCACCCCCATTGAAGCCCATGTGCTTGCGACGTCTATGTAACGAAACGTCGCGGCAATTAACCTCGATGTAACGAAGTCGACCAGCTGATCAGTCGTTGTTTTTTGCCCTTTTACTCAAAAATCTTTCGGAGAAATGAACTAATTTAGCAAATGCTAGAACTGCCGTATGGAGCCAGCAGCAATTACAACGTCTGGAATCGCCTAAACACAAAATTCACCATGATGATGATGATGATGATGATGATGATGAACGAAGGGGCTAGCACCATCCCGTGGCTAACGTAGCAGTCACTTCCGGTTCTGCTTGTGTAGCCTGACACCACCCCAGTTAGCAAGTGTAACAACCCCTCACGTTTTTTTATTCGCCAACACCGCAAACTACCGCGCATTTCCAGGTGTGAGTGCGGTTGCGGTTCCTGCCTTACGTTTTGAGGTGCTAGGCCGTCCTGTCGGCATGCAGTCGCGCGTCTCTCCACTTCTATCTTTGGTGTCGGTTCGTCGCCGATGAGTGCTGCTGCCAGAAAAAAAAACAGTTGCGTTTTTTCAAAAGGAGCGCCCAATTTTAAATGCCTCTTTGCTGGCGAGAATGAAGAATGTTGCCGCCTTGTAATTGTATCCCAGCTAGCACCCTCTCAACAATTGTGAGTGTGGTAAAGAGCATCAAGTTCGCAAAAAGGCACCCTTTCAGCACAAGGTTGGTTCGGGTAACGCGTTAAGGCACCGAAAAAGGTCAAACGACTAAAGTGTTACTTAAGTTACGTCTGTTAATACGGGGTTAAGTGACCTTGCTTCTTTAGGGCACCGTGTAGTACTCCAAAGCGAAAGCAGGAGTCGCTACTGACGCACTTTTTTTTCAACGTTTATTGAAATTTAGAAAAAAACACGCAGGGGTCTCTTGCTAGTGCATCAGACCCCCTTAGGGGTAGCGATAAGTTAAGGTTCACGGCGGGTAGGGGTGGGAAATAGCAAGGGAAAAATAGTGGGTTGGGATATGAAATGCAGGAGAGTGTCCCACACTGCCTTCGCTAAATTAGGTGGGTAGGAGGGACGCAGGAGATCATTTAAGGAATTTGGTTGGAAGTTAGCGGGAAGGGTGTCTAGGAGAACCTGTCTTTCAGCTTGAAATCGAGGGCATGTCCAAATAATGTGTTCACCCTTCATGAATTTATTTAACAACGAAAAAGTGCGTCTGGAATTTCGCATGTGTATCCCCTGTGAAATTCCGGACGCACTATATTCGTTGTGAAATAAACCCATGAAGCGTGAGCTCACCTTCCCTGATTTTTAGCATTTTGGATTTGTTTCTACATCATGCCGGCGATCCTTAACTCGAAACCTGTAAATAACGATAACCTGGAGGTAATGAAAAATTGCGAACTTTTGTCGACTTCCTTGTATACATGTTTAACTGTACTTGTGTCCTTCGCAGGGAACTGACTGAAAATGTCCGCTGTTCCCCGCATTATGGGCCTCGGCGCTCATAAAAAGGATCACAATAGACAGAGCAACGAACAGTATTTAAGGATTGCACCCCCCCCCCTTCGTGGCCAGTTTGAAAGGTGGACGCAGAGGCCGTTTTTCATTTCAAGCATTAGAGCAGAAATCCAAACCAAAGTTGCCGTCGCTCACAGCTATCGGTTTTCGCAACCAGAAAAAGACAACTTTTACATTCCTTCGTTGATGTGGCAAATTTACTTGACGACTTCAATTACAGAAACTCCACATCACACCCCCAGGCAACGTGACGATGTGTTAATTTCTTACCTAGCTATAAGAAGCAGCTGCAAAAACTGCTGAACTTTAGGAGGAGGGGTGAGCTCTGCAGACGAATTCCGCGCAGAGATCTGAACGGGCTCTACCGCGCTCGATTTATTAAGGACCTCTACTTTCGCAGCGTTTCGTTTTTAGTAAGTGCCTTCAAACACAAATTGGACTAAAACAGTAAATTACCTACAACTGCGCCTTTCCTACAAGAAGCGTCTCTGGGTATGGCAACTATTTCCGTTTTAATCACCACGGCCAGACGTGGCGCTTATCGTGTAAATGGTTGCTTGCAAAACTTTTGCAGAACTTTTACAGCACATCTGTGAGCGTTGCCTCAGTGCCTGATTATGACTGTCTTGGCACCATCCCCGTGACCGATCATCGCTGTAGTAACCAGGAAGGCGTACGATAGCAGATTTAGTCGATGGGCGGGCTGTCGTTTTGTTCCCCGGAGTGACGTTTCTGTGAAATCGCTACAGTTGTCTAAGCGCCACAATAGAAGCGTTATTGGTATGATAGCGCGTTAGTCCTTTAGAGTCAACAGTCACAGTAGAATTGTGGCTCTTTTCGGCGATGCCCGCGAACCAATACTGCTTTCTTTTTATCACAGTCTTGTATGTTCACACGACATCAGTGAAGACGTCAATGTCACTTCAGTGTTTGACAAACAATAACGTCCTCTGAGCGCATTAATAACGTGATAGCACCTAAATGTTCGAACGCAATGTTTTCATAACGCCATCATACATGTATACCCATATTACTGCAAGATCGTCGAATTATGGTTCAGCTGCATTAAATTTCCGTAATATCGAATCGACTAATCGCCTGCAATTTTTAAATTTTCCTCCAGTTTCCTTTAGTCGATTTACGGAATGGCACATTTGCTCGGGCCTGATACGGTGTCGGAACCCCACGTCAGATAGGTTCGGGCCCATTTCTCCCCCTCTTTCCCCCTGAAAATCTCATCGCATCGCACATTTGCTCGCCATTGCTTGCGCACACTTCTGGAGCAATCCTCAACGGTAATTTCCAATGCCCAGATAATAACGTGTTGGCCGTGTCCTTGAACACTGGCAAAACTGTTGCCACCTCTTTGTTCCTATTAACGATGAAAAAATCTTTAACGAGTGTCAATTACTGCATCGTACGCTGCCTAGTGTAACATTTGACTGATGGCCTGGACGCTTACGGCAGCCAAGAGAAAATTGTGGGCTGATGGACCGATGTCATACCATGTGTTCAGCCGTATCAAGCTGCTGATTCTTTTCGGCTTGTCGGTGCGGGCCACCTACTTCGCAAATTCCACCCGTCACGTTTGTTTGCAGCCAGCGGGGATACAATAGGTGACCGAGAGAGCACCGTTGACCCTAGTTCGGGCAGGCTGTTTGTTCGCTCGTAGCTCTCTGGGTCACTGGTTGACGTGACCTGCGTCGGCTTCTATCGATTGCAGGACACCCGTAGAAAACAAGACAACAAAAATGGCAACATCTTCACTGCGTAGATGATTCCGAGGGTTCGGAGTACGGGGACTCGAAAGGACATCCAAGTTGCGCCCTGAGTGACATCCGATTTGCGCCCCGACCGTCATTCGATTTTGGTCGCTTTTCCTCCGTTTGCCACGCTTTCCTATTTGGGGAAGCTCGTTGTCTTCGTAGACGGTGAGCAGCAGCGTGACGCTTCTTACGTTCGTTTCCGTCCATGGCGGGAAGAGGGTGTGTGATTTCCGAAACCCGCTTATACGCGCGGTGCACCGCGGTACCATCTGATGATGATGATGATTGCTATTGGTCTCCCCTTTGAAGCGGGGTGATGACATGTCATCTTACCAAAAAGGACTAATATAACCAGGTTTTACACTCTTGGTTTAATACTAGCGCTGCTTAGGGCAGGCACTAAAGCTTATTAGGCCCGAAATACTTTCTTTTCCCTGTTACAGGTGGTAACTGTCCTAGGCAATATTCCCCTCTCTGCTT
The DNA here is from genome assembly GCF_048455015.1 of Haemaphysalis longicornis. Classification (NCBI taxonomy): domain Eukaryota; kingdom Metazoa; phylum Arthropoda; class Arachnida; order Ixodida; family Ixodidae; genus Haemaphysalis; species Haemaphysalis longicornis. The sequence continues at coordinate 100,441,724 of NW_027526335.1, read as the reverse complement.
TTCGTCCACCAGCATTCTAATCTTCTTTTCGTCCGCTCGACAGCCTTGAAGTTAACTTCCTCTCTGACACCCTTAAATCCTAGGGCTTCTGAAAGCCCAATATTCCCTTCATGTAGATTTGGATGGATACCTTCACATTCTAACACTATGTGCCGCATAGTTTCTGTTTCTTTTCCGCAGACCCCACATACCCCATCATTTTGTGAATACTCGTGTTTAGGAGTAGCGCCATCTAGCGTAGTTCGATGCAGTCACTGTGTATTACAACTTGATCATGACCTGACTACACCGGTGTTTTTGCGCGTTTTCTCGTTGATAGGTTATGTTTGTGCCTGTTTTCGAGTGTTTTGGAGTGTTCTTGTGCACTGTTAGGTAGTTTCCACACAGATTTTCGCTTGATGCTGGTTTGCGCACGGATGGACGCGGACGGACATTGGGAGGTCCTAATGTACTCCTCACCGTTACAGGCGAGGGAGTAAGCCGTTTGACTCTCGGGTACCAACTCACGGTCGTAGCCCAGCGGGTAGGACGACTGACACTGACACTGTCTGGTCTAGCAGACACAGGCTCGAATCGTGCCGGTGCCTGTATGATTTTTTGAGATTCTAAGTGCTATGCGCACGGCGCGGACGGACATTGTGAGGTCCTAAGGTGCTCCGCACCTAATACAAAAGCCACCATAGCGGCATCCTTTGGCCGGAGCGTCGTACCTCCACATATTCCATAGATCTGCAAGACTACTTCAAAAGGTTTGAATCGTGGGGGTGTATGGTGTTTACTTTGTTACGTTCTTTTTTCGGTGTGAAATTGGAACCACTTCCCGTATTCTGCCTTCTACGGGTCCATTGACGCCTGTACCAAAATTCCTGCCGCTGATCTTATACTTGTTAACGTAAAACGAGGACAGGAAAGCAGACGGACGCGTTAGCACAAACAAGCGACATATAGGCGACAACTCCCGGTACGAGTGCCGCCTAATGGCGCCGTGACAGTGGACCGGGATTAGGGAACCGCGTACACAAGTCCACAGTCCACCAAATCGATACCACATGCTTGAAGCTCATGCTGCTGTTTTGTGCGAAGATGAAAAAAAACCTATTATGACTCCGTGCAGCAGCGTTCCACATTATAACGATATAAAGTCTCTCTGGCGCCATCTGCTGGGAGATTCGAAACTTTAAACCACATCACTACACAATTAAAACATCTAAAGGGGTGGTTAGCCTCGACAACTGACAATAAACCTAGCTGTAAAAGATAAACATTCTTATTGTTGCATTTTGTTAGGTTTTTAGGGGCAAATACCTAGTATACCTTCCGACGTCTATGAGGGAATTTTATGTTTTCCATTACGCTAATAAACTCGAGTTACGCGAAGGAAGAAGACCAGTAATCTTTCATAACACTTTGCACGGCAGTAATAGCCTAAATGTTAATCGCTGCTCCTACTAAGTATTGCGCAGATGAGCAGTATAAACCATGAAAGAAAAGGAAAACAGATAACTAGAGAGGGGATGAGTAGGAAAACACAGGGCAAGGACTGGATTCAGAACGCGCAAGACCGGGGAGGTTGGAAGATTATGAAGGAGCCTTCCTGCGGCAGTGAGCGTAATAGGCTGCGGCTGTCACTGGTCAAGATTATGATAAAAAAGAGGGGGATGATGACGCATATGTACACAAGCTTATTGAGGCTCCGTTATAGGTAATGGTATGTAAAAGCGAATAATAGCTAAATTATAAAGCTGGAAACGAGGGCTCGCCCCACAGGATGAAGTACAGTTGTAGGGTACTATGCGAATTTTTTTTACTACCATGGCAACGAAAGTCAACGTTAAGATGAGCGTTCAGATATACGCTGCAAATGACAAATTCGAATGCGTGCGAACTGGCGTCAACTTGCCATGACAGCTCGCGGCTTTATTCAAACCCGCGAAATGCCGTCTAAGGGCAGCGAGGCACTCAACGGTGCATTAGAGCACGCAGGAAGATCTGGAGGGCTTTCGTGACCGTCCCTTTCTGTCTCGAGTCTTTCCGCTTCTCAGGAAACGGAAGGAAGTTCAGAATGATTTGTTATACGTGTAAATAGCGGACACACTTCTGTTGTGTTTGTAGCTCTTAATCCGGATTGTCTTTTGCTGGTTAGTCGTTACTCAGTGGAATTCAAATAAAAGCTTCAAGGCATGAACCGCTCCGCGCGAAGCAATGGCGCGCTGTATGTGCAAATCTCCGCACCGGCTCCCTCTTGTAGAGAAGTGGGAAATTTTATTTCCTCTAGCTTTGGTTTTTTTGTATAACTGTCGTCTGCGAGGTAATTGTCGCCTGTCATCAACGCAGCAACTGTTAATCGACACGCAGCGTAAAATTATCGATGCCATTCGGACAAGTGCGTGGACTTGGATGTCATGTAATAGCCAAAATAATAATAAGGCAGAAAGAGAACCAAGGGTAAGGCGGAACGAAAGCTTTTCTGCACATTAGAACAATCAGTGCGATCAGAAGTTATCGTAGACTGAACAGCGATCCTGGGGTCGATTGTGACTATTCTAACCACAATCAAAAGAGTCCAAAAAGGTTTGAAATCAGTGCTCCAGGGCTGGACATGTTGAGTTGTCGGGTTTATTGAATTTTTTGAGTGAATAACCAAGCTTTGGTATCATTTTTTTTTCAGAGCTTTGTTTGCACTTGACCAGCGCCTGTGCTTTCATTTCGGCACTACCACTGTGATGTTACATCTGCGTAATAAAATGAGCAGCAAAAGCTTACCTGGAACAGCGGTGATTAACGCAGCCGTTATGTTGCGGGGGCTCCAAATTAAGTAACACACGTAAATTCCAAAGGATAGAAAGCGGAACAAACCAGGAATGTTGTGCGCTTTGCAGACCCTCTTTTGTTCTGTTTGCGCTGAAGCATCACAACGGATCGGGCAGTGTATTATCTCTCGCGTTCGGTGGGAATCACCTACATGGGCAGCTACAATCGGGAAACCACAAGGTTACTCCACTTGACTGCATGCATACATTACAGAAGTGATGTGACCTTTTGTAAAAAAGTGAGGAAAAGGTTGTTTTTTATAATGATAACATAACTTTCTAAGAGTTACATTTGTTTCCAGGGCGATCATGTGCCGCACCCCTTTAAGGGACACAAGTTTGTTTTATTCGCAAGATCTGGCATTCTGCAGAACCCTCAGTGCTTGTCCAGTAGCAAACGATGCTCAATTAAACAATTTGCGCCTAAATTTTAATTCGCTTGCTGCATCTTATGCTTCCAGACGACAGCAACGAAATATTCAGGGTAGGTATATAAAACGAGAGTAGTATGTTGACTAAGGCTGCAGGTATCCAACAAATTGCGTTTTTGATAACCATATTTACCGTCTGCCATCTGAGATGGCGCAGCAATACCGCTCGATGAGTGCTGCTCGCACATTTTCGACCGGACTTTGACTGGCTCATGTTTGTTATGGTCGATAGAAATTGGTTTCGTGAAACATCAGGTAGGACAAGACAGAGAGGGTCCCGAAATTGACCATGCCGCTTATGTAAGTTGGCCAGTGTCGTGTCAGACAGGTCCAACGCGCCCTACGGCTGTGTTAAACAGTGTCGACAGGCAAACTGCCGCACTAACTGCTTCAATGTTTACTTGTTAGTTCGTAACACTAAATTCAAGCGCCAATAGCTCGTTTTGAAAGCGTATGACCCCTGTTTATTTACCGTTGGATATTGGTGGCCTCAGCCAATTGCAATGAGCTGCCCATAATGCGTCATAAGTTCAGGGCGGAGAAGTAGCGAGTGAGCCGCACGCCTATTCACTGCTTTGCACTGTATGTAGCCTATCCGTGTGAAGTTTTAGTTAAAAGCGGTGTCAGTGTTATTAAAATGAGGTAATCTTTGGAATGAATCCAACTTGAATTTTGTGTTCATGGAGCCTTAATTAAGTCGACGTGACGGGAACCTAAACACAAACTTTTTTCTTGCACATGAACACCTTTCTCATCAGCAATTTGACAGACACACCACGCCCCAGCAAGCTTTTTTTTCTAAAAAAAGTTTAGTCCATACAAGCGTAGAAATTAATTGTTTTGTTCTTATTTTTTATACTTTAGTTTTATTTATTTTATTTTGCTTAATTTTTTATATTCTTGTTATTTTTTAGTTTTTAAAATTTCGCTCGACCAATTATCTTTATTTACGTTATTCTAACGATTACATTTTGAACTTTGACGAAATCGGCAATATTGTGGAAATGCAGGGCGTTACACGGTTCGCCATTTTCCGTAATAATTTTATACTTTCTCATGTTTTGTTTTTCGAAATTTCTTTCAACCAATCATCTCTATTTACGCAATTATCAAGATTACAGCTGAAACTTTCGCAAAATCTACAATATTGTGGGAATGCCATGCGGTTAAGTTGTGACATTTTTCGTACTTATTTCTATTTTTATTATTTTTATTTTTTCAAAATTTCGTTTGGCCAATTATCTCCACATACGTTATTCTACAGACTATATTTGGAACTTTCGCGAAACCTGCATTTTTGCGGAAGTTCCGCGCGTTACAGGCTCCTGGCTTTGGGGGTACTGGGCAAAGAATGCTACCCATTAAAATGGAGTACCGATTCCGTTTGCACCGTTTTCATTCGGAGGTAGCTTGGTGCCACAACGTGTTCCTTTCTTCGAATAAGGAGCAACTTATGTATTTACATTTTTTAGTAGTGTATAAAGCACTATCGTGAGCACACTATGCGCATGCGCTTCACGAAAATCTGCAAGCCCGACCATATTTAATCTGTGAAATCCTGCGGCGTTTCTAAGGAATGACGTCTGTTGGTGGAACACCAATGCTGTATTGTTAAGTGCTTTTAAGAGCTTTTAAACCTTCTTTTAAAGAGGCGTTGGGACGCCATGGTCTGCAATTCTTACGCTTTGCATACGCACATTGTCTCATTTCCTCTCACCTTCATTATACCGTCTGAGACGGCTTTTGAAATTGTTCCTTGGTACGCTTCACCTCATGGAAACAGACGGGGGACAGCCAGCTCGCCTTCTCACGCCGGAAGGCGTACAAAGACGCTGCATACATTACAAGGCACTTCCTTTAGTGCCGCCTCAGAAAATTCAAGTTGTTTCCTTTAACTCAGCAGCGGGAACTTGCCGGTGATGTCGGGTGCTTCCAGTTAGAGGCATTGAGGTTGGCTCGAATTGGAAGGTTCGGTGTATACGCCCATTATGGTACTTTGAAGGATACAAATGCCGTCCGTGCGATTTGCCACCCAGCAGTGATGACGAATGAAGATTGGCTTAAAGACGAACGGTTGAGCATTGTATGGTGCCGCACGAAATTATTCATTGACCGTCTCAAAGCTGCCTTGTCTCGATAAAGCTTTGTTAGAATACGGATGCAGTACGCAACGTCTCGCTGTGAGTAGTAAGCGGGTATGGCATTATTCTAAGGGAGAGAGAGAGAGAGAGAGAGAGAACAAACTTTTATTTTCTGCGAGACCTAAGTACAGGTCCTAATTTGAAAGTTCAATTCACCGGATCCACTCAGTACTCCACAATTCCCGTGCGAATCCGGTACACGTGTTTGTAGAGAGCTTCCTGGGCAGCCTCGATGTTTACTGTCGGCGTGGGAGACAGGCAAATCGTAAGTTGGTTGTGTGACCGCGTAAAAAAAATTAATGAGGTTAAAGATCTTTATTCAGCGTACTACTTTCACCCACTGTATACTGTGTGGAAGACCAGATGGCGTACATCGTAAGGGTTCATTGCAATTACGGTAAAAGCTCCGGTATGCGAGTGTTGTAACCAACAACAGCTTTCTGGAACATGGTATTACCGAAGCTGCCTGCTCAAGCGGCGGTAAATACTTGCGAAAAAGCCCCCATTACAGATGAACTGGGTGTCTCTAAGGCCCTGTAATTCGTTTGTAATCCTTGCGGTACTTATTCAACACCTGAGACACATATTCCTCGAGAGGTTGTAGGTAGCCAATCTCAAATAAGCACCGGATATCACAGACTAATGAGAAAGTATTCTCTCTCTGCCTTCTGTTGTTTAGTCCTGGTTGCAAGAAATTATTTAAATTTTTGCAACTGTGGGACGTTCCAGTTTGTCTTTAAGGCAAAGCAGCCATAAACTCAAGTACAAATAGTACCAGTGATTACATGAGGTTTCTCACATCGGAGGCGGCAACCATATCTTCTCAATCGGAAGACACGTAGTCGAAGTGCGCTTGCTGTCACCGTCAAAATATTTTTTTTTTGTTTTGATTTTTTTTCTTACTCTCAACGGCGACATTTTTAGTTTCCAGCCTGCTTGCCGGGATATCTGTATTCGACGTTTTAGTCAGCGCGTTCCCCTTTCAGTTCTGTTTAGGCTGGGACGTTGTTCGAATGCTGGCCAGTTTTACTGCCTTTTGTATAAAACACTTCACTGCTGCAGTAAGGCTTTCAGCTTTCCTCCACATTGAATATGTATTCAAATGACAACCTAAATAAGTTCAAGCTACAGCATAGAAACAAACTGCCACAACTGCCGTAATGACTGAGTCGCTAAGCCATTGTGCCGCTATTCCTGGCGATCCTAGTTAGGTATTGGCTGCGGCAAGTCGTTTTTCTGATGGAGGCAATAAACGAAAACGCTCTTGTGTCGATATTTTGGCTTTTTGAAGAATCCCAGGGTGTCTACATTGTTCCGTAGCAGCGCGACTCAATCCAGGAGTAGCTCGAGAGAATAAAACTACGAAAGGTTTTTTTTCCTTATCTGAATTACTAGCGCAGAAAGTGTTAGAATTGTAGGGACAATATATGTAAAGGCAGTGGCTATTTTGCCGGCAGCCAGCAGATTAGCCTGGGAAAAAAGTTGCCGGCAGTTCTTTCCCATTGGCTGGCCCAGACCACGTGATTATTCTGCCGGCATATTTTCGTGGGGGCTATTTTGCCGGCTGCCGGCACATTTTCGCGGATGCTATTTTGCCGGCAGCCGGCACATTAGCCCGAGAGAAAAGTTGACGGCAATTCCCCGGCAACGCTGCCCCTGGGCGCCAATGCTGCGGCAGCCGGAGATGTCAACTCGCCTATGCAATGCCCCCCTTTTTTTCTCTTTATTCTCTCTCTCTCTCTCTCTCTCTCTTTTTTCTTCCTCTCTTTCTCTTTCACATCTTTTCTATTACACCCTTAACCTCCTCCCAAGTCTTTTATCCCCTCTTCCCGCTCCCCCGCACTGGGTTATATGCAGGTGAGCTCCCTGCTGAGCTCAATAATATACCCAGTGCACTTTCCTTTCCTTTCTTCCACCAAATCACTTCTCTCTGTCAGCTTTAACGTTGGGGACTAGTTTTCGGGCTTTGCCAAGCTTGAGCAGAAGATTGATTGGTACTGTTCAGTGAATTACGCCGAGGTATAGAAAAAACGATTCGGCAAGATTGCGGAGGGCATGTCGAACTTTTACTCAGCCCGCCGCGAACCTTGACACTTTGATTACAGGCAGTGAATGTTACTTGGTGTTTCCTTTGTAGCATTTCAAGGAAAATCGCACAATAAAGAAATGATCAGCCAAAAAATCAAGATTGCATGGCTAGAATTCACGACTTTATTTCAGTGCAATGAAATTTTAAACACGAACTTCAGTAAAAACAATATTTCTGCATAGGATCATGCAAAGCAGGCAGACGTCCAAAAAACATCTAATTTTGCGTTCATATGCCAAACACAATCAGACAGATTAAAAACAGCGACTTATGCACAATCACTACACCGCCAAACTTTAGCTGTCGGCTGCTTGCTGAAATGCAAACACGGCAAGTCGTATTACAAGCACCAATCAAAGTGTCTGTAATGAAAGTGTCAAAGTTCGCGTCGGGCTGAGTCAAAGTTCGACATGCCCGCCGCAATCTTGCCGATTCGTTTCTATAACTTCACGTAATTCGCTAAACAGTGTACCAATCAATCTTTTCTCCTCAAGCTCGACAAAGCTCGCCGCAGCATTGCGCCCAGGGACAGCATTGCCCGGGAATTGCCGGCAACTTTTCTGCCGGGCTAATGTGCCGGCAGCCGGCAAAATAGCCCCCACGAAAATATGCCGGCAGAATAATCACGTTGTCTGGGCCAGCTAATGGGAAGGAACTGCAGGCAACTTTTCTCCCAGGCTAATCTGCCGGCAGCCGGCAAAATAGCCACAGCCTAATGTAAATGTCTTCAGGGACAGTGTCACGTATACTGACGTTTTTCCGCAGTAAAAAATTGAGTAGACCTGCCTTCTGCGGGGACCATAGCTGTAACGTGCGCCGGTAATAGCAACGTCTAGTTTATGTGCTATAGACAAAATCTGGAATATACCGAGGTGTTAATACTTTATTGATGCAAACATAATGTCCACGTTCTATTGTAACCTATGAGGACAGACAATGCGAAACAAGAGGTATGTAGACATGTACCGTGCGACTGTAATAGCAAGCTCGAATTTATGTGCTATATAAAAGAGACTGGAATATATAGAGGAGATAATACTTTATTGATGCAAACATAATATACACGTTTTATTGTAACCTATGAGGACAGAACATCAGAAACAAGAGGCATGTAGACATTAGGAAAAGTACAGAACTACAGCAACAATAATGGACAACTTGTTTACATAGAAATATTTCCGATTTGGGTAAGCGTGCTGCAACAGAACAACATACAACACTCACACACGGAAACACTTTGCGCTAGAGAAAAGTCCATTAAACGTAGGCATCAAAATCACGTATACTGTCTACGACGGACATGAGAGATGTTCTAGGTCAATAGATTATGACTAGCACAGAACGTCTATTCACCTTCATTGATAAAAGAGTCGTACAGGCGTGAAATATTACCACCCGCGCGATTACAAACTCGAGCAAGAAAGCTACGTATTAGATAACATCGTGACAAGCACTCGCATTAAGTTCTGGCGATGCCGAAGAGAGAACATAAATAATTTACCATCATGATATACCGCAAATGGCTTGACACAATGCCTTGGCATGCCTAAAAATAAAATCAATGGTAATTACATGTCTAGCAGGCACGTGCCCAACCCTGGCAGATGGCTCTTAGAACACAGGTGACTTCTTAGCGAGACCACACTATTTTCCAGAATTTTATGGCTAATTTTCCTAGCTTTACATTCAGTAGTTTTACCTATTGTGTCGAAAAGCAGAGCATTGTAATAGGACGGTGAAATGGATGACATTTTTGTACATAACACATCGCAAACACTTCCAATTTCCACTTTCTACAAGCTGGTGGCTGAACACTCAAATTCTCACAAATATTTCGCACAAAAATTTGAACCAACTTTTGTAAATCTTGTGGAGCTGCATTTCGGCGTTTTCAGTTATATTTTATGTTCACTCCCAACCTTAATGAAGGCTTACATGCTCACCGGGTTATTGAAACTTAGGGAAATGTGAGCATATCAAATTGGGAACCAGCTAACATTGCTCGTTGAAGTGAAACCGCACTGACAGCCGCTTCGATCCGATACCGGAACATCTGCCAAGGTAGTGAGCAGGCATTCACTCTTGAATGTTAATCTGACAACACACTTCAAAATATTGATCGTGCTTTCTTTGTGAAGTCCGTCTGCAACTAGTCTCTTTTTAGCGCGTGTGCCGTTCCATTCGTGACAGGCTTGTCCTCGGCCGTCATAGCTGCTGCCTTGGTGTTTGCAAGTCTCCTTGGCTTGATGTACGTCTGGTAATAGAAGTTGATGAACATTCCCAGCACAAAAGCGGCCTGTGCGATGGCGAATGGTGCGAGCATGTTCGGGAAGCCGCAGTCGACAAACAGCGGTATGGACATGTGCACGATGAACACGACGAACTGGACGATCTGAAGTTGGGTTAGGTAGCGCTTCCACCAGAGGTACTTGCGCACCTCTGGCCCGAACGTTGAGAGGAAGTAGTAGGAGTACATGATGACGTGTACAAACGTGTTTATGCAGAGTCCCAGCGCCGGTTGGCCCTCGGGTGCGAACATGGCCCAGAACCAGGCGTTGAACACGACCAGCACGTGGTGGATGACGTGCAGGTGAGACACCTGGTTGAACTTCTTGCGCAGCACGAAGAACACGGTGTCCAAGAAGTCGGCGTAACGCACCAGAAGGTACCACCAACCAGAGGCGTAGACTGCCGCGGTCTTGCCTTCGGCGCGGCCAGTCACCCCCTGGCACCAGAGACTGTAGCCGCCGCCCGGCAGGTAGGTTATGCTGAGCAGTTGGTAGAGGAAGGTGGCGTTCAGCACGACCATTCCTACGTTGTAGGCACGCACCAGGTTGGTGATTGGGAAAGGATCTCGGGTTTTCATCCACCGGGGCCCGGAGTAGCGTACAAAGTAGACGTAGACGATGATGAGAGGGAACACAAACCACGGACTGAGGATGAAGCCGTAGTGGCGTGTGCGAGGATCCCAATGCATCTCCATCTCGTCGAGCAGCTTCATAGGGTTAAGCATCGTCGTCATCTTCAAGCCGGGAAATACGCTGCGTGTGGGAGAAATAATTCAAATTAGAAACAGCTTTTCCTCCAATCAAAGCAGTAGTAACGATCATAAATCGCTGTTCTTTTTCGAACACGTAGGGCCGAAATATATTCGCGTGAGACATTAAAAGCACAATAGAAACCGTAGTGCCTATGGCTAACAAAGGTAATTACCACCCGACATATCTATTCTACATATGAATCTCAAGGTAGTAAAAGCACCGATACGCAGTAAACATCTCGCGTGAACAAAGTATTCCAGGCCTGGTGTGAATAAGACAGTTGTGCCACTGTCGAGAGGAAAAATATCATGGATTATGTTTAAGTATATCACCTTTATTGCTGCCATTCCATTCCCAGAGAATGCGAATACACGAACCCTCAGATTTACCCCCAGCTTGACTTTCACACCGTAGTCTCAGACCCCGTGTTGGTTTACCTCAATGATGAAGGTAATGGCTCTGGTAACTCACCCTGCCGCAGACCGAAAAGAAGATGCTTTTTACAGCCCACTAGTATTCGTACGGCCGCCGAAGAGTAACTGAAACGTTAATCTGTTCCCGCCTGGCTTCTTAATATCCGGACCGCCTTTGCTGACTCTCCTGGAACAATTTGGAGAAGGTGACGTGGGCGCTTGTTTCCTCCGCCGTGTCCTCCTCTCCGTACTGGATTTTCCGTTTCTTAGTATTTCTTGTTAATCCCAATTACAGTTGTCCAGAGAGAGGACCAACTACGTCCCCACCCCCCATTCTTTTGCGTGGACCAGTTGCAACGACGCTAGCTGCGAGACGTTTATTCGGCGCGCCTGGCGTGTAAAGAAATTACTTACGCGCACACGCTCACGTTTTTTGGTGCCCGTGGCCTTGTAAGATGTCGCTCCCAACAATAGGCAAAGACCGACTAAGACAATAGCGGAGGAAAGAGCGGTCGTCTGCGCCTTGACATAGATCGCTAGTTATGGAGTCGCAGAAACGAGTTGCATTCCCGGAGATCGCATAAATGTCGCCCCCAGTGATAATGTGGCGCGTGTGTACGTGTCACGAAGACGCCACGCTTTCTAGAGGGCCAAGGTACTTTTTCATCCAGGCACGTAAGCTGTCGTAGTGGATACGCGGGAAAGTCATGCCTTCGGGTTAACGGAGGGGTATGGCGTAAAGATTGCACTCGACTTCCTTGTGTTACCTCTAAGCTGACTTAAAACGCCGGAGTGGTTACCTCAAAAGCAAAATCGCTTTTATTCACCGTGTTATTCGGCCAATGAACGTGCTTTTTTTATTTGCGTCTTCATTCCTCTATGGAAAGGGTCCTCTGAGCACAGACGTCGGCGGTGCGCTCGGGTTGGTAGTCGCTAACCTCACAGTTACTGTGCCATAACTAGCACGTTACTAGATTTTATAATTGTTTAAACAGATGGAAGAGTGGTCAAGGGTTTTACTAACGCCGGCCTGGTCAGGACGATGCACTCGAATAAACCTTCAGCCACCGACCAAAGGAGGAAAAAAGATGTGTTCTTTCCAGCACAAGATCCCTACTCCCAAGCAAGTTGAAGTGATGAAGAAGCGCTGTTAGGTAGTTCTTAACACGTGCAGTTGGCAGCGGGTGTAATGATGTTTGGTATTAGACTGTTCAGATTATTTGCGTCCCCTCAATACCATGAGTTCCGCATTGCACTTTGCTCTACAGAAAAATGTAGATGCTGAACTGCAGATTTTTTTAACGTCTTTACCAAACATGCAACATAAGATATCCCATTCAGCATATATAACAAGCAGTAATACCGGGCCTCATCACCACATCAACTCTGTTCAAACAACCGTATACAATCTTCCCTACCCGGCACGACCACAGTGTCTCACGACGTTAACACAATATGTTAACAACACTGATGCAGCGGATTCCCGAAGCCTTCGTCGTATACGTGAAAACCAAACAAGGGTTAATATATCTTCAGACAACATCTACTTCCTCCAAGAAGAAATGGATTGTCATTCGTAACCTTACTGACTCATTTAAGGCCGAAAGTTGGGCTAGTTGGTTTTGATTTGAATACATTTTACTAGTGAAAACAAGACAAGGATGAAGAAACTCAAAACCCATCTCTTGAGAGAAAGATGATTAACACATGAAACTTTATCCCATGTAACATGCGTTTAAAGCAGAAGTCCAAAATCTGAAGTGCTTCGACCGTGTCGGTGTGGCGCATCCGGACAGACGTCGGCTTCAGGTCGCGAATCACCCGCGTTCGGTTCGGACCACAGTAGGGATTTTTTCTTTGGTGCGCTTTATGTGCCCCTAAAAAAACCCACTGTGTAAATTGTCTTTCCTGCAGTGTGTCTCCTCCGTAATGATTTATATATTGCACTCGGAGTTTGGGCTTTGAAGACTTCCGCCCAGACAAAGCTTGGTGTTTGAAGCATCTTTAACTTCAACCACGATCATCATCATCGTCAGAGAAGGCTGGATTTTCTGCAGTGCTTTTTAGGACAACTTCACCATGAGTGAGGCAAGTAAAGCTGCGCTTTAAAACATGCGCGCAGCACGCTCGCAAGACCTTTACTAAAAGATTTTCTTGGCCCAAGGGAAACATAAAACGATAAAATTTACAGAAAAGGTAAATTTACCGCCACAAGTACGAATAACCCAGCACCAACCGTGCGGACTCTCGGATGTGCTCTCGTAAGAAGTTGAACTCTTTCTCTGTAAGAGTGATATCTGAGCATACATATCTGCTTTCCTGTAGATATCATAGGCCTCGCCAGTATCTCGGTGGTCTGGCCGCGTCCACACCCTAACACACGAGCGGAATCAAATGCTGGTGCCCAGCCATCTTTCTACAGTGGTCGGCCAGGTGGTCCCCGCAGAAACCGGAGTATGAACGATACGTGTATAAAATAGGCTGGCGCGTAAATTACGGGCTAAGGAAAAACCAAGCACGAGTTTTGTTTCTTGCTTCGGAAACCACTTTGCTGTGTGGGAGCGCCGCAGCATTTGATAAGTTTTGGGTGTCAGGATGTATACGCGGCCATACCAATCCAGAGAGTGGCGAGACGCATCACATCCAGAATTAAGCAGATATGTGTGTAAGCCATCCTTCAATCAGTCTTACAGAAAAAGAGCTGATGTTTTACAAGGGGGCATGCGCCAGGCGTAGCTTCGCGTGTGTTGGGTGTTGCGTTGCTGCGACGGGGAAATTCCCGTTTGTGTTGTTATTACCGTCTTATGTGTCACGTGTCCGAAGTAAACTTTTTAGTTGAAGTCTAGGAAGCGCTCGGTGTGCACCTTTCTTCGCCCTTGTCTTGTCTTCGCTAATGAAACGTATACCTTCCTGGAACACCCGCCACGGTGGCTCAGTGGCTAAGGCGTCGCGCTGCTGAGCACGAGGTCGCGGTTTCGATTCCCGGCCGTCGCGGCCGCTTTTCTGTTGGAGGCGAGAAGCAAAAACGCCCGTGCGCACAAGATTTCGGCGCACGTTAACGATCCCGAGGTGGTAAAAATTAATCCGGAGCCGTCCACTACGGCGCGCCTCATCGCCTTCGTTGCGTCGGCGCGTTAAACCGTATACAATCAATCCATCGCTTTCTGGAACAGATATGACTTCCATGTTGCCCATATGAGATAAAAAGAAAGCTGCAACGCACGGTGACGCGCGTACACAACATTTTGCCAAACGAAATATTCCCGGTGTATTTTACCACATCGTGTGTGCAAACTGCAACTTGGTGTAGATAGGAGAAACCGGGTACTACGAAAAGTGCCTAAGCGAGCATTGTCGCGACGTAAAAACAAGGAAGTGATTTCAAATGACCTCGCCGAGCATGCACAACTGATGACTCGAGCCACGAGCGGGTGGGGAAAAGTACACGTTATTAGTCTGAAGGGGCGTCTGACCGAAACGTTATGGCTGAAATCATTCATAATAAAGACCTCACCCCACACCCTGACGATCGTTACAGTGGAACCGCGCACCCCACGTATATCCACGCCGCGTACCGAACGTGTTCAAAAATCAATACAGCTCCTTCTTTGGTTGAAGTAATTTGTGAACAAGGCCCAATGCGCCACCCCAAAGATAATTTATTCGTGTCTTTTTCTTGGTCGGTGGCTACAAGTTTATTAGGGCGAAAGCCTCACATGCCTCATGAAATGCGAAAAGTGACCATCGTCGGCGGCGCCAATAGGAATGGCGCCAGAAGACTCACGTGATTTCAGCGCGGTAACTGCGCAGTAGAGGAGCGCGGTGGTACTCAGCCGCGTGCGCTGACCGCTGCTGACACCACTGACCGCGGCTGTCAGTACACAGGAGCGCAGAATTGACAATTGCGCAGTGAAGAGCGTTGGTGCTAAAACGCCCTGGCCCTGCTAGCATGCCAGACCTGCCTCAAAGTTGTTTAGTGCTTAGCATAGGTAAATTATGATTGATTAGTAATTGAAAGTAATGATTGATGCGATTGATAAAGATATTTAACGCACCGACGCTACACAGGCGATGAAGGGCGCAGTAGTCGACGGCTCCGGATTAATTTTGACTACCTGGGGATCCTTATATGTGCGCCGAAAACTCGAGCACAAGGGCGTTTTCGCTTTTCGCCTCCATCAGAAAAGCAGCCGCCGCGGCCGGGAATCGAACCCGCGTCCTTGGGCGGAACTGTACAAAGCCTTAGACAAATTAATAGCCATGAATATAAGCATGAGACAAAAGCAGACTGACATTAATTAATGTAGACCAAGTTGGATTACGACAAATTATATAGAATAATGATAGACTAGTGATTGATGGCATTCATTAATTAGGTGGATTAAGATACATTATATTGTACGAGGATGAATTAGGATGAACTAAGTTGCAATACACTGTATAATAATGTGAATAGCATAGAATAAGACTAATAAAGTTAATGAAGGTGAGTAAAGTTATCTTAAAGTAGGTCAGGATAGAGTACGGTGGATTAGGGTAGAATAAGGTGAATTACGATGTTTTAGGAGTTTCAATACAGCGCGCTGCTCTGTGGACAAGTGGATGTGGTTCTGAATGTACTTGTCACAAAAATAAACCAAGCTTTCGCCTTCAACGCACGTAAGCAGACTTCACTGTCCCTAGAAATTTTTGTAAGACATTTTTCCCATACTATCACCCTTCATCAGGTTTTTGGAGCGCACAAGGCGTCGACGTATTTTTTTTTCTTTTTGCGCCTTGGGAACACGTAGATCGATCCATACATTCGTCCTTCCCCTTTCAGAACACGAGCAAAAAATGGGAGATATCGGTTGCAGTCCCCTTAGAGGTGTGTAAGCAGCAATGTTTTTTTTTTTTTAGTCCGGTTGATACAGATGATTTCCGTTCGTTTCCCGGCCACGGCGGCTGTTTTTCTGATGGAGGCAAAAAGCGAAAACGCCCGTCTGTTCAAGATTTCGGCACACGGTAAAGATCCCTAGGCGGTCAAAATTAATCCGCAGCCCTCCACTACCGGGTGCCTCATCGCCTGCGTAGTGTCGGCGCGTTAAACCCTGCAATCAATCAAATCAATCAGATTTATTTGCCTGTGGTAATTCTTCCCCTTCCTTCAACGGCCCTCGCTGAACGCCCCCGCATCAGGATAGAAAATCACAGAGCCCTTCCACCCTGGGATGACGGAAGTACAGCGAAAATTGCGGTCTAATTGGATTTGATATGTTGGGGTATAGCTATAGAGGGGATATGATATATGAATTATAAGGGCAGTTACCTGAACTCTACGTCACAAACTAAGGACAGGCACGACTGTTAGGTAGGGATACCAACGTTTTATTAGGCTTGGCTGCGCCATTCACAGCGCAGGCTAGTGCGAAGCACTGGTGGCCGTCGAGGAGCGCGAGGCATTGCACAAATTCATAAAGAGAGAGTTAGAGAGAGAGAGAGAGAGAGAGAGAGAGAGAGAGAGAGAGAGAGAGAGAGAGAGAGAGAGAGAGAGAGAGAGAGAGAGAGAGAAAAGCCGCACGTCGTGAGCATACACTACTCGGGAGAAAGAGGTGGCTGTGGTGGATAGGGGTGTAAAGGGATGTTGTGTAACCACACTCCCTCCGTATATGGCCATGCTTCACTTTGCAACACACTGTGTGGACACCAGCTTACAAGACCAATATGTCACTGATCGGCCTAAAGTCGGCTTCACTTCGAAACACAGTTGCATTGCTAGGAAAACATATTTCTATGGGAAATATTAGGAATATCAAAATATGGAGGCGCTGAGACGATTGTTTTAATATTTAGTATGTTTTCGTACGCTGAACACTCGACGCTGAATAAAGCGGTAGACATATAGGCAGCTTTGGTGCAATACCGTTTCCGTTTCTGCGAGTCGCACCACGTGCGCCACACGGCGTCACCGCTCTGCGCACGGCGTGCTTGCCCCCTAAGACTGCCTGGCCACCAGCGCGCCTGTGTGCCGACGCTTCGCCGCTGACCTCACTCTTCTTAAGAACTGAACTGCGCAGCGCACCGCCGCGGCAGATTTTTTTTTTTACTACACACGGGCAAAACCTGTTTGAGCCTTTTTGTGCTTACGCAAAAAAAAGGAATCAATGTGGCTTCAAAACGAGCAGCGAAGTGAAAGACAAGGGCTAGGAGTAATCTGTTCCTACATGTCTGACGATTTCCGTTTACCTCGCAATACGATGCAATCATTGTCATCATCATCATAACCACCAACACCACCACTACCACCATCATCATCATCCTATCTACGACCATTGCAGTGCAAAGGCCTCTCCCATATATCTCCAATTATATCGGTCCTGTGCTAACCGCGACCAATTTATCCCCGCAAACTTCTGGGTCTCATCTGCCCATATAACTTTCAGCCGCCCCCTGCCACGCTTGCCTTCTCTAGGCATCCACTCTGTTACCCTTAATGACCAATGGTTCTCTTGCCTGCGCATTACATGCCCTGCCCACACCCATTTCTTCTTCTTAACTTCTGCATCATTCACTCCGCTCTCTTCTTGTCACTTAATGTTACACCAGTCATCTTCCGTCCCATTGCTAGCTGACTCGTCCTCATTTTAAGCTGAATCCTGTGTGCCTCCAAGCATTACGATGTGTTCTGTATCAAGTGTCAGCTCTGGAACGGAACGGACTGGACATTATATATATATATATATATATATATATATATATATATATATATATATATATATATATATAAATATATATATATATATATATATATATATATATATATATATATATATATATATATATATATATATATATATATATATATATATATATATATATATATATATATATATATATATATATATATATATATATATATATGTATATATATATATGTATATATCAAGGTTGCAGTCCTTATTGCCAGTGGTGTTTGGCGTTTTTTAACAGTGTTTTTTATAGTGCCGAATGAGATATGATTGCCTTTTTTTTTATGCAGGAATAAATAATCGAAAATTCAAGTCGAGAAAAAATGCGCCGTTTTTTCCGGAAGCGGGAATCGAACCCACAACCTCCGCATAACGCGTGCGGTGCTCTGCGGAGGTTGTGGGTTACGGAGGTTACGGAGGTTACGGAGGTTACGGAATCCCTCGTCCCGTACGTCTCTGTTCTACAAAATATATATATATATATATATATATATATATATATATATATATATATATATATATATATATATATATATATATATATATATATATATATATATATATATATATAAATATATATATATATATATGTAAATATATATATATATAAATATGTATATAATTCGAGTAGTTTTGCAGTTTCGCAATGGGTCAGAAAAAAACTTTTAGTTGAAAGGCATGAGCAACTTCGTGGTTATCGTGGTTAACTTATTAGAAATTGGTCCAACAGTTTCGGATGTAGGAACTTTCGTCACGAATTCTCTTACTGAACACAAAACTCTTCTAGAAACGTTGCATGCGAGGGATTCATTTTCTCGTTCCTCTCGTCAAGAACTACCCTCAACGAAAATACACCAGAGAGTAAAGTAACACATCCGGCAACCATATCGCAGTTGCAGGGTATGGTGCTGAGAGGGAGAAGGTGAAGAACTAAGGAGGGAGAAAAAGAAAAGGAAGGAACCATTGAGACATGAACGGGGAAAGGGTGGAGAAAGGAGAAAACAGGGCAAGGGTGGGGGATGGGTAGCGCGGAGAAAGTCTTCAGCAGGTTAGCCGCGGCAGTGATGAAGAGGAAGACGGCAATCAAATCCCATCCAACGCATGTACACGGAGGGGGAGGAGCGTGGTTGTAACTAATGTCGCAGACCTGGCCCCACAGCTGCTGCGGGGACGAACGCATGACAGACCACTAGGAGGAGATGCGTAGAAAAGTTTTGTTTTCGTGTGGCGTTCACAGTCAAAAGATTACAAAATGAAATCAAAGTACGGTTGATGCAACCGCCGCTGGTGCTTCTAGGACGCTTGTCCTATGGTAAGAATTTGGAAAAAATAGAAGGTACCAAAGTAAGCCGCGCACGTCTGTGCCAACAATGATCCAGTAAGCTTGTAGCCGCAATCAAATTTTAAGTGAAAAGGCAGAGGAAACTCAAAAGCAACCTCAACTGGTGATGGCACTGTCAATGTAACTTCGCGGAGTAGAGGGGGGGAGGAGTCAGCATCGACGGGGGCAGAAGGGGGGGGGGGTCTTGGGCCTTACAACCTCGTCGTAATCGGTGTGCACGAGGAGAGACATTGCTTTTACCAAGAAAGTGGTGATAATTGTACTTTGAATACATTTTCTGCGTCCGCGTCATGGCGACAAAGAAAGACTCGCACGGTAGTCAGCGGTGCGCCGCGAAGTCTACGGCCCGCAGGGAATCCAGCGATTATGTTGCACAGGCGACTGGAGCGCCGAGTTCGGACAAGACGAAGAGTGGCCCATCCGTCCTCAGCGGCCACGCAGAGAAAAGTAAATGTACACATACAGATCGAAAGGCGTGAACCTGAAAACAAGGCCGTAAGCAGAAAACCGCTGCATTGAGCCACTGCTGTGTCCAAAAACAACGCGACAATGCAATACTAAGTGGAAGGGGGAATCCTGAAAACGCAATTTTGTATTGCAAGGAACGGCCAGACCGGCACTCCCATTCCACGTTGATCTCTCTCTCTTCTCTGTTGTCCCAACGTGGATATTAGGTAGCGTTTATTCCACACCATGTACAGCCAGCGGCTACACGGTGGAGTGCGCAAGCTTTGGGGTCTTTTCTGTACAACATTCACCTCAGTATGCCCGCAGTTCCTGATAGTGGGGGGTTCAGAAGCAAAAAGAATCTTTAAATAATGTGGGGCGAGGGCTGGAGCCACTAAGCATCCTTGTACGATTGTGATTGCCCGCTCTGAAAGGAGGCGTTCTGCGTGTCGATGGGGCAGCTAGCCTCCCTCATATTTATATCGTAACCTACGACACAGCTTTCTTACTACAGTTCCTGAAGCATTAGTTGCAACTCTTCTCTCATATCACGGAACAAGACGATGTCGGCCGTAAACCTTAAGTTGCTACGATATTCTGTATTTACTCGCTACATTGCAAAGTCAACGTTAATTACGCAGACCATCTCCTTCTAGAGGCGATACTGAACATGGGAGGACGACGAGATGATGCAGCATGCTCTTCCCCTACGTTCTCGGTTGTTGAGGTGTCAGGACAATGACACTACGCGGAAAAACGGACTACGTGAATCAGGGCGAAAAAATTCAGCCATGCCACACTGTGAAGGCGGGACACCAGCGGAGCTGTTTATTTACAAAGACAGGTCTTGAGAGAGGAAGTGAAAAATTAATGCTTATCATTCCGGCATACTTCCGGCCTGGCCGCTGTAACAATGATCCGGCAATTCAACCAGTTAAAATTTCCTCATGCAAGCGCGCATACTGGAAACAAAGGCCACCATCAAGCGTCCGGAAAACTACGTTTGTCGCCCAGCGCCACCTGCAGCATCAAGGTGTGAACGGATGCCTTATTCGCTTGTTTTGTCTGCTCGTAGAGGGCGCTGAGAGTTAGATATGATCATCAAAAAATAGTCAGGCACTTAAGCCTGCTTACGTGATTTTGAAGGCGACAGTCTAGCGATCCCTCAAAATACTTCTTTTCTGATACAACGTGTTTGCATCGCTGCGTTCACTTTCGTTTCTTAATCGTTTGGTGCGAATTACCTCCATAGGCGAAGCGGCCACACTTCAAGGGGAACCTTCTCCAGAATCAGAGCTCCCTGTAGCTGGCGTGCACTTACTTCACTAACGTGCTGTAACGTTTACTTGTCACGCGGCAGTTTGTAGGCCAGCTCTTGTTCCGCCATTGGCAACGTGCAAAAATAGAACCGTATTAAAGACAGGGGTACCACCGGGGTAAAGCACTGGGCTTGTAATATGTAGTCCCAGGTTCGGTTCCCACCAGTACCCAAATGTGTTTTATTATTTCATATTTGGGCACTAGGAGTTTTGGGGCACGGAAGTTAAAAATCTTCGGTAGTGTAGCAGCTGGGCTGTAAAAACAGCCGGCTCCAAGGTACAGTCAGATTCAGGACATGAAAGCGCTTCGAAAAATCTTGCGAGTGGGTAGCTTTACTGAAGGGTCCAGACGAGGACAAGCCTCTTAAAGATACAGGGGCAGCTGATCAAGAAGGATCACAGCACGAACAGTTGGAAGCAGGGAGAACAACCGGAAACGGGAGAGGGGAGGGATGTGTCAGCTAAACAGACCACGACGTGTTCTAGCCTTGTGACGTTAACAGCACATTCGTGCCAAGCCACGCGCTGAATAAAAGAGTGCGTGGCCTGGCTTTCGGTGCTGCACAACGACTTCTTGGCATGTTATCCAGCACGTGCGCAACAATTAGTAGAGCCGCAAAGAGTTAGCTCTAATGAGGTGTTTGTGAAGACAACCGCGTTACTCAGGCTACCTAAAGCAAAATTTGTGTCTTCGTGGTTGCCTGCAACCGAAATCAGCCAGTCATGATGCTTGTTTATGATACCGGAAAATGATGTTTAGAAACCTCGGGAGAGCACAGCGGTTTGAGATAGGTCGCGATTTAGTGGAAGTGGTAAGCGAATATATCTACTTAGGCCAAGTAGTGACCCCGGATCCCTACCATGAGACAGAGATAATTAGAAGGATAAAAATGGGGTGGAGTGCATTCGGCAGGCATTCTCAGATAATGAACAGGAGCCTACCATTGCCCCTGAAGAAGAAAGTGTATTACAGCTGCATCTTACCGGCGGTACTCACCTACGGGGCAGAAACTTGGAGGCTCATAGGAGGGTTCTACTTAAATTGAGGTAACATGATAATTGAGGAAGACGATAAGTGTAACATTAAGGGACAAGAAGAGAGCGGAGTGGGTCAGGGGACAAACGCGTGTTAAGGACATATTAGTAGAAATCAAGAAGAAATCGGTGTGGGCAGGGTATGTGATGCGAAGGCAATATTACCGTTGGGCATTAAGGGTAGCAGAGTGGATCCCTAGAGAAAGCAAGCGTGGAAGGGGGCGGCAGAAAGTTAGATGGGCAGATGAGATCAAGAAGTTTGCCTGGATTAATTTGTCACAGTTAGCACAGGACCGGGATAAATGGAGATGCATGGGAGAGGTCTTTGCCCTGCAGTGGGCGTAGGATAGGCTGCTGCTCCTGTTGATGATGATGACGATGAAAATGATGCTGATACTTGTAAGCCTGCTCACTGGCGTATCACTGGCCCACTGAGATTCAATTAGTTGGTCAGTGATCGGATATTTGTGAAAAAAGAGTGACCCTCCGGGGACGGTATAATGATCTTAGTCATTCATTCACCGGTTGCAAGTGTGACCCACTGTTTGGTCACGTTATCCACCACGACCCACAATTACCAGGTCCTCCAAATTGCTAGTGACAGTCTGTTCTTGGGAGCAACCTAAGAACGACAACAAAAGTTCCCCCTTCGCTCGAGCGCCCCAGACGGCTGTTCCTGCGTGCGGCGTAAAGAGCTCGTTACTGCACGTATTTTGAAAGTAACATGAGTCGTTTTTGTGAATTGTCTGACTTAATCTGCTTATAAACTACTGCAGTGACGACAAGCGACGTGGGAAAACGCAGATGTTATGTAACTTATTAAGCGCAATATTCTTTCAAAGCGCGCTCACACGTTGACACCTGGATGTTTTTATTCGACGCAGTGATATATTACATGAGCTACTGCCGTTCTTAACTTGTACCAGGAAACGGTGATGTACTCATGCGTAACGTTACCCCGAAAGTAGTGGTGACCGATAGGCAAACCACTAGTGAGGTACAAACTGGGTCACCCATGTGGCAGAAATTGGCCATGTGACCCACAGTGAACCACAAATTACTCATCACCAGCAACATCAGTCTACCATAAATCTCTAACCCGAAAAAGACTAACGACGTACTCGTGACGTAGCCATGGGCCACCCTTAGACCGTTGGTGGTTCAGGGAACCTAAGGGTCCGCAACGTGTACCCGCAAATCCCCGGTGGCTCAGAAATGACTAGGGACCACCAACCTATGGGTTACGGATAGGTCGCGGTGTATCGCGGAAACGCCGCGACCCGCAAATACTAGTGCCTCAAATAAAAGTATTACGAGGAAACCTCAGCACCCCTAGTCATGTTGTGATCGCGAAAGCATGAGTGACCAATCGCGAAACCAGCACGTGTACTCTCATTATATTATCATCATACTTGACGTTTTGTGTTTTTTCTTATTTCGGTTACCATATGACTTAGCACTTACAAGCATGCTCATCGCAGGCAAAGATAACATCAGTGGCCTGCGCCGGTGATGTGCTGATGTCCAACATCTTCGCTGGCCATCCATCTTCACAGTGTGGTGAGACTCGGAATTTTTTGCATACTGATAATCTTTTGGCCGTAGGCCATCGTCGATAGCATCCATTGTGTTCTGTCAACAACGACACTAGATGTTTTTTTTCTCACGAGGCACATAATGCTTTGGCCTGACCAGCACGCCAAGGGATGGTGCATGGAAGCGTTCCTATAGTTACTCGCATCAACTGAAACAGAGGAGTATACAGAGAGGCCAACGATCGGTGCAAAAGAACGTGGAATATATATTTTTGGCCGTGAATAACGTGAGTAACACGAATTAAAATGTTTTTTTTTGAACTCCTAAGTCTTGTTGCTGCACTCCATTTTTAGTTATGCTGGCACTAGACTGTTTATACTATTTCGGGAGATAATTTAAGGCAATTTTAAATGCATTCTTTGAGCCTTTTGCATTATCTTGAAATATATCCTGCTACGAGAGCGTGCTTTCTCTTGTGCATATAAAATAGCTTGTAAAGACAGCTCTAGCTTTAAAGTCGACCTTTGGCTTCTTAGTCGTAATGGGGCGGAACAACCAAGGCTCTACTCCGAAAATACGCACTGGTTAGAGAAAATTGCGACCTGGAAGTGCGCACTGGTCTACAATAAAAACGGATAACAGCGTCTCACCTTTATAAAGGGACTGGCCTTGTGCCACTACAGCGCTAATGAATGTGCGCGTGACGCTCACACACCCACGTGCGCGCATCAGCGCGTGCGTGTGACAAGCTGGACAGGAGGATTTAGACAAACGATGCTGCACTGGTTGTTTTACTCAGTGTCCTCAAGGGCGGTTCCTTAACGATAGGCATTATGGTTGCTGCAATAATAGGCGTGAGTGATATGTACTACTCTGTGTGATTAGTATTATATGAAGGAAGACATCGTGCTAAGTGTAATTTCAAGGTCGAGCCCTGAAGACGACACTCATAGTGCGAAGTCTGGCACGTGGTACGTTAAAAACAACCCTAGGACTCGAGGAGTACTTGGCCGTATTTTTTAACAGAACCAAAATGGAGACACTCATTACACGAAGTCTGGCACGTGATACGTTAAAAACAACCGTAAGACCCAAGCAGTGTTCGGAGGTACTTTTTAACCGGTGTCCGGTAGCTATTCTGCTACTCAGGCTAATCCACCCACTGTAGGTCTCCGCATCTCATGTCCCTGTTAAACTTCTATACGCGAATTTGTTTTGCGTTTTTTTCTTGGCGCTCCTTTTTTTCGAACTGCGTTAATCTCACGCCACCGTGTCCTCATAAAATGCGGAAGTTAGTTGGGCCGTAATGATGTGCATGAAGACCAAGGAATATATAAAAACGGCATTCCCATCTACCAGCACTGCTGGCAACGCATGTTCATGTCTGCATTGTTTTACACGAATATCCATTTGAAGCAATCCATAAGTGAATAACGAAGAGAGTAGTGTTTTTATAATTAAAAGTAGAAATTGAATTGTATTTTACGAATATAAAGGGAAACCACTCTTCTACGTTACAAAACATTCCGAAAAAAAAATGAGAGATAACAAAGAAGAAGCTGTATCGCATCGCTGGATTTATCGGCGGTAACAACTGCATGTCGCTATTGTGGCCTCATGTAGGAATAGGTCTTCGAGCTGAACGTTAGAAAGAATCGGTCACGGGACGGTTTATCGGACCGTTCACCTTTGAGTAATATTTTCTACTTGCAGGTGTGGGCTAATTTGCTTAATCTAAAGATTCCTCGTTGTAAGTTTACGATTGTTCAAACAAACTCTTGCAGGTCATAGAATACCACCCTCTCTTGTGAGATAAAACTAAAGACCACTAGCTTTTACGCAACTGAATAAATGTGTGATTCGCATTCCCTGATCAACCTTTGGAAGGATCCTTTATACTTGCAGCTTTCTAGAATTTTCAGCGGGAATGTCTTTTGTAGAAGTTCGTTTTGGAAGTCATGATGTTGGCTTTTTAATGTCAAGAGTTACTTTGATGACACTTTTCTTTTTGTCTTTTTAATCAGACCGAAGTCTTATTTCAAGGTATCCAAAAATACTAGCTTGTGACGGGGAGTTCGCAACGGAAGTACGAAATATTTATATATTTATAGGGACATGCCTCATTTTTTATTTGTATTTGTGTGTCAGCAATGGCTGCGGGTGAAAGGCAATCACATTCGAGTAAATTTTTACTGGTATTACATTACAGACACAACCGAGGTATGTACGGTACGATTATTGTTCATCGGAAGGAGGATTAGTTTCCTACGAGAAAGGCGTCAGAAAACGAGACACAGTCTCTCCAAAATTCTTTAGGGCCTGCCTAGCGGGGTACCTTAGGATGCTTGATTTGCTTGTTTGGGAGAAGCCACGGCTACGTAGCAAATAAAGAATACATTACTTACCTTAGCTTTTCAGACGATATTGTCATGTTTAGTGAGTGTAGGGAACACCGGGAAAAAAATGCTTTATTGTTTGCGCTCAAAAACCTCCGTCGTTGGAATAAACATCAGTACAAAAAACGCAAAGGAATGTCAAACGAGCAAACCAGGAATTCCCATCTTTTCCTGAGGTAAGATAGTGGTTGACGAGGAGTGAAATTTTCCGAGAGACTCAAGTTGCCTGACGTGCTTCGAAGGCAAAAGCCTGACGCACTTTTTAGCGGTTTTTCCCAACATTTATCGATCTTTTTTGTGTTTTCCGCACTTTTAAGCTACACTTCTCAGGAGCTGTTTTGAAGGGCTCCTGAACAATTTCCACAAACTCTGGATCTTCAACATGCGCAAAACTTTCGGTACAGAGGCGTTTTTTTTTGTTTTTCAGCTCCATCAGAGAAACGGCCGCCGCTTGCCGGATCACACCTGCGTCCTTGGGCTCCGCAGCCCAACGCCTTAGCCACTGAGCCCCCCAGGGCGTCGTTCGTTAAAATACCCTGCTCTCTGCGTTTATGGAAACATACACCGCCACTGCTCTTGCGCTAGTGAACAAATTTTGTTCAGTAGGAAGCATTATGATGAATGTTTAGTTTCCAAGTTTTTCTATATCAGCCGTGGTGTGGGTTATATTTAGGTTGTCATTTCTTACGTGAGTTATACCACCAATGTCCTGAAGCATTCAGAGAGCTGTTGTGTAACCTGGCCTACGGTTATACTACGATACATCTGCTATCTTTAACTTATCCAGTTATTCCTTCGCATTTTACACCTCTCACAGTTATGAACTCTCAAGCACTTCACCCGCGTCGTGTTTAGATACTATAGTCCGATCAGCAATACTTCCTGATCTTCCGCATGGGTGTGCGCAAGTGTATTTCCGTCGCTTTCACTGTCTCATGAAAGTTTGTTGTTATGTTGCCTTTTTGTGGTTTAAAGCAGGCATTGTTAGCCACATGAATCTGCGTAATTTTTAAACAGCGAAATATTTGGGTGGGCAATTGAAATGAACATTGCGGGCCATACACAAGTTTGTCTCATTTAAACGAATAATTTGCTCCGATCACAACGATGCTAACCTAAATAGTAAGTCCAGACGGGCGCTAGCTTCGGTCGCTCACCGAAGCAGCCGCCAAGAAGCCCTGCACTCCCGCCTTCTCCGCCGCCGATGCCCAGCCCCGCACCCACACCTCTCTCCGGAGGCGGGCCACATGTGCTGCGCATCCTACAAACACACACCTTCCCACACAGAACACAATTGATACACAGTCATCCACATCTCTTTACTGACCCTACCTGTCCAGCCTGAGGGGCACTCGACACTCACTACCATTCCCTCCGCGAATGCACCGTAGACCCGTTCCCCCCCCCGTTCCCTCCCCTCACCACTGGGAGTAGATGTTGCGTGACCCGGGGGAGTCAGGCCAAGTCCTGACCACCTCCCGGGCCCTGGCGGTCGCGGCGGCCCTGTGGGCCTCCTCCACCCCTAATACCTGATCCCGATGGACGAAAAAAGTATTCCTTCCTTCCTTCCTTCCTTCCTTCCTTCCTTCCTTCCTTCCTTCCTTCCTTCCTTCCTGACAGCGCGATTGTAGTGGCGCATATAGTTCTGTTTGATTGTACCAATTTAATGTTAGCGTGGGGTTAACACACTAAAACCTCGCTGTGTTAGCGAATTTTTCATTCCTTATCACGTTATCGCTGGCATTGTTTGGTGTAAAGGAGGTTATTTAGTACTTCTTACCTTTCTCGGCGAAAACAAGGTGCACATTCGGCCGGGATGCATATCTGAATTACCGAAAGCGAGTTACCGAAAGCTAGTTCTTTAAGAATGACAGGGAATTTGGTAAGCATCAAAAAGACTATACATCAATCAGGGAGAGAGAGAGAGAGAGAGAGAGAGAGAGAGAGAGAGAGAGAGAGAGAGAGAGAGAGAGAGGGAGAGAGAGAGAGAGAGAGAGAGAGAGAGAGAGAGAGAGAGAGAGAGAGAGAGAGAGAGAGAGAAGGCCCTTTAATGTTAATTTGTGAGGTCAGCCCTGATAATGTCAAGGATTGCTATGCCAGAGGGGTGGTGACTGCAATGATGACTGGTGAATATTAGACATTAGGGTTACAGCAGGACGAAGGCAAACAGGGAACGTTAAAAACGAGAAACAAGAGAATGCTGCTAGCCGAGTCCGGCCACAAAAAAATAATTTGAAAATAAAATCGTGAATGTAAACTCTGAATCAAAGTGCAAAGTAAGCGGTGAAAAAAAGTAAGAACACCAACTCAAGAAATATAAATAGACTAGCGGTAGTACCCGGCGGTGCCCGGGTGGGCCATTATATTAAGGACAGCAATTGGTATTTGTTAGTCGCCATATTAGGCTACTTCATTGGGAAGTGATACCCACTCGGGAGCGCCTGCCTGCTGTCAATACATAGGCTCCTACTTCAGGCGCGTCGTGGTAATTTGAAACGACTGTTACTCGTGTTTTACTCCAACTCTCGCTAAACAAATTGCACCAAGATGGCGCGTTTGAGCGAATGAGTCAGTGAGTGAAAAAGGTTTTATTGAGCCGGCGAAGTGGGAGTGGTTCCCAATTTCAGGAAGCCATGTGATGAGTGGGCAGCCTTCGCTCTGGAGGAAGTATTGTCTGGACATTAAGATCGCTGTTAGTCACCAGGTTCTCCCACAGCTCATGGTTTGGAAAAGTGGATGGAAGAAGGAGGAGCTTGGTTTGCTTTCGCTCTTAATATGGTATGAGGAAGAGTGCCAGGTTGCAACAACAGTTTGAATTCGGCAGGAGATTGCGCTTGGAACACATGATGGAGGCCGGCTGGGTGAGGGGTATTCTTCCTCGTAGGAAGCGCTATCTCAGAAGATATGAACGATGCTCATCGGGACAGTTTTATCATAAGTAACATGGGCTCCCTACGGGAGGCGCGAGGTTGCAGGAAGTCCCAGCAGATGCCGAGGGCTAACCTTTGCGCTTTTTACTGGTACATCTTCTCTTTTACATTTATGATATACTAGCGGTAGTACCCGGCGGTGCCCGGGTGGGCCATTATATTAAGGACAGCAATTGGTATTTGTTAGTCGCCATATTAGGCTACGTCATTGGGAAGTGATACACAATCGGGAGCGCCTGCCTGCTGTCAGTACATAGGCTCCTACTTCAGGCGCGTCGTGGTAATTGAAAACGACTGTTACTCGTGTTTTACTCCAACTCTCGCTAAACAAATTGCACCAAGATGGCGCGTTTGAGCGAATGAGTCAGTGAGTGAAAAAGGTTTTATTGAGCCGGCGAAGTGGGAGTGGTTCCCAATTTCAGGAAGCCATGTGATGAGTGGGCAGCCTTCGCTCTGGAGGAAGTATTGTCTGGACATTAAGATCGCTGTTAGTCACCAGGTTCTCTCACAGCTCATGGTTTGGAAAAGTGGATGGAAGAAGGAGGAGCTTGGTTTGCTTTCGCTCTTAATATGGTATGAGGAAGAGTGCCAGGTTGCAACAACAGTTTGAATTCGGCAGAAGATTGCGCTTGGAACACATGATGGAGGCCGGCTGGGTGAGGGGTATTCTTCCTCGTAGGAAGCGCTATCTCAGAAGATATGAACGATGCTCATCGGGACAGTTTTATCATAAGTAACATGGGCTCCCTACGGGAGGCGCGAGGTTGCAGGAAGTCCCAGCAGATGCCGAGGGCTAACCTTTGCGCTTTTTACTGGTACACCTTCTCTTTTACATTTATGATATATGACACCTGCTCGCCAGGTGCCAGTGTCCTGTGTACTGTGTACACTGCCAGTGTCCTGTGTGTACACAGGACTAGCGAGTGTCCTGTGTACTTCTTCTTCGTCCGCGTCTATTTTTCGCTAGTAAAATTGAGTCAGATATCAACTGGCTGGGTGGTTATTTGCGAAAGTGTAAAAACACGGTGTTTTCCCGAAATCCCTCTTGGCTCTATTGGGAGGGTGTCATTGAAAAATGTTGCATAACAGTGTTGAGATAATTGAGTAAGTTGCCTATCTCCAGGAAAACCAGTTAGATATCTCCGATGGCGGGCGGTAAAAAAATTATTCTGTGAAAAACAATTTTACCGCTTTTCACTCTCTCCGTAGTGGAATTTTTAAATTTTTAAAAAATGTTGACTTCAAACACCGTAATCAGAAGGTGCCCTTTCAATCTGTAGCCGTTTGAAAGAACAGTTTGGCTAGACGTGTACATAACCTGTCGGGCCTTTTTGGCTCATCAGCCGTGTCATTTGTAAAAACCAATTTGACCCTTTTAGCGGCGTCGCAGAACGAAATCCGTAAAAATGGTTCTGTGCATTTGTATGAGTAACATATTCTAGCAAAAATCAGTTGGATTACTGAATCGGTGAAAGATTTATTTGAGAATCTTTAGGAACACTGTTTTAGTTCCGGAATGCAAAATCCCCTCGCTGGTGTAGGTTAGGGCGAAATCCAAAAACTACTTTTTAGGTATTCTTAACGGCTACTTATATCAGCAAAAACCGCTTCGATATGTAAATGGGTGACCGAGAAAATCACGAATACGCGAAACCACAATATCGCCCTTTTCTTCGGTTCGGAGGGCAGTTTCTGGAAAACCCGCCTTGGTGAGCACCTACTCAATGACGCAAATATACTCGTGAAATTTCAAGTCTCTAGGTCTAACAGTTCTGGCTGGGCGTTGATGAGTGAGTCAGTCACTCAGTCGGGAACTTCTTTTTATAGGTATAGATGAACAACACGGCGCGAAAGAGCAGATATTGTTAGAAACTTGCGCTGTATATGATCTAAATAGATTTGTCCAGCTCAGCGTCTCGTAGGAACCGGAGAAGAACTTTCGTACGAAATCATTTTCACTAAGCTCACTAGGTTAAAAGTGTTTTCACAGTGATACTTTGGAAACGGCTTTTCCTATTAGTGTGAACATAGAAGTTTCCGTCACATGCCGGTAACGAGCACTGAAACTAGGGAAGGCCATCAAAGCAACTTTTGCTTCTCGTAGCCCGCATGCAGATCCAATTGAAGTGTAATGAGGCGTAGCAACGATGCGCTTTGACGGCCACTACTTACGTCATTGCGCCGGTATATTCTTTTTTTGTACAGGTTTTTGTACAGGTACAGTACAGTTTTGTACAGTTTTGTACAGTTTTTGTACAGGTATGATGAAAAAATACATGGTTTGCATTGTTTAGGTACGGTAGTTATAGTGAACAAGCTCTTTACTGCGTGCAAAACTATAGATATAACAGGCAGAGTTGATGAAAAGAGGTTACTGTGGCACAAAAGAAAACGGTGAATAAGAAGTTTTACATCCACACTCCCGGCAGAATGCTTCGGGCGAAAGAAATCACACTAAGAAATCACGCTTCCGGCAAAAGATCATGGCTTACATTTGGCATAAGTTTAACAGGGTGTAATAAATCAAAGCAAATAAAGGACCAAAAGTCCCTAACTCATTTAAAATACTACTAGAAAAACATCGTGGATCACAATAAAATACGCGACGTAAACAACCAATTCCTCCGTTATCGGTGAAGTGGAAGACAGAAACGGAACATTTAGACCGCCCAAATTATCTGTGTAGTGCAAAGTTCATTAACGCTCATGGCCGTTATTCGCTTTTCATATCCAATGGATTCGTATTCAGTTCGCTTTTATAGGGTTCGTTTATAGACGCTGCGATGGTACCTACCAACAAATTGTACCAACCAAATGAACCAACCGAGATTGGGATATATTTTCTTTACAAAATTCACAACATGAATGCGCAGCTAATAGAAACATTTTCCTATGGGACTGGAAATTCTTTGTGGGGTATTATTAAAGAAAAAAGCAAATTCTGATATTTGAAAACTTTATTAATGAAGTATTAAGAAATTCCTAATATTTTATATTTTTTTATTAAAGAGGTTTGATGCATGCGGTTCGTTGCAGAGTTCTTCTAGACAGCAATATAAACTATGACACTCCAAAAATTAAGTACCCAAGAGCACACGTGAGTGGTTAATATTGCACGCGGTAAACCGGGCAACTGGTTCTAGTGGATTTCCATGTTTACAGAACTTCCTGGGCTAAATAATACGGGTTAGCCTGTTGCTCATACATGTATGCACCTTGGAGCTTCTTTATTGCCTCACAAGCCACTATTCGTTGATAAGTTGTTGTCTGCGCTGTCAGGGCATCGCGAGTGAGTGAGCAAAACAATAAGCTGTCACATCTTTGCTTCGAGCCCATTGGGTACAGTTTTACGTTACTAAAGTTATTTTCGAACTGCAGTCAATGTAAAGAGTACGACAGCCGCCATCTTGTTGTTACATGTTTCACCGAGGTGGTTTCATCCCCAAAGGGACTATTGAGCGAATCTGACGAGGGCAACTACAATGGAAAGTATTTTTTATCGCACTAACATTTTGGTTATCCGTATTCTAGGGCGGTGGTACCCAAAAACCTATTTTCTTGCAGTAGCATTTTTTATCCCTACCTCGTTTTGGTGAAACTGCTCTGTTATGTTTAGGAGACCAAACACAAGGTTTCTTTGAGATTTGTTCGCACTTTTGACATCGTAGCGGTTTATAACGCATGCCGTTCTGTCATTTGCTCCCGGAGTTATTATGGTCATTATTCATTGATTCCTTTTGCGCCCGCTGAAACTTGTGAGGAATTCTGTGCATTAGCTTTTGACCACAATTATTATCGCGGCCAGATTGGGTAGTTTGCCTCTATTACGACTACATAGAGGAAATATTTAGGTGTGAAGAAGCTAAGAGCATGTAACTGAAGGTAAATCTTTCGTTATCACCAAGGTGAAGCCATTCATCGGTTTATTAGATGCACAACTCTGGGTTGGTCTCCCGGCTCCTTTTGCTTTATCTTCAGCGCTCGAACTGATTCGCGAAGCCACTCAATTAAGCTTGCCGTAATTTTGCAGCATTCAGGGTGTTTAAAATCCAAACTTCAACTTCCGTGTGTGGGAAAGCCACTTTAGGAAGCGTTGAGGAAGCACGAGACCATAAGCATTTGTTTTGGTTTCATTTCTTGGCATCCCTCATTCATGAACGCTTTATACTCTTTTCACTGGCTCGGATCGTGTAATTTTTTACGTAAAAATTTATGAACAAACAGAGAACAAGAAATGTCTGAGCATTTCCGATTATGATGAGATGTCTTGGGAAAGAACAGTCGACGAACAGAGGGACAGAGAAGTGGAGAATCATGATGACGAACTGGACAATCTGCACAGTCGTGAGGTACTTTTTCCACCATAGATACTTCCGCACTCGAGGACCGAACGTTGTCAGGAAATAATATGAATACATTATTGTGTGCACAAACACGTTCAGCGCTAGACCAAACGCCGGTTGGCCCTCAGGAGCGAACAATGTGTAGAACCACACATTCACCGTGACTAAGGTATGGTGGATGACGTGGAGATTGGATACGTGGGTGAACTTTTTGCGTAGGACAAAAAACACGGTATCAAAAAGGTCGGCGTATCGAGAGGCGACGAATATCCAGCCGATCTTGTAGTACCGCCTCATTTCTTCGGTCATGTAGCCGGTGATGCCCTGGCACCATAAGCTGTAGTGGCCACCGGGCAGGTAGGTGAAGGGTAGGATGGCAGAAAGGAACCAGACGGACACGGCTACCATGAGCAGGTTGTAGACACGAACGACATTGATGATCTCGAATGGCTTCCTGTTCTCCATCCAGCGCGGACCCGCCACCTTGACGAAGTACAAATAGCAGAACAGTAGCGGGAAGACGAAGAGCGGGTTGGTGACCAACGGGTAGTCCCTGGTTCGGGGGTCTCCCATCTTGACCATTTCAGCGGACAAAGTAAATAGGTTCAGTGTCAGGTTCATCTCCTCACACGCCGATACCACTTCAGGTGACCACTGAAAGCAGAAAAACAAACGGTGCATCTTTGAAACAATGAAAAAAAGTAATAGGGGTTTGTACTAGCAGTGGCTAGACTGTGAAAGCTTGACTCGAGGTATGCGAAAGCAGCAAGCTCATCTCCCCCGGGCAGTGCACGGACGAGCTGGTCCACTGGCTGCAGAATTTCGCAGCGCAGCTCAATGTATTGAGGGGACTCCACACCCCCTCAAAGCAGTTCTTGAGATATTTGCTATGATAGCGCAGTGATATCTGCTAAATGCTGACTGCTAGTATGCTACCGGCCGGTTTTTAACAAAAAAAAATTAAAGCGTCCCCACTCAATGTGAAAGGTGTGTAAGTGCGGAGCAGGAATTCGCCGAAAGGTCTATGGCGCCCTCTTTTTAGTAGTTTTAGTATGAGCCCGGCATTAATACCGAATGTAGTGACGAGAGGGCGCCGCAGCCTTAAAAAAGACCTGTAAAGAGGCACTGCATTGTGTTTTGATTATTTCGGGGTAAGTAATGCGTGAATTTACGATGTCTTCCGTGAACCATGGTGGCCGTCAAAGTGACAAGGGAAATGAAAGTTCCCAGTTGCGACTACGACGGAACCCAATTATGGCACTAAGAACGAAGAAATAAAATATCTTCTTACGTTCAAAACTGGTATTTTGATCACATTTGGAAAAGTATTGCTGGATTGCCTTGGGGTGCTACCGCTAATTTCAACCAAAAATTGTTTATTTTAAAGCGAAGCTTTTTACATCTATCCCCGACGGTTCTGTCGCGACCATTGCTGTCAACAGAAAACATCCGCGAACAAATAAACGAAGTTCGTGGCACCGCCAGGCATCGAACCTGGAATGAAGGGAGAAACGCCGTAAAAACCCGTAGTCTTACCGATTGAGCTACGAGCCCATCCGGATACGGGGAAGACAGACGGTGCACTCACCTACCACATCTGCGTGTTTACCCCTTGTGTTCTCGCTGAATTCCACGTGATAGCGTCACGCGGCCTTTCGCGCCGCTGTGCGCTCCGCCCACGGCGCATAGACCGGCCGTGTGCGTACCTTGCGTACGTGGTAGGAGTTAGTAAAAATTAAAGGAAATTCACACCCAACGCACGGCATCTCACTTCTCCGTCTCTGCGCCTTATCTTGTCACTACCGATGGCGGCGGCAGAGACGGAGGAGAAGTGAGATCATATAACACAGGGTTTGAGTTTCCTTTTATTTGATAAAAAAGTTTCCACACATGTGCCTCGCAATTATAACTCAACCAACCACCATTAGTGGATCATTCAATGGTGAACCTTAGCAATTAATATCGCTTTGAAGTAATAGAGCCGTTAATCGACCAGATTCAGGGGAAATCCCCAAGGTGGAGTAAGTTTGTGTAAAAAGAGTTGTAGCCGTATGGCTGCATTTAGGTGGATGTCAAACTTTCCTTTACAGAAACTTACTCCACCTTGGGGATTTCCCCTGAATCTGGTCGATTAACACCTGTCCTTCACTTTGAGTTGTTGATCAATTCGCTTTCGCGCTACTAACGACTTGCCTCCTGGATAGCTCAGTTTTAAAGATGACATAGGCAAACTGAAACATCAACTTGAGTTAATGGACGAAGAACGCTATCGCGGAGCGCTCGTTCGTGCGAGAGCTGAGCGATTAGCGATGGGGGAAACGCCCACCAAACGGGCGCTTGGAATTGAAAAAGCACGTATTCGACAAAACACGATAGATAAAATCGAATGGGAAGGACGCACGTCAAGCAAAAAAGAGGACATCCACCAGTTTTTCTTTGAATATTACCAACAGTTATTCGCGTATCGGCCCTGTAATCTAGAAACCTTTCGAAGGGAGTATCTCAGCTGCATGCCAATTCTTGAGGACGAAACAAAAGACAGTTTGGAACAACCCATATCTGTTGAAGAAGTGAAGGCAGCTATAGATAATTTAAACCCTGGAAAGTCGCCAGGCCCAGACGGGCTAAGCGCGGCCTTCTATAAGCATTTCAAAGCCGAGGTTTCACCAATTTTAACGGCAATGTTTAATGAGGCATTCCGAATGAAAACCCTTCCACCATCGTATGCATCATCGCACACAGTTTTGATACCTAAAACAGAGGAAACTGAAAAATTAGTCTGTCACTTCATACCGACCAATAGCGTTGACCAACGTAGACTACAAGGTTTTTATGAAGGTGCTCGCGCAAAGGCTGCAAACAGTTATCACAACCCTTGTTGGACCGCACCAGACGTGCGGCATCAAAGGACGCACAATCACAACAAACATACACACCGCGCGGTGTGTACTCGAGTGTTGTGACGCCACTGGAGATGCCGTTGCACTTCTTCAACTAGACCTTCAAAAGGCATTTGATTGCGTCTCACACGATATTCTGCTCTCTATTTTGGACCACATCAAAGTGGGAGCCGTCATTAGAGACGGAGTGACCCTGGCGTACCACAAGTGTACGACGCGGTTAATTATAAACAAGTCACTGGGAGCGCCCATTAACGTGCAACGTTCGGTACGCCAGGGCTGCCCACTCAGCCCATTGCTTTTTTGCATATACATTGAAATGTTGTGTTTAACTATTATAAAGAACGATCAGATCCGAGGTTTCCGTTTACATACGCGTGAAGTGAAACTCCTTGCCTATGCGGACGATGTCGCGGTGTTTTGTCACAACAAGGGAAGTGTCGTTCACGTAGTCGAAATCGTGAAAAGGTTCGGCGTTGTCACAGGAAGCCTGGTGAACTGGGTAAAGTGTGTCGGGTTCTGGCACGGCGATTGGCCAACAACCCCACAGTTTTTTGCCAACATCAATTGGGTTACTCATCCCGTCAAGTACTTGGGCACTCCACTGGAGTATTATAGAGACAGTGAGCCATATTGGCGTGCGCAAGCTCAAGAGCTGCGCGAGAAGGCTGACAATTGGAGGAGCTCTGGTTTATCCATGTTCGCAAGGGCAAACGTATGCAACGTATTTCTTGCCAGCAAATTGTGGTACGTGATGCAAGTTCTACATTGTTCGCGAGTGAATGTGCAGAAACTTCACCGCGTGTTCGCGGTGTTTGTTTGGGCCTCAAGTTGGGAGAGAAGTAGCCGAACAAATCTTTTCAGGCGAGTTCAGGAAGGTGGGCTAGGGCTGACCCACTTGTTCGTGCGACAGCTTGTTAACAGGTTTTTATTTTTTCGCGATGTACGCGATCCTTTTTTGAGGACTGTCTGTCAGTTGCGGCTCGGGCGAGTTCTGCCCAATTTTGTTGTGACGAGCGGCCGCATGAGTGGTGGTTTCCATGGCTATTTAAAGGAAGTAGTCGACGCGGTGAGGTTTCTGAGCGTGCGTTTTTCAAAAGGGTATTTGAGTACTGTTACACGGAGGAAATTGTATAATGATGTATGTAGCGTTATCCTTCCTGTTCCTATGTACC
The DNA here is from genome assembly GCF_048455015.1 of Haemaphysalis longicornis. Taxonomy (NCBI): domain Eukaryota; kingdom Metazoa; phylum Arthropoda; class Arachnida; order Ixodida; family Ixodidae; genus Haemaphysalis; species Haemaphysalis longicornis. The sequence goes on along the minus strand of NW_027526335.1, from coordinate 100,404,648 downwards.
GAGCCTTATACGCTGGAGGCCCTGGGCAAAACGTTCTTAAGCGCGTGAAGAAAATGTTAGTACCGTCAGGGGTGAAGTCTTTCTTTTTTAAACTTCACACCAACACATTAACCACAAAGACATGGATGGAAGAAAGGGGCCTGTTTGTTCCATGGGGTACGCACTGTACACTGTGTAAAAAGCCAGAAACAGTAGATCACGTGTTCTTACACTGTTGGGAAGGTGTTTTCTTCTGGGACGTTCTTCAGAGGACTATGCGCAAGGAGCTCCCCCTGAGCCCACACGGTATCCGTTACCTGGCAGTGGATGACGATGATGGTATGCCATTGGACATGATAATGTTGTTGGGCCTCCAGAGTATTTGGCGAGCACGCTCGGCTTATGTCTACAGCGATGTAGACGCTCGGTCGTCGCGGGTGTATTTCGGGGAATATATTTCAAGGTATATAGAAGAACAGAAATTGCATGAATGTGTGCCGGAATGGCTTTCAAGTGTCGAGCCACTGGCAACGTCAAAACCCTTTTAAATGACAACGCCAGCCCTGGTCGGGTTGGTGGCGGTTTTTTTTTCTTTTTTTTTTCAGTTTAGTGTCATTCATGTGTTGAACCCTGCATGTATTATGTTGTAAAGTGCAAACCTGGCAATAAATAAATAAAAAAACCTGGATAGCTCAGTTGGTAGAGCGACTGCTCCGGTTAAGCTGTGGTCCGGGGTTCGAATCCTGGACCAGGACGAATTTTTCTTCAACTGCGAAGTTACCTAGAAAGCTGTATAGCTTTCCTTTGTAGCCGTATGGATGCATTTAGGTGGATGTCAAACTTCCCTTTACAAAGTAATAAAGGCCGTGGTTAAGTGCATTTCACTTGTCTCTGGTTTCAATCTTTGTAGAGCCACATGTGTGAATTAAGTATTGATGTATGGGTAATCGTTGTGGGTGTTTCTTACAGCTACGCCTTCAAACCACCTTCACAGGGTGGATTGGCGGGCATTTTTTGGCATTATAATGTCAAGTTTACGAACTAACATTCCGACATCCCGTACCAGATACTTTGCTGCGATTTTTGTCGACTTAATATCGAAATACACGGCGTTTCCTCTGACTTGTACATGTGTTATTTGTCAGCCACTCACGTACAACAACATGACGAATTAACAGAAAATTCACGTAGTTCAGTATAGCCCACGTAATCAGTGCCCCGCTGCCCCATTGAGATATCTTTAATCGCCGTCTGATTGGATGTCGCACTGGTGTAGGGTGTTTTCTCTAGAGTTGGGACAGGCACGTTCGGTCGACATCTTCAATTTTGATGAACATTTTATATATAGCCCTTTGTGCACAAGGGAAAACATACCTGAATTTAACTTCCTCAAAAACATTTTGCCTACCTAAAAAGAATTCCCTAAAAAGAATTCCCTAAGCCCGCAACGGTGGTAGGTGCGTTGGACAAGTCGGGCGGAATTCGAAACTTCACAACTGTAAACGACCGACTATTACAACTATTGCCGCATAATTTTTTCGGCGGAGACTTTGCCTACTGTCAAATGAGTTCGCTCGTATATTGATTTTATATTTGCAAGTAAAATTCGTTGTACCAAGAAATTACAAACGACATATTTTCAAAAATTGCGAAAATGTGGGGTCTTGTTTCTCTGCATTCTCTGCATTCTTCGTGCCAGTTTTATTTTATGTAGAAAAGTGGTTCATTATGAAACCCGCCGCGGTGGCTCAGTGGCTAAGGCGTTGAGCTGCTGAGGACGAGGTTGCGGGTTCGATTCCCGGCCGCGGCGGCCGCTTTTCTTATGGAGGCGAAAAGCAAAAACGCCCGTGTGTACGAGATTTCGGCGCACGTTAAAGATCCCCAGGTGGTCAAAATTAATCCGGAGCCCTCCACTACGGCGTGCCTCATCGCCTGCGTTGCGTCGGCGCGTTAAACCTTACAATCAATCAATGGTTCATTATGAAAAATGCGCTGCATTGCAGACCAGTTGCGCATTTTGATCAACTTTGAAAAACGATACTTAAAAGGCCAGCTTTGATTTTTATTAACTTCACAATTCAAGCCAACGCGTTCTCTATCGCAGACATGAAAAAAAAAACACGTTGCACTAAATTTGTAGAGGGCTAATTATGACCACAAGGTTACATTTTGCTATAGAGCGCTAAGTATGACCTTGGGGCAGTACTGCGGGGATTTAACGCATAGCAGGGGATTTAACGCATAGCAGTTTTAACGCATAGCAGGAATGCTTCCATGTGCATTGCTCAAGCAAGCGCGCTCACATTTTCTGCATCCACCTTTCAATACACTTCGCGCTGATTTTATGGGCGCCCCCTGTAGGCACACTCAGATTAACAGAACTGTTAGGATGACCTCCAGGCCTCTGGTAATAGACTATCGGTGTTTTGGATATGCGTCAAAGCAGTCCGGCATTAGAAGACCAAAATTTGGACTCATAGGAAGTGGTTCTTGAAAATATTGTGATTTTACACGGACACAAGAAAAAAGTAGACAATTGAAAGCGCAGTCATCTGTCTGGTTTCTTCTTGTGTCCGTGTCGAGTCTGCGCTACCGCAAGATGTTCTAGTCTATCTTGAAGCGTCGGGGAGGAGTGTTTTGGTGGAAAGCGACGATTCTTCCACCTGCTTCGGTTCAGCCAGATATGATCCCTCTGTTTCGTGGGAAAATGAAAAGCCGCACAACAACAAATAACAGAGTATAGATGCAGTCATAGATAACAAAAGGGTCCTTGAAAAGGCTTTTACAGCTGCGAACAGTTCCTGCGTGATCATTGCCTGCTGCTATTAAGGAAAGTCAATGACTCTTCAATGTTTTCAAGGGTACAGGGAAAGTGCAGTGAAAAGCACGTGTACTGCACCAATGATTTAAAAGTGGGAAATAAAGAAGCTTCTCAAAGAAACTTCTGCAGCGTGGGAAATCTGTATACTGTCGTGTTGAAGCAACTGCTCCGTAATGAAGCCGCCACTGCCGAGGTACGGAATTAGGGTGCGAGCGCAGTTTGCGCCGCTTCAAGGAACTCACTGTGGATTATTCAGACACATCGGCATCCGAGTAATTGTTTGCTACTGCACACTTAGCGGATGAGAAGCTGAAAAGCTAAGTTCAGCCCTTAGCGAAAAGTAATACGTTTGAAATACGTACGAGTACGCTTGAAGTGCACTTCAAATATGCTTTGTATTTGTAAATGTATTTTAAGTGCATTAAAAATTGCATTTTCTCAATTTTTAGTAAATATTGAAAATACATTATTAAAAATACAGGAAAAATACAGTGCTTTTAAGTACCCCCCAAATAGATTAAAAATGCACTGAACCTCACGAATGTGCGCTTAAGGCATTCAGAATATATTGAAAATGTATTTCTTCCCGCCAAACGATCATGGTGTAAATGCACTGTAAATATTATAAAAATACACTTACCTAACTACATTTAGAGCAGCACTCTGAGTATACTTTAAAAGTGTGCTGAAGCATGGAAATATACTCCGAATATATTCGAAATACATTTCAAATGCCTTTTACGTTTGTCGAACGAACATGGTAGAAATACACTCTCAATGCATGAAAAATACTTATAGAAAATACATTTTAAATGTATTCATAAAGCTTTGCCGAAATACATTTCGAGTACACTACAGGCGCTGCTTCAGTTGCTGAATTGTAAGATTCACGTAAAGCATATCTGAAGTGCCGGATAAAATACATCTCAAATGAAAAAACGTACTGAGAATTTCTCCTCGATGTTTACTTATAATAAAAGAAACTGAGGGAGATACTCTCAGTTACTGCGCTGTCTAAAGCAGACATAACTCTGCGTATTAGAGAGAAACTCGGCGTACAAATATGTAAGCGGCGGTGTTCCAACGCAATCGGCAAAGAAAAAACATCGAATTCAACGTGTATATATATGTACGAAAACACTTGCACTTTGCCAGCGTTGTTACGACGGTATCGCTGTGGAGGCTTGGAAAATTTTCTTTTCTGAAAAATATTCGCCTTAGATGGACAACCCTGGCTATGCTTGGGAGGGCGAGCAGCTCGGCGCCTTTCACTGCCGCTCACTACCTCCTCCTCTGTGCCCGGCACCTGCGGCGCGAGCTGAGCGGCGCACCCCGCCTTCACGTTTTGTCTGCCTTCGCTGCGTTTCTTTTGCCTGTCTTTCGGACTCCTCAACGCGCGGTCGTCGGGTGGACGCAGTCTGCTTGGACGGCGCGTTGCAGCGGCGTTGGCCGTCTAGCCAAGGTAAGCACGATATACCGGCTATTTGCGCGTACGGTGTCACACTACAATTAATTGACGTATGTTTGCCTTGCAATCGAAGAGTGCTAATGCCCTTTATAAAATCCGCACGTGGTTGTTAAGCTTACCTCCACCTGCGAGCAACATTTCCTACCGTAACTACGCCGTGCAAGGGAATGTACTCACAAATCAACGACAGCAAGAAGACGTAAAAAAATGGATTTTAGTGCTTTCTTTTTTGCGCCTAATTTTTAGCTCCGGCCCTGCTGAGTGGACGGGGGACTGTTGCTACGAGTTTCCTTGTAGATCGAGTACTCATTGAGGACTAACACTTGCATTAAACACATAACCGCCAGGAACGTTTTTTAGCACAGCCTGTTCACAGAAAGTCCGCCGTCCATGTTTACGCGCTTGAGAAATTTGCGAAGTGTATCCAGGGACGCAGCTTTCTTTTGTTTTCTGTTCGCAGCAGCCGCTCACAGCTGCGCATGTTCACAGCAGCCGCCGTACGGGGAAGGAAGCCAGTTTGTGGCATACATTCATCCGACTAATGCGCGTGGCCGGCCCATACGGCGGGAATCCGAGCAGCCTTCGCGATTTTTGTCGGTCGCATGTCGCCGTTCTGTCAACTAAAGCCATGAAAGAGTTTATGCCGTCTGTTTCGAAGTGACCAAAAGTGTTAAAAGCGACCCACGTAATTTTTGGTGCATGTGGCAGTAGCGAAGGTGCTTCATGCCCAGGGACTACAAATTATTTGTCCATCTAAGACAAACTGTATGAGAGTAGCCGCTAAGTTACAATCAGTTTCTGTTCCTACCGCCACCCAGAACCAAGAACCAGCAAAGGAAGGAAGGAGAAGGAATGCGGGTGGGGAGGGGGACTTCGAGGCAGGCAACCAGTTCCCTGCGCGAGACCCCTCGGTTCCCGGAACGGGTCCCCCGGGCGGGTTCGTCTCTTTTTGTTCCTTGGATTGCTCCCCCCAAAACTTCGCGAAACTTCAGGACGTTGGCCCCTTCCTCTTTCGTGTTTCCTTGCAACGTTTTCCCTCCTTGCTGTATTCATTTCGTAGCGCATTCACGAACACGTGTGCGCGTTCCGAGAGGCCCTTCGGCCGCTCGTGAGTGACAGACACGCGGAACCCGACGCGCTAACGCTGGACCACGCCACCGGAGAATTTCTGAAATGTGCCCAAAGGCACCGAAAACAGCATGGGCAGCTTGGCGGTTGTGTGTGTTTAGAAGCCTCAATTTCCCATTTGCGTCTAAAGGGTGTACTTAAACGAGTTTCTTTTAGGTGTCACGAGTATTTATGAAGCAACTATTTTTACTTGATGGTCCCTGAAGCTAACAGGTGTTTATATTTTTTTGTATGTTAAAGACGCGAGCATTTACAATTATTTTCCGCGTTGCTCCCTAATTAAATGATGACGTTGTCTGTGTACAGCAAAAAGTATAAAATTACCTGCTGGTGATGTGCGGCGGAGAGCAAAAAAAAAATTACATGTGTGTGCAAGCACAAATACACGTGTTCTGGCGTTGCTTGTTTTAATTGCTTCGGTTAGGTGCCTACGATATAAGAGCTTGTTATTTTAAGGACAGCGTGAAATTTTTCTTGTTTTTTGAAATAACCTTACTTTGCCGTTCCTTTGAAAGCATTGTTGAGTGCACACGCCAATTTAATGACATTTATGTAAGCTTTCTACTGCAATCCTGCCCATGCATTTTTAAATTGTTTCGCTGCGCACTATTTTTTTAGAACGTAATCTCCGAAGAAGGTGACGCCGAAATATGGAACACATAAACAATAATTGTAGTTAATAAGATTACTGCCTATCTTATTTTATTAGCGTCCTGGGAGGTCACAGACCAGTTTTGTTCTAGTTAGTTGGAAAACTAGAATTGCCACCGTTTCAAGTTAACTCAAGCGCCTAAGAAAGAGAAGTAGTAGCATAACTCTAAGAACTCTGTTGCATGTTTGGTAACGTTGTTATCTTAGCTCTGTCTTTTTTTTTTTTCCTAATTTTCGCTAATTTTTATCCCTAGACAATTTCCAAACATAAGCCTCCCCCCCCCCCCCCCCTTCCCGGCCACCATTCTTTCTTAAAAATGGTATTGAAGATCCGATGCCGCATGACAATATAAACTATGCTTACCATTACATAAATTGTCTTACGTCCTTCAAAGGGGCATTGTTTTCACGGCGGGTTTTTTTTTTTCTCTCTCTCAAGGGGAAACTAAAAAATCCTTGCTCGCGCGAGGGACGTTGGCACGGCTAGAGAAAAGGCCTGATTGATATGACATTTATTTGCCTCTAAAAAAAGTGTTTCACTAATATTTTCCCATTTTCTTTTCACTGCAGCTGCTGGTGAAATTTCCAGCGTGGAGAATCCGAAGTACGAGGACTCTGACGCACGACGCTTCATCTGCGCTGGCTGCCGAGGTGGCTGAAAGGCATTCATTCCTGCTACTTAGTAAATGGCGAAATTGGCCACTCGACTGAGGTGTACAATAAACAACTTTCAAACTGCCAATTTGTGCGCATACGTGCTGTTCTTTTGAGTCATTTGCTGGCCCGCATTCCGAGCATGGCCGGTTTACATTTTCACAATGGAGCATATTTTTAGCCTAGTGCCTATTAAACTTTTTGAAACCACAATATGATAGTTTCTAGTTGAACGTTAACAATTCCACCTAAGACACATTGCCATGGTATCTCTCAATGTATTTAGGTTTTATTTAGTATACACTAGTAACGCATTTTGAGTATATTTGAAGCAGTATTTTCTGTGCATTTAAAATGCATTACTAATACATTTTGCCCGTATTTAAAAGTACATTTTCTGAGCATTTTTAATGCATTTAAAATGCATTAAATATATATTTTTCATGCACTGCTTACGTATTTTTGAGGTACATTTTAAATACATTGTAAATGTATTCGAAATGCATTTGGAATGCGGACAAAATAATGCAGAATAAATACAAAGTTAATATATGTATTAAATGCATTCAAAATACATTAAAAATACGGCATCTTTTCGCTAAGGGAGCATTAAGAAATGTCAGCTCTAAGCCACCGCCAAATGGAAATAACTTTGTTGGAGTTCCTACGCCAGGCGAGAGCAAAAGGACTAAATTGAAGTTTTCACAAAAACAAATCAGATCGAGTATGATTGCCGCGCGTGAGTTAGCAAGCGAAGACCCAAAATCAGCACAACGACGCTCGAGGAAGTTGAAGCATTCATTTGATGCTTGATACTACCATAAAAGGCGCTGTCACTTGCTAAAACTCTACGTCCTCGTCGGTGCTAAATACTTTTGCAATAGCGCATGGCGCTACGAACAGCTTGCAGCTGTCGTGGACTCAAGGTTGCAGTGAAGACCCGGTTGTATACGGGTTCCGAGAACCAAAGATTGAAGAGAGTATGAGTTCCCTATTTGGCAAAGGAAATGCCTATAGTGCGAACAGAAGGATCATTTCCCGTCTCGGTTAATTCAACATTTTTTTTGCTCCCTAATGTAAAGTGTGTCTCTCAGTAAATGGAATTATTTATTAAATCATTATAATTTCAGTGGCCTAAAAAGGCCAGGTTTGGAATAGTGTGGTTAGGCGCAATCAATAGAATGAGCCACCAATCATCCACTGGAGAGCCACAGATTTTACATCGTATCGGGGGTCCGTGCATTTTATTCATGGTTAATTTAAAAAAAAAAAAAACATAGGAACTTCCATTTCCATTTCACAATATTTAGTTGTAATATATTTAGTTGTAACAAAATATTTAGTTGCAATTTCTCGCCTTACGTTGCAGTAAGAAGTTCGCTACACCCCCCTCTAGTAAATGCCCTCAGTACTGCGGCACGGCAATATTTAGCGCTATTTAGATCCAAAACCACAAGCATATCACATGTTTTTTCAGGCCTGCGATGGAGAACAACTTTGGCTTCAATTGTGAAAGTTAAAGAAATCGAAGTAGGCCTTCCATTTATATCGGTTTTCAAAGCACACCAACATGCACACCTGAACTGCAATGCTGTGAATTTTTCATAACACAGCACTTTTTCAACAAAAGTTAAAATTGGCCGAAGATAGGAAAAGAATGAAGCAGTATAACTTTAAAAAGTGAACTCCTTAGCTTGTCTAGATGCAGACAAACAAGAGCAGACATTTTGGGAATAATTAAAAAAGTGTCGAGTTTGTAATCTTCTATTAAAAAGCAGTTTACTTCATAATATATAATATGTATGCGAACTCCTTTGACAGTATGCAGAGTTTTCGAAGAAAAACACCCTGCCGCAGTAGCTGCAATTATTTTCGTTTTACAGCCGTAAAAGATTCGAATTGTGCAACTTGCCCAACACACCTCAAACCCGAGCCGCTTTTCAAAATGTTGTATGGGTAAGCAAATATTTTTTTCGGGAAACTACTTTCCAATATGTGTTCCCTCGAGCACAACGGGTTATATATAAAATGTTTTTCAAAAAGCGATGCTGACTGGTCCCGCCTGGCCCATCTTTGGTGAAAAGAATCAGCTTGGCAGTTTTCGAAGGTCAGCGTTATGGCATAGGTTACATTATTTCTCCCAACAATCAGGGGTGACGGAATCCGCCGTGGGGAGTTCGAGGAAGTTCCGATCGCGATAAAGAGGCGCCATTTCCTGCACCTTCGCTGCTACCAGAGCCATGAAGACAAAGTACAAACTCTGCTCAGTTTAAGAGAACTAGCCTTTGTAACCTCACTCGGATATATTCCTGCCAAAAAGATATTTGTAAGCAAGGAAATCTGCAGAAATACGGGCATTTTCTGCAAATGCGTGGCATTGATATGCCGCTTGTCTAGAGCGCGAGTTCTTTACAGCCAGGTTCGGCTAGGAGTAGACCAATACGTTGGGCTATTTTATTGTTTTAAAAGTTTTCTTTTGACTTTTTTTGCCATGATGAAAATTTATACCAATATAACTGTTCAGTGCAAAAGACGTGCCAGTTCATATTCCCTTGTCGTAAAGGGACCATGAAAACAAAATACTAGTCTGTTGAGTTTAGAAAACTTGCCTTTGTTACCAAATTTAGCTCCATTTCTGCAAGAAAGGCCGTTTTAACTAAATATAAAAATCTGCCGAAATTCACATATAATTGCCTTGCAATTGAGTAGTATTGTTATGCCGATTGTATGGAGGTTGCGTTTTTTAGAACCAAATTTGGCTATGAGTACCCAGAGACGTTGAGTTTTCTTTTGCTTATTTATAAAGGTATACCATTAGAGCGATTAGGTTCCTTTACTTTGCGTATTATGCATTTTTCAGAAAATGCAAGCGGAAGTGCAGGGTTTTTTTTGTTCTCGCCTTTTTTGTTGGTATTTTCAACGTTCTTTTCCACGCTTTTTAGTTTCGTCTTCGTTTTTTGGAAAACAGGTTTAAGATGCCCATTTCTGATTGCATCAGCTTATTCTTGTAAAATATTATTTTTTGTATTTATCATGTTTTTTCGGCTGTTCAACAATTATGTTGGACCATTCATATCCATTTAAGATGTAAAAGCGATTGTCTGTTACATTCGCCTGTTATGCATTTTTGTGTAAATCCAGGCCGTTACAGCGATTGCTTATTTCGCTATTTGGATTCGTGTTTCGAATGTTTTTCCGCTAGATATTTTTTATTCCTTGTTTTTTTTGAGGAAATGTGTAAGACGCATATTTTTATTTCGTCACATCGTGATTGTCAAATTTAATTTATCTATCTCTCTTATTGCTTATCAAACATTTTTTATCGATTATCTCCATTTTCTCTTGATATCGATTAGAGGTGTGTTACTTCTGTCAGTTGTGCGTTTTTGTGGAAATGCAGGGCGTTGGTTTTCTCATTTTGACTGTTCTTTAGTCGTATTTTCGACGTTCTTTTCCAGAATTTTCTTGTTTAGTCGTTATTTTGAAAGCAGACGTATGGAGTGCATATTTTTTTTCCCAGATACTTTTTCTAAAAATTTTAGTTTCACCTTTTCTGATTTTTTGGTTTTTCAAAATTCTGTTCGGGCAGTTATCTCCATTTAAGGTATCATAACGATTCAACGTGTCAATTTACCCAGATATGCATTTTTGTGGAAATTCAGAGTGTCACACCGTTTGTTATTTTCGCAGATTTTTTACTCGTATTTCGGACGTTTTTGGGTGAAGTTTTTTCATTTAATCTTCAGCTTTTAGAGGAAGTGTATATGGGGCATATTTCTCATTTCGCCATGTTATTTTTGTAAAGAACTTCTTCTTTCTTATTTTTTTGTTTTCAAACTTCTGTTCGACCACTTATCTAAGTTTACGTAATCATAACGATTAAATGTGTTACGCCAGTTATGCATTTTTGTACGTATCCAAGGCGTTAAGCGCGTTGCTGACTTTCGCAATTTTGTATTCGTATTTCCACGTTCTTTTCCGGACTCTCCTGTTTAGCCTTCGTTTTTTTTTTTTGGAGGAGATATATAAGACGCATATTTTAATTTGGTCATATCTATTTTGTAATTCTTTCATTTTTCTTTTATTCTAGGTTTTTCAAAATTCTGTTCTACAAGCTATCTCCATTTACGCTATTATAACGAATAAATGGATTACTTCCGCCAATTTTGTATTTTCCAGCGAATGCAAGTCGTTACACGGTCCTGGCTGTAGGGGTGCTGAGCAAAGAATGATACGCATAAAAGCAAAAAAAATATTTCAAATATTTCAAAAATCACGCTACTGTGACGTGTAATGGGCCGGAGTGACGTCATAGGGGCTACCACTAAAAACATTGTTATTAGTGCGTTAACTGGACGTTAGCATTCAGGTGATGCGACCAAACGTAACTTGAGGCCCAAATACAACCTCCTAGTCATTTTTTTGGTGGTTGCTTAGGTTGGCGTCCGCTAATCACATCAACAAGATTTTGTGACGCCATAGAGGGTCGCTGGAATGTGGCTGGGGAGTCGGCACTGCTGCAAACGTTTTCCTTAATAATCCAGTTTTTGTAAGTCCGCGATAAAATAGGTACCCCTTTTATACGAACAAAGCAGTATTTTTAATTGCACAAACTTGTATTTTGTTTTTATGGCCCTTGAAGGCGCTGAGGAGACAACGATTGCGCATGCGTGGAGCCCACGCCTCCGTATTGTCCCGTTGTGAATCCGGCCCACCCTGGCATCTGAAACTCCACCTGCATGTGCTTGCTTCCCGCGCCATGAATTGTTCAACTTCGCTCTACTTGTCGAACTCACTCGCAAAGTCGTGGGCGAGAGCTGCATTATTCGGAGCAGGAAAATTCGTATCGTGGATACGCTAGAAATTACTGGTATTTTTAAAATGACTGCACCCTCAGTTTCTGTTCTTTTTGGATACCAAGGTTTGTACTGTACATGGAATCAACATTATAACATTATAGGGGCCTCCCTCGGATACGTCGTTTCGAAAGTCCCGGAACTTGCAAGGCAGTAAATGAATTAAAATTTTGTGCTTAATTGCTAATTTTCTCGGTGAATAAACCGTCGCTTGTTTCCGGATCAGCGTAGGTGATATTAGAACTAAACATCAAGTCTTTTGAAAAACAAACCAAAACTAAGTTGTAGTTTTTGATAACCTTTTTAACCACGAGATGGTGACTTGAGTACATTGCATATTGGCTTCCCTTTTGTTGCGCACTCATTTCGATTTTTCTTCTTAGTATCATTTAGGTACTTTGCGCCCATGCACTAAGAACTTTTATTGCAAATATTTCAAACTAAGCGGAGTGAAAGGCCTGCTAGTTAGTTTAGTTCAAAAGAGAAAACCATACATAAAGCACGGCGTTAGGTATATCTCTGGCAGTAATTTCCGGACAGTTTATTTCTACTCAGAGAACTGTTTAGCAGGGAAGCTTCCAAGCCAACATTGTAATTTTAGTTGGTATTCGAAACCAGCCGTGCGAGAAAACATAAAAATTGGCTTGAAACAAATGACCCATTTCGGGATAGCCGTATGTAAGAGTAGAGCGTATTAAGGGACCTGCACTTATTCTGCAAATATGCTTCTATTGCGGTTTCTGCAATTGCGAAATTTGGCTTCCATATACAGCAGCGAATGTTAAAATCTATACCTTGATTGTGGAAAGGAGAGAAAAAGCTCTAGAGAAGAGAAAAAATATGGACGCACCTGGAGTCTTTTCTATGACGGCAGGGAAAGGTAGATGCTTGCAGCCGTCGAAATGGCAGGAGAGTTGGAGAGTTTTGTTAACTTCGCAAGGGACGAAAAACTTGTGTTAGGGCGCCTAGGCGTAAGTTGTCCAAGTCGGCGCTTTTTCTCGTTACATACTGTTACCTACCTTGTTTTATGGTCGTTGTGGTTTTTGTAGGGCAGGATGAAGCAAAAATAGATGCGGGCATCTCGTATCCCCGCCCGCTCCCCCATCTGCTTATTGCAAGAACAAAAAGCCGGGCACCCTAAAGAGTTTTGCGTCATGGCGCCTTCTAATAGCATGTACCGAGATGCGTTTGCTTGCACAAGGATGTACACGTAAAAACGTTCGAGCCTCTTCTACGCCAGCTGAATAGGCCAAGCGCAGAACAATAGAATAACAAAAGAGACAATTCTTTTCGGCGCTGAGATAATGGCAGAATGACGTGTGCGCACCGATTAGCATCATCGTTGGAAATTTGACGTATAATATAGATGGCTAGACACGTACCGATTAGGCTAGGTGAACCTAGCCATCAGCGGAATGCTTACGAGCTTTACAGTTAGCAGAGTTGCGTGGCTTTTTTTCTGGCTCGGCATTTCCTGCTTACCTTATTCAGAGCGCGTAACCACAAACAAAAAATGCAGCACTTTGTTCTTTTCCGGAAAACACGTCGTTGTTTGCCAGATGCGCTAATTAGGGCGGACCGGCCTAATTCTTCTTCAAGGCTGCCTCAACAGCAATGCCTCAAGAGCGCTGTACAAAACGCGGCTCGCATATTTAAACAATACGTCATTCGGTGTTCAGCCACTTGTGTTAGTGATGAACACATTACAACACGGAGTAACTAAATGAAAAGTAATTCCTCAGTTTCTTTTCGATATTTTTAATGAAACCGTGTCGTGCTGCTACTAATCTTTTAACGATGTGAACACGGAAAGCAAAATTTCAAATGCGCACCTTGGGATAATTGGTTTAAATGCAGGTTTGCACGCCGTAACGCTACACGCTTTAAGGTTATGATAACTATTAAAGCACAGGGAGTGCACTCACCCTCCCCCCCACCCCCCCTCACCCCTTATGAGCGAGTGGTGAGTGAGCCCCGTCATCGTTTTGGACTGGCTAGTGTGAGTGCGAGTGAGTGCGAGTGAGTGCGAGCCCCACGCGCAGCGAGCCCCGCTGAACATTCGCGAATGCGAGTGCCGCTCGTGGCGAGCCCCCCTCACCACTCGCGAGTGCGAGGGCAACTCGCGGAGAGCTCCGCTCACCACTCGCGAGTGCGAGTGCCACTCGCTGCAAACCCCGCTCACCACTCGCGAGTGCACTCGCGCGTGCACTCGTGCTACCCGCGCCATTTTCGGGGCTTACCATGGTGAGCGCCACTATGGCGTTCGTACTTGCTGTTGGCTATTCGTCACAGGAGGCGCTCGCTGTGATGTTTGTTAATGGCGGGATTGCTTTTAGCTTCGGAATAATGTCATCACTGAGCTCCGGCTATGGGGTACCCTAGAATCAATTCTCTGGTGGCGTGTTGATCCAGGAATATGATTTGGACGGCCTTCTGACGCCGTAATCCACTAATACTGTTCGGCTTCATGACTCATCGAAGGCCTGCTGCACACACACGCCTGTGAGGGGAGACGATGGCGAATGGTGAGCGTGAGTGAGTGCGAGGTGGTGATGGCGAGGGGTGAGCGTGAGCGCGAGTGAGTGCGAGTGGTGACGGTGAGCGGTGAGCGTGAGCGCAAGTGATTGTGAATGGTCACGACGAGTGAAGAGCGTGAGCGCGAGTGGGTGCGAGTGGTGAGGGCGACTGCTTAGCATGAGTGTGATTGAGTGGCGCCCACTTTTGACGAGGTATGCATTCAAGGCACAGCGAGGCCTCAAGATAGGCAATTACGTTTTCAAACGCTAATCCCTGTTAGAGTTTCAATTATAATTTTCTGATTTCTTAACAGCCTGAACAGAAAGGTAGGATGGGTAACGCTGCGTACAAGAAGGAAGGCAGGTCATGCAGCATGGTTACAAAGGAACGGACGAAAAAATGCTGCTTCTTGTAAAGTCACCGAAGGGAAGGAATTTGGCCTAGCAGTGTCTCAAAGTAATAATACATTAATAATAAAGGTTGCTGAGCCGTCCCGAGCCATAGGAAGTGGATCTCAAGCAAAGCTGTTGCAATAAATCACCTGCTAATGCGGGCATGCAATCATTTAGGTCTTTGGAGTAGTAGTAGTAGTGCCAACCCCTTTGTAGACAATACCAAATCCGAACACTATCTGCACCGTCTGGTTGGTTGAGGGAGAGGGAGGGTCCTTGGTTTCAGTGTCCTTGTAGCATGTGGCTTCAAAGTTGTCTACGATAAGAGCAAGGAAGCCGTCGTGTTTCGCAATTGCAACACTGAATTCTCCCTCCATAACCACTGGTGTTTTTGTGTGCCATGCAAGAAGTACTTCTTCCGTGAAGGTGTCGATATCTGTTCGGTATCCTCAAGGGCGGTGTTGACCGGGAAGGCTAGGATTCTCTAATCGGTGTTTACACTGCAGGTACGCGCATTATCCGTGATATTAGGCGTTAGAGAGTATGAGTGCAAGGTGCAATGTTAGTCGTTTGTGTGTTTCCGGACTTGCACGTAAAAAATTCCGGAGAAAGCGTTGGCTGAATTATTTCGGTGGCAATGGTGGACGCAGGATTTCATTTCGGATTAGGCGACACTGCCTTGCTCTCCGCAGCCCCCGAAGAACAACAGAGGACAACCAACAACAAACGGAGAGAGAGGATAATAAGGAGCGAAAAAAAGTGAAAACCAAAAAAAAAAGAGAAATGAATAAACATTTAAGAACATTGCAAAACAGTCGGTGTTCTACAAACCACCTACCAATATTTTTCCTCGTTTGTTGCTCAGGGACACTGCGAATGGCTGAGGGTGGGTTCAGAGCACAGTGTGTAAGCTATGTAAGCTGAGGGAATCCGATAAAAATACGGTAATCGTTATCAGATAAATGCAGGGTAAAGAGCTTCGCCTGTATTTCTCCCGGCAGGTCCAAAAGTTTTGGACGCGGCGCCACAGCTACCTCAGGTCACTTCTGCGTAAATTAGGCGCCTTTGTAAGTATTTACACTGCATGAGTATTGAGGTTTGCAGGGAATATAGAAACTCCGCAGGCAAGCGTCGGCCAATGCACCTTTGCGTGTATATACTACTCGATGGGTATGTAACAGTGTGTGATGATTGGATCTCGTGCGTAACAAAAAATCGCGTAGGTAAGCGTTGGCGAATATATCTCCCGGGGCATGTGCTTGGTCTTTGTTTGGCAAAATGCAGTGCGGCCCGTCAAGCGGCTGGTACTTGTTAACGTTGTTAGATTTGGGGGGCTTAAAATTAGGCAGAACTACAGGAATATTCCGTTGAACGCATTGGCCAATATACTTTCTCAGGAATGTGCGCGTGGGCGGTGGTGTAACACTGGGGTGTTATTGACTACACTCGAACGCAAGAAACCGACCAACAAGAGGCTGAAAGCTTCGTTGTAGAAGGAGAGCTTATAGTTCAGGCTACCGGACTTCAGACTTAGAGCACTTGCGAGGATAACTTGTCGGAAGGGGCCACCAGGAACCGGAGGCCTTGCACCAGGGATGGCATAACATTCTACACTGAAGATGTAGCCACGGATAGCGTTCTTTAGACAACAGAATAACCGACAGATCTGTATTTGCAGCCGAGTTGTTGCTTAAGTACACTTGTGGCTTTTGAGCGAGAACAAGACGCAGATGTTTCCAGTACGCACTGAGATACTGGTGCCGAAACGGTACTTACCGTGAAAAACAACAGGAAAAGTACAGGTATTCATTACCTTATTTACAGGGTGGTATTATTTCACAGTCAAGTAAACAGAGTTGTTATCAAGCGTACTGTATGTTTAAGACGAAAAGCAGACACCCCAAAGGCCTTGCGGGGGACACTCTAGGTGCTAAGAATATCTCTTGTGCAGACTTTCGTACGTGTATCACTGGGTGCAGAAGCGTAGCAGGTTGTTGAAGCCCGGCACAAAGTGTTGCGTGTACGCGATGTTCAGCCTCATACAGTGAAAGAACATACGTCAGGCTATTGGTGTGTCCATCATTCCTCTTGAATTTCCATCTGAGGGTCGAACGAATACAGGGTCTCAGACAAATGAGAGGCGTCAGCCAAGATCGATCGCCGAATGCTCCATGCGACACTGCTTAAGATCTAAGGAGATTTTTCTAGTTCAGAGTCCCGCAGTAAGCGAAGCAAAGGTGTAGTTCCCTCAGATCCATCATCACTGCTGGCCCAGGGAATGAGAAAATGACGGAGTTCTAGCCCGTCTCCGCGTACAAGGAGTTGGCTGCATTTTTTCGCGTGCAGCAGCGAATCGAGGGAAGATGCAGAGCAAGTGCTCTGTAGTCTCACGAACAGTGCTAGTCGGGCACAAGGGGGAATCGTCCCAACCTATCCTAAACTTAACGTTTCGCGTAAACGCTCCGTTCAGACGTAGACGGCGCAGCACTCCTTCACAACGGTCACTGAGGCCGCGTGGGCAGTGATTTTCACAATGGGGGTGAATAACCTGCAAAGGGGGATGGATACCTGCGGTATGGGTCCTGCCACTCCAACATTTGTGCGGTCCATCTAGTTTCAAATATAGTCATTACTGTCATCCCAGGAGAAAGGAAGCTGGGTAGTGTTGTGAAGCGAGTGGCCCGCACTGGCGGCGGCGTTAGATCTAATGCTGCCTTGTTTTCCCAAGTTCCGAGGCAGCCATTCAAGGACGGTGTCATGGCCTATGCGCACTGCCGTTGTTTCTGTTTAATCTACAATGCTCTCGATCTAAATTGATTTTTCTAGTTACCAGAGCACTGTAGTTGAACTCGTGCAGGGGAAACACCACGGCATATGATTTGTCGACGTTAGTCTTTGTGGGTCACTCTGCCGACGGCTTCTTCTGCGTTTGACTTGCCTGTAAGTTCATTGCGAAGCACGGGTTCGCTCCAATAAACGTTATGCCTCCAAGATAAGATCCCTGCATCGTTCTTGGCGGCGTGAAAATATGTTTGCTGAAGTAAATACACATTTTGCTGTGTGAAGAAGTATTATGTGCCCAGCTGATGAATAGAGACTACTGCGAGCTTCAAAAGAAAGGCTTAAAAATTTTTGCGCCCGCGTTATAGGCGTAATGCTTCGGGGAAAAGAAATCACACTACACAGCCGGCATACATTTTAATGAAATTTCGCATGGCGTAACAAAATAGCGAACAAAACTCAGGAACAAACATTCCGAAGTCATTCCGATTGCTGTGAGAAAATATCCCAAGGCGTCAGTGCGTGTGTACATGTAACAGCAGATCACAATAATAAACATTACCTAAAAGATCAGGTCACCACTTATCGGTGGGGTGGAAGGCAAAAAGGGTCATGTCGACAAGTGCGCTGAGTGCCTATAAAGTTTAGTTCCCCTTTCAAATCCAGTGGAAAGTTGTCGCCTTTGTCCAGCTGCTGTATAGGAGGTGCGAAAGTAGCTATCAACAAAGTCAACCAACAAAAATAGCAAAACTACGCTTAACATCTTGTTTACAAAATCTACGAAATTAAGGCATAGGTAATGGACGTCAAAAGAAATTTTTCCAAGAGGCTAGAAATTGTTGTTTGGGAATTTAGAAAAAATCTAATCTAAATATAAAAATCTAACTGAAGAATTGAGCAATTTCTAATGTTTTAGTTAAGATGTTTCAACTCAGAAGACATGCAGTGCATTATGCAATTCAGACAGACGGCGAGTTTAGCTACAAATTCAAAGTGCTCCACAGTATTTTGTTGAGAATGAAGTATTCGAGCATGCCTTCCGCTGATACGTTTTTGCCTGCGTTGTTAGGATAACGCGAGTGAATAGCAACAGAATCAATTATGACTTATTTTCAAGGCAGTGTGCAGTTCTACATTCATACGGTTATGCTGGAGCTCCAGTTCATTAAAACGTTCGTCAGCCGTCATTTCGTTGTCATCCATCTTGGTTCATCCCCAAAGCGCCCAGTAAACGACCCTGGGGAAGACAAAGCTAATTTTTTCGTCGCTTACATTTTGCTGGTGGGTATTGTAAGGCGGTAGAACCCAAGCACGCCTCTGTGTACAGTAGATTTTTTGTGATCGAAACCACTATCAATCTATCATATCAATCTATCGTAGCCTAAGCATTCTTCCGACTAAACAGTTATTTCGGATAAAATTATCAATAGTTATGTATTGGATTATTAATCATGACGCGCACATTGACGGCATCAACATTAATTATCTTTTAAATACCGATAATACTAGGTTTGCTCAAAGCCATAACGTTCTTTTGCACAAGGCGCGTACAAATTATGACAAATTTACCACTGCTTTCGCTGGCAGTACCTCTATGGAATACCATTCCCACTGAAAGTAATACATCGTGTAATGTTCGTTCATTTTTTTATCTCAATAAAAGATATTTGCTCGACGCACTTCATGACTTCCCATGACTCTGCGTTTATCTTGTCTGCATATTTAGCCTCATTGCTTTCTGCTTTGAATATTTACTCGTATTCATCTCTCCGCAAGTGCTGCTGTTTTATTTTTTTGTTATATTTTCTGAAGAATTTAAAAAAAAAATCACTGTATGTGCTAAATTGTACTTATACTTCTTTTGCGTTTCTAAAAATGGTATGCATATATATTGTCCTTAAAGTGTTTTTGCATTGTCTAAACTTATACAGAAAATCTGCTCTTGTTACAGCTAAGAAATAACTGCTTTCATTATGTAATATTCCCTAAATTTGTCTTATCATAGCAGGTCCCCCTGACAGTTTCTTTTTAAACTTTGGGACCTCCTTCTGTAGCATGTTTATTGTATTCAACAATACTGTATTTATTATTTTGAATAAACTTGAACTTGAAGTTGAACTTTTCCGTTCCATGGCTGTGTTATGTTCGAGAAACCCAATACACACTTCTTTCGTATTTATTCGCACGCTTGACACTTTAGCGGTTGATAATGCATGCCGTTCTCTCATTTTTACACTCTTTTCCTAGGGTTATTATTCAGTGAGTATGTTCCCGATCCGTAAAACTTGCGAGACATTTTGTGCATACGGTTTTGACGAAAATTCAGATCACTTCCTGATTCAGCTTTGTACGAGCTGTTCGACTAGATATAATTACGTGAAGGAGCGAGAAAGTATGTACCTGAGGGTAAATGTTCTGTTAGCACGTGGCAGAAATTGACTGAACGGCTCATTAGCTGTACAACTCTGGCTGTGGGGCCCCTCGTATCTTGTTTTATCTTCAGCCCTCGAACTGATTCGAAAACCCATTCATTCTACTGTCTTCGTAGTTATTGCAGTATTCACGATTTGTTGAAAATAAACGTCCTCTTCCAGTTTCGGGAACGCCAGTTTGGGAAGCGTTGAGGGAAACCGAAGGAATTAAGCATACGTTTTTGCGCACTTTTCATCTCCTGTCTCATTCATGAACGCTTCATACTCTTTTCACTAGCCCCGGTATTGTAATTCTTCAAGTAGAAATTTATGAACATACAGAGAACAAGAAATGTCTGAGCATTTCCGATGATGATAAGATGTCTTGGAAAAGAACAGTCGACGAACAGAGGGATAGAGAAGTGGAGAATCATGATGACGAACTGGACAATCTGCACAGTCGTGAGGTACCTTTTCCACCACAGATACTTGCGCACCTGAGGTCCAAAAGTTGCCAAGAAATAGTACGAATACATTATTGTGTGCACAAACACGTTCAGCGCTAGCCCAAATGCTGGTTGGCCCTCAGGAGCGAACAAGGTGTAGAACCACACGTTCACCGTGACTAAGGTATGGTGTATGACGTGGAGATTGGATACGTGGGTGAACTTTTTGCGTAGCACAAAGAACACGGTATCAAAAAGGTCGGCGTATCGAGAGGCGACGAATATCCAGCCGATCTTGTAGTACCGCCTCATTTCTTCGGTCATGTAGCCGGTGATTCCCTGGCACCATAGGCTGTAGTGGCCGCCGGGCAGGTAGGTGAAGGGTAGGATGGCAGAAAGGAACCAGACGGACACGGCTACCATGAGCAGGTTGTAGACACGAATGACATTGATGATCTCGAATGGCTTCCTGTTCTCCATCCAGCGCGGACCCGCCACCTTGACGAAGTACAGATAGAAGAACAGGAGCGGGAAGACGAAGAGCGGGTTGATGACCAAAGGGTAGTCCCTGGTCCGGGGGTCTCCCATCCTGACCATTTCAGCGGATAAAGTAAACGGATTCAGTGTCAGGTTCATCCTCACTCACGCTGGTTTCAGGCCAGGAGCCCCTGAAAGAATAAAAAGAATAATACAGACTGGAATCAATCAACTGGGATAAGGGTATAGACGCCTTATACTAGTAGTCACCAATATGAAAGCTTGACTAGACGTGCATGAAACTTGTAAGCTCATCTCCCGCAGGCCGTGTACGGATGTGCTGCCAACTTGCTCCAGAATTTCGCATCGCACCCCAATGTATGGATTCAGTGAAGTCCCGTCTGGTTGCAAGTTGCATTTGAAAGCCTTCAATGATAGCGGAATGAGATTTGCAATACGTACCGCTATCCGCCACTCCCCGACGATAAAAAAGGAACCAAATGAAACACGACTTCCTGAAATTGCCTACGAATACCCCATGTGGTCCAGGGGTCCCCAATTGAGAAGCATTGCCATAAACAACCGTCGGCGTGCACGGGTTTTCTTCTTAAAAGGTCTGGTGGCAGAGACCTTGTTGTGCACTGCGTTGGCTGTGGCTCCCGCCCGCTGCTAAAAAAGGCCGCATTTTAGGTCGCTATCGAGACCAAAGCGCATGTGTGATCATCGCCAGTTCTGCATTCTGCGCAGTGCCGAAAAATATGTTAGTATTACCAGTGGCTCACTGCTAGGAAAAGCTATGGTATTTATTTTGAATTGACGCCTGTCTTGTTGTTCCCTGGTGTATGTTTTATTAACTGATTTATGCCTATATCTCTCCTTCGTTGTCTTCTTTTAACGTTTTTGTGTTGGGACGGCGTCTTTGATTCCAAGAAGCCGGCGCCCGGAACCAATGCATAAATAAAGTTTTGTTCCCAATCAGCGCAACTGGTTGTCTCCTCTTTTTTTTGTCCCGTTTGATGCGCGGTTCTTTACAAGTTAAGGGCATGTATGAACGAACTCATATGTAAGCCCATTAGAAATTTCAGCCAGAAGCGTGTGTGAAGTCTTAGATGCGTTCCCTATCATTCTTTTTTTTTCTTCTTTATTAGCGGCTTGGTACAGTGAACAAAAAACAAAACAATGACACATACCTCCACACAACATAATGGTAAAAAAACCCTTTAAACAATGAAACATGTCTCCACACAACATAATGATAAAGCCCCTCCCGCTGCTGCGGGTGGCGCGTGTTAAAAGCGTTTCAGGTTAACTAGTTCATCCAATATGTTAGCCCAGTCAGGTTGCTACTCTTGCATTTTCATTACGTCTCTGATATAAGCAATGCTTTCAATAAAGTATTCCCTTGAAGGTCGTGCATCCGGGTCTGCATGTCGCACGGCCATACGAGGTTTCCAGAAACTGTGCAGGCTCAAGGCCATAAACATGTCAAGTGGCATGCCTCCATCATTACGCGTTGGAAGGAAACGTATTCCGTACGGAGATACCGGCAGTTCTTTCTTTAGTGTCCGCTGGAGAATGTCCCAGTGGAACACTGCGTCAGAATAGTCCAAGAAAATGTGTTCTATGGTTTCCAGTTTACCGCAATGTCGGCAATTCACTGACCCCGCTTCAAGTATTCCTTTCTCCCGCAGCCAAAAACTGACGGGTAGTGTTCCGGTATGTAATTGAAAGAAGAAACTTTTGACTCTTGACTTCACAGGCATTTGTTTAACTCTCCTTAACACGTCTTTCCCCGTCCCTGCACAGTGTACAGAGCGATAAACAGGTACCGGTAATGCCACATCGATCACATCCTTGTACAGTTTCTTTGTAGGTACCAGAGCAGGGTATTCGTAGGAAAACCTGGCCTTCAGGAATTGAAAGGCCATAACGACCTATTTCAAGTAGCCTCGTGGGGCTCTTGGTTTTAGTGCACTGGAAGACACAACAAAAACCGGCAAATAATTCACCAATCTCGTCTGCACAACTGTTCGTAGAAAAGGATCTGTCTGGTCTCTCAGGAAAATAAACCTAGAGACAACCTGCCTAAGAAATAGGTGCACCAGTCCGAGACCTCGTTTTTTAACGGAAATGAAGAGATTCCTACCACTCATGCGCTCCAATCCTGAGCACCAAATAAAAACAGCAAAAACCCTGTGAATTTTTTGCACGTTGACCCTGGACATGCACAACACCTGAAGCAGATACCATATTTTAGCAACCAAAAATACATTACAGACAGAAGCGCGCGAAAATAGTGACGTATCATGACCCCCCCATTTTAGCGTTTCACTCCGGACTCTTTCAGTCTCCTCAGAACAGAACTCCGTGGGATTCTGGTACCATTGTAATGGCACACCCAGGTATGTAGTCGGAGAGGTGTTCCAGTTGACGTTTGCAAATTCCTCTGGCTTGCTTTCCCAGTCTCCATGCCAAGTGCCTATGCACTTGCTCCAATTGATAGCGCTTCCTGTCTGCTCACAAGATTCTGCCACTACTCGAACCGCTCTACTGACGCTCTCTTTGTCACAGCACACGACCGCAACATCATCAGCATAGCAAAGAATCTTTACCTCACTCTCGTGCAACGTAAAACCTCTTATCTGGTTACTATTTAACAATTTCAGACAAAATGGGTCCAGGTAAATAGTAAATATCAGGGCACTTAAAGGACATCCCTGCTTCCCGCCCGACACAACCTCAAAGCTCTCGCTAACTTTTTTGTTTACTACCAGGCTCCTGAAACTGTTTGCATAACTCATCTTAACCCCCTCTAAAATAATCGAGCCGACGTTCGCCTGTTCGAGCACTGCAAACAGGATATTATGTGTTACACAATCAAAGGTCTTAGCCAGATCTAACTGCAAGATAGCAACTCGTCCTCCCAATGAATCAACGGTTTCTAAAAGACTCCGAAACACGTGGAGGTTTGTCGTTATTGAGCGACCTTTTATGCCGCAGGTTTGGTGTTGGCCAACAACAGACTGAATAACACATTGTAAACGTTTTGCCAGAACTTTCATAAATACTCTATAATCTAAATTTGCAAGTGTATTTGGTCTATATGCTTCGACGGATAACAATTTTGTTTCATCATCTGTTTTGGGGATAAGGATTACATGTGATCTACGGAAGGACGGGGCAACGTCTTTTCCTTATACGCGAGCCATATAACGTTGCAAAGAGCCTCTGCAAGTTCACATTTAAACGCTTTGTAAAAAGAAGCGTGACACCATCAGGCCCAGGCGCTTTTCCTCGACTTAGCTCATCTATGGCCTGTTCTATTTCCCGAACACTTATAGGAGCCTCCAAGTTTGCTTTAACTTCTTCGGCAAGCTTCGGCACGAGTGGTAAAAACTGCTCGTTAAATCCATCTTTGTATGGTTGACGTTGGCCCAGGCCATGTCTATAGTGCTCCACAAATGCACGTTCAATCTTTTGTTTATCTCGAGTGGCAGCACCAGCGTATGAAATCGCCACTATATTGTTCTTGGCTGCGTATCGCTTTTCATCTCCGAGAGCACGTTTTGTGGGCGTTTCGCCTAAACACAACCCTTCAGCCCGGGCCCGTATTACCTCTCCCTTATATCTTTCTGTTTCAAGCGTCTCTAGTTGTGTCTTTACCTCTCTAATACTGCGTGTGTGGGTTCCTGGCTGTAGGCTGTCTGCAAATAACAAATAGTCCAACTGACATTTCAGTTCTTTTTATTTTCTTTAACTGTTATTGCGCAGGACCTTTCAATTGCTGCGATTTTGACCTCTTCTTTAAAGCGTTTCCATAATAAGATGGCATCTTCGGCCTTTCCCTGGAAAATGTTCTTAATCTTGTCGTTTACTTTATCGACAGATGCCTCGTCCTGCAGAAGTTTCGTATTTAACTTCCACTGATCCCACTGAAACCTTCCAGCTCTTGGTTGAGATCCAATGTGAAACATTACCAGACTGTGGTCACTAAACGCAACATGTTCCACCTGGTAATTTCTACACAAGATAAGCAGATCTGTATCCACATACGCGCGGTCGAGACGAGCATGACTTCCACCCTGGAAATGAGTGAACTGGGTAGGTTTATCTTTCGCTATCAGGAGCGCCACATCTTCCAAACTGCGTTCATGAACAATTGTGTTTAGTAGTAGCGCACTTGCGTCACGTTCAGATATTTTCCCAACCCTATCGCAAGGACAACATACGCAATTAAAGTCGCCTCACATAACATGTCTCTCGCTGTTGAGGTACCTGTCAAGGCGATCAAAAAACGTTTTTCGTTCACTTTGCTTGTTAGGCGCATTAACACAGATAACACGCCATTCAATACCTGAAAACTTAGTCACAAACAAGCATGCGCCCAGTTTCACACGTAATCACTTCATCCACAATAATGCCGATAGTATTCCGCAGAAATAGTACACATCCCGCCGATGTACCCACAGCATAAGAGATACCGACACTATAACGCTCCCGGAAAGGTTGCACCATACGATTCGTTTGTTCCTCACTTTCTATTTTTGTCTCCTGAACAGCGATGATATCAACGTGTTTTTCCATGAATAGGCGCGAAAGCTGGTAGTGTTTTAGATGTGACTGCATCTCATTCACTCGCCTTGTCCCTCCATACGGCGTTGTTGTTGTACGTCCACACCAAGGAGGTTGTATACAACCTCCTTGGTCCACACCCCTCCCCCATTCTGCTCGCCGCGCGAGCTGCGCTCTCCGCCGCTCACCACCTCTCCTCTCCGATAGCGAACACTCTCTCGCGAGGGGCATTGGATTGGATTCGATTGGGTTGGCTTGGCTTGGCTTGGATTGGATTGGATTGAATTGGAGTGGATTGGATTGGATTTGGATTGGATTGGATTAAAGTGGATTGTGTTGGATAGTGTTGCGTCATAGCCGCGCCACGTTGCGTCATAGCCGCGGTCGTTCCAGCACCGGCGTTCCGATTTCGGGCACGTGCATAGACTTGATCTTCGCTGAAAATTGCACGGTGGTCCCGTTACTTCAGCATCCACTACCCGTACACTTCAGCGACCACAAGGCCGTCATCGTTAACGTTACGCCGCGTGTTAAATAAAGAATACATCATACGCGTTCCTCACGCGTTTCACGCAATCAGAGAATCAACCCAACGGAAACACCAAGTGAACCCCCAAGATGCGTCGCATAACCACAGGGTTCCCCTCGCGGGAAGGTGGGGTAATTTTTTTCTTCGAGGCCAGCCCTCTTACGTTAATCGTGCCTAGGCGTAAATTTGTTGTTAAATTTAGAGCCATCAAGAGGAAACGAATAACATGATGCTTACACTTTATATCAACGGGTCAACGAGAGTCTCACAGTTTCTTGGGGCCAAGGCCGCCGTTCTAATCGGAGGAATCTTTGTAAACATGGGCGACGCGACCACGATCCGTACTCTCCACACGATCCACGTATCTACGGCGCTGATTTGTCACTAGCTTTCCGATCCTTCTGATTGTTGAGCTTTAGTTTCAAGGTAGCTCGGCGTAACAGAGCTGTCTTTGACGGCGGTAACCTCAGCGGCGGTTCACCCGTTGCCGCTGTCTCCACTACCTCTTCACTGCCGTCGTCGCTCTGTTGTGGCCGTTTTGTCAGCACAGCACCGGATGAGTTGTCTTCAACAGCTTCTGGCACCTCCATCTCCTCGGCCATGTCACCGGACTCCTTGCTGGGTTCTTCATTTGCAGCAGAAGATGCAGCAGAGGCTAACCCTTCGTCAACCGGTGCGGTCCCGTCACCTTGTGCGATATCTTCTTTAGCCTCAGAGGTAGCAGTTGGCTCGGGTTCTAACGAGGGCCCAGCAGCTCCTCCGCTCGCGGCCTCCTCTGCGTCAGCCTCATCCATGAGGTGTTCGGACTTGTCCTCCACTCCAGTAGGACCAGCAACTGTGGCGTACGTCTTGACGCATTCGTTGTCTGAATGTCCGAAGCGCCGACAAAGTGAGCAACGCGGGACGCGGCACTCACGCCTGACGGGACCCTGCCTTTGGCAACGCAGGCAAAGTGGCGCCCTGCCCGGAACCACCACAAGCCTCAATTCCCCGCCTACACGTAGCTGATGCGGAAAATCGTCCGGCATGACGCCAGCCTTTAGTCGAATATTCGCAAATATACTTACGCGTCCATACTAATACAAACGGGAGTGACCGACGGCCAGCTCAAACCCAGATCACCAGCAACATCTAGTAGGCATTGCGAGACAGGCCACCCGGACCCAGGGTCCCCTGGACGAAGGAGGCCTCTCTAGCTAAGGACTACGAAGAAACCGCGCTGTGTCTGTTACCTTCCTCGTCCCCGTCTTTCTTGCGCTGGCTATTTTCTGTCACCATGAAAGTTTATTCCTTAGTTTCAAACGATTGCCTTACTTAAAACAATTCATCTGACTTTATCCGCATTTTATAAGCTGTTGAGGTTTGTGTAGGAATATTCTGCAAAAAGATGGTCCACAGTGTGCCATAAAACTACCTCGGCCAGGACGCCTTTGTAAAGAAGAAGTGGGCCTCATCGCTGAGTGGCACCTGTGGTTGCTATCCGATGGCCATTGCATCTCCCCCATTTTCCCGGCCAGCACAGATTCAGTTTGCGCAGTTGGGATAACGAGAAAACTTTTTCTGGCGTTCTGCTTTCTCTTTTTGCTAAAAGAAAAGTGACGCCCGCAAAGCCGTTTCTTTGGCCATGTACACGTCTTCACTCAGACATCTCGAATAAGAAAAAAAAGGTTAGAAATGTGAATTTGCTTTTGGGAAGGCGAAAAACATTGAACGCACCTTAGCGCTGCCTCAGAATGCCGACACACCGTCATTTATAAATGCGCAAAATCAGAAAAGCAGCAGACGTAATGTCGCACCTCGAACGCATAGAGCAAGCGTTTATAATTTGAGCACAAACGAAGTAATGCGACATGTTTTCCCGCAGTGTTCTGGTCATGCTTGAGTAGCCTCGTTCCCCAATTTTGGGCGAAAAATCAACAGCGAACTTCTTATTTGCATTTTTTAAATTACGCAGTTGTTAAACCAGCACGACTGATACTAATTTTTTTTTGTATAATATGATTTTTTCCAATTTTTTAGAAGCACCTGGACGATGACATTACCTGTCGTTTACAATTTGTTCACTATTCCAGATGCAGAGATAACGTGCAAAACCGTTAGCAAGACTAGTTTGTGCTCCGAGTAAACTATTTCTTTACACTTTTGGTGGATTGTGCCGTGGTAATTGTAATTTTGAAGCAGTTCTTATCTTAAAACAAATCTTAGACAGAACACTGTCTCCTTGCCGCGTGCGAAGCCACAAATATGGAAAAAGTGCAGCTGATAGAAACCGCTTATGATTCACCAGACATTTACCAAACTTTTCCCCCCAAAGTACGAAGGTCAGAAAAAAACGGAAAAAGAGAAAAGCTGCTGCAATATTTTTAACGTAAAATCTTTAGATCTCTACGTATCAAGCACGTACAAAAAAAAAGGTGGTGCAAAAAAAGTTGAAGTTCTGATAGTATCGTGCTTGAGCCGGGTATAGCGGTGCTGGAAAGGAAAAACAGCAGCGCCAAGAGAGGGCAGGTAACTGTCGCGCGTGTAATACAGTGAAACCAGACTATAGCGAACCCGGGTAGAACGAAGTAGGCTATACAGTTAAACCCGATTATAACAAACCCAAATAAAGCGAATTACGCTATGTATCGACAAAAGCAAATCTGTTACAAAAATGCATGCGAAGCATAGTCTTTATAACGAAGTTCACATCGGATATATCGAATTCGGCGCGCCTACAATTTTCACCGAAATACGAGGTCTCGGAGCGGTGATTGAGATGCTGATTGGCCACGATTGAGATGTTGAGCTTCGCATGGACCGACGTGTCACCCGACACATTCAGTAACTGTTTCCGACGCTCGGGATTCACGACTTAGCCCACCCAGCCATCAAGTCCGGACAAAGGCGGCATCATCGGCGAACTGCGCGAAGGCCTCGCCAACGTTCCAGATGCTGTGCCGAAAGGAGTGTCTGCAGAGGATTTCTTGAGTGTGGACGACAATGTTGCCGTCACTATGATCCCATCGAGCGCACATTCTGTCGCCGATGTCATCGCAGCTGGTGCTTCTGAAAGCACTGGAGAGACTGAGGATGTCACAAGGTAAAGCCGTCCGACGCTTTATGAAGCGCTTTTGCCAGTCGATATTCTCCGCCAATATTGCTTCAATATTGAAGGACACGGACTTGAAATGGTGTAAGCGATGTTCTGTGTAGGGAATGCGGCGCTAGTTGTTGCCTCCAAAACGAAAGTGAAAAGAAAAATCACCCCTTTCTTGCGAAGTAGGCAGTTAAGGTAGAAAGTAGGTTTATTGCATGCAATAAATACATTGTTTTGTGTAAGGTAATAACATACTTTATGTGTTCGTTTTATTATGTGGGAATGGCAGGGGGGGGGGGGGGGTCCCACGTATTGCGAACTCGTAACAAAAAAAATTCTTATAGACGGGTTCGGCTACATCGAATTATTGGAAAAGCGAATCTGTTACGAAAATGCGTGCAAATCCCTATAACGAAGTTCACATCAGATATATCGAAGTCGGCGCGCCTACAATTGTCTCAAAAATGCATGGTCTAGGAGCGGTGATTGGATGCTGATTGGCCACGATAGAGATTTGAGCCTCGCATGGAGCAACGTGACGCCTGACACCTTCCGTAACTGTTTTCAACGCACAGGATTCACGACGGAGCACATCCAGTTAGCGAGTCCGGACCAAGACGGTATCATGGGCTAACTGCGCGACGAGCTCGCCAACGTTCCAGATGCTGTGCCGCAAGGAGTGTCCTTTGATGATTTCCTGAGTGTCAAAGACACTGTAAAAGGGTTGAAAGGTAGACGAGTTGGTAATGATGCATCTCAAAAAATGATGTGTGTAATCCTTTGATGTGTGTAATAATAAACTAGTGGTGAGTCTGCACTTGTGCTGTCTTCATGTGTTCTTGTCCACGTAATTTGCACACAGTTTGTTTTTTGAGACGTCAAAGACGACTTTGCCGCCAGTGTGAGCCCCTCAGGCACAGACAGCGTCACTGATATCATGGCAGCTGGTGCTGCTGAAAGCACCGAAGAGACTGAAAATGTCACAGGGGACATCCTCAGTCTCTTCGGTGCTTTAATGAAAGTTAATGAAGCACTTTCGCCGGTCGATGTGCTCTGCCAACATTACTTCGATATTAAAGGACACGGACTTGAACTGGCGCAAATGACGACTCCGCCAAAACGAAAGTGAAAACAAAAACCACCACTCTTTTGTGAAATATGCAGTTAAGGCGGAATCTAGCTTTATTTGATGCAGTAAATACATTTTTTTTGTGCAAGGTAATGAAATAATTTAAATGTTTCTTTCTCAACGTGGTAATGGCAGGGGGGGTCCCGCGTATTGGGCACTCGTAACAAAAAAAATCGTTAGAGGTGGGTATGGCTATATCGAACTATTGGATATATCGAACTAATCGCGGAGCATATTACAGCTCGCTATAACCGGGTTTGGCTGTACGCGCCTCGTGAGGAGTTAAGGTACTCACAAGGGCAATGAAGAGGGCAAGGGCTCCTGGCAATGGTGAGCTAGCGGAACGGGCTTGGCGCTGTCCAAAGGACGGGTGAAGTGGTGTCGTACCCGTCTACAAAAGTTCAACAGAAAGGTTGACAGGAGATCAACAGAAGGCACAATTTGGCTTTTGCCTCCACATTCTGTTCTAAGGTTCACTCCGTAATTGTCTTGGCTGTATTGTGACCATTTATTTAGTTCAGGCTAAGAAATATCTACACACAAAAAATAAAAAAAAATTCTTTCAGAAAACCGGTTTTGAAGGAAAAAACACGAAGTGAATTCGTTTGTAATCATCATCATCATAATTTATTTACCCTTGAGGGCCCCCGACGGGGTATTACATAAGGGGGGGGGGGTCGAACAAGCATACACAAAGACCATTCCAGACCAAGAAACGAAAGCAGGATACAATTCAGAAATCGGAACTACAGGGCAATAATAATTATAATAAAACTAGTCATACAACTGATATCACAATTCAAGGTGGCATAAAAATGTAAGAAAAAAAAAAGCAAATGGTTACACAACTAATACACAGATATTACGACGGTGCGGTTGGCAAATGAGTTTCGAGTTATGTTTTAAACTTTAGAGTATTACGCCCATTGGCTATTGCATTTGGAAGCCGATTCCAAGCCTCACTGATCGTTAACGGAAGAAAAGACCGGTTGAAAGCGTTAGTTGAACCTTTCAAATTTTGAACACGCAAAGTATTGAAAAGACGACGCGAAGTTGGAATTAGTGGAAGAAGGAGGAAGCCATGTAAAAGCGAAATTGAAATACAGTTTGTGAAACGAACAGACGCGTGCTATTTTTCGTCTAAGACCGAGGAAGTTGAGAGACAGTGATAATTTTATGGTAGTAACACTTGTGCGGAAATGGTACTGGGAAATTGTACTGGGAATTGTACTGGAAATTGTACTGGGAGCCGCGTGATTCTGAATGGCTTCAACGGCGTCGATTAAGTAAGATTGATGTGGATTGCAAATTGGAGAAGCATATTCGAATTGACTACGGGCGTAACTTTCGGGGGCAAGTTAACGAAATGAGGCCGGAGAGCAGGACAGGGACCTTCTGGCAAAACCTAATATTTTGGAGGCATCGGCCGTAAGCTGTTCGATACGGACAGTCCATGTTAGCTTGCTGTTGATACGTACACAAATGTATCGGTACGATTCTGCTAGAGCGAGATGGTTAGACTGCAGGGAATAAGTAAAATTTATGTTGGAACGCTTACGGCAAACTTGCATAATTTACATTTGACACAGTAAGTTGCATCATCCATATAAAACACCTATTTTCAATTACGTTTAAATACTTTTGGAGGGCAAGTTTATCACAGCTGCCACGTATACGGCGGTCAAAACACAATCTTCTGCAAAAAGACGAAGGGAAGACGTAACACTTGATGAAAGGTCATGCATGACATATTTCTGGGTACCCGTGTGATGAAGGGTAAAGTGCATCACGGCGTATGCATTTCTTCTGAAAATATGCTCTCATGAGGTTTGTGCAAAGCGAGAAAGCATTTCGATAGCGTTAAGCAGCGGATTAAACCATTAGATCTTCATTGTAATACAAAAGCTGGAAAAAGTATCCAGATGAGAAAAATTGGGCACGCACCTGGATGAAAATTCCGTCTTCGGTCGGCGGCGCTGAAAGATGAATGCATGCGGCTGTCCTGACGGCGGGATAACTTTTGTGTCTACGCCCCGAAGAAATGTACTTTTAAGAGAGCCTAAGACTAAGATGCCGCTTCTGTCGCTTCTCTTGGTTAAATCGTGCTGGGTCCTGTCTTTCCCGGTAATAGTTTTTCTGCAAAGCAGCATAAAAAATAGATGCTTGAATCTCACATCTCCGTCCTCTCCCCCATTTGCATACCGGTCGTACAAAGCCCGGTATCCTACTGCGTTTTGCACCCCCCCCCCCCCTTGTGCCGCATGCGAAATGCGAAAGAGGGTTTTGTTACAGAAATATGTTTACGTAAGAGCGTTCCTGCCTCTTCCATGCCAATGAAACCGAAAACAAGTCGAGAACAATGGAATCCCGAAACAGCGAAACCTCTTCTAGACCTGAATAGTAAAGAGATGCGCGCTGATTATACAGGGTGAATGTTACCAGCGGTGGAGAACTCGAGAACCCTGTATAGTTAGCAGTGTAGTTTGCCGTCGCCAGTGGTCGCGCATCAAGGCGCCATTTCCTGTTGGCCTTGCCAAGAATGCGTAACTAGCAAGAAAATTTATTGATGCAGCCTATCGTAGGAATCAGTAGGTGACTGCCCTACTTGTGAAAGCTGAATTTCTGTCACTAGCTAAGCGTAAAAAAATTGTCAGGCTTAAATTCTGTTGAGAACTATACAACAGCAAACTGCAGGTCACCCGCAACAATCATCCGTATGCTGTTTTGCCTTATTATCCAAAAGTTGTTGTTTTTGTTTTTAAGCATTGCTTTCTTGTCAAAACTGACTTGCGGACTGGAATGACCATGACCCTCGAGTTTCCGCGGCATTAAATACCACGTATATTTCTCCAAAAAACTGTGAGGGACTCCTAAACTGCAGTATGACCTTCTGTTTTGTTGTTGCGCATTGTACTGTGACTGATGTGCCTTTTTGTGCGCATGGGTGTCGTTTATGATGTACTGGTCCACTTCTTTGACAGACCATAAGGGTTAACATCATCTGAAAATAAATAAATAAATAAATAAATAAATAAATAAATAAATAAATAAATAAATAAATAAATAAATAAATAAATAAATAAATAAATAAATAAATAAATAAATAAATAAAAATAAATGCAGCACTTTTTATGCAGGTGTATGCTCTGTGGCCACGGAACACGGTGTGAAGGAAACTCACCTTCTCAAAAACTTACTGCACCTTGCGGGTTTCCCATAAATCTGGTTGATTAACTCTGTGTGAGTATTGGGACTAGCACGAAACAAAAATTGTGAGTGAAAGTGGCGGCCGATACTCCTATGCAAGTGTCCCCTATGGCCGTTGGTAGCCGTAACGTTAAGCCCTATGACGGACCAACCAACGTAAAACTTACGGTGCGTGAAGCTGCGGCCACAAAGTTTAAAAATTGTGATTGTCGTCGAAAGGTTTATTTAAAAGAGAGACGTTTATCCTCATAAAGAAGCCCTGTTCATACCAGAAAAACCCGAAGCTATAAGATTTTAACCGCGGTGAGGTAATCGCCCCAGGTAAATTGCGTGCCGAAACTGTTGGGTCCGTGGGACAATGTACGCAACCAAACGAAAGCCTTCCTTGCCTTAAGGGATTTTTTTCAAATGACGAAGATGTGTGAACACTATTAAATAAGTGCACTTTCCTCTGAAACGCTCTGAAATGGGTGTGGAAACACCCAAGGGTGTTATGTATATTGGCGAAACTATCTGTGTCGCGTCGTGGATGTCGTCTGTATATAGATGTGTATAGTTCTCTTGTTTCTTTTTTTTAAACTTTATTCCACTGCTGTAAGGACTGCTGCTGTCTCAATGTACTTAATATAACCCCTTGTGGTTCCTTAGGGCAAGTATTGTACCTTTTGTATACTCCAATGCCTGGAGTAGCCAGCTCCTGTTTGGGTTGGAGCTAAACTCTCCAATAAATAATTATTTCTCTCTCTCTCTCTCAGAGTTTATTCTGTCTTTGGTTCGTCACTGACTACAGATAACAGCGTATCGAGCAATCCTCGCTCCATGAAGAATTTTTATGTCGTTCTCAAAAATGGTAGACTATTACCTACCAGACGTGCGCAATTGGTTCTTCTAAGATGATTTGGTCCCCATACATCCTGGTCTTATACTACACACTATCCCTGTGAACGTGATAAAAATATTCGGAACAGGTATACTTTACACCTCTCTTCTCCTTGCAAATGTTTGGTGCATCGGTATTATCTCCAGTCGTAAAATCAGATTGTCTTTTCGTATGCTTAGCCCTTTCTTCTCCTAAAGACGCCCCTTTCCCTACGGACGCTTCGAACAGTAATACCACCTAATCTTACTGAAATTCACCTCTTTGGGTTCTAGGACATGCGAGGTTCACTCTTAACGAAGTGACACACTCTATAGCAAGGATTCCACTCTTCGGACTAGTCATCATTCAGCCAACATCTTTAATAACCGCTGCAAGGTATCCCAAGGTGTTGAAGCTTCAAGGCCAACAAGATTCAGTTTTATTGCTTTCGAGGGAATGAAACCTTTTAAAAATTTCAGCGAAATCTGAATGGCGCCCCTCACGCAACCCAGAGGTTATTACAACGGGCCTTCGCTGTCATGTACCCCACTCAAATATAGGTGCCTACAAAGGTTTCGCCTGGCGCGAACAGCCACTGCAATGAAGATGAGTGCGCTGACCACTACCTATTGACCTGCGAACGATGTTAAAGCCTCAGACGCCAGCCCCTTCAGATGCTGCTTTGTGGTCTGGGTATAACCTTATAAGTACCAGCTTTTCTTTTTAAAGACGATAGTCTTTCTTGGGCTGCTTAAACCCAGAAATTTTGGTCTGTCTCTATGTCTGTCTGTAACTCGATTCAGCCACCCGGCCAAACTAAAATGCTTACTGCTCAAAAGTCTTATATACTCACAGCCAACACTAAACGTCAAAGCCTGGTTTATATGTTCATACTTGTCAACTTTGTTGTACGAGAACAAGACATTACGCAAATATAAGACAGGAAATTAGTACACAAGGGATATTTGCAGTGTTCGTTTATTAAAAGATTCACGGATGCTTGGTTTTTTTTATAACAAATGATATTCTTCATCTACTGCAGAAAACCGCCGCCTCCTGGCGGCATATGGAAAATCACGCGGCAACAGCAACGAAAGGTTCCACTAGCTAGGTTCCACGTTCTGCTTGGAACGCACGTGGAGCACGGCCACGCGGTTCTATAAACGTTGTAGTAGGCCGCCTCCATTCACGCGCGTCTCCACCGAACTGCAGAGCTGGCCCCGAACCCGGCCTGTAGCAGTGGAACGCGGTAAATTCAAATCGCCTTGCGCAAACCTTTAGTGTGTTCACCTTGGGATGAGCGCGACGGTACAGAAACAGCATGAGAGGTGAGCGGGAAAGCAAAGGTGGGCATTTCCTTGGCAAATGTCTACAAAGACTATCGTCTTTTGACGACATTTGCAACGAAAGGAGCAGATACGCGGCCAATTTTTTTTTTTCGTTTATTCCGAAACGGGGTGCAGCGGCCGGATTGTTAGCTGTGCCTTCCTTCGTTTCATAAAAGGTATTTCAATGTATACATTTCTACGTCCTAAACGTTATGCAGGGAAGCCATTTTAAACAATGGATTTCTACAAAGACACATCAAGTGCCACAAGAAAATGCCTCCCGGGGTCGCAATTCAACGTGAGACCCTCCCGTTATAAATCCGACGTCTAACGAAATCCGACCTCCTCGAAGCAGTTTAAATTTTATACTTTGTCTTTGAATGAGGTTGCATAAGAGAAAGCTTTGCGTTTTAACCGTCTTTCTCTTAATAAAAAGAATTTGCTTTTGCGTTTCGTTTCTTTTTTTTATTTATATTTCTCTCACTTTCTTATATTACCTATAAAAAAGACTATCTTCTCAGAGCGCCACAATTGGAGGAGAACCTTTTTTCCTCCATCCAGTGCTAATTGGCCGATTCCTGTGATTGGATATGCGCCAAAAGCAAATAACACCACAACCTACACCACGAACACCACCACCACCTACAACAAGAAAGCAACAACGATGCAGACGGAGGACTATGACGATAGTAGGGAGATGACACAATCGCACCGCTGGGGGCCTGCAGGAGTAGTTTTGGCAAGCTAATCACGCACTGCAAGCAAAGAGAGTAGCGCTTTCCGCCAGCTAAAATTACCATCTGGTGAAACCGCGCACCTGTTCCGGCACGAAGACTGCACGCCCGCCAGGCGTGTATGCCCCTTGGGACGGAGGCATTGTCTCAACAAAAGACGGCGTAATCACGACAGACCTACGTGAGACAGAGGAACGCACAACTTAAAAAAAAGGCGAAGCTTGTCGCGCAAGGCTTGAACCATAGCATAGCTGGATGATTTATTTCTATGTAAGCACTGAAGGACACACAACCATGCATTGTATTAGGTTTGAAATAGTTTATTTACATGTTTAGGCGTGGCTTTTCGCTGTGGTAGTAGGAGTCATCGTCATATCCATCTATATCGTCGCCTTCCTCTAGCACGACTGGCGGGCCCAGACGATTTTGTGAGCAGGCTTTCAAATTTCTCTCGAAGTAGGACGCGTCAGCACGTGTTGAAACCGGCGGCACGGGCGTTTGCAGCGCGAGCTGTCTTTTGCCCCGCCCTTTAGGCTCGGACGCACGTGAACTGTTTCGTTGGTATTTTCTTGCGAGCGCCACGCGCAAGGCTGGACTATGGCCCCCTTCTAGCCACCATAGCTGGACGATGCCAGGCGCTCCTCATGAGACGCGTGCTCACGGGCGCGGTGAACGGTGACAGTAACTATGATGCGGGGTACTTTTGATGGCGCCGCCCACATAACGGCCAGCAACAATGGCTCCGCTGTTAAAAAACGTAACGTTTCCGCAATTCTGCACATAAACATCCTTAGGTGTCTTCCTGAATTTTTTATCCCAAGAGGAAAGACAGACCACCGCTTCTGAATGATCTGAATTGGGAGACGTTGTTGCTTTGCTATAAAACTGAATTTTACGCAAGAAGCAGCAGTATGTCGCGGGGAGACGTATTTGCTACTGACAACGTTACAGCACTGCAGGTGCTACAACACAGGAGTACGGCCGGGAAACCTACAGGCACGCCTAGAACGAGGGGACGCATGTCTTTGCACAAGGTAAGGTCAGAAAAAGCGCGCTGAAGAGCAATAGCTTTGCGCACAAGCCTACCTGTATGTCACCAGCGGACATACACGATCTAATTTGGTTCTTTTTAACAGCGTGGTTGACTGGAAGTGGCGTGTTAGCAGTGTAAATTGTTTCGTCACCAGTTGTTCTGATATTGTTTACAAGGGTCGGGGAAAACAGGAGGCATAGCGCACTTACGGGTCGGATAGAGACACACGAGGATAACTATTGCGTCGCTTTGCGCGTTTGTCGGTCCCAAAACGGGTTTCGTCACGAGATATCCCCAACCCTCTTCTAGACGGTGTTTGCAATCTGGCATCTAGTTTCTGGAAACCATTTTCTTGCGCGTCCTGGCAGCCGGTGCCGAAATGTTATGTGCACATATGAGTGGGGAGGTTTTGATTGTTTTATCGTCCCGCCGGCTGCTGACGCAGGTTGTGGTCTCAATCGTGGAATAAAAAAGGTGTCCATATCTCAGGGGGCAATCCACATATTTCAAACGACGCTTAAATGTAATTTCATCACTAATGATATGAAGACGGTGTACAAACAAGGTTCTCGCATTTGGAGGAGTTGATTGGTGCGAAAATGTGGTGCGGTATGAACAATCGAAAAATCAAACAGCGGAAGGCTCTCAAACAGAGTTACGGGCACAGCCTGCGAATTTGATGCTTCTGAAATGGTGGAACTGTGCGGCTTAGCCGAGTGCGAAGTAAAATAATTTCCTTTAAGGATTTGCAGTGATTTAATTTTGGGTCAGGTATGTGGTTTGAAACACAACACACTGCAGAAAAAAAAAATTATATTTATAAGCCCAGCCCTCGTGCCAATTGCCAGTTACCAAATCTTGCTGAAATGCTCCGATTACCCAGAAGTTGCACACTGAACCAAATCACGCTGCTACCTACCAACAAGAAACAAACTACGCGTGCTGTCGCCAACACTGACGCAAAATCTGCCTGCAAGGGAGGCAGCCATCTTAAATTTTCCTCCGAGCATTCTTTGCTAGCCGTATATTCTAGGCACTATACTAGCCGTGTGCGGAAACGCGACAGCAGCACGTTGCCAGAATAATGCTCATCACTTTAGCTGTTTTCCGTACGAGAAAACACAGAGGGGGGGAGGGGGGGGGGGGGCAATCTTCACATCGTTGTCATGACAGCGACCATGTTTGGAGTGAAAAGAAAAATTTATCAAATAATAATACCAGACCCGCTGTAGCTAGTACTTCTGGTTTGCCAAAAAAAAACAATATTTACAATGTTTCCAAGTAAACATAAACAACACAGGCCAGGAAACGTGACCTCGGTTCACATCAGTTAGCTACAACAAATGTTCACAACTGGGATTCACAACCGCAAATTAAAAAAAAAACTGTGGTTTATTCCTCTGTCATATGGATCGGGAAAACATGAAAGTGAAATGTGCTGCGAAATCTGCAGCTGAGCATGATTTTCCGGTCGGCGGCTGCCTTGTGGGTGTGCTTGGCGAGCGACGTCCTGCTGGCGGGTCGATTCGGCAAAGATTTACTGCCGTCATTTTCGTGACGGATATGACGTTAGTGAAATGTTAGTCTATCCCGGCATAAAACACTTTCGCACTAAAATATAAAACCCGAAAACGAACAACCTTAAATATAATGTCTTTAGCACTAAAGGTTGCATCCCCGCAAGAAGAGACTATGTGCAGGGGTGCACCCTTTACAGGCCACTTGCTTCATTGTACTGGCGTCACTTCCGTGACGGATATGACGCATGTGAAATCTTCGTATGTTCGGGAATAAAATGCTTTCGTGTTAAAAAGACATTTTTCAAGGGACGGACACGGGTACCGCTGTTGTTCCTGACACGATTCTTATGCATGGGCCCTGCGTTGCACTTTTCCTCTGGAATGGTATATTATCTCTATTTAAAAAAAAAAAAAAACGCTCGCTGTTCGACCTCCTGGCCTAGTGGTAGACCTACGTGATCCGACGCCAGCGCCCCAGCAGTCTTTTTGTTCTTTTTTGCGAAATACTTTATTTCTTTATGTATATAAACTGTGTTCTTAATATATACACCTTATTTACGTCAACAAAGAATATTTGGTACCTTGTATGCCGGGTTTGGTTCAGGACCCAGCCTATCACAATTTTCAACTAACGCTCTGCGTCGCACCGGAAGTGCTGCGCTTGTACCCACGTGGGAACGGAATTCTCCCGTAGGCAAAGTCTTCGTTTGGCAGCCTCCCATGGCTATTGGTGTCGTACCGCGCATCGTGGTTCCCGGTCAGTTTCCAAGGAGGGCGCCGTACTTCTTTAAGGCATTGCAGGAGCGTACAGTCGCAGAATGGGAGTCAGATATGTTGTGGGCTGAACTTGTGATCGTGATCGCGAACGAAACTTCTGCCCTCTTTCGTTCATGCTCTTCTGCTGCACGCCGTGCAAAACAACGGAAGTCGATCAAGCCTAACAAACCCGTAAGGTGCATTAGGTGCTAGTTATACAGTCACCAAGGATCATTTTGGATTCTGGCCAACAGGAAATATTTTTACGGGACCAATTCTCGTTAAATGCTAATTATATGGTTACCAGTGAACGTTGTGCATCTACAGAAGTTCGCACAAATTACAGAATGGGTTTATTTGTACGATTAACATATATTCAGCATCGTTCAAATTTTCAAGATATAGCACCTTTGCGATGCCTGAGAACTTCGGCATATCATTGAAAAAGGTAAATATGACTGTATTCTGTGGTTGTGAGGCTCGCTGTTGCGACAGACATTATCCGTAACATGGTTGTTGGCGCTGCAATTAACGCAAGAGGTGAATTCACTAGTCGTTTACGCCAACCATGCCACTGTAAAAGCTCCCACACAAAAACAAAGAAAATTGCTGCCGAGATTTGAACCCTCTACTTTGAGGTTACGCGGGCGGCGCTGGGATCCACTGCGCTAAAGGGGAAAGGCAACTTTTTTTATAATGAATTGCATATTATATAGATGCCTGGTTTTGTGTCTTACATTACCAACTGCTGCAAGGATTCCTGGCTGTTAAACTCGACACTTTTTGAATAACGCTGGCGCAGCAAGGTTCCCTGAAGCCCCCAGGATACCTGAACAACAGCAACTGCGCTGCACCACGGGCCGAAAAAGCGATTTCGTACAGCGGCAATAACGGTTCCCTTACTTTGGTTTTACGCTTTACGCTAAAAACTTCTGCACTTACCTAACCTTATATTTTCTACGAACGTGCCATTGGCTAAAGCATATGCGAATTGCTGCTCCGACGAAGCGCAGTCGCTGAGCACGGCGGAGGCGTCGTAAGCCAAAGTACGCGTCGCATTAGCGGTAATGTGAAGTTTTTTGGGCGTCATGGGTCCTACTTAGTTCCTCACGCTCTAGAAATTGACAAAATAGACCCGCATTCATTATCGCACGAGTGTTGTGAAGGGCAGTTTTCGCTTGATCGATGGCCGACAACCCGTCGGCAAACCGGTCGGCCGACCGGTTTATTTGACGCCGTCTGCAAAAAATGTGCACGCGTAATAAAGTCACACCACGCACGCCTTCTTCATAGGTACTTTGTTATCCACAGTCGGAAACATGCATCAAACTATTGATTGGATGCATATTCCATGTTCTAGCTTCAGCTGGCTTGGATCGGTGCGGTCGTAATGTGCGTTTCCTATTTACCATCTGCGAGCGTACGTGTTATTTGGGTTCGCAATTCGAAATACTCTAACTGCCGTTAACAACCACAAAGCCTAATTCGGTGCAGAAAGAATCCTTTCTGTGCAGGAGGAGTTAAAAAATACAGAAATTCTTACAATTCCGCCGTGGTCACGCAGTAGCAGCATTACGTACGCATCAACCCGATGTGATGGGAAAGCACCGTTTTGGCAGTAGCTGTTTCCTTCTGTGTTGAAACATGTCTGCTAACGCATTAGAGCTTTTAAAATTCCACAAGCATTAGTGATGGCAACGTTGCATACAATGAGCTGATCGTCAGTGGCGCCTATCAGTGCTGGTGCACTGTGTGCTTTGCTACGACTGCGTACTCTCCAGTGCTTTGGGGAGCGTTGCTAGTGATACCGACTGTACTGGGACCAGAATTCGCAGTGCTTCCAGCGCCGGAGTTGGCACTGATAGTGAGGCAGCAGTATATCCAGCACCACTGCCGGAGTTGCGAGTGCTGCAAGTGATGAGTGCCAGTGTCTTTACCGTCATTACGAGCATCGCTAGCACCGCGCAGTGTACTGGTCTTACACTTGCAGTACTGGTTTTGAAATAGGGAACGAACACATTTAGAGAGAAAATTCTATTTTGCCGGGCCCACTGCTACTGTACACGAGCGACGTGGCAAAAACCAGGATCCGCAACAACGCAGATGATATCCCATTTCAAGCCAAGCTTGTTCAAAATATGTACGCGTACTCACATTTCTTCTTTGCCACACCCGATCTTCACCGACTGGTTGGCGGACCAAAGAAACAAATCTGCGCTCCCAGAGCTATTGCCGTACGTAATTGTCACAGAGTACACCAATTTCATTTGCAGGCCATTGCTTCGTAGCAATAGAAGTCAATCCTTTCTTCAAAAACGTAGTCTTTCAGTGGCAACATTCATGCTTTTGTAAGTAGTTGTAATTCAGGACAAGCTGACAATGCCGTGTATTTATTAATTATTTTTCAAAGATGTAACTTTTTGAGATCACAGAAAACAGTCACGCTAAATTTATTGTAGAGATTTGTACAATATGGCGTTTCGAAATTAGACTTCAAGAACCACGACGGGTAGATCCGTTCAGAAATCAATGGCAACAATGGAATGTGAAAATTGATTCCTAGCTACTGTATTTGTTTTTTTTTTCTTCTATACGGCTACTTTTTCTTGGCGTGGTTGCTCATGAACTTGGATTCAGCCGTTGAAGAGTTGCGGTTGCCCATGTACGACCTGATGTAGAAGTTGATGAATAGGCACAGAATGAGGAGTGTCTGTGCATTCGCAATGTGGACGACTCGCCTGGGAAAGCCACACTCGACAAATAGCGGTATGGACATATGCACGATGATGATCAAGAACTGAACAATCTGCAGCGTCGTCAGGTACTTTTTCCACCACAGGTACTTCTGCATACGGGATCCGAAACTTGCCAAGAAGTAATACGTGTACATGACGATGTGAACAAAAATGTTGAGTGCCAGGCCCAGTGCGGGCTGGCCTTCGGGTGCAAACCGCGTGTAGAACCAGATGTTTATCACGACGATGGTGTGGTGGATGACGTGTAGCTGAGTGACCTGGTTGAACTTCTTGCGGAGCACGAAGAACACGGTGTCCAGGAGATCCGCGTACCTCCACATGATGAGTATCCAGGCGTACCTGTAGTACTTGAGGTGGTGCTCAGGGGATTTGCCGGTGAGGCCTTGGCAGAGAAGGCTGTATGTCCCACCGGGGAGGTAAGTCGGGATGAGGACGATTACGAGAGCCACCATGTTCACAAGGACCATGGCGACGTTGTAGACACGAATGATGTTGGTGATTTGGAATGGTTCCCTGTGCTTCATCCATCGTGGTCCGGCGACTTTGACGAAATAGAGGTAGGAGATGAGCATGAGAACCACGAAGAAAGGGTTCAGCACCAGCGGGTAGTGACGTGTCCGGGGATCAGAAATGGAGTCTAGCTTGTCCAACAGTGCCACTGGGTGCAAACTGGACAACATCTTCGTCCTGGGTTTGACCTGCAAAATTCAAAGTTAAAATTTACGTTTTTCCCGCCTGGTTAAACGGAACTGCGTTACTTCTGATTCCCTTGGTGTTTATTACGTCATCAGTTGTGGCAACTCGTAATAATAATGACGGATCCGATTAGGGCTTCTTACAAGTACAACGTAGACCCATTGTAAATGTTTGGTTTTAAATATGGCGCTACCCATTGCGGAGAACAATGATAGCACCATATCAAGCTTTGTAATTCTGGCATACAGTGAAAAAGCCTCATATGCATGTAGATGAAACGCTGTATACTGAAGTACAAATAAAGCGGGGGCATTTAGTATTAGCTGCATTACAACTGCTTCAAATTGCGGTGGTTGTATTCTAATCTCGAGAATTCAATAAAAAGGTTCGGAATAAAAGGAATAGGCTGCACTGTGCCAACAGCTATGAGCATAAACACTAGTGAAATAGGCGAAAGCAAATTTGGAGTGAGTCGAGTAAGGAACAACTACCAACAGCTATTTGAATGCCCTAAAACACATATACTTTATATACTTTATACATATACTTTATACTCGTTTGTTTGTGCTCCGTACTTACCTCAAACAAAGCAGCTGAGCCTGACTCCCAATGAAGCTTATTAGTCGAACTTCCACTAGCGTCTACATTATGCCGTTCACCAATGTAACCCAAAATTTACGATTTCGTGCTCGTCTAAAGCCTGTTTATAAGTTTTTGGAGTCAGAATAAAAGGCGGCATGCACTGTTCTCGTCAGCAGCGCCCAATACCAGATTGACTTTGCACTTGTTTACAATGTATTTACATACGATCTCAGCCTTCTAAATGTTCATTGTTCACCCATTTCATGATTACTATCGACTTTTATATATCTCGCGCAGGTTGTACCAGTAATCTGTCGAGCGATCTGTTAGCGTTATCTCTGCAGACTTTCCAGTTTTTCGTCATAGGCGACGTCAGTAAAATCGCAGCGAGGATTTTCAAAGGGAAGGAACACTTTTGAGCTCACTTCTTCCACTTAGAAACCCGGAAACAGTGCCGATAAACGCTATCACTCGTTCTTTCAGACATGGAAGCCCTGCGAAAGATGCAGTTATTGCCAGCACAGAGTGGCACTGCGCGATTTTGTAGTCGAGCAAATGCGCCTGCTAGTTTCTGCTGTTCCGTTGTTGCGGTTTTAGAGCGAAACTGTATTTGTTGGGTAAACAGCAATCCGGCGGTCCCGTGTACACTAAAACTCCTCCAGCTCATGCTCATGAGCATGCGCGAGAAAACGAGGTTGGAGAGGAGTTATAAGTAAGGGTAGAGAGATTGGGTGGGTTTATCTCTGTGGACCGCGCAGGCAGCGCGCTAGTGCGTGAATCACAGCTGAGGAGATAGCGTCGTGCAGGGGCAGGCGGTACGGGCGGCGCAGCGTTAACGCTCAATTTCCTAGCAA
Organism: Haemaphysalis longicornis; assembly: GCF_048455015.1. Classification (NCBI taxonomy): domain Eukaryota; kingdom Metazoa; phylum Arthropoda; class Arachnida; order Ixodida; family Ixodidae; genus Haemaphysalis; species Haemaphysalis longicornis. Next base: position 100,360,433 of record NW_027526335.1, on the reverse strand, counting down.
ATCGCAACGTCAATTTGCTTCAAGCCGGTGGAGCTAAGTACCGTACTGAGAGAATGTAGCTCTGACCTCGTTCAGATTGGCGCTTTGACCAAGGACGGAAAAAAAAGTGCGTGGTACTTGCCCTAGTTTCCATTAAAGGCCAACGTGCCACCGCTGCCTCGTTGGTTCCTAAATCGTTAGCCACAACAAAGCCTACTAAATGTATTTTGGAATACTCAGCAGTAGTACAGACACTAATGAAACAAGTACAGTATGTGCGGACCCGGTTAAGCGACAATGTGCGGTGAATACTAAGCATTAATTTTCTCACCTCCGTTCTAGTGTAAGTATACGTACAACACTTGTGGACTAACGTTCCTTGAAATTAAAAAAATAGGTAATACATCACAAGCATTTAGTGTACCTAGTTATTTCTGGAGAACTGCTCTCGGACGTCTGTAAAATCAATGTCCGGCACCCTACATCCAGCAGATAACTGGTATGGCAGTATAGTTACCAAAGCAGTAAAACTGCAGCCTATTTTAGGTTATTCTAGCAATCATATTAAGCTTTTTTTAGGTTAAGTGTACGGCCGTAATAACCCTAACTGTGGCACGTAACTTCCCCTGTCTTCGATAAACAGGGTTGGCTTGGGAGATGTGGGGATAGGAAATGCTAAGGATTTTCTCCGACAAGGATGGATGGAAAACAACAATGACTGCAAAACTTTGAGGGTACCATAGTTGTAAACGGGGTTCTGCACGCATCAAGTGCTCTTTATAAGAAGAGGCAAATCCAGGAGGTGCACTTACCGGTAACTTTGTGAACCACGCACGGTTTTCTTCAGTCCGTTCGCCACGAAACTACCGCGCAGGGCTAGATGTCTCTTTACTGTGACCCCAGCTGAAAGAACCAAAGAAAGAAGTCGGATAACTAACTGGCTGGTCTTTAGCTCGACGCCCTCGCTTCTAAAAAAGACCTGTTGCACGCTCCTTACTAGTTCTTTTTCCTTTTTCTTTCGACAACAATAAAAGCGTCGTAGATAGTGCCCGAGAAAAGAATTACCCCTCACGTTTACCCATTCATTGTCTTCCCGCCTAATTTAAACAAAAAGAGAAAACGGAGTGTCACAAGTGCACAAGGAGACGCAGTGTCTACAATCGTGACGTGGATCTCTGGTGCACGGCCATGACCTACTACTTCCTTTGTAAGTGTAGCAGGTCATGTTCACAATACGTCGTGGGAAATAGCGGACGACGCGTTCCACACGTAGCCTACGCCGAAAAGTGGTGTTAGGCGAACGCTTAGTAGGAACGTAAGGCCAGTGGAAAACAGAAAGGGGCGAATTTCGCGTAAAGAACAAAGGAAGGGGGTTTCCTCTGCCACGCGTCTGTTTGTGCTCATGCTGCCACATTAATTGGCGGCTGCGACGACAGGGCGTTTTGCTAAGCGCCCATGGTGGCGCATTTTATATGTCAGGTCCATGGGGCAATCTCTTCGTGTACTGGCGTAAGCCACCGCTTCGCCCTATACGAGAAGTATAGTAGTGCGTGAATAGTAGTGCGCATAATTCACGCACCACTATTCACGCACTAGTAGTAGTAGTAGTGTGAATAGTAGCGCATCAATAGTAGTGCGCATAATTCACACTTTGGGATCCAGACTGAGGCGAAATTAGGGGTACACTGAACTCCTGTTGAACTATCCGTAATTTGAAATATCTTTTGAAGGAGCAAAACAAACACTATAAATGATGGGAAGGTTGACGGGAAGCTGTATTTTGTGGCTGGGAAGTAATCTAAAAGCACACTCCCATGCTCCAGCTTACCCGAAAATGCAATTTAAGATCTTGTTTTGCCGATCCGACAGATTCAATTCCGCCGTAGAGGAGGTCCACTGTTTCGTCTGTACACTGGTATTCGTGGGGATGTTGTCAGTTCACACCTAAACACCGAGCGACGCGTTTCGCTTGAGCGGATCATGAAGAGGCCGGTGCACCTCCCGGCCTTATCGATGTTTATCTAACCGGAACTCCGAAGACAGTTTATTGGGTGACTGACGCCTTGTATATCTGCTCCTAAAAAAGTCAAAAAGATATTTAAATAATGAGTCGAACCTTTGTATAGGCAGGCGAAAGGAAAATCAGACGGTATTTGTGTACGCACAAAACTCCGCCGCCGCAACGACATGTTCATTTCCCCCCCAAAAAATTGACCGCGTATCTGCTCCTTTCGTAGTAAATGCCGTCAAAAGACGATAGTCTTTATCGGCTTTTGCGAAGTAAATGCCTCCCTTCGCTTTCCAGCTAACCTCTCATGTTGTTCCTCTTGCGTCGCGCTCCTCCCAAGGTAAACACGCCAAAGGTTTGCTTAAATCATTTTAAATTTCCCGCGTTCCACTGCACCAAACCGGGCGTCTCGATGCGAACGCTGCCGTACGGCGAAGACGCGCGTTAATCGAGGCGCCCTATTTCAGCGTTTATAGAACCGCGTTTCTCTACTCCACGTGCGTTGCAAGCAGAACGTGGAACCTATCTAGTGGAACCTTGCGTAACAGTTGCCGGTTGATTTCTTAAAGTGGCGCCAGAAGCTATAGTGGCGCGGGCGACAGCCGACGGCGGAGTGAATTCTTTTTCTGCAGTTGATGAAGTATTTAATTTCCGAAAAGTCAACCATGTTTGATTTTTTTATAAAGGAACACTGCAAATAGCACTTCTATATTGATATGTTGTCTGATATTTGCGTAATGTCTTGTTCCTCTTCAACAATGTTGACAAGTATGAACATTACACCGGGCATAGACGGGTAGCTTTAGAAGTGACTATATAAGACTATTGCGCAGGCATTGTTTTGCTTTGGCCGGGTGGCTGAATCGAGTTACAGACAGACAGACGGACAGACAGACAGACAGACAGACATACACACATACAGACAGACCAAAATTTCTGTGTTTAAGTAGCCCAAGAAAGACTATCGTCTTTAAAAGATTCGCAGGAGAGGAGCAAGAAGTAGGATGCTGGGGCGATAAGGCGTCTCCCTGGCAGCAGAGCACGCGCTCAGCAAGCTACCGCCTGAAGCCAGAGTCCTCGCATCCGTTTAAGGCATTGAGCACTGCTGAAGCGATAAGGGCGGACAGGAGGTGCGTCGGGTGGCGACAACAATGGCAGACATCGGGCGCACGTTACTTCTAAATGGGCAGGCCACGCGTTATGCGTGCTTCCGAGGAACAGGCAGCTTATGATTACGCAGGCAGCTTACGCCACGGTGAACGGGAACGAACTCGGCTACGCAGTGCCGATGCTGCAGCCCGAGTGCAACAACATGCTATGATGAACCATAAAGGCGCGGTCACACTAGGCCGACTCTACGGTGACGACAACGCGACGGTGACGACGGTCACCAGTATCCGAAAAAGGAAAGAAAGTGCACTGGGGATATTATTGAGCCTATCTGGGGGCTCACCTGCATACAACCCAAAGCAGGGTGAGGGCGAGGAGGAGGGATGAAAGATTAGTGAGGCGAAAGGCGACGAGTCGCCAAACCATCGGCCAACTGCCGAGTTGCCCGACCACGCTGTCATACTACGCCGACGGCGACACAAACACGTCGGCCGATGGAAAGTCCGCATAGTGTGACTGGCTCGCTGACCGAAGACGGCAACAAAAGCGGTCCCCCGACCAGTCGCCCGACGCGTCGTCGGGAATCGATCGAGAAGCGAAAACTGCTCCCCGACAACATCTGTGCCGCAAAGAATGCGGCTCTATTTTGATAGTTTCTGGAGTGTAATGAACTCAGTAAGATATGAAGCCCATACAACTCAACACTTGCGCTAATTCAATCCGTATTTCGGCTTTCGACGCTTCGGCCGAGCTCTTCGGCGACGCCGCTACCACGGGGCTGCAAACTGCACATGCGTGTGCGATCGGCTCGCCTGTAGAAAATAAAAGGTCAGTTTCGTGCAGAAGAAGAGTTACGTAGGGTAATTTGGGTAATGAGGGATCAATATCGGCCAAGGTTTTTAACGTAAAACGTAAAACCAGGGTACGGCAAGCACTATTCCTGCAGCGGGAAATCGCAGTCGCAGCAGGGCACACATATGTTTGCGAGCACTTTCGCGATGCAGCGGAGTTGATGGCGATAATCTATTGTGGGGGCTTAGGGGAACCTTGCTGTGCAAGCGCTATTTAAGAAATTTCAGTTTACCAGCCAGGAATTCTGTAAACCAGCTAGTAAACACCGATGTATGACACGGAAGGATAGACCTCCATCTAGTACCCACGCTATTTCGCAGTGGGGCACCATTTGTGCGGGGGCGCAGTGGTCCCGCGCGTCGCGCCCGCGCGCTCAACGGTGCGGGTTCAATTCCCGGCGGGGTCAGTTTTTTTTAGCGGTTTTTTAAAGGGCATGGTTTGCGTATCCAATTTGTGAATAATTTTCTGCGTGATTTTGAGAAGCAACTGCCTTTGTAATGGAAAATGTCCTTCGAAACAGCGAGTCGCGTCTGGAGCCACAACAATTAATTCCCTTTTCCTGCACCGTGTTTCTCGAAAATGCGCTACCCTGGTGTAATGTTAGGCCTTCTCTATTAGAGGAGGTTGAATTTCCGCGGACGTACGCACCAAATTATGTACATATTTTACGTGCTACAGAGGTCTTTTCGCCGGGGGCTCATCCATAACATCCGTATTATTACCCCGCGGCAGCAGCGAACACAGATCCTATTTCTTCTTTGTCCGTGATCTAACAAGAAGTTGAGGAGTACACACAGAACAAGCAACGCACATGCCAGTACGCACGAACGGCTGCAGTCGCGGCAGCGGCGACATGATACTCCAAGTTTGACTAGAGAAAGAAGGAGATCCCCGGCGGAGAGGCGAGGCGGTGGGGTGGGTCGTCGCGCGGTCGTCGGCTTGGTCTGACAAGCGCGTCGGCCGACATCGCGCAGACACCGACGCCCCGCCGATTTCTCGCCGACGCAGACGGTTGGCCAACGGTCGGCGTCGGCGCAATGTGACATGGGCGCCGACAGCTCGCCGACACGGTGTTGGCCGACCAACTCAACCGATGGTCGGGCTAGTGTGACTTCGCCTTAAGCAGTAACACAGTGGTAAACATCGGCCGCAAGTCGCCTTGAAAATACGTAGGCAGACTTAAGCACCCCTAGAATTTTTCTTCATTGCGGTCGGTTCTTTTCAGCTTGGTGGGTGTATTTAAGAATGCAGATAAACGTGTTGTTGTTGACCCTTTCAATGTTACTTATTCTCTATTTCGGGGACAGAAATCTGGGTTGCGTAAAAAGGTATGTTTGTAATATTAGGACAGTTTATTTTTCGGAGACTGGTGACTTGTATTGCTAAGGAAGCTATAATTACTTGGTAATTGGGGTTTTCCGTCTCAACACACTTTCTTTCCTTTCGCACGTATATTTTGTTTCCTGGAAAATAAATTAAACATGTAGCCTCCGTTCGGGGAATAGTCAGAGCTTTATTCTTGACCAATCCCCTTTTGTGTGTACGTGCGAACAAATTGAGGGAATCATCACCGTCGTCATTACCTTTTCTTCTTCGCAATGAATGCGAGACCACACAATTCACCTATCAAGTGGACACCAAAGGGTCTCCCACACATGGTTTTGGCGTGTCCCACCTAACCAGAGACCCCCACATCAGGTGTCCACATTACAAGACAAGAGCATTAGGAGACCACGCTGCTTAGGACCCTAGCCGACGTCCAAGCAGTCGCCCGGTTGGCGGAGGAGGCCGCCAGTGACCACGGGTTCCTGACCGCCGTCTGAAGAGACGAGTGACCCCGTCTTAACTGCAGCGATGACAATAAAGTTTTCACCATCTTCATCCGCCGGCTTGCAAGAGACAGCAGGTTGAGCACGAAAACGGAACGGGTGACGGAAGGCGTTGAGGGGGCAGGGTGACACCTTACAGCTTTCTGGCCATATGCTTTTGTAGGAAATGCTGGCACCTTAATTTAATTTTGTGCCCGTGTGGTGGGATATGCGAAATACTTGCCCTGGTACGAGGCAGGATAGACAGCCTGTAAGCGTTCCCTTCGCCGCGCTTACCAGGCGTGTGATAAATTACCTAGAGGAGTCGATGGAAGTTTAGCAAGCGTCGCCAATGAGGTCATTCATCAGTTTTGCTCCTTTAAATCAATTTTGAAGTCCTTCATTTTTTTGTTTGCAGTTTTTGTCACGGCATGCTTTGGCTCGCGCTTGTTACTTCCCCCTGCCAGGGCTGAGGGGTTAAATGCGTGTTGGTTTGAGTTCCCAGTGACATTAGAAGCCGCAGTTTGAAACCAGATACTCCAACGTTTCAACAGGAAACGTTCTTACGCCACGTTTCCATCTTTTGCGTGCCGTGCCGTGATGGGTCGTGCGTGGCGTCAACCGACAACCTTTACATCTCTTTAAGTGTACAAAAGGTAAAAGACGCTGGACCGGTTTGTGGCGTACGAGTGACAGCCCGCCACCATCTATTAAGAGAACTAAAACCCCGATTACATTGCAAGTCACGTCCCCGTGGCTATGCCGACAAGGCCGTTAAGGAAGGGTCCTCGCCGTCGGCAATGCGAATCTTCATCGTTAGGAAATCGCTACCAACGAAGATGTTGGGGCTCTCTGTACAACTGACCACGCGGCTACGAGGAAGCGGCAGCGATTTCACACAGAAGTACCTCATAGCGGCTGATGTAAATCTGGCGGTTGATGCTATAAATACGTCCAAAAGCAGCACGGCCAAGCATCTAGAAAGGCTGAAAGGTGGGAGAAATAATCAGATGCGCTCAAGACTGTCTAACCGAAAATGGGGGATGTTGCATTTATTTTACGCCAAAAAACCCAGTTTCTCAGCAATGTGCTCTATCTTCCCACCTGCAAGAAAGCTTTCGGGAGGGTTTTTGTTATGACCTTCCGCTCAGGGAGGAACCTTTCCTTGTAAAGCTGCCGCTACTTTAAAAAGCGAGAACGCATGCGGCAGTTTGCATTCAGTTTAACAGCGAAAATGTGCATGCCTAGGCTAAATGTCCCTCCGGGACCAGGAGGGGTCTGCGCAGGAATCGGTGGGCATAAGTGACAGTAAAACGAGATGGAGAGGAGTTGCGAGCAAGATGAGAGGAAATGTTTGGATCTTTCCCGTCGGAGTAACGCGTGTGGATGACGTACATGCACTTCCGTACACGCACACACGCAGGGGGAGGAAACAAGAGAAAAAGTGGCCTACACACGCGTGCAATAATATAAACTCCCGCAGTGTACACGCGCCATGTGTGAGGGAGCAAAATGAAAGAGAAGATTTTGTTCTTTCCCAGCGTGAGTGCGACATAGCGCAGCCTGTCGGGAGTGTGCACGCGCCAAGTGTGAGGGAGCAAGTGGAGAGGAAACGTCGCGTATTAAGGATGGTTCCTGATTCCTTCAGCAGTCATCGCTATCCGTTTGATACCGTCGCTTTTAAATGCAGAGCATTTCAGTAACTCACGATGTCACCCGCGTTGTCCCGTCGTAGTCCGCACCGTCGCTGTCCGCACCCCTCCCCCTACACTATATAAAATAAAATACTATCCGGCGCCAGGTTTCGATCCCTCGACCCTGCGGGCGGAACGCAATGTACATGGTGCTCTACCCACTGCGCCACAAAGCCGACACAGAATGGGACGCTACGAACGCGCCTTATATCGTTGGCTCATTCAAATTGCTGCTGACGAGCGCTCTCTCATCAGCAGTTGCCACAAGTGCAACAACATTAACGTAACGCAAACTACTTAACGTCGTGCGCCCCCGGAAATGCTCTGCATTTGATCGTGCCCTTCGCGAGGGGGATGTTTATACAGGAACTCCTACTTCTAGCGGACTCCTGGCGCCTTCTTTCTGCCATTGTAGAGACTATGAGGCGGTCTTCGAAGGGCGCCAAATTTGAATTCTACAAAATCGATTTTTCTTCTGCCCGCCAGGATCCCCATTCCCACGGTGTCCAGAAGCAAGCGCTCACAAAGAGATACCGCCCTTCGACCGCTTTAATGTCATTCTCATCTATCCACATATTTATTTCCTTTCACATTCCGTCCCCCTTCCACCAGGATTCAGTGCCTAAAGATCTAACGACCCGAAATATCCAACGAGACAAAAGATACAACTGTAAATCTTCCGTCTCGGTGGAGCTTTCATCTCGTTGGATACGCAGGCTCTGTTGGATCTTCTGTATCGGTAGATTTTTGGTCTCTGTGGATAGTCAGGCTCGACTGGATCTTCCCTTTTGGTAGACATACCTCGTTGCATATGGACGATCTTTGTATTTTATGAACGACCAGAGGTCGGAGGACTCACTCATGACTCCACTCACTGAGACTCATTTGGACTCAAACTCACGCGTCAGCTTCAGTTTGAGTTTGCGCAAGGCTAGTGTGGCATGGTGAGTTTGAGCTTGAGTTAGTTTGAGCCCGACTGAGTTTGAGTACGCCTGAGACCAAGTGAGTTCTGGGTCCATTTTTAGTTTCGCGTTCATTTTGAGTTATGAGTACATTTTGAGTTCTGAGTACAATGCGAGTGCTGCATGTGATGAGTGCCAGGGTCTCCACCGTCATTACGAGCGTCGGTGGTGCCGCCCAGTGCACTGGTCTTACACTTGCAGTGCGGGTTTTCGCAATAATGATTAAATGCATTTATAGGGTGTTTTGAGGAGAGATTAGACGGGCGTGTCCGGTCGAGCTCATTGATTTTGACGACAATTTTATATATAGCTTCTTGTGCACAAAGTAAAAGATGTCTGGAGCTATTTTGTGGAAAAAAATTTTCCCTTCCTCAAAAAAAATTCCGAAAGTCGGTCACTGGCGCGTTGAGCGGCTTGCGGAAAATTTGAAACTTCTACCACTGTAAGACGAACTGCAGCTTTCACCCGAGTTATTGTTATGTAAAGACTTTGGATACTTTGAAATGATTTACCGTATCTGTGTTTGGCATGGACAGAGAGTTTCTTAAATAAAAATTCAAAAAGTATGGAATATTTTAAAAATGCCCAAATGTAAGGCCACTTTTCTCTGAAAATAAACAAGCTAGGTAGGTAAAGTGTTTTAGTGTTTTTTAAGTGCGATGCACTTCTTAAGCGACCCTGAACCTGCGTCCACCGGCGATGTCCGCATAGCATACCCACGTGGGGGATTGGCCAGGAATCTCCTCGTCTTCCTTGGCAACGGGGGGAGATGGGCGCGCGCTGCCTGGCCGCTGACATGGCACATACCCACGTGGGGGATTGGCCAGGAATCGGGCGTGAGAAGGGCTAATGCACCCGCTTAAAGGAGTACTGACACGAAATTTCAAATCTGAGATCCGCTCTAGCAATCAAGTACAACGACAACACAAATAGGTGTCTGTGAATAAATGCATCTTTCTTTCTTTGTAGTTGTGTGTGTGTGTGTGATCTCTCTTTCGCGAACATTACCGAACCGCGCAAATTCAACTCGTGCATTCGCACTTTCACATTCTTCCCCTCGGGGAAATGCGGGGTAGGTAAAGTGTTTTAGTATTTTCTCCTATTCTTTTTCAATCTTCGTGCCAATTTTAGTTTATGTGGTCAGGACGGTCGTATTTCAAAAAGGCACTCTATTCCAGCTTGGGAACGCTTTTGGTATATTTTGAAAGCCGATTAAAAGCCGATTTTGAAAGCCGATATCGATGTCTTTCAAACTTTGACAAATTAATAATAATAATGATAATAGTCTTTATTTCCATCAATGCAAGTGATGGAGGAGGAGGAGTAAAAGCGACAGAAAAGAAAAAGAAAAATCCCTTGAAGGAGCTCCCACCACCCTTACAGCTGGCAGCGACAGCAAACCGCAATAGGGGGCAGAGATTGACATTGTACTGCGTTATGCGTAGTGAAAAAAAGAGAAGAAAAACATGACTTGCTTCTACGCTCTGCGTAGCAAAAAAAAAAAAAAGACATTCAACTACGCTCTGCGTAATGAAAATAAATAGAAAAAATGACATCCCACTGCGCAGAGCGCAGTGGACTAAAAAACGAAATAAAACAAACAAAACTATACGCACAAACAATTCAGGACTACTCATCAACAAATTCATAAAACAAATCAAGCTTTTTTTGTCAAACAGACATTCAAAGTTACACAGCACTGATCTCAATATTAACGTGGATTTTCGGCAAGATAACTCCGTAAAAATGACATAGCAAAATTATAAACATTGATACCCTCATCAGGGAGTGTGTTTAATATTGTGAGTAATTGATATAATAGGAGTTGATGACTGTAGTTTGTACGGATCTGGGTAATGCCCAAGGGGTTTTATGGCGCTGTGGATATGGAGTCTCGTACAATTGTAGGCTTGCTAGACTGGACAGCAAACTTAGACCTATTTTCTTTCGCGTTTGCAGTTCCGGATCAAGCGGTATTTGTACAGGTTGAATATTTTTACTATGTCATGTTCCCTAAATAAATTTTCTGTTCTATGCCTGTACGGCAAGTCAAGAACAATGCGAGGCATCCGCTTTTCAAGAACGGCTAGTTTTTCCAGATTTGAGGTTGTAGTTGGAGCCCATACAAGTGTGCAATAGTTGGAGTAAGAGCAGAAAAGAGCCCGGTACGGTAGTAGTTTGACTTTTTGTGGCAGTATAGTTGTGGCGGAGAATAAATCCCATGGACCTCGAAGCTTTTAGCGTTATATGGTGTCCGTGATTATCTCACAACATATTTTCTGAGAAAATAACGCCCAATGTTTTGAAAGATCCAACTATTTCAGTGGTTTGTGATTTATAGCATTGTGGAATGTGTGAATGTACGTATTGGTTCATTTTTCAGGCGGAAAAAACAGCTTTTGACTTCGAGATGTTTACTTCAAGCAAGTTAGCGTCTGACCAGGCTGCTAGTTTTTCCAATAATGCGTTCGCACGGGAAAACAAATCTGTGGATTCACCCGAAAGAAAAATACTGATATCGTCCGCGTATATTACAAATTAGTCGAGCCCCCTTTAGGCGGCACTCTCGCGATGGAGGGAAGCCGAGGGGCACTGTAGAGGCCACAGTTAACATATACGGGGAGACTAGCCCGATAATTGAGTGCGAAATAGGGTGAGAAACTATGAAATGCCTGATTGACACTGTCTCAAAAGTAAGCCTCCTCAGAGAAAACGCTATAGACGACGTTTTGCCCGACTGGAGAACGACACTCTGGTCGGTAGAGCAGAAAACATGCCTTGTTGGCATCACAGGCGACCCTTTGTAAATTGTAACGTGCCGTGAAGGGCATTTGAAATTAGGGGAACGCACCGTTACGGCAACGTTCTTCGCCTGCACAGAGAGGGCCAGATTGCCGGTAGCTCGTCTAATCCGGCAAAACATCGTTTCCCAAGAAAAGGTAGATTTGCCACTAACCAGAGGCGCCATCAGCATAGGGACGTCGAGATCCTGATTCTAAACTGGGCAGCTAAAGACGAGAATACCAGCAGGCGCAACGACTGGCATGCTTGCGAAGGCGCGCCCATATGTCTGGCAGCGGAAAACGTGCTGCCCCCATTGAGGGAATGCGTGCTGATGGGCGAGGTAACTTCCGAGCTGGATAAGGGACAGTTGGGTGTAGCGGAATGCAATCTCCTCGAGGTTTCCTGTATCGCCAGCTCTTACGGTTTAGTTGGAGCTACCGAGTCTGGCAATGGGCCCGTGCGCGTAGTTAACACCACACTTCAGGATATTAAGTTACCCCGCAACAAGCTCATCGGTGCCCCCATACCTGCGGTGGTAGCCCAGAGGTCAGTGGAAGCGACAGTTTGCCGGCGTGTAGACGGTGCCGGCGTGTAGACGGAACCGGCTTCTTTCGCCAGATTGACCTCTCGCACGTTTCCGAACCTAATAAATCTCGGCTTCGAGAGTTTAGTTAATCGCAGAGTTCGCTCCCGTTTCTTCAACCAGCGGAACGGATACCGGCCACTTTGACTGGCGATTCAACCCCGGTCTACCGCCGTGCGTATCGAAACCCCTACTGCAAAATGGAAGAGATGGAACGACAGGTTAACGAGCTACTCCACGCGGACATAATCGAGCATTCTACGTCTCCATGGGGTGCGCCGGCGCTGCTGGTGGAGAAGCCGGATGGGTCCTACCGTTTCGTCGTCGATTACCGCGACTTGAACCCCGTGACTCGTGCGCACCTTTACGCCCTCCCGAACATTTTGGAGACACTGTCGGAACTCGGTTCCGCAAAGTTTTTCACAGTGATAGACATGGCCTCCGGATACTGGCAGATAAGAATGCATGAGCACGACAAAGAAAAGACGGCATTAAATACGCCTTCAGGGCACCACCAGTGGCGTCGCATGCCTATAGGCCTTGTAAACAGCGCAACGAACGACAGACGTCATCCTGGCTGGTCTTTTGGGAAAGGTGGGTCATGCATATCTGGATGACATAATCGTGTACAGCAGCACATTTGAGAGACACCCAACCAACCTGCGTAATGTTATCCCAAGGGTACATGCAGCAGGCCTTACACTCAAACTGTCCAAATGCCAATTTCTGCGCCCCGAAGTAAAATGCCTTGGACACATCGTATCGGCGGAGGGAGTTCGACCACACCCGTCGAAAATACAATGCGTTCGGGAATTTCCGGAGCCCAGAACAAAAATCTAAGTGAGGCAATTCTTGAGCCATTTGTCCTATTACAGGCGACACATTCCCCAGTTTGCCGAACAGGCGCGCCCTGTAACTCAGCTGGCAACCAAGAAACCATTCAGCTGGGGCGAGACGGAGCAAGCAGCTTTCTCGGCTATAAAACGCAAGCGGACGGAGGCTTCGTTGCTGAAGTGGCTGAAGTTCCCGGGCTTCAGCAGGCCATTCCCATTCGCGACAGACGCCTCCAAGGTGGTGATAGGGGCGGGCAGACACAGCGTGACTGCTGTATCGATGGGTGGACGTGAATATAAAATCTCCCCGTTATAATGGTACGCAAAGATTTTGCCTTGAAAGCCCGTAACCCGACTTAAGTGTGAATTGTTTTCGTTTAACACATACGCCACCGCAAAAACACGCGCACACAGACGCAGACTAGAAGCCACACACACACGCAGTGGCCGTTTGTTTCTTTCTTGATACCGTCATGAGCCCACTACAAAGGCTTTTGACACAGCCGCCAATTCTATCAGCCAAGGTTGCTCGTCATCGTTGCACTGATATCATTTCCAAACCCCAGCATTACTGGCCGTACAGGATAGCACCCTCGTGACCGCCAATCAATCCGTCCCAAACGCGCATGCCCGCGCAAACCCATTTAAAGGCACGCACCGAGCACAATTCGTTCAGTTCACCTTTGGGCAAGTTCAAGCTACGTTAGGCGCATCATGGCACGCACCAAGCAGCCGGCCCGCAAGTCAACCGGCGGAAAAGCTCCGAGGAAGCAGATGGCGACGAAGGCCGCACGGAAGTTAGCTCCGGCAACAGGCGGCGTCAAGAAGCCTCACCGATACAGGCCGGGTAAATGATTCATTTCTTTCGAGGGATTGTTGGCTCTACACGGCCTCTGTTAGGATTAATAGTGCGCCTCATGAATGAACTGGTAGGGGGTTCGGTCAGCTAATTCTGGGTTTCTTCGTGAGCTTAACTTGTCTTGTTTGTCCTTGCTTTTCGCTTGTGTTATCGCCATGAGCGCATCTTTCGAAATGTGCTTCTTCGTGATAAAGGTATTTGCTCGCGAAGCTAGTCAAGGCCTATATTCCTGCATCCTACTAACAATGTATGTGTGAGGCTGCGCGCTCCTTGGTCGGCTGCTCATCAGCCTCGTAAGGCATCTAAGCAGCATACCATGCTTAGCTACACAGGTGCGCGTTTGAATGCAATTTCTCCCCGCCTTTTCCTGTTCGATGTTGGCTATTCACCAACTCTCGCGTTGGACCGCGTGGGTGGAACAGTTATTCGGCAGCAAACTTGTCGAGGCACGTTGCGCTGTGCAGGGGCTGCTGTCAGAGTGCCACTAATTTTCCAACTTCCTGCGGTGTCCGATAGTCTTTAAGCCCATTTCACCTGACGTGCCGTGCACCATTTTGGGCTTCCCACACTCGCAAGTCTCGCTTCACAGACAGAGAAGGTAGGGAATCGTAAATAGTGCATCGGTGTCCGTTTTCTTCATTTTGCACTTTGCCCCTGCTGCAAATCATTCCCTTCTCGCAGCTTTTGCTATCCCGCCATTACCGTGCATTCCTCATTGTGGGCTCCAATGGCTTGAAGGTTGCTGCACCTGGCTCTTGCTGGCGCAAACCGAAGGGGACGCCTGCATTACGTATTCTGCACGCGGGTACTGCACAAGAGCGTATCTACTCCAATCACGCCCTACACCACCATGCCGTGTACACCTGCGCTTTTGCTCGAGCGGCAAAGTGAAACGGGCATTGTTCCCATTCTTTTACCTTCCCTGCTTGCAGGAACGGTCGCCTTGCGGGAAATCCGGCGGTACCAGATGTCGACCGAGATGCTGATCCGGAAGCTCCCGTTCCAGCGACTCGTTCGCGAAGTAGCCCAGGACTTCAAGACAGACCTGCGCTTCCAAAGCTCCGCCGTCATGGCCCTGCAAGAAGCCTGCGAAGCGTACCTGGTCGGGCTCTTCGAGGACACCAACCTCTGCGCCATCCACGCCAAGCGGGTCACCATCATGCCCAAGGACATACAGCTTGCACGACGGATTCGCGGAGAGCGTGCCTGATGTACTTCCTCAACCCTTCTCTCGTACGGTCTTGTAGATATCATTGCAATTCATTAGTCGTCACTGTCGGTATAGTCCTCGCTGTTCGCTTATTTTTGTATCACCCTGCATGTAAATAAACCTGACTGCGAACCATAATTGTCCCTCTTGTACCCTAATTACTGCGAAGTAGTATGTATACGGCTATCCCTAAGATATTTCACGCATGAGCATGCGAGGGCAAGGGCAGCGCCATAGGATCGTAGGCCGCTTCCGCACGTACAGTCGGCAAAAGTCTTGTCTATAACGCACGAGCGGCGTGCTCTGGACTGCGCAGGAGACATCTAGTGATAACGCCTGGTTTGAGACCGGTAGAATGTGAGCATCCGCGGCCCGCATAAGCGCGATGGCTGTTTTCCTTGTCGTTGTGCCCGTCGCCTTGCCATCTGTACCTTCTTTCGCCGTGAGAAGCGCTACCTGCACTGCCGGCCCGGGAAACAATAGTTGGGATTAGCGAATAGCAGTACAGCGTTGGCTGCTTTGAACTACCTGCAACGCTTAATGTTTTCGGCGCCCTACGCAATTTAGAGGGTTTTTTTCTGTATGCAAGGCAACGAACAACAATCACCGAAAACGCATCGCTGCCGGTGTTTTAGAGTGACGGTCCGTGATTGCTTGCACAGTGCATTAAGTATTGCGACGTTAGTCCGTCAGCAGTGACGTGCAAAGCCGAGCCTTTAAACCGGATAGTGGTGCACGCGGTACTTATGCAGCTATTGGCAGAAGGATAATGCAATGAACAGCTGTGCGCCAAAGCTAATGCACACGAAAAACTCGCACAGCGCGCGCTAAGGCGGGTAATCCCCGCTTTTGTTTCCCGGCCCGGCAGCGCAGGCATGCAGAGCTTATTCCGGTTAAAGAAGGTGTGCAAGCCAAGGCGACGGGCACAGTGAGGAGGGACACGGCCGTCACGCTGATACGGGCCGCGCACGCTCACTATCTACCTATTTCAAACCAGACGTTATCACTAGGTGTCTCCCGCGCTGTCCAGAGCACGCCGTTCGAGCGTTATAGACAAGCATTTTGCCGACTGTACATACTTGTTTTTGCAGACCACCTGAGCCGTTACGCGGAAGCCTTCCCACTGGTAGATCAGAAGGCGGAAACCGTAGCGCGCGTTTTCGTCGAGGGAGTGACACTGAGGCCAGGCGTTCCCTTGAATGTTCTCACCGATCAGTGCATGAACTTTGTCTCGCGGGTAATGGAGGAAGTGTATGGCTTTTTGGGTATAAAGAAGTTGCAGACCACCGCGTATCACAAGGAGTGTAACGGTGCAGTATATATAAAGGCTGCATCCAACACTTGTGACCATGTTGTCTAATTACGTTACACACGACCAACGAGATTAGGACAAGCGGCTTCCTTTCGCTGTGCACGCATACAACACGGCAGTCCACGAGGGCACAAATAATACCACGTTTTTTTTCCTTCACGGCCGCGAAGTGGCGACACCAAGAATTGTTGGCGACACTCCTAGAATGCACTATAACACAATTGAGGAGTACCGCGCGGAGCTGGCTCAACGCTTTTCGATCTCGCACAATCTCGCGGCTGAGGCACGGAGCAAGCTCAAGGCTTTTCGATCACGCCAAATCTCGCGGCTGAGGCACTGAACAAAACGGCGGAGAAAAGAAAGTCGCGCATTGGTAAAAAGAGCCAAGACGCCGGCTTTTAGGCAGGCAACAGGGTCTACGTCAAAGTAGAAGGCCAGGCCTGCGGTCTGGCTAAGAAACTAGCGCCGAACTTGAAAGGCTGGTTCCGGACAGTCGAAAAGCGGTCTAATGTCACGTGCCGAATCAGGCGGATTAGGATGAAACACGAAAGAATCGTGAAAGTCAACAAGCTGAAAATTGCTTTGGGTGTAGTAGAGGGCGTACCAGGATTTCCTAGGGGGATTGGTGGGGTAAACAGGCACCGTCCTTCGTCCCCGGAACGCGGAAGCCCAGCTACGAACCCGTTCGCGGACGCTTTACCTGGAGCCGTGCTCCAGGAGATAATGCAACATTCCCAAACCCCAGCGGTGAACAGCCTCCCCCAGCCGATGCACATTTATGCCCTACGAAGCAGGGGGGCCGTGCGTGCCGTATCATCGCTAACCATTGTTTGCCCTGTGTATCTGAGTGGAAAATTCTGAATTTACGTGTATACACCTTGTTCTTCTAAACATGTATGTGGAAATTTCCTTAGGTCAAGCATCTAAGGTACAAAATTTGAATGGCGTTTGGTCAGGAGTTTTAAACGGTGCCTTCGCATCCCTGTTGTCCACAATGCGTCACCGATGGACCCTACTGTGCTTCGTGAGCAGACTATAGGTATTCTAGTTCACTATACTATATGTGTCGAGGGTGTGTCGCGCCGTGTTCTACTAGCCTGATCAACCACGCAATGTGCCTAAACTCGTGCGCATCAAGACTTTTCCAGGAACAAAAATCTTTTCTGGGGATAGGAGGGTATGACGTTCGGAAGTTCCCACCGGTGCCAGCATTCGTACCCCTCCACGTGCTTACAACGCCGTCCTTCGCGTAGACGAGTCCAAGCCGACCTTGAAGCACCCGCAACGCTGGTGGAGGCGTCACGCACGTGCGGGAAGCGAACAATGACCAGCCCGACCTCCTTTGTTCCCCAACGCGCCAACCCTTATTTCCACGCAACCCGCGGAGGGTATAAGAAGGCGTCGAAACAACCTCCGGGATCCCCTACTTCATCCGACACCAACCGATTCCGCCGGAGGAAGCCACCGTATTGAGAAATATGATAGCGCGCTCCTGCATTCCGGCCCGAGAGTGAGACGGGGACGAACGCCGTTACCTGCACCTTCCGCAAACAGGGACCAGCGGGCCTGCATCTTCACTCCGAGATAACCTCCACAACCCAGCGGAGTACGCGTTCCCCGGCTCGAGAGCTCGAGCCCCCGATCTAGTGATGTCCGTGTGCCTTTTGTGCACCTTGGCGCGAGAGCGAAAAATCTCGCCTCCATGGCAGGGACCTGCCACCCCCCTGACACGCTTCTACCTGACCAGGTGCCGGACTAGCGCCGACGCTACCCCTTCCTAGAGACCAGGGAGGGAGCCGGCGCCGTTTAAACCCTCATTGATTAAACTTAACTTTTATCTGTTGATACCCGTCCGTGTCTGTGTCTCTTTTCCTCTCAACATGTGTAGACCCACCCAAACGGGAAACACTGACCAATCCCTTTAACGGCTGTCACACTGTTAAGGTGGTTGGAAAGCGAAGCTGTAATGAACATCCAAAACGATTAGCCATGTGACGTC
Organism: Haemaphysalis longicornis; assembly: GCF_048455015.1. Classification (NCBI taxonomy): domain Eukaryota; kingdom Metazoa; phylum Arthropoda; class Arachnida; order Ixodida; family Ixodidae; genus Haemaphysalis; species Haemaphysalis longicornis. Next base: position 100,342,440 of record NW_027526335.1, on the reverse strand, counting down.
TCTTGAATTCACAAGCGTGGCTCTCCAAAGAATGAAACCAGAGACAAGTGAAATGCACTTAACCACACCCTTTATTACTTTAAATAGATGTTATTTACTAAGGTTAAATCAATGCATGATTCATGAATGGTGGTTGGTTGAGTTGTATTGGTGAAGCACATGGGTGGAAACTCTTATATACAATAAAGGGAGCTCAAACCCGGCGTTAGACGATCTCATTCTCCTTCGTCTCTTCCACCGCCGACGGGGGCGAGGAGATCGGCGCAAGAGACGGAGGAGAAGTTAGATGCCACGCGTTGGTGCGAGCTCCCTTTAATTTTTAGAAATCCTAGCACATGCGCAAGGCGCGCACACGGCCGCTTCACGGGCCGTTGGCGGAGCGCTGAACTGCGCGAGTGGTCGCGTGACGCTATCACGCGGAAATTCAGCGAGAATGCAGTGGTTAAACCGGGAGATGTGCTCGGTGAGTGCATCGTCTGTCCCCCCTATCTCCGCGTGGGCTCGTAGCTCAGTCGGTAAGACGGTTGGCACTCGCTCCGTTTTTCTATTCGTTCCAGGTTCGATCTCTGGTGGTGCCAGTAACTTCTTTTATTTGCTCATGGGAGTTTTCTGTTGACACCAACGGTCGCGACAGAATCCTTGGGGGTAGAGGCAAAAAGCTATGCTTTAAAAATTGTCTGAAGGAGGAACTTCCGTAGTGTGAAAGATATGGATATTCGAACAAAATATCCTGTTGAACCGACCAACAAGCGTGTACATCGTGGCCTGTATTTAAGGTCACTAGACAGCTTCCATCCTGGCATCCTGGTACTGTTAGTATCTATAACGCTTTGGTTGCCGCTACCCTGCGATCGGCCACTTGTATCAGCCTCACTGCCCTCCTGCTTCATGCTCAAACGAGCAACAGTGAAGACATACGGCCTGTCGGTGCTAAGTGCTCTGCACTAGCATATGGTGCCGCAGAGATAATCGGGAACCAGTTCATGTGGACTCAAATATTCAGTGAACAGACAATTGCACACGGGTGCTATTCCCGAATTTTGAAGAAAGCGCGAAAACCAGATGAGACGAATGAAAGGCATATAGTTTCAACAAAACGATAATTTTCAGTCTTGGTTCATTAGATACATTTTTGTATCTCTCCATGGCTCTGTTGTATTTCGTCCAAAATATTACGGACATCATTTAAAGCCCAGCAGTTCTGGGTTAGGTACATCCATCTTGGTTAGGTACATCCATCCCAAATTTTCTGGAGTAGAAACAAACAAGAAGAAAAAAGAGCGCGTAACACACTCGACAACAAGCACTCTTGGGTAGGTACAGTCGGGGACTTAATTTTGCAGACCACGTGAGCGCGTGGCAAAAGCCACCGATGCGCGCTCTGGAGGCCCGGCGCCTGTTGTCGAGACCGGCGCGGCGCGCATGCGCGTCCTGTTTCACTCGCAGGCACGCCGATTTTTTCGCTTCCTGCAGCGGGGCTGCGTTGGTCACTCAAGCACCGCATAGCGACGCCTTTGTAGCATTTCTTTCTTCCCGATGGCACATATGGGGCCTAACGTGACGATTGTGAGGGCTTTGGCGCCAGTGCTCCTCTCGTCCTGATAAACGCTGGCGCGTAATGTTTTATTTGTTTGTTTTTGTGCGTTATCATTTATAGACGATGAGACTAGCGGCTTGCGAACGGCGTCCCAGAATGAAGCGCGTAAGAAGCACAGCCTCACGGTACCACGCTACCGGTGACGAAATGCCAGTTATATGAATAGCGAACCTTTATTCCCCTTGTTTATTGTGTAATTTGGAAACTGAACATATATTACAGCTTGCTTGAGCCTGTGTTAGTCCAGAGCGTAAGGTCATCAGCATCTAGAGCGTGATGTAGATCAGGTATCTGTGCAAGTTGTTCCGGAAGGCCTAATAGGGAGATGTTGAATAGCAAAGGGGAAATTACTGATCCTTGGGGTGTTCCCCGGGCGGGGATGTGGAATTTCTCTGTCTTGTATGGTCCGAGGTGTAAGGTAGCCGTCCGGTTTCTGAGGAAGGCGCGGACAAAGTTGTAAGTTGCCTTTCCACATCCCGTGGTTTGGAGTTGTTGTAGGATGGCGGTGTGGGTTACGTTGTCGAAAGCCCCTTGTATGTCCAGGGCTACGATGCAGCTTGGGTTCGTTTTGCTGAGGTGGTCAATGATTATTTCTTTCAATTGTAGGTGTACGTCTTGAGCAGACAGATGTGCCCGGAAGCCGAACATGGTGTGGGGAAAGCGGCCAGTATCTTCTAGGAGTTCTGTAAGGCGTCGAGCGACCAAATGTTAGTATAGCTTACCCACACATGAGGTTAAGGAAATGGGTCGTAGGTTGTCGAACCCCAAGGACTTGTTTGGTTTTTGCAGTAAGGTAATATCAGCGTGTCGCCACTGCGAGGGTAGTGTTTCTTCTTTCCAGTGCCAGTTGTAGCAGTCAAGGAGGGAATCCAAGCTCGTCGTTCAGGTTCCGAAGCAGCTTGTATGTAATTTGGTCGTGCCCCGGCGCCGAATTGCGTGTTAACCTTGCGAGTGCTTGTAAGAGTTCCTCGCGTGTGTAAGGCTCGTCAAGGTTGGGGTTGGGAGCCCCTTGGTAATTAGGGTGTGAAGCAGACGACGGAGTTAGCAAGGAGCCAAAAAGCTACTTTTGAAGAGAGGAAAGCAGCTGGTCCGGGGGTTGAGAGTGATTGTGAATGAGGCGGGTGATGTGTTGAGCGGTTTTGGATGGCGTATTTCCTAACAGGTGCCGAAATATATATTCCATGCTTTCTTTGTTGTGAGGGATCCGCTCAGTTGGTCGCAAACGTCCGCCAGTTTTGGTTTTGGAGATGTTGGGCGTACGTGAGCGCCTCTTGTGTAAGTTTTGCGATGCGCCGTTTGAGTGAGTTGTTGTGCTTTTTGCGACGCCATCGATTCAGTTAGCCACGGCGGGCTTCCCACAGGTGGTCAAGGTGGGTATCGGCTGCTGGTAGATCCTGTGTGAGTATGATGTTCTTGGTGTAAGTCTGTTGTAGGTCAGCCAGTTGGCTTCATTCTTCAATGTCTTCCGTAGGTTGCATGGAGGGAAGGGGGGCTTTCCGGAGGGCCTCCCAACCGGTTAGTCGTGCCACTCCGGTGCGGTGGCGGGACGCATGATTGGAGACACATAAGGCAATTATGACGTGGTCGCTTCTCATGGTGTCCGGCTTCCGTAGTCTATTTGTGGGACATGTCGTGTAAACGTGAGATCTGGGATGAAATCTCGCGTTACGCTGTTTCCGAGCCGGGTAGCCTCGGTGAAGTCATTTTGCAGGATAAAATGGTAATTTTGCGAAGCATGATGGAGGACCGTTCCTTTCTTGGATGCGTAAAGATATCCCCACGTAACATGCGGCGCGTTAAAGTCCCCGAGGAGTATGTACTGATTGTTTCCGGTGAGTCGGGCCACTGTATGAAGCAGCTGTTCTATGACCGTGAGAGGCTGGGTGGGGGGGGGGGGGGGGGCTGTGCAGGTTCAGGATAAAGAGACTTTTCCCGCTTGTCAATAGGGGATGCCGTTGGTATCACTTGGGCCGGAAGGGTACGCTTGACAAATATTGCCGTGCGTTGGTGCGGTGGGTTGGTGTAGGTGTTGTAGTCGTGCAGCGTGGGTGATGGGGTGTCCGTTTCTTGAAGCGCCAGTAGGTCCACGGGGCTGGTGGCTGTGTAGAGTTCAAGGGAGGCTTTCTTGCTTTTAAATGATCGACAGTTCCATTGGTATATAGTCAGAGGGTGTTGCACTGTGTGCCTACGGGTCATTTTGTCCTTTTTGTTTTTTGGCTTGGGGTGGGTGTTCGAGGAGGAGGGTTTGCTCGAGGGCGGAGAATCGTTCCGTGAGAAGACGGAGGGTGGCGTCGGCCGCCTCCGTGATCATCTTAGTGAGGGACGCCGTGGATTTTTCTATATACTGCTCGACATAAGGAACTATGTGAGCTGTGATTTGCGTGTTCACCATTTCTTCTACTTGGGCTCTCGTGAAGGGAGTGGGAGCCTCGGTAGCCGGCGGGGGTGGATGAAGTAGTGCAGCGCGTTCTGCTTCCGGTTCTTCCACTCGGCTGAGAAGCTTAGCGTTTTGTTCCTGCAGTTGTTTGATGAGATCGCGGAGTGGTTGTGGGACGGGGAGTGAGAGTGGGAGTGAGTGAGACGAGGTAGGGAGTGGGGGGAAATTGGGCGTGTCGCGTTGGAGGGAGGAATGAGCGGTGGGAGAGTGCGCAGCTACAGCTGACCAGCTTACCTGGTTGTCGGCGACAGGACGTGTCTTGTTGGTCGGCACCGTTGGCCGGATGCGGCGCGGGCAGTCCTTGCCTGCTGTGGTGTGCGGTTGGGAGCAGAGTTTGCACGTTGGTTGGCACGCATGGTCCTTGGCTGGCGAGGATTGGCCACAGTCTGGACACTTGGAGTCCTCAGGTTGGGATACACACGTCCATGCGATGCCCAAGTTCACCACACACGCGGCAAACTTGCACACACCGGCGAAATGGTCGGCAACGGTGGAGGACGCTGCCCACCTTCGCGTAGAAGGGCACGTGGTTACCTTGGAAAGTCAGAAGCACCGATCGAGTCTGACCCATGAATCGTGCGTAAATGAGGGCCGGCTCGTTTCCTAGGAGATAGTCGTGGAGGTTTGAGTCGGTAGTGGTGGCTTCCAGACCGTGGATGACACCCCGGCAGGTGCCGGGTGGAGGCTGCATATAGGCGGCAAATTCGCAAAGTCCTGTTGAGATCTGAAGCGTTTGTATGTTGCTGAGTGTGATGGCAAGGTCAGGGTCGGGCGTACCTGTGACGATCACATTCTGAGTCGGTTGCACAAGGAGGGTAGCTTTCTTATACAAGGACGGCAGGTAAAGCTCGCATTTGGCTGCAAAAGCTTCGGTGAGTGGTGTGGTGGTCAGCCTAGTGAGGTTGAGCCCCGCGCGCGGTGGGTAGATGATCGCGTAGAAGCTTGTTGGGAGTCTTGGTGGCGGATCACGAGCCGCCGTCATGGAGGGCGGCGTGGCAGGTGATCGGCGCACATGGGCGACCGGGCTTGTTTTTGTGGTCGGGACGTTAGTTGGCTTGCGTTTTTTGATGCGCTGGATCCACGGGTTGTCAGGGTGAATTGTGCGTCCACTGAGCTGATGGAATTCCATGTCGGCGATCTGGGGTGCGGGATGTGATAGCGCGTCTCACATGGTCACCCGGCGGCGGCTCGGTTGTTCCAAAGAGCTAGGCATACAAAGTAGGCCTAGCGGGCGCTTCCCGGTGGCTGTTTCCCTCGGCCGACAATCTGGGCTTTCGAGGTCCGATTTGTCTCACCTTGGTGTCAGATGAGACGTCTCAAAATCCGGCGCTCGATGTTAGTGGTCGTTTAGTCAGCTCTAATGCAGATTCGCTGTTTGGGAGGCATAAAGCGGGAGCCGAAGCGAAGCTCGTCAGGCTGCGTCAGCCCCCTGGTGGCGAATCTCCCTCAGATCGTTTAAATAAATAAAAAAATAGTAGTGGACCCAGGACCGAGCCTTCGGGAACACCTCAGTATACGGGGGCTAAATGTTACGTATTATTAGCAATTTGGACGTACTGACATCTCCTCGATAAATACGAATTAAGCCACTCTAGAATTTTTTGGTTAGCTAACAGTTGTATTATTTTATAAACAAGTGACAATGGGAGACACGGTCGAAGGTTTTTTCAAAATCTAAAAAAAAAAAATTCGTCGATTTGCCCGCCTTCGTCATGCGATTTAAAGAAATCATTTGTAGTATGAACTAACTGCGTTACGGTTGAAAAGCCACGCCGAAATCCGTGTTGATTAGGAGAGAAGAAATTGTTTTGTTCAAAGAATAAACTGATATGTTTAAAAAGAAAGTGTTCCATCACTTTACTTGCTGTGCATTAGAGAGAAATGGGACAGTAGCTTTTAATATCAAATTTGTCGCCAGACTTGGGAGCGGGGCCGACTTTAGCCTTTTTCCAGTCTTCTGGAACTTCCCCTCGTAGCATGCATTCTCGAATAATTAAAAACAAAACTCTGGAGCACCACTCAGCATACCTGACAAGGAAAGCGTTTGGTATATCGTCCGGTCCAGCTGATTTTTGTTTTTTTGCGTTGAGGTGGAGCAGAGCAGAGATAATTCCTTCCTCGGTAACAACCAAATCAGGTATATTGAGGCAAGACAGCAAACACTCGGGTGGTAAATCGACTGCCCGTACAAATACAGAAGAAAAGTAATCATTGAAGGCTGTTGTCAAGGGTCGCCGATCAGTGACATCAACTTTATTCACTTTTAGTTTCTTTACTCCCTCTTTTTTGTTAGTTAGGTGCATCCAGAATTTTCTCGGATTAACACTCATGAAGGTATGCATTCTTACATTAAAGAAGTGAAATTTCGAGCTTTTGATATTTTTCCAAAGCTCCACCCACAGGGTCTTTAGCAGAAAGTGACCGGCTCCGTTTAAAATGCGTGATAGCCGCCTGATTTTACGTTTGAGTTGAAGTATCTCACGTGTTATCCCGACTTTGGTTAGCGAGATTTTTTCGTTTTTAATGGAACATAAGTATTGCATTTGTGCACGATGTTTTTAAATCGAGTCCAGAGCGCATTTACGCTGTGTACTTCGTGTTGCACTCCGAATGAAATTTATCGAATTCCATTTCAAGTAAATCCGAAACACCTTCGCCCGGGGCAGCAGTCAAGTCAAGATACTTCCTTATCACAGGAGTCGAAGGAGTGCATAGCATGTTGCTGTGGAACAATGCCAGCTCGTGATCAGCAATTCCAGGTTGAATTTCTATGGTGTTCTTGTCCTCGAGGATGGCCTCGGAAACAAAGATAAGGTCGAGAATTGAGCTCGTGCCTGGTGTAGGTCGAGGGGGTGTTCTTGCTAGCTGTGCTATGTTGAACGAGAAAACTGTGTCGAGCAGCGATTCGGAGGGCGGGAAATTGGAGTAAGTGCTGAGGCTTAGGAATAATTGTTGAGTAAGGAATGCCGCTGTGAAGCCACGTTTGCGTGATGATAGTGACGTCGGGATCATGCGCAATGAGGAAACTTTCTAAATAATCAGATTTATTGACGATACTTCCAACGTATATATTCCAGAGCGAGTAGTGCCCTGAGATGCGATGCAAATTAGGTGAAATTGTACCCTGTACAGTTTACAGTACACTGTACAGGGTACAGTGTACTGTACCTTGTACAGTGCCACCGTTGTGACGCCACGGCGCAGATAATGGGGCTCTCTTGTTCAGCAACTCGTCTCATTGATGTAATTTTTCATTTATTTTTTTCTTGTCAAACAGTGAAACAACCTTAACACTACCAGCTCTTTCCGCTTCTGCGCTTGCCCATAACTTTTTTCGACTGGCCTGAATGCGGGAGGAAAGTCTTCCGAGATGCTGTATTTCGTGCCCCTCTAGGTTGGAGCAGTTTTTGAAAATTTTAACCTTATCTCTTCCGTCAACCAGTTTTATAATGACTGGCTGGCACTTTTCCTTAGCTGGTCGCCCAATTCCGTGAATGCGCTCGATTGCAACATCTGGGATTTTGAGCAATGGTTCAAATATATTTTTTATCACTTGTTCTTTACAGGATTGTTAAGGTTCGCCCCGGGGTTCCTTGACACCAAAAATTATTATATTGTTTTTTCGGCTGCTATTCTCTAGATCATCAATTTTCCTAATTAAACCATTTACTTGCGTCTGCAAGTCGTCGAGTTTTGGAGTGTGGGACGTAGTGGTCTGAGTGAGTTCATCCAGCTGGTTATTTATGCTCGTCAGCTTACTGAACGTCTCATCCAAGCGCTGGTTAACCTTGAGCGAGTTTTTTTAAGGTCACCAAGTCGGTTCATAATTTTTTTCAGCATTTCCTCGACGGGGAGTCCCGGGTTGGACTCTACATCACCACAAGGTGACGACAAATCAGCGAAACAGTCATAGGTCGTGCAAAAAGCAAGGACCAGTGGCCGTGGTCTAACTGCTATTTCTCTTTCATTGCGGTCATAAGCTTCTTACAAACCACTTGAGTATGGCACCGCAATACTGCTTTGCAGCTGCAAAACAGCATAGTTCAACATGTTTTAGGTGCAGAGCACTTGAGGGGCTCGTCTTGACGTCGTAGCTCGCTGTAACGGTCGATGTTGAACGACTGCCGGAATCAGGTGGTGCCGCGAGATAGCGGACCCAAGTAGAGCATGGCGTTCCATCGTAGGGCGTCCGGCAGAGGCTTGGAAAACCAAGTGGTTTATATAGTAATTACCGTTCGAAGCTCGTGAAACGCTGGCACTTTTCATACATCTCCCCGTCGTTTAGCGAAAAAAAAAACTGCAGGGCCATTTGACGCAAAATATATGTAATTAACCGGTAGCACCCGCGTTCATTTAGTTCGGGATGCTCTATGGGTTGGTTTGTGCGATAGTAAGCGAAAAAAATTACGCCCACCTCCCCTCGCGGGAACCCTGGTGTGATGCGACGCTGAGGGGGTTCAAGCGCAAGCGGAGAGCAACCGTCGACCGAAAGGCCGCCGGAGAGCGGAACACCGGTTATATGCGCAGCGCGCCCGAAGGAGAGGAGACCGCGGAGAGAGAGAGTACTGCACATGCGCAGCACCGCGCGCAGCGCCGCTCACCGGCAGAGTGAGAGCGCGCTGGGCCGCACGCCCGCAGATGTTGAGAGAGAGTGTTCGCTCTCATCTGGGCACGCGCCGGCGCCAGTGCGTCTGCCGCGGCTATGACGCAACACAATCCAACACAATCTACTTTAATCCAATCCAATCCAAGAGAAGCCAAGCCAAGCCAAGACAATCGAATCCAATCCAATGCCCCTCGCGAGAGAGTGTTCGCTATCGGAGAGGAGAGGGGGTGAGCGGAGGAGATCAATTGCGGACGCCGACGACGACGACGGACGCACGCAGGAAGGACAGGGCTGCCGACAAGAGATGCTCTCAGCGTCGCATCTAAAAAGTGGCAGTGCAACCCCGGCAAGTGCGGGAGGAAATGCAAGCCCAAAAAGAACAGAACTTCTGCTGGCGCTGTTTCAGGCAGGGGGCGCACGAGCACTACGGAGGCGGCAAATTTGAATTGTTCTGGGTGGTGGCAGTGAGCGGTTAACGGCGCTACAGCCCATTATGGCGAATCATTTTCTCTGCACTTCCGTCAGCTTTCACGTTCAGTGGAACGGCTTTAGTTTTTTTATGTAGGTGACAGAGCGCATTGGCTTGAATAGGTAAAAGTTTGAAAGAAATCGAAGATGACCTTTTTTTTATTGGCTTTCAAGATACTGTCAAACCCGCTTATAACGAACTCAGAAGGTCCACGAAAAGTGGCCGTTCTATTAATAGTTCGTTGTCTATGGACTCGCCCTTTAAAACGCGCGCCAATTAGGGGACATTTCGAACAACACTTTCGGTGACAAATTAAGCCTGTTCGCGTCATGAAGAGATGCCCGCTGCTTGCTTACCAACGAACTAAACTGTGTTTGCGTCGAAACTGCCTCTACCGGTGAAATGGCGGCGAAAAACTCATTTTGCAAGGCTTCAAAATCTCCACTGGTCGTAATGGCTTCGATAGCTATCAGCCGCGAAGGCTGAGAGTATTAGGAGCTGCGTCGCTTCGGCCGGAGAAGAGCGGAGTTCGAAAGTTTGAATGTCAACTAGATTCGTTATCGGTAACCGCGCCGACGAAGTGTCGGCGAACCGCGACCTCTATATCGCAGTTAAGTAACCCACAGGCGGTTTTTGCAGTGCGCGGTGCCGCGTTCACGTCCACTCGGGCGGCGTGAAGGTCTACACTGGCTATATGTGCGGCAGTGGATACGGAGTGGCGGGCAATGTTCATTTATAGCCACTGGCACATGCTTAAGATTGTAAATTGTTCAAAATTATTTACCGCTAACCCGGAGTACAATTAGGGCCGCTAATTACCACAACAAGACAATTAAATTTATGCTTACCCGCCGCGGTGGCTCAGTGACTAAGGCGTTGCGCTGTTGAGCGACGCGTGTTGGATTCGCCGTCACGGCGGCCGCTTTTCTGGTGCAGGCGAAAAGCAAAAACGCCCGTGTGTACGAGATTTCGGCGCACGTTAATGACCCCCAGGTGGTCAAAATTAATCCGGAGGCATCTACTACAGGGCGCCTCGCCGCCTGCGTTGCGTTGGCGCGTTAAACCCTACAGTCAATCAAATAAATCAATTTATACTATTTCTGTCTTCCTCACTGCCATTCTTCGTCTGGAAAAATGCCTGGAGAGTGAGTAACGTCGGTCTCGGCGTCCGAAATCTGCGGGCGGTAGCATCCGATCTGGGATACCTTCGTCGCGGTTGCACTGCTACGGTAAATGCACCAGCATGCCTCCTCTCTCACGCTTAAAAAACTGTTTGGATTTTTTTTAAAACTTTGTATGCGCCATATTTTTACCGTGAGCGTGTCGGAAGTGCTCGTTGTAAAATCAGGACGCTTTGACAAATATTCGGTATATCTGGACGCAGTTTCAATGGGTAGCATAGAAACGTCGTAAGTGCACCGAAATAGCGTCATTATAACTGATAAATTGTTATATCCGAGATCTTTATAAGTGGGTATTATTGAATACCAAAATGCCTTACCTAGCTGCAGTAGAGTGCTTTTTTTTTAAAATATAACCGTCTTGACCACATAAAATAAAATTTGCACGAAGATTGAAAAATAACAGACAAATAGCACTGAAAAATTTTAACTACCTAGCTTGTTTAGTTGCAGACGAAAACGGCCCGTCATTTGGGGAATTTTAAAAATTTGGAATTTTGAACAAAAGAAATTCGCTTTGGCCCCAATCACGAATACCGTAAAAAATCTGGTGGTACTGAAAGTCTTTACATAAAAATAACTAGGGCGATAGCTTCAGTAGGTTTTGTTTTATAGTGGTAGAAGTTTTAAATTTCCCGCGAGCTATTCAGCGCGCCGGGGACCCGACCTGACTTTGGCAATTTGTTTGCGGAAGGGAAATTTTTTTTTCCACAAAGCAACTTCGCATATGTTTTCCCCATGTGCACAAGGAGCTATATATACAAAAATGTCGTCGAAATCAAATATGTCGACTGGACACGCCCGGCTGATGTCTCGTGAAAACACCCTTTAGAGCAAATTCTATTTCGCTGGGCCCACTGCGACTGCACACGAGCGACGCGGCAAAAACAAGGCTCGGCAACCACGCAGATGATTTCCCATCTCAAGCACACAAGCTTGTTTAAAAAAGCCTCGAGTTTTCACGTTTCTGCTTTGCCGCACCCCATCATTACTGACTGTTTGGCGGACCAAAGAAACACATCTGCGTTCGCACTGCTATTGCTTCACGTAACCTGTCACTGATTGCACCGATTTCATCTGTAGGCCACTGTGTCGCAGCAATAGAGTTGAATCTTTTCTTTAAAAACGTTGACCTTCAGTCGCAATGTAAATGCTTTTGTAAGTAGTATACTAACGTGGGCTTCAGACAAGCTGAGAAAGTGTGGTTTCTTTTAATTATTTTTCAAAGATGTAACTTTTTGAGAGTAAACAGAACACTCACGCTACATTTATTGCATATATTTGTGCAACGTTGCTTTTCGAAATAGGACTTCAAGAAAAAGGACGGGTAAGATCCGTTCGAAAATCAATGGCAACAACAGAATGTGAAAATTGATTCCTAGCTACTGTACTTTGTTGCTTCTTGTATACACGGCTACTTTTTTTTAGTGTGGTTGCTCATGAACTTGGATTCAGCAGTCGAAGAGTTGCGGTAGCCCATGTACGATCTGATGTAGAAGTTGATGAATAGACACAGAATAAGGAACGTCTGTGCATTCGCAGTGTGGACGACTGGCCTGGGAAAGCCACACTCGACAAATAGTGGTACGGACATATGCACGATGATGATCAAGAACTGAACAATCTGTAGCGTCGTCAGGTACTTTTTCCACCACAGGTACTTCTGCATGCGGGATCCGAAACTTGCCAAAAAGTAATACGTGTACATGACGATGTGTACAAAAATGTTGAGCGCCAGGCCCAGTGCGGGCTGGCCTTCGGGTGCAAACCGCGCAAAGAACCAGATGTTGATCACGACGATGGTGTGGTGGATGACGTGTAGCTGAGTGACCTGGTTGAACTTCTTGCGGAGCACGAAGAACACAGTGTCCAGGAGGTCTGCGTATCTACACATGATGACTATCCATCCGTACCTGTAGTACTTGAGGTGATTCTCAGGGGAGTGGCCGGTGAGGCCTTGGCAGAGAAGGCTGTATGTCCCACCGGGAAGGTAAGTCGGGATGAGGACGATTACGAGCATCACCATGTTCACGAGGACCATGGCGACATTGTAGACACGGATGATGTTGATGATTTGGAATGGTTCCCTTTGCTTCATCCATCGTGGTCCGGCGACTTTGACGAAGTACAGGTAGGAGATGAGCATGAGAACCACGAAAAAAGGGTTCAGCACCAGCGGGTAGTGACGTGTCCGGGGATCAGAAATGGAGTCTAGCTTGTCCAACAGCGCCACTGGGTGCAAACTGGACCACATATTTGTCCTGGGTTTAACCTGAAAAATAAAAAATTGATAGTTACGTTTTTTGTTCCCGGTTTAACGGCACAGGTGTATTTCTCTTTTCTTGGTGTTTACTACGCGAATAGCTGGGCAACTGGTAATATGCATCACGCATCTGATTGCTGTTTCTTATAGACGGTCTCGCTGTTTGTAAACAAACATGACTGCGGCGAACGGTTCGCCCCAGAAGACTTCCGGTGCGGCACTTCCGGTAATGGTTTCTAATGGTCGCGGCCGTCACGGCGGTGTTTGCCTGGTGTGTTTGAATTTGTTGCTGCATTATTTCTGGCACATTCCTTAAGATGTGTTTACAGCGATGTCTAGCGACTACATGACTACTACTGTGACAACACTATTACCAACGTCGTAATAATGAACACCGCTTTTTCACATAAGAAGGGGTGTGTGCGGTACGCCACTTCACATAAACGGAACCTACGCTTCATCACGCGTATTTTAGGCTGCATAAAACGGGCTAGTTAACACACTCAAACGTTGGCACACATTACGATAAATCGCTTTCTACTGCGCCTGTGTCACAATGGGCAGTTTTGATATAGATCGGCGCCGATCGGAATCGGTCACGATCTAAGGTGTTCAGTGTGACTGAGATAACAAAACGTACTCATTATGTGATGACGTCAGGTGCGGCTGAGTCACGAGAACAACTATTGTTTACTGACTAGTACACTATTCATGAATCAAACTTTCAAGTTAACCCGCTTACATGTAGTCCGCGCTCACACGGAAAGGTAAATTAGCTGGGGTGCGACGATTTCCATTGGCGGCAACACGACAAACTACGAGTCAGTTGCTCGCACCGATGAAAACCCAGTCGCAAGCGTCGCTCTTATAAAAAGCAAATGTAACGGCGCCACTGTAATTAGCAACAAAACGTGGGCAGCGCGGCTACCTTGGTGTCCCGAGTGTTGCTTCGAACAATACACATCCCTGATAATTAAGCCTCTAACTACAAGAAACACCTTTACAGTGTATTTTCGGCGTAGCATGAAGCTTTGCTGTCCAACTAAATCGTCACCGCGGTTACTGTTATGGATGGAACACGAAGGCGTCCGACGTGATCCTTGTAATTGGGGACCTTAGACTAACGTCTGAGCATCGCCTCTGTGCAATTGAAGCACACGTTGGGCTTTACTTCCTTTTGATGAAGTGGGCAGAACAAATCTGCGCGCTCTTTGTGGGAGCCCAGTTTTTCCTCGTGATAGCTGCAAGCCAGGTGCTGCTTCTGCCTTCATCTCTCGGGAAACAGAACGTTATGACTTCCGATAGCAAATTTGCTCCGGAAAGCAGACTGCACCCCGGCACAACACAGCAGTGTCTGAGTCGCGAGCGCTTCATCGGAATAATTTTATCCGCCGAAATTATCGAAACACAAGCAGCTGCCGCCACCAACGCAGGCTGAAACCACGGCAAAACAATGTAAACAGGAAGCTTTCTAAGGCACGTTTCCGGTGAACGCACAATGTTGCCAGAGAGTGACGAGCGCTGGCGAAACCGTGTATAGGTACCACATCAGCTTATTCAAAACGGGTGGTTTTAAAGATGGCGCTATCCATTGGGTGGGACAAATTTAACATTTCAATTGCCTTACGGCGCCAAATATCAAGCCTTATAATTACGGCGTGCAATAATAGAAGCCTCTTATGCATTTGTATGAAACTAGGGCCCTATTCTCGACTACACAAATTGCCGGCATTTCGCCCATGTTTTTTTGCGTAAGCACGACGTAAGCAATCAGTGACGTGCTGCACCTATAGCTAAGACGACATGCAGTGTAATTTGACGAGTCCCTCATAAAGATCGCTACCAAGGTATCAAATATTGTGCAAGAAAGATATAAAAACACTTGGCATGTACTATAAAAATTAAGACGGTAGCTGAGGCTGACAAGAAAAACACATTTCTGGAGGTCAAGTTTGGCGCCAACACCACAAGGCGATCGAGTAACGTTGATCCAAAAGCGAGCGAAAGGCGGATGTCGAGCTAAAGAACATCACACAATTTTTTTACCGTATCTATTTATTTCTTTCAATCGCTTTTTTTAACATAGCTGGGCTCTCTGCTTCAATGCAAGCTTTGTTGCGTTATCACCTTCCCTGCCGCCACCGCCGCCACGCCATCGTCTGCTGCTATGTTACAAGTTTATGACTTGATCAGAGAAAAAGACGGCCGCTACCGTCGCTTCTATGACACATAAGAGCAGCGAAGCGCTACGCCTGATAACCGCGGACCGCACCGATGTCGCCGATTCACTCATTCGTCAAGCTCGACTGCAATCACCGCTGTAATGAACTAAATAGTCACTTTTCATTGTTATTTTTCTCTTGAGTTCGATCATGTGACCCAACAGCTTACTAAGACAAGTATGGACAAATGCCATGCATTGGGTTCTCTTTGTCATGGAAAGCCTTGTACTGCCCTCTCATGTTGCGGTTACGCCAAACAAACAATTTTTATTTCATTGCCAAACATAAAAGCAAAATACGGCATGTTATTTGTATGTTCCATGATCGCTGACTTCGAAGCAGTTGAAACTATAATTTGTTTCGGTAGGAAACATGCTCTAAACAGCGCGCATGCGAAACTGCGCCTGCTGCAAATAGCCGCACATTTCGCGGCGCCGTAAGCCGGGGCAATATTGTGCCCTATTTTGCTTGTATTTTGCGACAAAAACAGCCGCCATTTTCAAGCTGTTACGTAGCATTACGTCACTTTTACGCAGGCTGAAGTTGCCAATGCATGACGTAATCGTTCCCGCCAACTGTTTAAATTACGTCACGCCCTCCCAGCCAATCACAGAGGAGGTGTGTATTACAAGCAGTTTGTTGTTGAGTAGCAAAGACAGGCTTACGTTGTCATGTCCGCTGCATTTAGTCTGGTTTTTCATTCCCGGCCAAGAATTATGCGCCTTTAGTAACGAGAAATAAGGCAAACTTTAGAACTGGTGTCTGTAGACGACATGAAACGTCAAAATGACGACAGCACACACAACCGCTTTGTCAACCGGAAGCACGTTACCAAAATTGAAAGCCAATTAGAAAAGACTTCCGGAAAATTGCCTGAATTGCCGGCAATTTGTGCAGTCGAGAATAGGGCCCCTAGTGTCGCTAGATAAAATGCAGAGTACCGTCACTGAGGCACGCAAGGGAGCAACGGCGGCCATTTTGTTGTTGATCAGTGTTGCCATATTGCCGCTTCTGCGGCCTCACCGCTAATTTAGACAGGGTCATTTGTAAACAACATTGCCGAAGACGCAGAAACACGGCATCTTCGAACACACTTCTGCAGCTGAAATGAAATGAAACTTAACATTATAGTAATTAGAGATCTTCTAAAGGCTCGGTTATCAGTACTTAGCGGCAGAATAAAAGACACCATTCGCTGTTCTTGGCAGCGGCGGAAGGCTTCCGGATGGACCGGTCAGTTACAAATATTAGATGCGACTGCATCTCATTCGCTCGCCTTGTCCATGCAGCGTCGGCGTCGTTGTCGTCCGCCCCTCCCCCATTCTCCTCGCCGCGCGAGCTGCGCTCTCCGCCGCTCACCCGCTCTCCTCTCCGATGCCCCTCTCTCGTCCACACCCCTCCCCCTACACTTTAAGAAAATAATAGTTAGCGGCGCCCGGTTTCGATCCCACAACCCTGTGGACGGAACGCGAGGTACATGGTGCTCTTCCCACTGCGCCACAAAACCTTTTTTTTTCTTTATAACATGGGAGAATGCCTTCAGACGTTGCAGTACGAGGAATACAAGCAAACAAAAGAATACACTGACGAAACCGACCCAGAATCAAATGCTACGAACGCGCCTTATATCCTTGGCTCATTCAAACTACGTCAAGAAGCTACTGATACAACGCATGATGGGGCAATGATTAACACTTGCAATAAAAGAAAAGAAGCTCCCACTTACAGCAACAATGATGGAGTAAAGGTCGTTGCGACAGCGAAGCCCCAAGCATACCACTTAGAGAGATTGACCAAGATTGGCCAATAAAACATAATAATAATCATAAAACATGATAATCATACGCGTTCCCGACACCTTTCACGCAATTTCAGAATCAATCCAACGGAAACACCAAGTGAACCCCACGATGCGTCGCATCTACATCTGCGCCCACCTCGCGGGGAGGTGGGCGCAATTTTTTCGGACTCGCAAGAGGCCTGTGAGCACTTTTTGAAGAGACGAGTAAGCTACCGTGCACTCCGTATACTCTTCCAGGCTAAAGGCGGCGTACCCCAACTCCCTGAGAATCTACCTAATATCCAACACACGGTCTTGTGGGCCCCGGCGCACTCGGAAATAGAGGGTGACATAGAGGTACCTCGAGGCTGTACTACACACCGACCGCCGGACGATTCCGACCTCAAAGAACACACGCCAGCCCCACCAAGGATTGCTACGCCACATTGGTATATTACGGTGGTATGAGAAAAATATACCCACCACCACACGAAACCTTGGCGAGGGCCCAGGACACCGACTGGAGACCGCTGCAGAGAGGCACACACCAAAACTTCAACATACTCAGCAGTATTTACTCGAGTCAAAGTGCAGACGCGTACCCATTGTGTCAAAAAACGCACCCTCCCCCACACCAAATGGGAATGCCAAAGCGAAAGGGCTGTCCCCCATATTAAAAACACGTAATGCGTAGGAATAGGAGGCACTGCTGGCCAGCGACTGCTGTGAAGACCAGATCGGTCTGATTCAGCGGGTACGCAAAGCATCAGAGGCCGTTGGAGACCTGGGCCAAGGGTACTCCCCATGTTGACTCCGTCAGGAACTGTAGCACGTTGCACAAAACCCCGCTGGAGTGCCGCCCAACCACTAAAAAAATAATAATAAGCGTGTTCCCAGTCCTAGTCTCAGGGCAGCAGCAGCCGTGTGCGAAAAGGCGTAAAAGGGCAGACTGAAAATGAAATAAATGCCTCCGTGCGGCAGAAAGGAAAACTGCTAAGCGCGCACTCAAATGCCTTGACTGCTGCTGGAAAGTGTTGATTCTGAGTTCAAGTCCACTCTTTTAGCTGTGGCACTGTTACTGGCCGTAGGTATGCCATTCCAGGAAAAAATAAAAAGAAAATGCGGAGTGCTCATGAGCGCGTTCTGCGCGGCGACCGCCTAGCGTTCTCGCCATGCGCAGTGGCTTTAGCAAAAATAAAACTGGCAAAAACCCCGAGGAACGAGAAAATGGCGAGCGCTCATGTGCGCATGCCTCGCGACGACCGCCGATTCCCCGCCTCGACCAGTGGATTTCACAAAAAAGCTCCAGTGCTGTCGTCACGCAACCGCGCATATAAAAAAACTCCAGCGCTAATGCTACCCTACGATTGCTACCCTACCATTGCTACCCTACCGCTAATGCTACCCTACACCCTACCATTGTCCCTGAAGAAGAAAGTGTATGACAGCTGCATCTTATCGGCACTCACCTACAAGGCAGAAACTTGGAGGCTCACTAAGAGGGTTCAACTTAAATTGAGGACGACTCAGCGGGCAACGGAGGGGAAGATGATAGGTGTAACATTAAGGGACAAGAAGAGAGCGGAGTGGCTCAGGAAACAAACGCGTGTTAAGGACATATTAGTAGAAATTAAAAGAAATGGACCTGGGCAGGGCGTGTATGCGAAGGCAAGATAACCGTTGGTCATTAAGGGTAACAGAGTGGATCCCTAGAGAAGGCAAGCGTTGCAGGGGGCGGCAGAAAATTAGATGGGCAGATGAGATCAAGAAGTTTGCGGGAAAAAATGGGCGCACTTAGTACTGGACCATGGTAATTGGAGATTAATGGGAGAGGCCTTTGCCCTGCAGTGGGCGCAGATAGGCTGGTGATGATTATGGCGATGATGATGACACCCTGCTTTTTAGAGGTCACTGCGGCGGCCGCATTCTCTAGAAGCCATTATGGACAATTGGAGATGTGGCTACAAGTGTGCCACTCCTTCCTGATATGACTTGCTGATCCATGGGTAAGAGCTGTTGGAAGTCCACATTGCTGGGGATGACTTAGCATCCACCATTCACCGCGAAAAAGAAGACGACCTTTTCGAAACATATGACAACGATTACTAGCACCGTGGCCATGCAAATAAACAATCTTACTGAAGCTTAACTATCTTCCAGGAAATGCTCACCTACAACAGCGTCGCCATTAAAGTCCTGCGCGTGAGTGGAAGCTTCCCTGAATTCTTATAGTCGGGCTGGTGGCTCGGTATATCTTGTGTTGCTCGCCACGTCGCACCGGCGTCGTCGCTTCCGAGGTAGTCGTGCGCATGAGCAGAATCTTCTTTTGCTGCACCTGTGCAGGCAACGCAGCAGCTCTCTCAACCTAATCAGGCGTGGTTTTAAAAATCCTAGGCACTGTGGCAGAAAGGAAAACTGCTTAGCGCACACTCCAATTCCATGACTGCTGCAGGAAAATGTCGATCCGTGGTTTCCGTACGCTCTTTATAGTCAGGCTGGCGGTTCGGTAGGTCTGGTGTTGCTCGCCAGGCCGGTGGAGGGGACGCAGCAGCTCTAGGAATTGAACCAGGCGTGACTAGCGTGATTCGAGGAACTGTGGCAGAAAGGAAAACTAGTTAGCGCATGCTCCAATGCCGCGACTGCTGCTGCAGCCATTGCCAACTATATGAACGCGTTCGGGATTGCGTACTACGGTGTTGCAAGACCATTGCGCGAAGGCCTGCTTAAAATCGCATTTTTATTGACACTATTTTTTGTGGGCTTTTTACGGATCACATGTCCACCGTTAATTATCGTTCATGACGTAAGTCGTCGGTATGTATGGGCTGGTATCCTTGAGGCGTAATCCATTCACGCTTCCTACTAAAGGCAGGGAAACATGAAAAGTGGACTTTACGTGTTGGGCCGAACGGCTCGATACAGATTGCGCATAGAAAAGATATTTTTTGATGATTAGGTTCAACGCGCCGACGCTACACAGGCGATGAGGCGCGCCGTAGTGCAGGGCTCCGAATTAATTGGGACTGCCTGGGCAAGGACAATAAGCTTTGCACTAGCAAGCTCGAAGTTACTTACACAGATGTGTAGCAGTATTTCGCCGACTAGTATATTTGCAAATAACCAAGAAGCATTTCCATTAATTACGAACGGGATCCTGCTGTTCGGGAGAGAGATAGACAGACATTTATTGTAGTAATGAGTACAAAAGGTGTGCAAAAAACTGCTGCATCAATTCATCAAGCATTTCCATCGACTACGAATGGGATTATGTACTTAAAAATGTATGCACAAAACTGTCTAACCAAAAGCAACTTGGTTGCTATATTTACCATACATTTGTAATTTACGTATTAATCGTACCTAAAGAAACGTATATGCGCTTTCACAGTACGTCGCTCAACAATGTAATTTTTAGGTCAAGTCTTTATGTCAAGACGCCATAAATGTAAAGAGCACAAGGAGATGTTGCAGGGGTCTACGTGCTACACCATATGCACAGATTTTATTTCGGTCCGCGCAGATTACTTTCAAAGCGTAGCTCTAGAGTCCCCGCTAATTCCGTTGTACGCCTACATGCCCCGCAGGAAGGCCAGCTTTCTTTGACGATGATGATGAATAATCGTGGGTGAAGTGAAAGGAAAAGACCGCCTCCTGTAGCCGGAATTGAACCTGAGTCTTTCGCGTTATGAAACCGGCGTCTGTCCGATTGCTGCACTTTGACATGCTCGAAGCTAATGCCAAGCAGCAGGTACCGATTCCCGCCGTACAGCTCAAACCCAAACGCTAAACATACGGAGTGCCCTCCCAAGAGTTGCTGTGGATATTATAGAGAAGGGTGCGTACCTCCAGATTAGCACATACTCGCCGCGTGGATTGGCCAACCAAAGAATCCATCACTAGAAAACTTCGGGTTGAACCATCGTCGTCGTTAGACGGACAGCTGCATGCTGTTGTTCGTGACTTGAAGTTATGAGCGTCCCTCGGGTATACCCAATAAAAAGAAACGTTTGAAAAAACGTACTTACATATTAATATGTATTACGCGCATGCAATTACGTACTAGAACATTTGCCTTATAAGAAAAGAGGAGAACATGCGCACCGAATTAAGGGCCAGACCACAAATTGCGAGGAAAACACGTAAGGTGAGGCCCCCGAGGGTACGCCGGAAAGTACAGCCGAGATGGAACGAACGACGTGCGTGTATACCCACCCAGACGGAAGGCCAAGTCTTGCCTGAACGTCCAACGAGATGGAGAGTTCTGAAAATTTTGTCCTGTTATTTTCATGTTTTCATGTAATTTTCATGTCCTGTACGGTTCATGTTATCAAATGCTGTCGACGGATGTTATGACTCCAGAGTTTAACTGAACGCTGCTTCACCAAAGCATTTTATTTACTTAATGATAAGTATTTCAATTATATTGTCGCTTTTATGTTTGAAAAATTATATGTTCAGTACAAGTTTAATTAGACCGAGGAATATGTATTTTATAATGTGCACAGGAGTTCATCTATATTGTGGGGATGTAAGGAAATGACGACACCACTTATGGATTGTTATGGAAACAGAAGTGGTCGCGAAAGAGGGATAACTTGCTGCCGACGTGTATCAGAAAATTTAATCGCAAAGGAGGAGTTCAAACAACGCAGGGAGAGCTTTTGAGAGAGGCCTTTCTTCGTTCAACAGTGGGAATGAATAGGATAGGAAGATGATTATGATGACGGCAACGACAGCACTAATCATGATGCATACATTTAAAGCATCACCACATTTTATTAAAATTTGGTTATAATTTATGGTTTATTTTGGGGATGAAGCCTGACTTGTTAGCCTGTGCTACATATTTTTAAAATCACGTTTTGAAGTTCTCGCCTCCCATAAAAATGTGGGGAAATATGCGGACGCGAAATTCGAGCAATTTGGCATGACATAATTTATCAGACCGAGAATGAACATACGCTTATTCCAAGTGAATAAAAACCGAAAAATCTCCGCAGCTTACACTAGTGGTGCAAGGCTGGAGAAACAGTAGAGCTTAAGGCTGACCTATCTTCTCCGGACGTTGACAGCGTATCACAGGAGATAGAGAGCTGCCCGACCCAAGCGGTCAAAGGCTGTTTTGGACGGCACTGTAATGCGAAGACCATTAAAGGGACCCTGCAACACTTTTTTCAGTTTTCTTTGAAATCTCAAATGCTTGCACAACCCAACACACTTAGTACTTACTCAAATGCTTGCACAACCCAACACACTTAGTACTTACATCTGGGGGTCGCAAAGTACCTCATCCAAAAATTACTTCTATACACCCATCAGATACTTGTAAACTCGCTCATCAGATTTTTCTGTCTTTCCCGGTCTTGACGTTCTTCGACGGCTCGAATTACGTCACTAAGGCCATGTAGCGGCTGTTGGACAGTTTTCCTTTATTTGTAGCATTGAACGCTTCTCGATAACAACTTAAAAAAAGTCACAAAACAAACCAGAAATGGAAGGGGTATCTGTTGCGACGAGCAAATCACGCAGTGCCGCTAGGTGCTGGCGATAACTATAGCTTTTGCAGTGGCTCCAGGTGTGAAGGAAAGAGCAAAAGCGCTCATCGAAAGTGTTGCAGCGTCACTTTAAAGTATGTACAGTGCTTTATTCAGTAGCAGTCGTCGTCATTCGTTTCGTCGTCGTCTTCTGACGGCGCAGCCGCGTAAGGCAAATGCTCTTGTAGCGCACCTTCGCGTCGGTAGACCTCCACTTCTTCGTCAGGTGGTCCGGTGCACGTCTACACATGTGGATTGTGAAGGCCAGGTGGCCGTCTACACGAGTGGATTGTGAAGGAATGGCTTGACATGTTCGCCGTCATCGTCTTCCGCGCGGCGGACCCGTACAGTGTCGGTCAATACACGAAGACGACGAAGGCGGGAGCTCTTCATGTAGCGTAAGCCCACGCGCAGGCCTGGACGACGCCGAGCGGTCCCCGTGAGGCACGCGTTCACGTGCGCTGAAGGTTTCCTTTGTCCGTGGGACGGATTTGGATCGGCCTTAGCAGTTCTGCTGTTAATATCAATAAATATGAAGAAAAAAATAAGAACACGCCAATACAGTATCCTTAAGTCCTAAGTGGTAAGGTAAAAGGAAAACAACGAAAAACGTGAGAAGTTCAAACTTTTATTAGTTATCATGAGGGAACAAATCATAGAATGCAGAGAATTATTAGCTTGGCTAGATACCAAATCAAACGAATTAGGCGTAGCGGAAGGCCTGAATCACCATGTGTGTCCATCAGTCGGTTGTGGCGTTGAGCGGGACGGTCTCGGTCAAACATGGGGCTGTGTCACTAGTAGAAAAAGAACAGAAAACTGTCGTGTAGCACTAAGCTCGTCTACCACCGACGATGACGAAGATGGGGGGGGGGGGGCAGGCAGGCTGGCAAGAGCTATCATATCTCCTGGCTAGTAGGTCAATCGCCGACATCTTGTAAATATAGCGCTCACCCCCAACAATCGTTCACGTAATGTGTCCTACCGCCACGTAGCAATGTAAACACATTTAAAACGATGATGACAAGACACAAATTTTCACTGAACAAGCTTATATCCAATTAAAAGGGAAATAGAAAAATCTGGAAACACGCACGCAAGCCGCACGCACCCCCCCCCCCCACAACACACGCACACACGTGCGCACGCACACGCGCGTGTACACTGGCACACCCAGACACAGACGCAGATACAGACTCAGAAACAAACAGACAGACAGATAGACAGACAGACAGATAGACAGACAGGCAGGCAGGCTCCTAGGGCGTCCGCAACGAACGTCTGTTGTGTGCGGTTTCTAGTTCATAATGGAGAGACTTTCAATTTCTCCTGACCTAGGTCGTTTTGTCATTGCGAGGCTTGCGTTTGTCAATAGCGTTCGTAGCCGCCTCAAATTTTACGACGGAAATCACGGGTTGCAGACGAATATTTAATTTAAAATTGGCGTTTGATTACACGATGTAATACATGTGATAATGCAGACGTTTTCACAAATATATTGCGGTAGTGGGTATTGAATGTAATTGTAGAGTTCTTGGGAGATTCATTTAATAGTAAGAGCCTGACTATCCAAGGAGGTGAACAACTAAGCCTGAATATCCACCCAGATGGAAGATCCACCGAGTCAGAAGATCCAATCGAGCCTGACTATCTAACGGAATGAAAGGTCCGTCGAGACAACAGATGCAATCGAGCATGATTATCTAACAAGAGGGAAGGTCCACTTTTTGATCTTTCGTCTCGTTGGATCTTTCTTCTCGTTGGACCTTTAGGCACTGAATCTCCGAACACCACATTGCTTTCTTGCCGCGAACAGCGCTGGCAGTTCACCCGCCGCCTCTGTGTCGGCAGCACTGCGGAGGATGGGGTCGACGATGTCGAGCTGAAGCCTCAGCGTCCGCCCGAACCTACAGCCCGCCCATTGATGGCGGTTTTGCGAAGCCGCATGGCTGGAAGTTAAATAAACATTGTCTTAAATCAAAGCTACATGCGCCCGTGTCTTCATTGCTCGGTGCCAAGGGGAACGCAAAGCGCCGCATGATTGCGTAACACAGTCCAGAAACACTTTATTATACCCGTGTGCTAAACCTCAAGATAAACATCGTTGTCGCCTCTTTCCAGCTATGCTCTTGAACCATCTCCGCAGTATGTAAGGGCTTCATATGTTTGTCGTGCTCTCTTTATTCACCGCGACAAGTGTTTGATAGTGTTTAAATAAAAAACATGGGGCTGAAAACAAATTCGCACATGCAATTCGATTAAACGAAAACGAAAATCCTGGGACAGTAACCTAACAAACACAAAATGCATCAACGAGATTTTAAGGAAGATATGGGCCCTTATCGGTAGGATGACCATCCAAACCGCATTGTGTTCCTGTGACCAAAGGTCTTCACTTTTTGTTTTTGAGAAGTGAAATGTTTATAAGTATTCATTTTGCACGGGTCAAATTTGGGTGAATACGTCGGCAGTTTTTACGCATTTCAAGTTGATGAACTCAGTTTCGTCTCCATTAGCTGTTTACAAAATCAAGGAAACACCTAGAAAGAAACAAAAATCGGAGTAGTTGGTGAGGAGGCAGAGGAGGTGGAGAGTTCTTTATGTACAGACCAAACAAAAAGTGAATCAATATCGGCATACAATAAATGGAAAGAAATTGAGACTGTGTTGAAAGAGAAAGTTGAAACGGTAACTAGCTCGAGGGAGAAAGAAATGTACAGAGATTGTATATATATATATAGATAAGGCGGATGACACATTGAAAGAGCAAGAGAGCGAGAGAGAGGGGGAGAAAAGGAGGCAGGGAGTGAGGGAGGGAGGGAACGGTGTAGATACACAGGTGAACACAGGGAGCGAGGAGAGAGAGAGCTGAGAAATAAATCGAAACACTTCTTACAGCAGAGTCTGCAACTTCCAGTGAGGATGAAACAGTGGGAAAACAAATAATTTACAAACGAATATAAGAATGACATGCCCCCGAGTACGCAGATATACGCGAGAAAAAGAAACGCAAGAAAGGAGGAAACCCTGTACCAAAACAGAGTAATAGAACACCTAGTATCTTAAGAAACGATGTAGTACCACAGACGGGTTTGCTTTGAAACATCACAACTGCCATCAGAATCACAACGCCCCATTCTCAACGTAACAACTCTCCAGCCACTCCTGGGGCTGAAAAAAAGGGGACATATTTCATTTTTCACGCAGCCTTGACATAGGTGGCTCATGACCACAGAAAATGGCAGAGCTTAGCTCCATTTCTCACGGCCGTCACCCCTCGCAATCGCTTCTATTGGTTAAATGAGAGCAAAGCGCTTGCAATAGACAAAAAGCATTTAATGGTGTTTCCGTCATCGAGAATACTGACTGGTGAATTTGTATATCCTGTTTTATACAGGACAATGCAAGTTTATACCCCCTCGAGAAGTGGTTTGCGTAACAGACCACAAGTTTGCCCAAATTGTTCTCACACCAAAACTTTCGGGAAGGGCCAAGCTCATGTATTCTCGGAGGTGGCTGAGCAAGGTTGATATCTGCAGTTTCGCACGGAATACACCTAAAAAGACTATAATAAAAAATAATTAACTAAAACTTTGATGGTCTTTAATGCGACATTTCTTGAGCCTTTGTTTCTATTCAGAAATTGAAGTAGGGCTTTCACAAAGTTTGTGCAGTGTTTCAGGCAGTTGGAACAACGTACGGTCTTAAGTATAGCTGAGCAAAGCTTGCCGTTTACACGACTGAGGTGCGGAAATTATAATCTTGGCGCAGTTGTTTATTTGCACTGCACTGCGCCTGTGCTTATCAGAACGACTCTTTTAAGAATAGCGCAGCTAGAGGTCAAGTATGTACATTGTTTATTTCCACGTTGAAATTCTACAGTTTTTGTTAACGGGGGATAACATCTGTTATCCACTCCTTGCGTATTTCCTGTGACGCACAGGGCGTTACTGTTTTCATCACAGAATTTATGGATTCACATTTAATGATTGATTTCAATATTTCCACCATGTTAACGCCCACAACACGTAAAACAAATTTGTGGCTCTAAATAGGAACACTCATCGAGAAAACGGCTATTTTTTTCATTTAAAGGTTTCCTAGGACGGTTTCGCGTGGCCTCTTTTCCTATGCCCTTTTACTCAACCTTCCCATTTTTTAATGGCGCACCGCTATTCTTTTCGCCGACGTGAGTGGCCCCTTTTGTCGTTGTTGGTCGCTGGTGTCGGTTGGGGTATGCCTTCACGTAGAAGTTAATGAACAGGCCGAGAACAAGGAACGTCTGCACGTTGCCAATGTACACTACGTGTCTCGGAAAGCCACAGTCTACAAACAGTGGTATGGACATGTGCACGATGATGATGAAGAACTGTACAATTTGTAGCGTCGTCAGGTACTTTTTCCACCACAAATATTTGTGCATTCGGGGCCCGAAACTCGCCAAGAAGTAGTAAGTGTACATGACTATGTGCACGAAGATGTTGAGTGCCAGACCCAGCGCTGGCTGTCCCTCGGGGGCGAAGCGCGCGTAGAACCATATGTTGACCACCACGATGGTGTGGTGAATGACGTGGAGGTGAGTCACCTGGTTGAACTTTTTCCGTAGAACAAAGAATACAGTGTCGAGGAGGTCGGCGTAGCGCCAGGCGATTAGAATCCAGGCATGCTTGTAGTATTTGAGGTGGTCTTGGGGGAGTATCCTGTTATTCCCTGGCACCATAGACTGTAGGATCCGCCAGGTAGGTAAGTGGGGATGAGGAGGACCACCAGGGAGACGCAGCTGACGAATACCATAGTGATGTTGTAGATGCGAATGATGTTGATTATTTGAAACGGTTCCTTGTTCTTCATCCATCTTGGACCTCCAACCTTTGCGAAGTAGAGGTAAGCCACCAGCACTGGAAATACGAAGAAAGGGTTGAGAACAACGGGATAGTCTCTTGTCCTGGGATCAGATATGGAGTGGAGCTCTTCAAGAAGAGTTGTCGGGCTCAGGCTCAGCGCCATGCCGCTCCGGCGTCCCGGGACGACCTGAAAAACATGACACCCATGAATAAAAAATGCAAATTATGAACAGCTAAGAAAACTGCAGAAACGGCTGATTAGAGTCGTATATCCGTTGGGATATGTTGCGGTGAATTAGGGCTTGGCGAGGACTAATGAAGCATTACCACAGAGCCCAAGAATAACCTTTAGCGGAAGCGTGAAGCTATAGGTAAAAAATCATTGGGGAAATTTTTTTCATAAATTGGCTGCTTCTTTAGCGCTTGGCCTGTCTTTTGACATTTCGGTTAATCAATCAAAGTTAAAGCGTAGTTAGCAATGTGAAAGAAAATCTGGAATTAGTAAATATGTAGAGTGTTTCGTGTGAATGCTTCGTTAAACTTTAACACAAAAAAATGTCGTTTCAAGAATCGGCATTGGTTAAAGTTGGTTCGAGAGCTTACAAATAAGTATTATTAGGATAACATCACCAGTGAAAAGAATAGTACAATCACTACTTATTCCCAAAATGAAATTGCGAAGCAGACATGTGGCGTCCGGAGAGGCACCTTAAAACGAAAAAGAGCTAGTCCGAACACCCTTATGGCAAAAAACCACAGGTATCACGCGTAGTGATAGTAAAAGCAAACGAGCATGGCTGAGATTCAGGCTCACATGCATAAAAACCGCCATGCTGTTTATGGAATGACATTATAAAGCGCGAATAACACATGCACGATACACAAAAAGTGCCGCTGCCGAGGGATCTTACAGGAGCCATGTAGACAAAACACAAGTTTGTTTCATTCGAAAGATTTAGTGTTTTATCGTGCCCCCGCGCTAGTCCGGCTCCAATCGATGCTTCATTCAGTGAAGAATTAAACAGCTGAAGCCATAATTTTGATTCTCCCGCTGAATCGTGTGTTTCGTGATGTCTACAATAGCGTATCTAGGACAAGTACTATTTGTGCCTGGATAATGTTTGTTACGGTTGAAAGTGCTCATTTTGTGACACATTGGGTATAATCGACAAACAGAGTTACCGAAGACATTGTCGCTTATGCCAGTTTGTAGGACAGTGCAGTCAACGCGTCGGACGGCTGGGCAGCTATAACCGGCATAGTGCGGGCATTACGCACTGGTGCTTCTATGTTTACGTGTGCGTTTGTAACTTCCATTGTTTACCCCACCAATTTTACTGTTTTAAACAGTATTCATTAAATTTAAGCGCAAATAGCTCGTTCTGCACGCTTATAACCCCTGTTCAATTTTATTTGAATTTTTCTGTTCACAGCCAATCGCACAGCTGCCCATAATACGTCCTAGGTTTTAGGGCGGGAAATCAGGTTGGGAGTCCCACGGCTATCCTTTTTTTCCTTAATGATATAGCGTATTTGACTGAAATTTTCCTTGAATGTGGTGTCAGCGCTATTATAACGAATGCAATCTTTCGAATGAACCAAACTTGAATTTTGTGTGCATGTTACCTCTAAAGGTAGCCCACGAAGATATGTGTACAGAAGGGGGAAAGAAGATAAAATTCGGAGTTGTTGCCTGTTCGGGCTAGCGCAGGATAGAGACGGCGGGACACAACAGGGAAACTCCATGACCTTGCTGTGAGTATCCTACTAATAATATAGTACTTCTAGTAGTAGTAATAATATATCAGTATAATAATCTATCAGTGTAATAATCATGTAATAGTAAGGAATCTTTGTTTCAGGTGCCCTGGAAATACTGTGGTTTTAGTGCCGGTTTCCTTGCACAGAACAAAAAAAAACGAAAGATATCAAAATGCCTCACAACAGCAAAATACCACGTATATAAAAAAAGAAATTTTGGAGCAGAAACAACTGAAAGAAATTTCGAAATGATCATGAAAGGCCCAATGCAGCACACCACGCCGCTCTCTCAGTTGGCGAAAAAATTATATTTAGTGGCAGTTTATAAATGTAGCGGCAGTTCATTTTTCTGTCTTTATTTTAAATTTTTTTCTTAAAAAGAAATGCGGCGCTGGGAATTTTTTTATTTCTAATTTATAATATGCAACCCATCTTGAATCGGCGAAAAAATTCCCCATTTTCGTAGTTCAACGTTAAATTACAGGCATTTTCCTCTGCTTGAATAGCAGAGCTCTTGCAACTAGTATTTTTTTACATTGCAATGTTGTAAACGGCTCACTCAACTGCTTGGTTTATGTGATCTGAGAGCACAATATCACTCGTACAATTTATTTTAACTTAAGTGTATTAAATATTTGTTTGATTGTTTCGTCGAGTGCGGAGGTTTTTGTGTTGTATTGCTTTTTCCAACGTTAGGAATTAGATTTAGGTTGTCAAGTTATAGCTTTCCGTTTTCGCTTTTGTCATGCTGGCTATGTTGACGACCGTTATCCATCATGCGCTTCCTGGTAGTAAGTTGATGTTGTGATTAATCTGCATCACAAAATTTTGTTTCACTGTCGCCTCATGGTTATCTGGCTGATGTTTATAATAAAAGTTTTGTTTGGTTTCTTTCATGTATTCCTATTCCTTTGCCGTACGAAAATCTACCGCATGTCCTCGAAAAATACCTTTTGATTGATTCATTCACAACTAGAATACTTTTGGGATCATTAATTTGATTATAAGGTTTAATGTGCCGTATGCTACAAAAGGCGATGAGGCTCGCCGAGTGGAGGGCTCCTGATTAATTTTGACCATCTGGGGATCTTTAAAGGGCGCCGAAATCTCGAGCACACTGGCGTTTCCGCTTTTCGTCTCCATCAGGACAGCGGCCGCCGTGTAGAATCGAACCCGCGTCCTTGGGGAATATTCTTGTCGTGCAGACACAAAGATGAATCAAGTAAATATATGAAACTATGGGTCAAGGATGCAGGGAGTCTAGTACAACGATCGGCAGACATTGCTAAATATTACGAAGTATACCGACCTGTTATTTAAAAATCAGTAAACTTCGCAAATACGTTTTACAACGAAGCTTTTCATGGGTAGGCTCAGTGGATTTTTAGTGTCCGTAAACAAATCTCCGCGTGTAAAATTCGGTTTCTCACATTTATGTAAAGTCATCAGGGGTTTTGTAGCACAAGGCAATCGTCTGTGCCTTTGACTGTTGTTGTTATTGTTGTTAGTGCTCTTTCACTAATGAACCAAAGTCTTTGAAGCGCAAGGCGTTTCATATAACGAGTCGCTCATGTGGCCGGTAATATTTCTTTGTTTGCGCAAGAGGTTCCATTTGTACGTTTGTTTATGATTGAAAATCAGCGCGAAAAAAAACACAAAAAGGGATCCAGAAGTAGACAGGACTGCGCTGCACTCAAAACTGGTTTATTTTGAAGAAAACACTAGTAATATACATAAATCAATCTCCCACGTGGCGGTAAATTGTTACAACGAATAAACAGAAACAAAAAAAACCACGCTATTGCTCATCTGTCTGCACAAATTTAATATATTGGTTTGCGTGGTCATGCAGCGGTGTCACTCAGATAAGCGTATTCTCGGTCAATCAGCACTACTGAGGGCATACTTATACATCGGTCGTCAGATCGTCTGACTTGAAAGGCCTCGATAATTTCCCTTGTTGTTTAATCTCTGTGTTTCGACAACACAGTGGTTTCTTTAAAGACCGACACACAGCCGTGTGAGCTGCAGTATTTTACCTGGTGACTACGCGGGTTCCTTTCAATGAACGCTGGTGCTCCGACAACCCGGTGTTCAGGCACCTCCCGGTTTGTCCCACGTATATATATTCCACACCGAAGTGGCAACATATACAAGACACCCGGTGAACATTTCACAAATGGCTCTGAATGATTTATCAGGCACACATTTTTTGTCCTTGTATTCCGGGAAGCTAATCTTCGGCCAACCGTACTGCAGAGTTTTCCTAATTTATTTGGGGCCGAGAACACCACGCCGACAGCGCACCTTTCTGCCATGTTTTTTAAGTTATGAGAGAGGCAGTGATTATACGGTATCACAGCGGGGTATCTTTTTCTTTGCATTGGCCCCTGCGTCGCGGAACCTGCGGAATAATTGCGGAACAATTAGCACTGTCAGTAAAGAAAGAAAAAGATTTCCACTTGGAGCCATTTTTCGTGGTTAAAACGCATAAGCCAGAAGCGTCTTTTCCGCACAATTGCTACAGAAAGACATACTTGGCAGTTGGCGGGGTCCTCATTTTTAGAGGACCAGCTCCGGTCCCAGCACCTGAATGACCCGTATTTAATCCTTAATTCAGACGCCCTAGTAAAGTATCTTGAATCGTCGAACCCCGGAACATGCAAGGCTACGAGCATTGATGCGCAATATTTGTTCTACATGATCCCTCACGATGAAATAATGAAATCACTAAAACTGTAAATCACTGAAGAGAACGACGAAGTAGACTTCATTCAAAAGTGCCGTGTATCAGTCAACAGGTTTATGTAAATACTAGAATTCTATTTGAAATCAAGGTTTATCAAGTGGCAAAATAAATTTTTCGTTCAAAAACGAGGGGCGTGTATTGGTTCAAAGGTGGTTCCTATGCTTAGTAATATATTCCTCGGTAGGGTTGACAGAAATATCGAAGGAAATGTATGTGGCTTGGCAAAAAATATTTTCCGTTATGTAGATGATTTTGTAATAATTGTTGAGTATGTAGAACTGAATGTAGAAGGCCTTTTAAATGTGTTGAGTGAGTGTGGTCTCGGATTGCTGTGCACATTTCAGCTGCCAAAATTAAACAAACTGCAGTTTTGGATTTGGAATTAACCTTCACTAACGGTCACGTATGCTGGTGTTACTGCCGCAGATCTCACAAACCCGTCCTAAACTTCACATCAGGTCATTCCAAGGTAATAAGAAAAATGGCATCGTGTTTTCTTCACTACGCTCAGCACTTTCAAAGTCATGTGACCATAAGCTGAAGGGCAGCTTCTCGAACCAGATAAGTAGACTGCAGACGGCAGGCTACCCTGTCAATGTTATCGTCATGGTCGTGCAGAAGCTACTTAAATGGATGAAAGGCAAAGATGCGGCAGGTTTCGCAACGCAACCGCCAATGCAAAGGAAAAGATACCCCGTCGTGATACCACACAAGCACCGCCTCTCTCATAACTTAAATAAAACGTGGCAAAAGGTGCGCTGTCGACGTGGTGTTCTTGGCCCCAAATAAATTAGGAAAATTGTGCAGTACGGTTGGCCGAAGATTAGCTTCCCAGAATACAAGGACAAAAAATGATTGATTGATTGTAGGGTTTAACGCGCCGACGCAACGCAGGCGATGAGGCGCGCCGTAGTGGAGGGCTCCGGATTAATTTTGACCACCTGGGGACCTTTAACGTGCGCCGAAATCTCGTACACACGGGCGTTTTTGCTTTTCGCCTCCATCAGAAAAATATGGTCATTATAACTGATAGATTGTTATATCTGAGATCGTTATAAGCGGGTACTATTGTATACCAAAATGCCTTACCTAGCTGCAGTAGAGCGCTTTTTTTTTAAATATAACCGTCTTGACCACATAAATTAAAATTAGCATGAAGATTGAAAAATAACAGATGAAAAGCACTAAAAATTTTGAACTACCTAGCTTGTTTAGTTGCAGAGGAAAAACGGCCCGACATTTGGGGAATTTTCAAAATTGGGAATTTTTAATAAAACAAATACGCTTTGGCCCCAATCACGAATACCATAAAGTTTCTGATGGTATTGAAAGTCTTTACATAAAAATAACTAGGGCGATAGCTGCAGTAGGTTTTGTTTTATAGTGTGAGAAGTTTTAAATTTCCTGCGAGCTTTTCAACGTGCCAAGGACCCGACCTGACTTTGGCAATTTTTTTGCGGAAGGGAAATGTTTTTTTCACAAAGTAATTTCCCATGTTTTCCCCATGTGCACAAGGAGCTATATATAAAAATGTTGTGTAAATCAAATATGTCGACTGGACACGCCCGCCTGATGTCTCGTGAAAACACCCTTTTGAGCAAATTCTATTTCGTTGGGCCCACTGCGACTGCACACGAGCGACACGGCAAAAACCAGGCTCGGCAACAACGCAGATGATTTCCCACCTCAAGCACACAAGCTTGTTTAAAAAAGCCTCGTGTTTTCACGTTTCTGCTTTGCCAAACCCGACCATTGCCGACTGTTAGGCGGACCAAAGAAACACATCTGCGTTCGCACAGCCATTGCTTCACGTAACCTGTCACCGATTGCACCGATTTCATTTGCAGGCCATTGTGTCGCAGCAATAGAGTTGAATCCTTTCCTTAAAAACGTAAACATTCAGTCGCAACATAAATGTTTTTGTAAGTAGTATACTAACGTGGGCTTCAGACAAGGTCAGAAAGCATTGTTTCCTTTAATTATTTTTCAAAGATGTAACTTTTTGAGAATAAACAGAACACTCACGGTACATTTATTGCATATATTTGTGCAATGTTGCTTTTCCAAATTGGACTTCAAGAAAAATGACGGTAAGATCCGTTCGGAAATCAATGGAAACAATAGAATGTGAAAATTGATTCCTAGCTACTGTACTTTGTTGCTTCTTGTCTACACGGTTACTTTTTCTTGGCGTGGTTGCTCGAGAACTTGGATTCAGCCGTTGAAGAGTTGCGGTTACCCATGTACGACCTGATGTAGAAGTTGATGAATAGGCACAGAATGAGGAGTGTCTGTGCGTTCGCAATGTGGACGACTCGCCTGGGAAAGCCACACTCGACAAATAGTGGTACGGACATATGCACAATGATGATCAAGAACTGAACAATCTGGAGCGTCGTCAGGTACTTTTTCCACCACAGGTACTTGTGCATGCGGGATCCGAAACTTGCCAAAAAGTAATACGTGTACATGACGATGTGAACAAAAATGTTGAGCGCCACGCCCAGTGCGGGCTGGCCTTCAGGCGCAAACCGCGCAAAGAACCAGATGTTGATCACGACGATGGTGTGGTGGATGACGTGTAGCTGAGTGATCTGGTTGAACTTCTTGCGGAGCACGAAGAACACAGTGTCCAGGAGGTCCGCGTATCTACACGTGATGAGTATCCATCCGCACCTGTAGTACTTGAGGTGATACTCAGGGGAGTGGCCGGTGAGGCCTTGGCAGAGAAGGCTGTATGTCCCACCGGGAAGGTAAGTCGGGACGAGGACGATTACGAGCATCACCATGTTCACGAGGACCATGGCGACATTGTAGACACGGATGATGTGGGTGATTTTGAATGGTTCCCTTTGCTTCATCCATCGTGGTCCGGCGACTTTGACGAAATAGAGGTAGGAGATGAGCATGAGAACCACGAAGAAAGGGTTCAGCACCAGCGGGTAGTGACGTGTCCGGGGATCAGAAATGGAGTCTAGCTTATTCAGCAGCGCCACTGGGTGCCAACTGTACCACATCTTTGTCCAGGGTTTAACCTGAAAAATACAAAATTTATAGTTACGTTTTTTTGTTTCCTGTTAAATGGAACAGACGTATTTCTTTTTCTTGGTCTTTACTACGCTAATAGCTGTGGAAACTGGTAGTATGCATTACGAATCCGATTGTTGTTTCTTTATATGTACCACATCAGCTTATTGTAAACGTGTGGTTTTAAAGATGGCGCTATTCATTGGGTGGGACAAATTTAACATTTCAAATGCTTTACGGCGCCAAATATCCAGCCTTATAATTCCGGCGTATCATAAAAGAAGCCGCCTATGCATTTTGATGAAACTGGTGTCGGTAGACAAAATGCAGTGTACCGTCACTGAGGCACGCGAGGGAGCAGCGGCGGCCATTTTGTTGTTTATCAGTGTTGCCATATTGCCGCTTCTGCGGCCTCACCACTCATTTGGACAGGGTCATTTGTAAACAACATTGCCGAAGACGCAGAAACACGGCATCTTCGAACACACTTCTGCAGCTGAAATGGAAGGAAACTTAACATTATAGTGATTAGAGATCTTCTAAAGGTTCGGTTATCAGTACTTGGTGGCAGAATAAAAGACACCATTCGCTGTTCTTGGCAGAGCGGAAGGCTTCCGGACGGACCGGTCAGTTACAATTTTTTCGGATTCGCAAGAGGCCTGTGAGCACTTTTTGAAGAGACGAGTAAGCTACCGTGCACTCCGTGTACTCCTCCAGGCTAAAGGCGGCTTACCCGAACTCCCTAAGCACCTACCTAAGATCGAACACACGGTCCGGGGGGGCCGGCGCACTCGGGAATAGAGAGTAACATAGAGTCGGAAAAGGTAGCTCGAGGCTGTACTATAGACCGAGCGCCGGGCGATTCCGACCTCAAAGAACCCACCCCACCCCGCCTCCCTCCTCCCCCCTACAATGGATTGCTCGGTCACGTTGGCATATTATGGTGGTATTAGAAAAATATAACCACCACCACATGAAACCTTTGCGAGGGCCGAAGACACCGACTGCAGACAACGGCAGAGGCACATACCAAAACTTCAATATACTCAGCAGTATTTACTCGAGTCAAAGTGCAGACGCGTACCCATTGTGTAAAAAAAAAAAAACACCCTCCCCCACATCAAATGGGAATGCAAAAGCGCAATGGCTGTCTCCATATCAGAAACACTTAATGCGGAGGAATGGGAGGCACTACTGGCCAGCGACTGCTGTGAAGACCTGATCGGTCTGATTCAGCGGGTACGCAAAGCAGCAGAGGCCGTTGGAGGCCTGGGCCAAGGGTACCCCCATGTTGACCCCGTGAGGAACTATAGCACGTAGAGTGCTGCCCAACCGCTCAAAAAATGATAATAAGCGTGTTCGCCGTCCCAATCCCAGGGCAGCAGCTGTCGTGTGCAAAAAGGCGTAAAAGGACAGACTGAAAATGAAATAAATGCCTCCCTGCGGCAGAAAAAAAAACTGCTAAGCGCGCTCTCAAATGCCCTGACTGCTCCCGGAAAGTGTTGATTCTGGGTTTAAGTCCGTTCTTTTAACAGCGGCACTGTTACTGACCGTAAGTATGCCGTTGCAGAAAAAAAATACCAAGAAAATGCCGAGCGCTCGTGAGCGCGTTCTTCGCGGCGACCACCCAGCGTTCTCGCCACGCCCAGTGGCTTTAGCAAAAATAAAACTGGCAAAAACCCTGAGGAACGATAAAATGGCGAGTGCTCATGTGCGCGTGCCCCGCAACGATCACCGAATCCCCGCCTCGAGCAGTGGATTTCACAAAAAAAGCCCCAGTGCTGTCGTCAAGCGCAACCCCGCATATACAAAAAAACTCCAGCGCTAATGCTTAAGACGAAAGTACACCCTACCATTGTCCCTCAAGAAGAAAGTGTATGACAGCTGCATCTTACCGGTACTCACCTACGGGGCAGAAACTTGGAGGCTCACTAAGAGGGTTCAACTTAAATTGAGGACGACTCAGCTGGCAATGGGGTGGAAGACGATAGGAGTAACATTAAGGGACAAGAAGAGAGCGGAGTGGGTCAGGCAACAAACGCGTGTTAAGGACATATTACAGTCGAACACGGATATATCGAACACGGGTATATCGAATTATTGTCTATATCGAACTCATGAATTATCCCCTTGAAAATTCTGTGTAAAAGTATAGGAATTCGTACGTTTATATCGAACGGTATTTTTCCCGACATCGGGTATATCGAACGCCGCGCGAGCTGGAAGGTGCTCTTCGGTGGTCGCTGCACCCCCGATTTCCGCGGTCGCTTAGTGCCTTCGCCGAAACCCGACAGGGACAGAAGCCGGGGCCTCGGACCGTCACGCTTGCCTTCTCATGGGTAACTGCTCGGCAAACCAATCCACCTGCAAGGTCGACAACATCGAGCTGAAGTTTCTGCCCCCGAACACAACAGCCAGGCTGCAGCCGCTCGACCGCTCCACTAAGTCACTCAAGGTTGGGCGCAGGAGACGACTCTTCGATAGTCTTTTGATGAACCTCCGCGTGGGCACCAAGCTTAACGTTGACCAGCTGGGGGCCATACAAATGAGGACGGATGCCTTGGACAGCGTAAAGCAGAGCGTGGCCAACTGCTTCCGGAAGGCAGGCTTCGTGACGGCCGAATTTTCGGAAGCTTGCGAAGACGGCGACGACGACGAAGAGGGCATGGACGACACGTTTCAAGAGCTGTCGTCCCTTTTACCGGCTGCTGTTCCAGCCGGAGTGTCTGCCGCGACTTCGTGAACGCTGACAGCAATGTTTAGGCTGTTGCGAGCGCCGGTGACGAGGATATCGTAGCTGCGGTTGCAGGAACCCAGGCTGATAGCTCGAGTGGCGAAGATCGTCCGGACGAGGATGTGGCTACACGATCGTACTCCACCGGTGAACTGGCGGCTGCGTTCAGCTTCATTCGACGTAGTTGCGGCGACATGGAAGGAAGTGGGCTGTAGCACCTGGATATCCTCGAGAAAATCGAGACAGGCGTCTTTAATTCCATAAACAGGACGACGAAGCAGGCCAAGATCAGTGATTTCTTTTCACGCAAATAAAGCATCCTGTTGCGTCGTTAGTGCGGAATTAGTTGTCATTCTTGAATGGGCCGATCGGTAAATGGTCGTCCGCGACAGGTGAGGTCTCAGAGCCCATATTTTTTATATCGAATTTTTCATATATCGAACTATTTCGCGATCCCCTTGGAGTTCGATATATCCGTGTTCGACTGTAGTAGAAATTAACAGAAATGGACGTGGGCAGGGCATGTAGCGCGAAGGCAAGATAACTGTTGGTCATTAAGGGTAACAGAGTGGATCCCTAGAGAAGCCAAGCGTTGCAGGGGGTGGCAGAAAGTTAGATGGGCAGATTAGATCAAGACGTTTGCGGGGATAAATTGGTCACACTTAGCACAGGACCGGGGTAATTGGAGATTAATGGGAGAGGCCTTTGCCCTGCAGTCGGCGTAGATAGGATGTGATGATGATGATGATGACGCCTTGATTTGTAGAGGTCACTGCAGCTGCCGCACTCTCTAGAAGCCATTATGAGTCACACAGACAGCGGAATCGCTAAGGCTTTTGAGAAGCCATCATGGATAATTGGAGATGTGGCCGCAAGAGTTTCACTCCTTCCTGAGATGACTTGCTGATCCCTCTACCGCTGCTTCCCGTAAATGGCTAAGAGCTATTAAAAGTCCACATTGCTGAGGATGACTTAGCATCCACCATTCACAGAGAAAAAGAAGACGACCTTTTCGAAACATATTGCTGATCCCTCTACCGCTGCTTCCCGTAAATGGCTAAGAGCTATTAAAAGTCCACATTGCTGAGGATGACTTAGCATCCACCATTCACAGAGAAAAAGAAGACGACCTTTTCGAAACATATTGCTGATCCCTCTACCGCTGCTTCCCGTAAATGGCTAAGAGCTATTAAAAGTCCACATTGCTGAGGATGACTTAGCATCCACCATTCACAGAGAAAAAGAAGACGACCTTTTCGAAACATATGACGACAATTACTAGCACCGCGGCAATGCAAATAAACAATGATACTGAAACTTAACTATCTTCCAGGAAATGCTCACCTACAACAGCTTCGCCATTCAAGTCCTGCGTGTGGGTGCAAGCTTCCCTGAATTCTTATAGTCGGGCTGGTGGCTCGGTATATCTTGTGTTGCTCGCCACGTCGCACCGACGTCGTCGCTTCCGAGGTAGTCGTGCGCATGCGCAGAATCTTCTTTTGCTGCACCTGTGCAGGCAACGCAGCAGCTCTCTCAACCTAATCAGGCGTGGTTTTAAAAATCCTAGGAATTGTGGCAGCAAAAAAAAACTGCTTAGCGCACACTCCAATTCCGTGACTGCTGCAGGAAAATGTCGATCCGTGGTTTCCGTCCGCTCTTTATGGGCCTCGTGCGCTTGTATGGTGGCGCCACTGATGTGCTGTGTACAGCGCAATCTTGCGGGCAACAGAGGCATAATTTCTGAAGTCCGTGAGCAAACGACGTCCGGAGGATAGTATTCCGCGCAGTACGATTATTAGAAGAGAAAGAAGAAATGACCGCTCTTCTGTTGCCATGCGATACGAACAGCCAAACGGTACTTTATTAAATAGAATATGGTTCGCAATGGCGACAGGAAAGCGATGCATCACACAAAAAAACAGTATTAAACCAGCGCGGGATTGTCTCCGCGCAGCGCGCGGTCGCGCCGCATTTCGCAACAGCTTCCACTGAACACCAGCAGCGCCGCCCAAATAAAAGATAAAAATAAAAAGACGGAAGCCCGCTGCAGGCATGAAGGAAAGCTTTTTTTTTTTTCATGAGTGCAGGAGTGTGCATCTGTATGTGCATCGCCTCGCGGAAGCGATAATGTATGTCTGAGGGAGGGAGGGTGTGATCGCTACACCAATGGAAAATTTCTTGTGGGGCCGCCGGCCCCCGAAGAGCATGAAATAACGGCATAACGTCCCAACGGCGCCAGCAACGCCTTGGTTGCTGTGGTCGCTTTGGTGGATCTGATTTATTGAGCCTTAGATCAGAACGGCTGGGTTAGAACTGCTGGCATAACCAAGCAGTTGGCGGACAGCTTATTGTGAGGAGAAGACCGACTACGCGACTTCATGGTGCTTGCAGAAGCGAATTTCTTCCATGTGTACACTCCACTGTGCCTTGTACATGTCAGGAAGTGATTTGATGTGTTGGGTTTGTGTGTATATTGCGACACCAAGGATAAGCGGCTTCAAGAGCCCTAAGATTGAGGTTTGTAGAGGCAGGTATTTGAAAATGCCAACTGCTTGAGTAAACTCTACCTCAAACTGCTGAAACTACGATGAGTTCGTTGGGTAGGCTCATAAAAATATCGCAATGCTTTTTGAAGTTCTTTCATGTGTTTATAAACGCGTACTTAATATGCGAATAATTTTGGACGTAGATGCGCGATACGAGGCTTTCACGAAAGCCTCTGAACGTTTATTTACCTTGTTTATCGCTCGACATAGACACGGGCACAGATATGGTAGATCGCACAACAGGAGCTTTAATTGTGCACGAATGATTCCTCTCGCATTCGGAGTGGCCTTGATAAAATAAGGCCATTTTGAATAATGGAGATTGTTTCAAAGCGGACAGAGTTGTACGTGATGTTTGTGTGACTACGCTGGCATGACTACATGCCAGCGTGAAGTTGTGCTGGTGCAAGTTATCTTTGTCAGCAAAAATATTTTGCGCAACAAGCCCCACTTGAACTCGTTTTTCAAACGCAAACTACAAGTTGTACATGTTTGAGATATTTGAGAGTCCTTTCAATAAAAGTGTAGATGCGAGTCTACGAATTGTGGCTGGTGTGTCCATCTGTTTACGGTTGTGTCGCAGTGTAGCGTGAATATTTACGTTTCTGTTTTCATTTTAAAGCTTCATATTTTGCTGGTATGACTACGTACAATTCAAGCATGCATATCCGTGGGGTGTGCCATGTATTTTCTGATGCGTGCACAGATGCGTGCACACCAAAGGCTATTTGAGGCGCTACAAAAATATGCACTGGATACACGGCATTTTTTTTGCAGTGGTCTTGCGCCAAGTAGCGTGCCCATACGCAAACGCATTTATGGATCTGTTCTTTTTTATTTCTTTTCGGGTACTATGTGCTTCGTGAACGTCGGCGTCGCAGGCAGCTGATCCGTGTACTGTCGTCTGCTTTTATTTTCTAAATTATTTTGGCTTGTATTCCCGCACAACTCGTCAGCGTAATATTTCTATTATTATAACAATTGTGCATTAAAAAAAAACGTGGTAATTCTTGTATACTTATTTTACGGTTGTTGTTTAAATTAAGACGCGTAGCGAACTGCTGTATATGTTCATTTTGTTCTTCACAAAAAATTCCGGCGCCGCTCCCAGGTGGCGCCACATGTTTATTTGAAACTGCAGTGCACGAATCCCATAGTCAGGCTGGCGGTTCGGCAGATCTGGTGTTGCTCGCCAGGTCGGTGGAGGTGACGCAGCAGCTCTCTGAACTGAACCAGGCGTGACTAGCACGATTCGAGGAACTGTGGCAGAAAGGAAAACTAGTTAGCGCAAGCTCCAATGCCGCGACTGCTGCTGCAACCATTGCCAACTGTACGAACGTATTCGGAATTGCGCACTTCGTTGTTGCAAGACCATTGCGCAAAGGCCTGCTTAAAAGCGCATTTTTATTGACACTGTTTTTTTTTTTGCTTTTTGCGGATCACATGTCTACCGTTAATTATCGTTCATGGCGTAAGTCGTCGGTATGCATGGGCTGGTATCCTTGAGGCGTAATCCATTCACGCTTCCTACTTAAGGCAGGAAAAAATGAAAAGTGGACTTTACGTGTTGGGCCGAATGGCTCGATACAAATTGCGCATAACAAAGATAATTTTTGATGATTAGATTCAACGCGCCGACGCTACGCAAGCGATGAGGCGCACCGTAGTGGAGGGCTCCGAATTGATTGGGAGTGCCTGGGCAAAGAAAATAAGCTTTGCGCTAGCAAGCTCGAAGTTACTTACACAGACGTGTAGCAGTATTTTTTCGACTAGTATATTTGCAAATAACCAAGAAGCACTTCTATTATTACGAACGGGATCCTGCAGTTCGGGAAAGAGATATACATTTATTGTAGTAATGAGTTCGATAGGTGTGCAAAAAACTGCTACATTAATGCACGAAGCATTTCCATCGACTACGAATTGGATTATGCACTTAAAAATGTATGCACAAAACTGTCTAACCAAAAGCAACTTGGTTGCTATATTTACCATACATTTGTAATTTACGTATTAATC
The DNA here is from genome assembly GCF_048455015.1 of Haemaphysalis longicornis. Lineage (NCBI taxonomy): Eukaryota > Metazoa > Arthropoda > Arachnida > Ixodida > Ixodidae > Haemaphysalis > Haemaphysalis longicornis. Next base: position 100,300,671 of record NW_027526335.1, on the reverse strand, counting down.
GCACCTAAAGAAAAGTATATGGGCATTGACAGTACGTCGCTCAACAATGTAATTTTATATGTCAAGTGTTTATGTCAAGACGCCATAAATGTAACGGAGATGTTGCAGGGGTTTAAGTGCTACACCATATGCACAGCTTGGATTTAGGTCCGCGCAGATTACTCTCGAAGCGTAGCTCTAGTGCCCCCGCTAATTCCGTTGTACGCCTATACGCCCTCTTAATCTGGTTCCATGTAAGTTCCAGTTAAACGGGGCGATCCACATATTTTTATCTGGATCTAAACGAAGAATAACTGGAACGAGAGATATGAGTGGATCTTATCTGGAACTGTCCATTTGTTTTCTTTAGGTTTGTGGTTATTATGTGGAACCGAATAAATGAGGGGATGCGCTGTCGGCCGTTCCAGTTACTGTTTCACTTATGTCCCAGTAAAAATTTTGGACAGTGCTTTTGTATATTTTTTGCTCGTGTCTTGTTCCACATAACTTTTGCGCTGCAGTGAAGTATGCACTGAATCCTGCATTAACTGGAACAATGAACCACATAAATATTTGACGCGCTTTGGCGCACAAGCGCACGCACAACTTAAGCACTTGCACGCACACGCCCACAGACATAGATACAGACACGAACGCACACCCGCGCACCCACACATACACACACACACACATGCAGTCACACACGCACACACGCACGCACCGCATAACATTTAATAAACTTCGTCGATATCTATGGAACTGTCTTAGAGCAGTTTACTTATATAAGACAGCTAAGACATATTTTTAGTGACGTTATTTGACAGAAAAAAATATGTCCACTGCTATAACAACACCGTACAAAGCATGAAAGGTGCGAGAAAAGGGTATCATAGCGAAAATAGAAATTCCACGAACCCCTTTCAGGTTGTCTGCGGCGCTCAGACCGCTTTAGTGAATATCGTCTTTTGCTAATTGCAGACGTGCAGTACGTCTGAAATCACGAATGACTTGAATTTGAGAAGGACCAGTTGTCCTCAGGTTCTCCTTCTGCGTTTGGGACAGAGCCGTGGTAGTGCTGAAGAATTCATTTGGCTTTTGTGGATACCTCATAAAGAAATATATATAGTTGTTGAGACTATTGCATGTTCTGCATTTGGGTTCACAAAGCGCCGCAGAAACATTGTTTCTTGCTCAATGCTCATCCATCAGCTCGCTGTGTTGTAGTACGTGCGCAATTTTAAGTGCTTTACAGGAACGTATAAATGGCTACAATCTGCTGTAAAATAGGTACTTAGTTCACGTTATTTATGCCCTGATGCGGTATATACATAGTGTTAACCGACTGTGCCGCATTTTACACTGCACGCAGCATGTCACGCATGTAGTTATATATGCTTGGATGTTCGTTAGCATTTTTCGTCTCGTGCATGCTATTAAGGGTGACTCACTTGATCCAATTCATATGGGACTCACTAATTCATGACGCAAATTCATGAGACTTACTAATTCGAAAGCACCATGTACCGATTAAAGAACTTTTACAAATTCACAGAAATGACACTAACGACCCGGTTTGCTTCTTCTAGAAATACAGTAGACCCTCGTTAAGACGAACTTGGTTAAAACTAACGCTGATTAAGAACCACAACATTTTTCTCTTGTAACGTCCACAATGCAATACACCTCCGCTTAAGACGAATTTCGGATAATACGAATACATTTTTACGGTCCCTTCGGGTTCGTCTTAACGGGAGTCTGCTGTATATCATTTCTTTGCAGAGATAAAAAAAAACAAGAAACGCATTTTGGTTTATCCAGTCTTCACTGGAAGGCGCTAGCGGTCTACCATGCGAGAGTTTTATTCCTTTGTTTCAGTAGAGAAGCGACATATATCTAAAATAAGCAAACTAGGCCGTTCTGAATGTCGGTATGTATTTGTAAAACTATTCGTATCGGTGCACGATGGTTTTTAAGTCCGTTGGTCATGACGTAGTAAGTCCGATATTAATGCTAACAGGTGAGTCCCTTTTAATTTCCACAAGCAAAAACAAAAGCCTGTTTGCAGGGAGCGGTTGACTGGGTGAACGGAACTTAACTTGGACAACTAAATATACCACCTGATACCTGCATTATTTTGTATGTATTAATGCTGAAATGACATTGTAATTCCTAATTATGCTGTGCAGTAACGGCAAAAATGTGCAGAGTTAACTTGCTGTGGTTGTGTCTTGTCATAGTAATTGAAGTTCATTGAATGACCCGCCTTCTCCAGCTGCTTCCCCAGTTGCTGTTTTCCTGTAGTATTGGTGTTCAGGAGGGAAAAGGGCTGGGAAACGGGCCGATGTATTATTACTTGCTAATTAGCTGTAAGTAGCTTTATATAACGTGGGTATCTAAGAGCGTCGCAGTATATTTTATTGACTACTGAAAGGCTTGTTGTCAAGAAAAGCAGTAAATGAAGCCACGCCCTTTTGCGTTCATTGTAAACAGTAACGCAGAAATTGTCATCCAAAGTTAAGCTTGGATATCGCACGCACAAACGGCCCTCCGCGAGAAACAACTTTAGCCAGTACTAACGCGCTAACGCGGCTATTATCTGAGCTTTGTTTCGGCCTCAGCGGGCGTAAACGTCCGCTTAGACGCATATGCCCGTTTTCCGAATCAAATATATGCCATCATATGTGCCGAGTTTGTACGAGCTCTTATGCGGGCGCATCGCCAAAGCCTCCGCGAGAACGAAAGTTTGCCGAAACCATGATAAAAGACCGCCACTCCAGTAGCGCATTTCATGCGCATGCGTCAGCAGCAGCACGGCAGAGCTGTTTTTGCGTTGATTCACGGTACAGTGGGGCTGCAACGGGTACGACGACGACGGATGAAAATCGGGACTGCGTCAACACTTTAAACGACAGCAGCGCTCCCATCTTCCAGGATTCCCTCCGCTAATTTTACGATCTCCCGCATGCAGCGCCACCAGTGGCATTCCCAAGCGGGTTTCTCAATTGCTCGCGCGATGCGCCTGATATTTACTAAAGAAATTCTCGGTCACGCTGGCGAGAACCGTTAGCTTAGCGCCGTTAGAACTTAGCAGTTTGATTGGGTTGATTGCAGCGTGCAACTGCGAATTTTTTCATATCCCCGGGCTGCATTTCCTGTTCGACGAAGTGGAGTTTTGCCAGGAGGCGCAAAAAAGGTCAGTGCTGCTTATTTATGTGCTGGTAACGGTTGTTGTTCAGTGACATCCTTGTTAACTGCGTCCAATAAACATACCGCTTATCTGCCCGTTGTTCGTGTGTCGTCGATGCTTGTGGTCGCGGCGTGTAATATTTTGTGTTGGAGAAACGTTTGCAGCCGTAATTTACCAAAACTTCCGTGTTCGTGGGTCAGAGTCGGCTAGACATTTCTGACTGCGTACGTTAGCTATTGCTATAAGGAAGTTGCTGGTTTGCGCGTTTCATGATTGGATGTTCCCTTACTGTGTGGCTTTGCTTAGTTGTATACGCCTCGAGCTTCGCGATCGCTGCGCCGCCTGTCGCCGCTTCTCCGCGGTGTTGACGGGATGTGCGCTGCGTGGCTGATAGGGGCTCGTGCAGTGTTTTGGTTCTGTTTCGCTTCTTTTCGCCTTTCCGCGCCCTAAAAAAAACTTGTTATGGTGACGTCTAAAAGCAAAGAGTACGTTTAGGTCACTTAAAAAGCAGCTGCGTCTTCGTAGAGCACGCGATCGCCTGCAAGAGTTACCCGGGGACGCGGTTCTGCGCGCATCGTCGCCGCTCTTCCGGGCGTCGGCGACGGTAGCAGCATATCACCCCTGTCACCTCCAAATACATCAGGCACAAATGAATTCTACTGTCGCCTCGTTTAGACCTGATACTGGCTCAGTGAGAGGTTGGCTTCATTTTGCAGCGTGGACAACGAATGCGGCTTTGTTTTGAATATATACGTTGCAGAAAAATATGTTTCGGGCATGTGATTAGCCAATCCTGGGCAATAACTTATGCATTTTATAAGAATATAGGCCATGCGAAAATGTTAAGTATATGTCAAGCCTGTACGTATATTTCAAGTATATTTCAAGCCCCACACATGCCTTATAGCAAAACCAAGGCAATCTAATATGACACCACCGAAAAATACATGCTGTGCAAGTGCGGAATAAAAATAATAGCTCTAACGGAAATGAAAAAAAAAATACAGTGCAGCTTCTGACATGCTAAAGACGTTCGAGAAAAATTAAGCCAGGTAGGGCTCACCAGACCAACTATACGCGAAACGCACCGCTATTTCGCGAGACGTAGGGGGGGGGTAGGGGAGGAGGACGCTTTGTACAAATGCGGAGCGGAATCAAGCAAAGAACATTTTGGTAATCACACACGCAAATGTCGCGTTCACTGTCGTTTTGTTTTTCGTCTTCAACAAACACCTGATTGTTTGGCGGACGCATTTTTGGAAGTATACAGGGTAGGCAGTTCGCAAGCGATGAAAGAGTGGGGTATGTGATACGGCCCTCTGATTTCAGTTTCTCCTTTATTCTGCAGGCTCCCTGTGCCATGTGACGATATTTCGAAGAAGCGTTTAGTCGCGGACGCCGATTATATTCTAAGCCAGTCTGAGCGCTGGTCGCAGAGGATATAAGTAGCAGACGAATGTTTGCGGGCGCTCACCTCACGACAAGACGACTCTTAGTCGTGTGCTGACCCCCGAGTATAATTCAGCATTATGCGTTGTACTTACGTTGAATATTCCCGAAATTAACACACACTGGCTTGTAAATGGTGGTGACCAATATCTGAGGTATATTATTGGCAAAAGTAACTGGCGTGCTGTCAGGTATGAGTGCTCCGCTGAATATGTAAGCGCACAAAACTGGTTTACATCGTAGTCGTATACCCGTAGCATGAACATCAGAGGAACGGGTGGTTATAGAGACCCTGCTAGTAAATTCAGGGCAGTGTAACTACGATCAGGTCTATGCATACGCCGGTTCCGCGACGCTGGCCTGTGACACACACGTGGCGCTTATACAGACCGAATATACCACACTAAGATCGCGTCAGAAACATTTACACTCTCGTAAACACACCCCATTTGCGAACAGAGTGCCTGCTTCACATAAACATGAATTTCCAACGCCCGCAAACGGTAAATCTCAGTCGTGAACATGCCGCAAAAGCAGCGGCGACAGTCGGGAGCGGGACGGAGACTCCCGCGCCTGCTTCCGAAACGGGCCGCTAGGGGGATTTCAGTGGCGCCCCTACAGGCCGCGCTCGAGGCGTATATAGGCCTCCTGCGCTGGAGTTTTGGCGGCATGCAGCGACCCTAGCGGCCGACGCCTCTGGGTAGTACAAAAGCAGACGACCCTCGCAGCCCTCCATGTGTTTTCAATTACAAGCCAGAGTGAAAGTTGGTTGTGGCGCTTTGTGGTGTGTTTAAATGACTGCATACTGTATGAAATAGCCCTTAAAGTAGTTGCAGAGGCCAAACAAAATAATATCCACTAAAAGAAGCCGATTTGTCGGCTTTCTTTTAAGCGAGCTGTCGTGGTGGCCGCGGCGTAGGACGGTATCGCCAGGTCGGGTGGTTTAACTGTTTGACGACAGTTGCAGTTTTTTCTTCTTGCGTGCGGTCGACAAAGGAAAGTTCACGAGTAGCATAAACACGGAGCGCTGCTCATCCTATATCCTGAGGTAACTGCAAAAGGTTGCTTCAGCGGCATCATGCAAGCGAACGCAAGAATTGCGCAGCCGACTCAGCTGACACTGCTGGCCTGGCACCGCCTTTGAAATGAATGGGAATTTTGTTTCGTATTTTCGCAAACTAAATGATCCTTGCGTAACGTTTTGCCGCACGATTTACGAACGGCAGGGTACATGTATACTAGCGAGTAGGTGGGGCAATAGCGCCAAATAAACAAATTAAGCGCTATTAAAGGACGCACAACATGCACCAAATCACACGCCCGCTGCCTGCAGAGAGGATGTACTTCTATAACATCACATAACACAGCCGCATACACGGCGCGGGGCCCCGAATATTTACATACGATCATCACTTACTTTGGATTTCTAGTGCAGGGATCGTCGAATCTGAACGCCGACACGCCAGTTTTGACTTCAAAGGGAGTTAGACAGCGAGACAAGAACAGAGAATTGGCGTCCTCCAGTTGAATTTCCCCCCCATCTTCACACTTCGACAGATTATTGTCAAATATTATTAGAAATTCGCTGAATTTTTTCTCTTCGCATTCAGCCCCCCTCTCCCCCCCCCCCCCCCCCCCCGATTCGCCGTCCAGCCCTCCGCCGTGTCGGCTGCATAGAACTCGGCCGTTGCTGACCCTCATTCTAGGCTATTAAGTGCGAACTGGGAATGTATGCTGCAAGACCGTAATTAAGTAAAGTGAGAGCAAACAATTGAAAGCGAGCGGCCTCTCAGTTCGCCCGACCACCTTGTTTTACCGCCTCTAATTTCGGAATGAGAGAGAAGTGATTTGGTGGAAGAAAGGAAAGGAAAGTGCACCGGGGATAATATTGAGCTCAGTATAGGGAGCTCACCTGCGTACAACCCAGTGCGGTGGGGAGGAGAAGAAGGGATAAAAGACTTGGGAGGAGGCTAGGGGTGGAATAGAAAAGGTGTGAAAGAGAAAGACGGGAAGAAAGAAGAGAGAGACAAGAGAGAAGAGAAAAAGAAAAGAAAAGAGGGGGGGGGGGGGGCATTTCATAGGCAATAATTTCGGAATCGCAAAACAGATTTCACGCTTCTGACGGTCGCGGCATTTTGTCACTGAGACACGCAACAAAACGGCAAGCTAACGCTGCACCATGTATTCGTAACGGCGACGCAAACGAGCACTGTTTAATGAAAGTGCACGCATAGCGTGTAGGTACGCAAAAGAGCGGCGCACCGCAGCAGGCGAGCCTGCGGTCCGCCGGACTCGCTAGCTTTTTAAAGCGCAATCATCGCCGATTGCGTCACTCTTCTTTTTTGATCGGCTGTTTTTGAGAAGTCTTTGTCACCTAGAGTATTAGTTTAAACTAGAAATTTCACTTAAAATTTCACTTCGTACGAACATCGATCGGTGAACCTGCGAGTAGCAGACGCCGTCACGGTCCCGGCACTTTCGTTGGCGCTGTAAACGTGTTTAGCACTGCAAAGCTTTTTCCCCTAATGCCTAGTTCACCGCTTAAATAGACCGGACGCGTCGGGGATGAGCTGGTGACCACGTCGCAAAATAATTGGGAGCGTCGAGCTCATTATGCTTCTGTCAACACGGGATCCTATGGGACCCGCGAAGCTTTGTACTACCCGGAAGTACTGCCCGGAAGCCCCTTGCGCAACGCCCCCTGGGCAGCGCAGGCGGCCTATTGACGGTTGCTGTGTAGTGGAGTTTTGCCAGGAGGCGCAAAAAAGGTCAGTGCTGCTTATTTATGTGCTGGTAACGGTTGTTGTTCAGTGACATCCTTGTTAACTGCGTCCAATAAACATACCGCTTATCTGCCCGTTGTTCGTGTGTCGTCGATGCTTGTGGTCGCGGCGTGTAATATTTTGTGTTGGAGAAACGTTTGCAGCCGTAATTTACCAAAACTTCCGTGTTCGTGGGTCAGAGTCGGCTAGACATTTCTGACTGCGTACGTTAGCTATTGCTATAAGGAAGTTGCTGGTTTGCGCGTTTCATGATTGGATGTTCCCTTACTGTGTGGCTTTGCTTAGTTGTATATTGACGGTTGCTGTGTATCTCTGCGGTAGCGAATCTTCTCGGGTTAGTCGCTCGCGATAATCGCGCGTGCACACGTGTACAACTTCCAAGCAAGTTTGTCGGAGCGTCCATCCTTAGATTTATTGGTATTATGAAAACTTGCGTGGTAATTGCGGTTTTGTGTTAGTCTGCTGAGTAGAATGCATTTACTGTGCTAACCAGACCGGGAGTCTTCGACCTTCCCCGTTGCGCGCAAGGTAGACGCTATTTCGAGTGCTGTTGATGTGCTTTCAAGGCGTCATCTTACGTTTATCTGTTCCATGTTTCATGTTTATGTTCCATGTTTCTTCCAATTCCTTTGACCAATTGAGATGATCTATTTTACATTGCCTGAAGTGTAGAGAAATGGAAGGGACAGTTGTTGTCTTAGCAGTACCGCAGTAATAAACGTTTCTTTTGTAGAGGGGAAGAAATGTGGAAACACGCAGCGGGTATATAGAAAGTGTTCTGCCGTTTCTATGCTGTTAATGTCAGTGGTAACTTGAGACTTCAGGATAAATATCCAATATCCATAATTAGTGGTTGCTACTTCACGAACCGCGTTGGAAATAAGCCACTCTTGCATTTTTATGCCGTCAATGTCGGTGGTAACCCGAGAGTTGAAATAATTTCCGACATCGCTCAGGTGATAAGTTCTTTCATCACGATGTGCACCCAACATTAACCCATTTCTGTGCTTCTTCGACCTTAGAAAATATACTGGCAAAGCAGATTGCTACATTCTGTATTCGATCTGTATAACCTGTCCAGATGCAGACTATGGCTGACTGTGCAGACATTTGTCTCTACACTGGTAGTTTGCGACAATTGTTTTCCTTTGTCTGAAGAACAGAAATTAAAACGAATTATTTCCATTCCTTACATATACCTCTGAAATCATGGCTGTGGCGTTCACTGTGGCTGAAGACATCTTCTGCATGCCGAGGCGTCGTCGTGACAAGTGTGGCAGATTATGAATACATTGTGGAAGTCAAAGCCACGAAAGAGTGCCTCTTGAGTGTTGCGTATCATACAGACGTTCCCCACTCCGCATGGAGCAATGACAGGTGAGCCTAAAAATGTTCAAATATTTTTATATTTAAAATTGTTTCGCCTGAAAACGTTACCAGGGCTTGTGCTGCAAAAGAAATTTTAGCACAACTAATCAGGCATTGTACGAGATCTTGTAGTACTCCCATAGAGGGAAGCGTAAATTTATGCTTCGATATTTTTATACTGTTTTTATTTTCTAGGAAATAGGGTGGACCGGGACTTAAAAAAATGGAACAAGGAATGCATACTGCCATTTTCCTGGTTCTTGAAGGCGTGTGTTCACCGTTCTTGAAGGTGTGTGTTCACAAAAAGGAAACACATGAAAGCCATTGTACGGGATGAAATCATTGCATTCTACAAGTAAGTACGCACTCCCAGTTCTGGAACTTTGATGGTCCCTTTTTAGGTAGTTGCAATATACGTAATGGCTTCGGAACACCATTTCAGTGACAACTTGACCTGTAGGTGAAAACGACAGTAAAAGATTTTGGGAACACGTTGGCAAAACTTTCCTGGAAATGCACTCCGAGGAGGCCCTGCCAGGAACTCCTGCAATTTTATTTAAGTTGGGTAAGTTGGCATTTTATTTTTGTGGGACTCAATTTATGGTAGTGTTTATTGAAGTTGGCATTTTATTTTTGCGGGACTGAATTTGTGGTAATTTTTTTTGTAGCAAAATCTTACTGGTAAAAATAAATCGTGAACTCCAATATTGGGAAATACCTTCACATTCAGCCTGTTTCGGATGCTGCAACATGTGGACAAAAAAACTTTTGCAAACAATTTGCTTTCACATTGAGAGTTGCTGCTGTGATAATACGGCGCCACGGCCACGCCCAGTGCGGTTGCTTTCCAGAATTAGAGGACGGCTATTGACAGTCTGTGCTAATATTTTTGTACATTGTTAGCAGCATTTCCAGAAAAGAAACCAAGAAATCGCTGATATTTCAATCAATTACTGCTAAAAGGGGTATCCTAAGCAACTTACTCATTTAAAGCCATCGTCTAAAAAAATTTTCTTGCTCCTTCCTTAAACGTACATGACGTGGTCCAGTTATTCTCGAGGTCCAGTTATTTTGAGAGAAGACAATGGCAGCGTAAATTTTGTCTGCAAGAAACACGTCATGGATTTTCCGCCTCCGTTGTCACATCAAGATGTGGTCATCCTCGCCGTATATTTCATCTTAATCTCCTGAAACTTAGGCGACTTTGGAGAGTTCTCTGCACTTTTGCAGAGAGTTCTTGGCCATTTAACAGTGGCCTGGTGTCATTTAGGTTCAAAGCTCTGTTGAAAGACTTGATGTGGTCACTCTACTTGGGGTTTTAAATTACACGTTGAAGCCTATTCAGAAAGATATGTCGTGGTTCAAATGATTGGTAGATGCAAGCGGCATGTCAATTGCAAAAGTGAAGTCGTGCTTTCCTTTGCAATTTTTCATTATTGGCGCAAAGCGCAGGCTGCATTTGCAGCTACTCTGTTACTCTGTTAATGTAGTTAATGGCACTGCACTGTAACGTTTTTATTATTCAAGTGCAGCTCAAAAATTTTTTCCATTACAGTACTGCTGTTGATGGATGCAAACGTAGTAATTATTTACACAGACGGTTTGGGGCTTTATTAATCAATTTTTGTACTGTACCTTAGCTGACACCTAAGCCCTAGAAGAATGCGAAATATACATATTTGGCTTGAAAAAGTTGTTTACTTTGGACTAAGTAGCATTTCTTACTTGTTAGAGGCAGTGCTTTGGTCACAAGCATACTGACGTCATGATAGTAGGGTTTGTGTAGCACGCAACTGTGAATTTTACCTCAGATAAATGTTCCGGCTGGAAAAATGCTTCCAAGTTCGCTTGGTAAAATTGGTCACCTGTATGTTTCAACGCTACCTGGCTTGGTTATTTGGGATGTCTGAATTGTTCTTGAGGGAATTAATAACGTTTTTAGAGTTAGGCTGCTTGTTAAATTTTTAAATGCGTAACATGCTCCGAGCTATCTGGTTTGTAAAATTTTGTTTCACACTGGGTGCTATGAGCTTTTTTTTGAGATAAGTTATTTTAAATAGCTACAAATTGGCGGGGAAGCAACGCGGCTTCAGTGAAAGGCTTTTTCAGGGCACGTATATAGTCGGTTTTGGCTACAGTTAGCTTGATATTACAGTTAGCTTGATATTGATATATGGTGTATGTTTTAGTTTTGCAATAGTGCCACATGCTTCCGGTAAGTTTTTCTGTGCAAATGTTATATTGATAGTATTGGCCCCGGCGTTCTTTTCCTACACTCTTGCAGGTCGTGTGATAATCCAACCGTGTATGGCTTGTATTTTTGGCTTTTCCATACAATTTAATAGCAAACTGCATATTTTGGAACCGGGATGCGTAAACATGGTATGGCAAGCGCTGTGGGTACTTCCGCATTTGCGGTACCTGATTTCATGTGATAAAACAGTATATTTTATGCTCACTGTAGTGTAATGCTTTTTGAGTTAGTGCGAGGGTAGATGTACAAGTCTGTTTGTGACGCGGTTGCGGTTAAAGCCATCTTTATGACCCATGTTTTTTTAGCAAAAAATAATGGTAAATATTAGCGATTGATTGATTGATTGATAAATCTTTATTTGCGAGCCTGAGGCGCAGATGTTAGGAAAATGCCACTTAGATCGTTTTGGCCACTTGATATCGTTTTGGTATTTCATCCTGTCCGCTGGTCATTTTCTGCCCAAGTGGAAACAGATATGTCTCCGTATCTCCAATGTACGCAATAATACGAGCGAATAAAATTTGCTTAGTGTTTTGAAAAGCATTGTGTGAGTGCTAATAGTTGGTTTGGTATGTATTTTAATGCGAGTCTTGTTTCTTTTACATGCAGCCAAAACCCAGAACAGGATGCGGCGGATGAAGCCAAAGTCTCTGTGTGCCGCTCCAGGTATCTCAGACCAACTTTTATATAGAACTGTGCTCCGATAGGCAACTGTTGGGAACTGTCAGGGACCACAATGCTGCGGCGGTTTCTGTTTTCGAATTGTTGGTATCACTGTGGGCCATATGTCAAGGCTGCGTTAGAATGGTGCTTGCGGTTTCCTTCTGATACCAATGCATCCGCCATCCTGGCAAATGACCTCAGTTTATACCAACAGAAAAGCAGATATATTGGAAAAGTGGAGTCCCATAGACAGCTTCCCAACGCCTATCGGAACACCGTTTTATATAAACAGCTGGTCTGAAGGTACCTGGAACGGCGCACCTGATAAATCCATAATCATTTTACGTGGATCAGTGTTCCAGTAACTTACACTACCCGTTTATTTGGAACAGTGATCCGTATACTTTTTTTTGGAACGCCGATCCAGATAATTTAGCTGCAAAAATATCTGGTGCACTGTTCCACTTACATTTTCAGGGTATGTGGAACACGGTTCCAATTATATAAGTGGAACTTTTTTGCAAAAAAGTTCCAGTTACTAAGTGGATCTTATGTGGATCCAGATTAAGAGTGGAACGCCAACTTTCTTTGACGATGATGGTGAACTATCGTGGGTGAAGGGAAAGGAAAAGACCGCCTCCGGTGGCCGCAATTGAACCTGAGTCTTTCGCGTTATGAAACCGGCGTCTGTCCGATTGCTCCACTTCGACATGCTCGAAGAAAACACCTAGCCGCAGGTACCGATTCCCGCCGTACAGCTCAAACCCAAACGCTAGACATACGCAGTTCCCTCCCAAGAGTTGCTGTGGATATTCTAGAAAAGGGGGCGTACCTCCAGATTAGCACATACTCGCCGCGTGGGATTGGCCAACCAAAGAATCCATCACTAGAAACCTGTGTTGAACCATCGTCGTCGTTAGACGGACAGGTGCATGCTGTTTTTCGCGATTTGAAGTTATGAGCGTCCCTAGGGTATACCCAACATAAAGGAATGTTGAAAAAGCGTACTTACATATGAATATAAATTACCGCATGCAATTACGTACCAGAACATTTGCCTTATTGGCGGTGAGCGCGAACACAGGTGGCGCTGCGAAGCGCGCCTCCGTGACGTCAGCTTAGGGATTCTCGCATTTGTCGTCTGCTTCACTCAGGATCGCTGTCTCTGCGGTTTCTTTGCGCTCGGTCAACGTCTGATGCTTGTCCGCACCAGAATTGGCGTGTGGGTAACTTTTTATCATAATAATAGGCTTAAAATTGCACACACTAGCTCATGGTGTCAATTAAAGTATAGTTTTGGATACCGCTACGGGAGAAACATTGCCGGCGCCACCCCATTCCTTGCGAAGCCGGTCCTGTGCGGAGCGCGAAGAGTCGGAGCTAGGCGTCAGCTTCTCATGTAAGCATTCGAACAAAAGGAACAGTCAGCTGCTAATGACCGACAACAGCGAAAATGGAAGACCAAAACAAATTCTAGGCCTTCAGGGCTGTCGGCTTTGGCAGAAGGCATCACGATTCCCGGTAATCATATGTAAGGTAAAACAGTTTTTGCAACCTTGCCGAACGCTCGAACGCGTTTTGTCACATCACTTTACGTTGTCAAGGCATGAAAGTTTGCCGACATGCACTATAGACTGCAAAAACTGTTGGTTGAGTTCCAAATAACCCAGTGTGTATATACGCCCGTGCTGATTCTATACCAGGCATCTAACCAGTATGGAGGTTTATTGAACAAAACGAGTCACGTCTTCGTTAAATTTATAGTAACACATGTATGTTTGTTAAGACCTGGAGGGATATTTCGGAACATTTTGCACAGCCATATCTTCCCGATATTCGGATATGCGTTATAGGAAAACTGCACTCAAGAGGAGGAAGAGGAGTAAGGGAAGGAGGAGAGAACTTTGTTTAACAATTAAATCGATCTGGTTAGTGGGCCGGGTCCTCAGACCAGGACAAGAGAGCAAAAGTAATTTTCTTCAAATCATAGAACGCCATCCCGAGTAGAATAGGATTTGTTCTTCGCGCCTGGAAGGGTTGAAAAGCAATAAAGAGATACTTGGAATTCTTCTTCGGTTTCGAGTCTTGTAATATATGCAGATATACTATTTATTACGTTAGTTAGCGAGTATATCATGCCTTCAACACCGTAATCATGTCATCATTGTTCGAGTTGAGAGTCAGTTCGTTATGATAACGATATAATTACGATAGAAATTCGGAGCACAAAAGCCGCCTTCGAGTACTGTGGACCATGTTGTTTAGGGTGCGATTGCGGTGGCGTAGCACAAACCTTCTCATAGTATTTGCATGTGAATAAACAAAGCACGCTGCGGATATTCACCTTCTTGCACGCAGCCGTAATGAAAGCCAATTTGTGAAGAAGGGAATGTATGCCATACAGAATGAAGGAAATATCCACACGACTTTTGTGAGGCTCCCAAACATCCCGAAACCTCCTAATAAGAAGTTGGTGACGGCACAGAAAAATTAATGCGTTGGGCAGAAAAAAAATCAAGAAACATTAATCCGATACAAGACAACAACGAAAGAAACAGAAGAAAGCCGCTTTATTTCCTGATGTGCGATGAGCGTGCAGAGGCCGCTGCTTGGTACATAGTATTAGACTGTTGAGTCTTCATAGGAGCACCTCAAAAATACTGCAGGGAAGCCTACGCATTTTGAATAATTACCGAGAAGCTCTGATCGCTGATCCTCGCGAATAAGCAAGAAATGACGAGTTACACACGATCTTCTGACCGATACTCTGAAGAAAGTGGTTCTCTATCTCTTCGTGTGTTCCAAACTTGTGGCGGATACAGCTTCAAATTATTCAGATGTGTCAGAAGCTGGCAAAATAACTGAGTCACTAGAAATACGCTTTTTAACGCACTACCGCAACGAAGCGGGCGATTTCTAGCCCAGGCACTGTTGCCCCTCGCAAGCGGAGTGTAGCAGACGACAACGGCACGAATCCCTAAGCCGACGTCAGAGCCAGGGGGCGCCACTCAAAGATCTCACCGCCAATAAGAAAAGAGCGCACCGAAGGGCCAGATCATGCGCATGCAGATCATGCACACCGAATGCAGATCATGCACACAGATCATGCGTACCGAAGGGCCAGATCACAAATTGCGCGGAAAACACGTAAGGTGACACCCTCGAGGGTAAGCCGGAAAGTACAGCCAAGATGGAATGAACAACGTGCGTGATTACCCACCCAGACGGAAGGCCAAGTCTTGTCTGACCGTCCAACAAGATGGAGAGTTCTGAAAATTTTGTCCTGTAATTTATGAAAGCTGGTCCGGCTTCTGCGTTGTCCATACGTATATTTTATTACGGTTCATGTTATCAAATGCTATCGACGGATGTTATGACTCCAGAGTTTAACTGAACGCTGCTTCACTAAAGCATTTTATTCACTTAATGATAAGTATTTAAATTATATTGTCGCTTTTATGTTTGAAAAAGTATTTCTTCAGTAAAAGTTTAATTATACCGCGGAATATGTATTTTGTGATGCGCACAGAACTTCATCAATATTGTGGGGATGTAATGAAATGATGACACAACTTATGGATTGTTATGGAAACAGAAGTGGTCGCGAAAGAGGGATAACTTGCTGCCGACGTGTATCAGAAAATTTAAGGGCAAAGGAGGAGTTCAAACAACGCAGGGAGAGCTTTTGAGGGAGGCCTTTCTTCGTTCAACAGTGGGAACGAATATGAGGATGATTATGATGACGACAACGACAACACTAATGATGATGATGTATACATTAAAAGCAGCCACCACATTTTATTAGAATTTGTTTATAACTTATGGTTTTATTTTGGGTATGAACCCTGACTTGTTAGCCTGTGCTACATGTTTTTAAAATCACGTTTGGAAGTTGTCGCTTGCCATAAAAATGTGGAGAAAATATGGGCACGCGAAATTCGAGCAATTCGGCATGACATAATTTATCAGACCGAAAATGAACATACGCATATTCCAAGTGACTAAAAACCGAAAAATCTCCGCAGCTTACACTAGTGGTGCAAGGCTGGAGAAACACTAGAGCTGGCGGCTCACCTATCTTTCTCCGCACATTGACAGCGTATCACAGGAGATAGACAGCTGCCCGGCCCAAACGGTGAAAAGCCGTTTTGGACGGCACTGTAAAGCGGGGACCATTAAAGCGACCCTGCAACACTTTTTTCAGCTTTTTTTTTTAAATCTCAAATGCTTGCACAACATTGTCGCCCAACACACTTAGTACTTATATTAGGGGGTCGCAAAGTACCTCATCGAAAAATTACTTCTCTATGCCCATGTAAACTCTCTATGCCCATGCAAACTTGTAAACTCGCTCAAAAGAGTTTGCTCTCTCTCCCGGTCTTGACGTTCTTCGACGGCTCGAATTACGTTACTAAGTCCATGTAGCGGCTGTTGGACGGTTTTCCTTTAGTTGTAGCAATGAACGCTTTTCGATAGCAACAGAATAAGACACAAAAACAAACCAGAAATGGAAGGGAGTATCTGTTTCGAAGAGCAAATCACGCAGTGCCGCTAGGTGCTGGCGGTAACTATAGCTTTCGCAGTGGTTGCAGATCTGAAGGAAAAAGCGAAAGCGCTCATCAAAAGTGCTGCAGGGTCACTTTAAACTTTAAAGTATATACAGTGCTTCATTCAGTAGCAGTCGTCGTCATTCATTTCGTCGTCGTCTTCTGACGGCACAGCCGCGTAAGGCAAATGCTCTTGTAGCATATCTTCGCGTCGGTAGACCTCCACTTCTTCGTCAGCTGGTCCGGTGGCCGTCTACACATGTGGATTGTGAAGACCAGGTGGCCGTCTACACGTGCGAATTGTGAAGGAATGGCTTGACATGTTCGCCGTCATCGTCATCTGCGCGGCGGACCCGTACAGTGCCGGTCGCTACACGATGAAGACGACGAAGGCGGTAGCTCTTCATGTAGCGTAATCCCACGCGCAAGCCTGGACGAAGCCGAGCGGTCACCGCGAGGCACTCGTTCACGTGCTCTCCAGGTTTCTTCTGTCCGCAGGACGGATTTGTGTGGAAATTAACGTGCCTGCTGTTAATATTGTTACGGGACTAAGGTGGTCAATGCCTGACAGCTCCTTGAACCAACGATGACGACGACGACGACGAAATTCCTGGAGCGAACCTTGCGCCAGCTCTGTCATGGCCGCACTGTACATAATGTGAATAGATCGCTTCACTCCATCGCATCGTTCGTCTCATCTGTGTCCTGCCGCCACGTAACAATATCAATAATTATGAAGAAAAAAATAAAAACACGCCCATACAGTGTGCTTAAGTCCTAAGTGGCAAGGTGGAAGGAAAAAAACGAAAAACTTCAGAAGTGCAAAATTTTTTTAGTTATCATGAGGGAACAAACGATAGAATGCAGAGAATTACTAGCTTAGCTGGATAGCAAATCAAACGAATAAGGCGTAGCGGAAGGCCTGAATCACGATTTGTGTCCATTAGTCTGTTGTGGCGTTGACCGGGACGGTTTCTGTCAAGCATGGGGCTGTGTCACTTGTAGAAAAAAAACAGCAAACTGTCGTGTAGCACTAAGCTCGGCTATGACCGACGACGACGAAGATGGGGGAGCAGGCAGGCTGACAAGAGCTATCATATCTCTGTTAGTAGGTCAATCGCCAACATCTTCTAAATACAGCTCTCACCATCAACCATTGTTCACGTCATGTGTCCTACCGCCACGTAGCAATGTAAACACATCAAAACGATGATGACAAGATGCATTCTCACTGAACAAGCTTATATCCAATTAAAAGGAAAATTGAAAAATCTGGAAACACACACACGCAAGCCGCGCGCTCGCACGCACGCACGCACGCACACACACACACACACACACACACACACACACACACACACACACACACACACACACACACACACACACACACGTGCACACGTACACGCGCACGTGCTCACACGCACGTGCACACTGCACACGCACGCACGCGCATACACGTGCACACGTACACGCGCACGTGCTCACACACGCACGTGCACACTGCACACAGAGACACAAGCGCAGACACAGACTCAGAAACAGACAGACAGACAGACATACAGACAGACAGACAGATTCTCAGGGCGTCCGCAACGAACGTCCGTTGTGTGCGTTCTCCAGTTCATAATGCAGAACCTTTCAACTTCTCGTGACCCAGTTCGTTTTGTCATTGTGAAGCTTTCGTTCGTCAATAGCGTTCTTAGCCGCCTCTAATTTTGCGACGGAAATCAGGGGTTCCAGGCGAATATTTCATTTAAAATTGGTGTTTGATTAGACGATGTTATTACATATGATAATGCAGACGTTTTCAGAAATATATTGCCGTAGTGGGCATTGAATGTAATAGCAGAGTTTTTGGGACATTCATTTGATAGTAAGAGCATGACTCTCCAAGGAGGTGAACAACTAAGCCTGAATATCTACCGAGACGGAAGATCAACCGAGTCAGAAGATCCAATCGAGCCTCATTATCTAACAGGATGAAGTGTCCGTCGAGACACCAGATGCAATCGAACATGATTATCTAACGAGAGGAAAGTTCCATGGAGATAGAAGATCCACTTTTCGATCTTTCGTCTCGTTGGATCTTTCTTCTCGTTGGAGCTTTAGACGCTGAATCCCCGAACACCACATTGCTTTCTTGCCGCGAACAGCGTCGGCAGTCTACCCGACACCGTCGTGCCGACAGCACTGCGGAGGATGGGGTCCACGACGTCGAGATGAAGCCTCAGCGTCCGGCAGAACCTACAGCCCTCCCATTGATGGCGGTTTTGCGAAGCCGCATCGCTGGAAGTTAAATAAACATTGTTCTAGACCCATCCACATCTGCCCGTGTAATCATTTCTCGGTGCAAAAAGGAACGTAAAGCGACGCATCATTGCGTAACACAGTCCAGAAAAACTTTATTATACCCGTGTGCTAAACCTCAATGTAAACATCGTTGTCGCGTCTTTCCAGCTATGCTCTTGAACCATCTCCGCAGTACGTAAGGGTTCGATGTGTTTGTCGTGCTCTCTTTATTCACCGCGACAAGTGTTTGATAGTGTTTAGAAAAACATGGGGCTGAAAACAAATTCGCACATATAATTTGAGTACACGAAAATCCTGGGACAGTATCATAACAAACACAAAATGCATCCACGAGATTTTAAAGAAAATATGGGCCCTGATCGGTAGAATGACCATCAAAGCCGCATTGTGTTCCTGTGACCAAATGTCTTCACTTTTTGTTTTTGAGAAGTGAAAGGTTAATAAGTAATCATTTCTCACGGGTCAAATTTGGGTAGATAGGTCGGTAATTTTTACGAATTTCTAGTTGATGAACTCAGCTTCGTCTCCATTGGCTGCATTCGAAATCAGAGAAACACCAAAAAAGAAAAAAAAATCGGAGTAGTTGGTGATGAGGCAGAGGAGATGGAAAGTTATTAAAGTACAGACCAAACAAAAAAGTGAATGAATGTCGGCATACAATGAGTAGAAAGAAATTGGAGTGTGTTGAAAGAGAAAGTTGAAATGGTAGGTAGCTCCAGGAAGAAAAAAAATGTACAGAGATTGTAGATATGGAGAGATAAGGCAGATGACAGATTGAAAGAGCAAGAGAGTGAGAGAGAGAGAGGGGAGAACAAGAGGCATGGAGGGAGGGAGGGAGGGAGGGAGGGAGGGAGGGAGGGAGGGAGGGAGGGAGGGAGCGGTGTAGATAGGTGAACACAAGGAGCGAGGGAGGGACACAGAGATAGAGAGGGTGGGAAGCGAGGGAGGGAGCGAGGGAGGGAAGGAACAGTGTAGATAGACTGGTGAACACAAGGAGGGAGAGAGATAGAGAGAGGGGAGGCGGGAGGGGGATGTGTGCAGATAGATAGGTGAACACGGGGAGCGAGACAGGGAGATAGAGCTGAGAAATAAATCGAAAGGGTCGGCCCTGCAGAGTCCGCAATTTCGAGTGAGAATGAAACAGTGGGCAAACAAATAATTTACAAATGAATACGAGAATGGCATGCCCCCGACTACGCAGATATACGCGAGAAAAAATTGAGAAAGGAGGGAACCCTGTACCGAAACAGAGTAATATAACACCCAGTATGCTAATAAACGATGTAGTAAAACAGGCGGGTTTGCTTTTTATCTTCACAACTGTCATCAGAATCACAACGCCACATTCTCAGCATCAGAACTCCCCAGCCACTACTGGGCTGAACAAAAGGGGATCCATTTCTTTTTTCACGCAGCCTTCACATAGCTGGCTCATGACCAAAGAAAATGACAGCTTAGCTCCATTTCTCACGGCCATCATGAGAGCAGAGCGCATGCAAGAAACAAAAAAGCATTTAATGGTGTTTTCGTCACCGAAAATACTGAATGGTGAATTTTTATATGTTGTTTTATACAGGAACATGCAAGTTTACGCCCCCTGGAGACGTGGTTTGCGTGATAGACCACAAGTTTGCCCAAATTGTTCTGTCACCAAAAGTTTCGGGGAGGGCCAAGCTCATGTAACGTCGGAGGTGGCTCATCAAGGTTGATATCTGCAGTTTTGCACGGAATACACCTAAGAAAGACTATAATAGTAAAATAATTAACTAAACTTTAATGGCCTTTAATGCGACATTTCTTGTGCCTTTGTATTCAGAAATTGAAGCAGGGCTTTCACAAAGTTTGTGCAGTGTTTCAGGCAGCCGGAACAACGTACGGTCTAAAGTATATCTGAGCAAAACTTGTCGTTTACACGACTGAGGTGCGGAAATTATAATCTTGGCGCGGTTGTTTATTTGCACTGCACTGCCCCTCTGCTTACCAGAACGACTCTTTTAAGAATAGCGCAGCTAGAGCTCAAGTATGTACATTGTTTATTTCCACGTTGAAACTCTGCAGTTTTCGTTAATGGGGGATCACATCTGTTATCCACTCCTTGCATATTTCCTGTGACGCACAGGGCATTACTGTTTTCATCACAGAATTTATGGATTCACATTCAATGATTGATTTCAATATTTCCACCATGTTAACGCGCACAACACGTAAAACAAATTTTTGGCTCTAAATAAGGAACACTCATCGAGAAAACGGCTATTTTTTGATTTAAAGTTTTCCTAGGACGGTTTTGCGTGGCCTCTTTTCCTATGCCCTTTTACTCAACCTTCCCATTTTTCAATGGCGCACCGCTATTCTTTTTGCCGACGTGAGTGGCCCCTTTCGCAGTAGTTGGTCGCTGGTGTCGGTTGGTGTATGCTTTCACGTAGAAGTTAATGAACAGGCAGAGAATAAGGAACGTCTGCACGTTTCCAATGTACACTACGTGTCGCGGAAAGCCACAGTCTACAAACAGTGGTATGGACATGTGCACGATGATGATGAGGAACTGTACAATTTGGAGCGTCGTCAGGTACTTTTTCCACCACAAATATTTGTGCATTCGGGGCCCGAAACTCGCCAAGAAGTAGTAAGTGTACATGACTATGTGCACGAAGATGTTGAGTGCCAGACCCAGCGCTGGCTGTCCCTCGGGGGCGAAGCGCGCGTAGAACCATATGTTCACCACCACGATGGTGTGGTGAATGACGTGGAGGTGAGTCACCTGGTTGAACTTTTTCCGTAGAACAAAGAATACAGTGTCGAGGAGGTCGGCGTAGCGCCACGCGATTAGAATCCAGGCATGCTTGTAGTATTTGAGGTGGTCTTCGGGGGAGTATCCTGTTATTCCCTGGCACCATAGACTGTAGGATCCGCCAGGTAGGTAAGTGGGGATGAGGAGGACCACCAGGGAGACGCAGCTGACGAATACCATAGTGATGTTGTAGATGCGAATGGTGTTGATTATTTGAAAGGGTTCTTTGTTCTTCATCCATCTTGGGCCTCCAACCTTTACGAAGTAGAGGTAAGCCACCAGCATTGGAAATACGAAGAAAGGGTTGAGAACAACGGGATAGTCTCTTGTCCTGGGATCAGAGATGGAGTGGAGCTCTTCGAGAAGAGTTGTCGGGCTCAGGCTCAGCGCCATGCCGCTCCGGCGTCCCGGGACGACCTGAAAAACATGACACCAATGAATGAAAAATGCAAATTATGAACAGCTAAGAAAACTGCAGGAACGGCTGATTAGAGTCGTATATCTGTTGGGATATGTTCTGGTGAATTTGGGCTTGGGGAGGACTAATGAAGCATTACCACAGAGCGCAAGAATAACCTTTAGCGGAAGCGTGAAGCTATAGGTAAAATTCATTAAGGAAATTTTTTTCATACATTGGCTGCTTCTTTAGCGCTTGGCCTGTCTTTTGATATTTCGGTTAATCAATCAAAGTTAAAGCGTACTTAGCAATGCGAAAGAAAATCTGGAATTAGTAAATATGTAAAGTGTTTCGTGTGAATGCTTCGTTAAACTTTAACACAAAAAAATGTCTTTCCAAGAATCGGCATTGGTTAAAGTTGGTTCGAGAGCTTACAAATAAGTATTATTAGGATAACATCACCAGTGAAAAGAATAGTACAATCGCTGCTTATTCCCAAAATGAAATTGCGAAGCAGGCATGTGGTGTCCGGAGAGGCACCTTAAACCGAAAAAGAGCTAGTCCGAACACCCATATGGCAAAAAACCACAGGTATCACGCGTAGTGATAGTAAAAGCAAACGAGCATGGCTGAGATTGAGGCTCACATGCATAAAAACCGCACTGCTGTTTAAGGAATGACATTATAAAGCGCGAATAACACATGCACGATACACAAAAAGTGCCGCTGCCGAGGGATCTTACAGGAGCCATGTAGACAAAACACAAGTTTGTTTCATTCGAAAGATTTAGTGTTTTATCGTGCCCCCGCGCTAGTCCGGCTCCAAGCGATGCTTCATTCAGTGGGGAATTAAACAGCTCAAGCCGTAATGTTGATTCTCCCGCTGAACCGTGTGTTTCGTGATGTCTACAATAGCGTATCCAGGACAAGTACTATTTGTGCCTGGATAATGTTTGTTACGGTTGAAAGTACTCATTTTGTGAAACATTGGGTATAATCGACAAACAGAGTTACCGAAGACAATGTCGCTTATGCCAGTTTGCAAGTGCAGTCGGACGGAGTAGGACAGTGCAGTCAACGCGTCGGACAGCTGGGCAGCTATAACCGGCATAGTGCGCGCATTACGCCCTGGTGCTTCTATGTTTACGTGTGCGTTTGTAACTTCCATTGTTTACCCCACCAATTTTACTGTTTTAAACAGTATTCATTAAATTCAAGCGCAAATGGCTCGTTCTGCACGCTTATAACCCCTGTTCAATTTTATTTGAATTTTTCTGTTCACAGCCAATCGCACAGCTGCCCATAATACGTCCTAGGTTGTAGGGCGGGAAATCAGGTTGGGAGTCCCACGGCTATTCTTTTTTTCCTTAATGATATAGCGTATTTGACTGAAATTTTCCTTGAAGCGCTATTATAACGAATGCAATCTTTCGAATGAACCAAACTTGCATTTTGTGTGCATGTTACCTCTAAAGGTAGCCCACGAAGATATGTGTACAGAAGGGGGAAAGAAGATAAAATTTGGAGTTGTTGCCTGTTCGGGCTAGCGCAGGATAGACACGGCGGGACACAACAGGGAAACTCCATGACCTTGCTGTGAGTATCCTACTAATAATATAGTACTACTAGTAGTAGTAGTAATAATATACCAGTATAATAATATATCAGTATAATAATCATGTAATAGTAATGAATCTTTGTTTCAGGTGCCCTGGAAATACT
The DNA here is from genome assembly GCF_048455015.1 of Haemaphysalis longicornis. Taxonomy (NCBI): domain Eukaryota; kingdom Metazoa; phylum Arthropoda; class Arachnida; order Ixodida; family Ixodidae; genus Haemaphysalis; species Haemaphysalis longicornis. The sequence continues at coordinate 100,277,218 of NW_027526335.1, read as the reverse complement.
GTGGTTTTAGTACCGGTTTCCTTGCACAGAACAAAAAAAAAATCAAAAGATATCAAAATGCCTCACAACAGCAAAATACCACATATATAAAAAAAGAAATTTTGGAGCAGAAACAACTAAAAGAAATTTCGAAATGAACATGAAAGGCCCAATGCAGCACACCGCGCCGCTCTCTCAGTCGACGCAAAAATTATATTTCGTGGCAGTTTAAAAATACGGCAGTTCATTTTTCTGTCTTTATTTTACATTTTTTTCGTAAAAAGGAATGCTGCGCTGGGAATTTTTTTATTTCTAATTTACAATATGCAACCCATCTTGAAACGGCGAAAAAATTCCCCATTTTCGTAGTTCAACGTTAAATAACAGGCATTTTCCTCTGCTTCAATAGCAGAGCTCTTGCAACTAGTATTTTTTACATTGCAATGTTTTAAACGACTGACTCAACTGCTTAGTTTATGTGCTCGGAGAGCACAGTATCACTCGTACAATTTATTTTAACTTAAGTGTATTAAATATTTATTTGATTGTTTCGTCGAGTGCAGAGGTTTTTCTGTTGTCTTGCTTTTTGCAACGTTAGGAATTAAATTTAGGTTGTCTAGTTATAGCTTTCCGTTTTCGCTTTTGTCATGCTGGCTATGTTGACGACCGTTATCCATCATGCGCTTCCAAGGTAGTAAGTTGAAGTTGTGAATAATCTGCATCACAAAATTTTGTTTCACTGTCGCCTCATAGTGAGCTGGTTGATTTTTATAATAATAGTTTTGTTTGGTTTCTTTCATGTATTCCTATTCCTTTGCCGTACGAAAATCTACCGCATGTCCTAGAAAAATACTTTTTGATTGCTTCATTCACAACTGGATTACTTTTGGGATCAATGATTTAATTATAAGGTCTAATGCGCCGTATGCTACAAAAGGCGATGAGGCTCGCCGAGTGGAGGGCTCCTGATTAATTTTGACCATCTGGGGATCTTTAAAGGGCGCCGAAATCTCGAGCACACTGGCGTTTCCGCTTTTCGTCTCCATCAGAAAAGCGGCCGCCGTGTGGAATCGAACCCGCGTCCTTGGGGAATATTCTTGTCGTGCAGACACAAAGATGAATCAAGTAAATATATGAAACTATGGGTCAAGGATGCAGGGAGTCTAGTACAACGATCGCCAGACATTGCTAAATATTACGAAGTATACCGACCTGTTATTTAAAAATCGGTAAACTTCGCAAATAAGTTTTACAGCGAAGCTTTTCGTGGGTAGACTCAGTGGATTTTTAGTGTCCGTAAGCAAATCTCCGCGTGTAAAATTCGGTTTCTCACATTTATGTAAAGGCATCAGGGGTTTTGTAGCGCAAGGCAATCGTCTGTGCCTTTGACTGTTGTTGTTATTGTTGTTAGTGCTCTTTCACTAATGAACCAACCTCTTTGAAGCGCAAGGTGTTTCGTACAACGAGTCGCTCATGTGCCCGGTAATATTTCTTTGTTTGCGCAACAGGTTCCATTTGTACGTTTGTTTATGATTGAAAATCAGCGCGGAAAAAACAAAACACAAAAAGGGAACCAGATGTAGACAGGACTGCGCTTCACTCAAAACTAGGTTATTTTGAAGAAAACACTAGTAATATACATAAATCCGTCTCCCACGTGGCGGCAAATTATTACAACGAATAAACAGAAACAACAAAAACCACGCTATTGCTCATCTGTCTGCACAAATGTAATCTATTGGTTTGCGTGGTCATGCAGCGGTGTCACTCAGATAAGCGTATTCTCGGTCAATCAGCACTGCTGAGGGCATACTTATACATCGGTCGTCAGATCGTCTGATTTGAAAGGCCTCGATAATTTCCCTTGTTGTTTTATCTCTGTGTTTTGAAAACACAGTGGTTTCTTTAAAGACCGGCACACAGCTGTGTGAGCTGCCTTGTTTTTCCAGGTGACTACGCGGGTTCCTTTCAATGAACGCTGGTGCTCCGACAACCCGGTGTTCAGGCACCTCCCGGTTTGTCCCACACATATATGTCCACACCGAAGTGGCAACATATACACGACACCCGGTGAACATTTCACAAATGGCTCTGAATGATTTATCTGGCACACATTTTTTGTCCTTGTATTCCGGGAAGCTAATCTTCGGCCAACCGCACTGCACAGTTTTCCCAATTTATTTGGGGCCGAGAACACCACGTCGACAGCGCACCTTTCTGCTATGTTTGGTTTTTAAGTTATGAGAGAGGCGGTGCTTATACGGTATCACAGCAGGGTATCTTTTTCTTTGCATTGGCCCCTGCGTTGCGGAACCTGCGGAATAATTGCGGAACAATAGCAGCACTGTCAGTAAAGAAAGCAAAAGATTTCCACCTGGAGCCATTTTTCGTGGTTAAAACGCATAAGCCCGAAGTCCCTTTCATCACAATTGCTACAGAAAGACATACTTGGCAGTTGGCGGTGTCCTCATTTTTAGAGGAACCGCTCCGGTCCCTGCACCTGAATGACCCGTATTTAATCCTAAATTCAGGCGCCCTAGTAAAGTACCTTGAATCGTGAAACCCCGGAACATGCAAGGCTGTGAGCATTGATGCGCAAGATTTGTTCTACATTATCCCTCACGATGAATTAATAAAATCACTGAAACTGTATATCACTGAAGAGAACGACGAAGTAGACTTCATTCAAAAGTGCCGTGTGTCAGTCAACAGTTTTATGTAAATCCTAGAATTCTATCTGAAATCAACGTTTATCGAGTGGCAAAATAAATTTTTTGTTCAAAAACGAGGGTTGTGTATTGGTTCAAAGGTGGCTCCTATGCTTAGTAATATATTCCTAGGTAGGGTTGACAGAAATGTCGAAAGAAATGTATGTGGCTTGGCAAAAAATATTTTCCGTTATGTAGATGATTTTGTAATAACTGTTGAGAATGTAGAACTGAATGTAGAAGGCCTTTTAAATGTATTCAATGAGTGTGGTCTCGGATTGCTGTGCACATTTCGGCTGCCAAAATTGAACAAACTGCAGTTTTGGATTTAGAATTAACCTTCACTAACGGTCACGTATGCTGGTGTTACCGCCGCAGATCTCAAAAACCTGTCCTAAACTTCACATCGGGTCATTCCAAGGTAATAAAAAAAATGGCATCGTGTTTTCTTCACTACGCACAGCACTTTCAAAGTCATGTGACCATCAGCTGAAGGACAGCTTCTCGAACCAGATAAGTAGGCTGCAGACGGCAGGCTACCATGTCAATGTTATCGTCATGGTTGTGCAGAAGCTACTTAAATCGATGAAAGGCAAAGATGCGGGAGGTTTCGCAACGCAGCCACCAATGCAAAGAAAAAGATACATTGTTGTGATACCGTACAAGCACTGCCTCTCTCATAACTTAAAAAAACGTGGCAAAAGGTGCGCTGGCGGCGTGGTGTTCTCGGCCCCAACTAAATTAGGAAAATTGTGCAGTACGGTTGGCCGAATATTAGCTTCCCGGAATACAAGGACAAAAAATGATTGATTGATTGTAGGGTTTTACGCGCCGACGCAACGCAGGCGATAAGGCGCGCCGTAGTGGAGGGCTCCGGATGAATTTAGACCACCGGGGGATCTTTAACGTGCGCTGAAATCTCGTACACACGGGCGTTTTTGCTTTTCGCCTCCATCAGAAAAGTGGCCGCCGCGGCCGGGAATCGAACCCGCGACCTCGTGCTCAGCACCGCAACGCCTTAGCCCCTGAACCACCGCGGCGGGTAAGGGCAAAAAATGTGTGCCCGATAAATCATTCAGAGCCATTTGTGAAATGTTCACCGGGTGTCGTGTATATGTTGCCACTTCGGTGTGGACATATATACGTCGGAAAAACCGGGAGGTGCCTGAACACCAGGTTGTCGGAGCACCAGAGTTCATTAAAAGGGAATCTGCGTAGCCAACTGGCAAAACACTGCAGCTCACACGGCTGTGTGCCGGTCTTTAAAGAAACCACTGTGTTGTCGAAACACAGAGATAAAACAACAAGGGAAATTATCGAGGCCTTTCAAATCAGACGATCTGACGACCAATGTATAAGCATGCCCTCAGTAGTGCTGATTGACCCGGAATATGCTTATCTGAGTGACAGCCCTGCATGACCACGCAAACCAATAGATTACATTTGTGCCGACCGATGAGTAATAGCGTGTTTTGTTGTTTCTGTTTATTCGTTGTAATAATTTATCCGCACGGGGTAGACTGATTGATGTATATTAGTCGGGTTTTCTTCAAAATAAGCCAGTTTTGAGTTCAGCGCAGTCCTGTCTACTTCTGGTTCCTTTTTTGTGCTTTGTTTTTCCCGCGCTGATTTTCAATCATGAACGTTCACCAACTCGCCCAAATCACAGTCCTCTTGAAGTGCGCCGGTTTGTTGGTTTGTTTGTTTCTTCGTTCGTTCGTTCGTTAGTATGTTTTTTTTTTTTTGCATGCTTGCTCAATTGTATTTGGCTCTCAACTTGACTTAACCCGAAACCCGACAAGTTGCCGTTCTTCATAGGGCTCTTGCGCTGCAGTTATCGCGTCATTCAGCGCCCCCTCATGTCCGACGCGTCTGGGCAGTACAAAAGCAAACGACCATTGCCGCCCTTCATGTGTTTTCAATTACAAACTAGAGCGAGAGTTGGTTGTCCTTAACTTATTCGCGTTGTGGTGCGTTGAAATGACTGCATACTGAATCAAATACCCCTTAAAGTAGTTGCAGAGGCTACAAAACAATATAGGCTGCAACAAGCAGATAAAGCGGCTTTCTTTTGACCGAGCTGTCGCGACTTGGGACAGTATCGCCAGGTCGGGTGATGTAACTTCCCGACGATTACTATCGTTCTTTCTTCTTGCGTACGGTTGACAAAGGAACAGTTCGCAAGTAACATAAACACAGAACGCTGCTCGTCCTATAGCCTGAGGTAACTGGACATGGTTGCTTCAGCGGGAGCATGTTGGCGGACGCGAGAAGCGCAGCTGACGCTGCTGGCCTGGCACAGAATTGAAAATGAGCGGAAGTTTTGCTTGGTGTTTTCGCAAACTAAATGACTCTTTCTTAACGTTTTACGCCGCACGATTTACGAACGGCAGGGTACATTATACAAGCGAGTAGGTGAGGCAGTAGTGTCAAATAAACCAATGAGGCGCAACTCAGTGACGCAAAACAAGCACCAAATCGCATGCCCGCTGCCTGCAGAGATGTGTACTTCTATATAACATGATTGATTGATTGACTGCAGGGTTTAACGCGCCGCCTCAAAGCAGGCAATGAGGCGCGACGTAGTGGGGGGCTCCAGCTTAATTTTCACCGTCTGGGTAAGTTTAACGTGCTTCGAAATCTCCTAGGCACGGACGTTTTTTCTTTTCGCCTCCACCAGAAAAGCGGCCACCGCGGCCTGGAATCGAAACCGCGTCCTCTTGCTCACCAGCACAACGCCGTAGCCACTGAGCCACCGCGGCGGGTTAATTACATAACATAAGACAGCCGCATACACGGTGCGCCGCCCAAATATTTACATACGATCGTAACTGACTGTGTTGGTTATCTTCTACTGCAGGGGTCGTAATCTTCAGGCCGCGGGCCATGTTGCTGTATTATGCGGCCCACGGCATGTCGTCAGACTCCCCACCCTTCCTCCTGTCCCTAACAATCTCAACGCCCACACGCCAGGTTTGACCTTAAATGGGGTTAGACGGCAAGACAATGATAGAGAATTTATCGCTCCCAGTTGCATTGTTCCCCATCTTCAGACTTAGGCAGGTTATTATAAAATATTTTATAAAATATTATTGGCAATTCGCTGTTTTTTTCGCTTTGCCTTCAAAGCCCCCTCCCCCTTCCACAGGATTTGCCGCCCGGCCCTCCGCTCTACACACCAAAATGTTGCGGTTCGCTATTTTAGCCTACTCAGTGCGAAAGGGGAATATGTGACGCAAAAGCGTAATTAATTATAGCGAGAGCGAACAAGGAAACAGTATGGCCACTCATTTTGCCAGACAACTGTTTTACCACCACTACTTTCGCAATCACAAAACAGATTTCACGCTTCTGACGCTCGCTGCATTTTGTCCCTAAGCCACGCAATAAAACGGCAAGCTAGCGCTGCGCTATGGACTCGTAACGGCGACGTAAACCAGCAGTGCTTAATTGAAAGTGCACGCATAGTGCTCAGGTACGCAAATGCGCGGCACACAGCAGCAGACGAGCCTGCGGTCCGCCGGATTCGCTGACTTTCACGCACGATCGTCGTCGATTGCGTTACTCTCGCTCTTTTTTTTTTTTTTGATTGGCTGTTGTTGAAAAGTCCAAGTCACCAAATGTATTAGTTTCAGGAAGAATCTTTGACGGTAAAGTTCACTTCATTCCAACATCGATCGGTGAACCTGCGAGTGGCAGAGCGCCGTCACCGTCCCAGCACTTTTGTCGACGCTGTATACGTATTCAGCGCTGCAAAGCTTTTTTCCCTAAAGCCAAGTTGATCGCCGGAAGAGGTCGGACGCGTCGAGGACGGGCTGGAGACCATGTCACAAAACAGTTCGGGGTATCAAACTCAGTTTGCTTTTGTCAACACGGGATCCTATGGGACCTTCGCAGCTTTCTACCACCCGGAAGTTATAACCGAAAGTCGGTTGCGCAGCGCTCCCTGGACAGCGCAGGAGGCCTATTCGAGTTTCACTTCTCGTCTGTCGTCGCAGTCGGTAGGTCGGATAAACTCCGGACTCCGCTGTCGCCAAAATTTGAAGTGTGCTGGACGTGTAATGACTATGCTTCAATAGACCTTGTTCTCCACCGATTCCCCGATTTTCCGATTCCGATTCTCCACCGCAAACCGACAAATCTAATCCGTGATTCAAAGCCATCTGCTTAAACCGAATTACGTTCGGGAACGGCTAGTTGCTGGATGACCTCCGTCAAGAGTAGGCACCATTGTTCGGAATTGTGGGTCCCATCAACTTCGCTCCGGTGCTTCTTTTTGTTCTATACTAGAAGGAACTCACAATTGAGTTGTCACCCATATGGCTTATAAATACTGTGCATCTAACTATAATTGTCAGAAGTTATGCACTTCTTACGAGCATTGTGCTTTACGGAAACTTCGTTTGTATTTACAGTGTCAATTCGGAGGTGCAGGTAAGTAACTTTGGCTGCAAGCTGCCTCCCTTGAACCATTTTTGAAGACATCTTCTGTATATACAATAACCCCTTTGAGTAATATGTCGTGCCATTTTTATGCTGGAAGTATACTTTCACTGTTCACAAAGTATGGTGAGACAAACAACTTGTTTCCTTTTTATTGTACAATTTTCACAACGTTCCTACCATGGCATAATGTCTGTTATTTGATTGCTGATGCAAAACGTCTTACACTTCTTCAACACTCTACGCTTATCAGTGACCCCTGGTCGGACAAAAATTTTGCCACAAAACTTTATGCTGACTGGATGGTCTAGCAGGTTTTCCATTCTTAACTTCAGTGCAGATACATACATTACGTGTTCACAATGTCTGCGAATAATTCGCTTAAGCCTTAGTGAGAAACGCCTACGTAGCAAGTCTTTCTGCCTATGTTTAGAAACTTCCGAGGGCCACTTCCCGCTAGATAGTCCTTCTAGAGACGCTGTAGCGCATTTTCAAAATAACGTTCCCACTTACTCAAGTCCATAGCTTTGGAGGAGACAATGCTTTCCAAATTTAGCATAGCAGCTACCCCTTTCTTGCACGTCTGTAAAGTATTTGTTTCGCCAACAAAGGCCGCTGTAGTCGCTCGCATGAGGACGTGTCTCCCACTGTGCTTAAAAAACACTAGACGGACGAGTTCAAAAAAAAAAAAAAAACTCTATTCTCACCCTGGATAACTTTCCCCTCCCACATGGCTGCGTCTGTTGTCCCACTTGCATGCATAAAATTGGTCCGGTGGCCATTTCAGCAAAGGCTTAGCGAGTTCACGCTTGCTGAGCACTTCCCTCTTCTGCGTGCCGTGGCCCTGTGTCAACTTTTAATTTCAAGGTAGGTTGCAGATTTTGCAGATATTCTGCCTAGCATTGCTCCAGAAAGTACCTGCAATTTCACCTTTGCCGCAGGGCCTCATATGGCCTTTCCTCTGACTCTAGTCAACGTTAAACGCCGGTACAATGCAATCACATGACGTTCTGGTGAGAGGAGAGCATTTTATGGTTGAACGAAGGTAACAAGGGCAACAAGGAAGTCACCCCGACGCCTTATAATGACACCTCGAACTTGCGAAAGGTACTTATCGCACGAATTGCGCCGCCTTGAAAAGCCTACCGTTGTACTACCGCGCTTTCGGAGCTACACTTCGTTCATTGTTTACAGCAAGTGCGCTGTAGTAATGATTGTCGGCTGCGACGTGTTCGATTTGTGGATTACCTTCTACGTTAACATATTCTCACAGCAATGCATATATACTGCTCGAAAGACGGAAAGACAAGAAAGTTTCAATAATTTTCATGAGAGTCTACATATTTTAATAATGACCTTTGTTTGTCCTCGGACTACTTCGGCTGCATCCTGTGCGGGCACAAGAGATGTTCTTGGCAGAAAAAGCTGCCTGCAGCATTGCTATTTCGTAGTGTAGAGGTAATTAAATCAGTCGATGTCTTGAATTGTTTATTTCCGTTCCCAACACTGCATTTTATGTTTGTTCTTTGTTTTATAACTGTATCTAACCCATCTTTTCTTTTGGAAGGGTCTTTTATACACTTATATCCGATACATCAGTCTAAATAGATGTTGCGTCCCTACCAATAGAATTCAATTCAATTGTATTGTGAACTTCCCTGTTTTCATTGTTTGTCTTCTCGGAGAAACAGTAATGGGTGAGATTCTAACGCACACCTTCCCAAAATAAGCTTGCGATTTTATGCCGTTCAGCCATCGAGCTACAGGGACGGCTCGGCATCTGTTCGTTTTCTGATGACCTCGTGTAGGCTGATGTGTGCTGGAATTGGCATTTAACGAGGCTATGGATACCCGCAATTATTGAAGACACACAACTTTGGCCAGAGCAGGTAGGAAGAAAAGGGAGAAATAATGAGAGAAAGCATTTGCTCTCGCAGGAGTATTCAACGTTGGGGGAAGGGTTTCTAAAGATAGGGTTTATGACTCGTTGTGTTTTGTGGTGGTTTCGACTGAGCCTGGTTGGCTATTTGGGGAGGTGGGATACGTCGTGTGAGTATAGAATGAGCGGAGGCGATCGGCGTCACCTGGTAGGTACATGAGCGCGCATATATTGTTGCACAGGGCTCGCCTTGGTGGCCAGGGTACGACACTGATGATGATGGAGGCGGCCAACGGTTTCTAATAACAATACGTGCTCTGCGCGATCAGTGCAGATTCATGGGTGCAAATGCGCATATTGGGTATAACGTAGTTTCTGCCTATCTGAAAACGCTGGCAGATTACTGCCATTTTTAAGGCTAAAAGTTTCAATATCGTGGTTTAGAGCACGCACGTTGCCAGACTTTGCCAGATTCAGAAAATAGGTGGTGCAAAAAAGGTGAAGTTGCTCCAGCGGGGGAGGCCGGGGATCGGGTGCCAATAAAGGGCGCCAGGAAGCTAGCGTAAGCCCGGGATCGCGCGCCAGGAAAGGGAAACACCGGCGTGGGGGAGGGTCGAAAGAGAACGCTGAGAAAAGGTGACTCGGTGCGTGACGGGAAATGTAAATGGCTAGCGAGCTGAGCGAACTTCGGGGGGTGCTGTCCAGGCGACTGGCCAAGTGGTGACGATGGCAGCCGCAAAGTTCAAAATAAAATTCAATAGCACGTCACCCGAAGAATCAAATAGGGTTTCGCCTTGACACTCTTACATAATCTTAGCATCAGATCAGATCAGATAAAACGGATGCGACCGTTGTCAGGTCGACTTCAGTGTCCTTTCGGCGACGGCAGGATTCATTACATCTCGGCGGCGCCTTTGGCCACCTGGGCTAGTGAGGCCTGGGTCAGAGGGACTGTGCTGAGCAGCGCGGCCTCCCACTGCCGCTATTTTGTAATTTGGAATAAAATGGGGTGCTTTTCAGGAGATTGAATGCGTTTTTCTTCACAGGACCAAATCACATGTGGTAGGTGTGCGTATTGATGGCAAAGAGGGCATTGGTTAGAGTGAAGCTCGAGGTAGTAGAGTGATAGGAGGGTAGGGGTGGGAAGTGTAAATGTTTGAAGTTGGCACCATATTACAGCTTGGCGGCGGATCATCCTCCGAATTTTTTAAATTGCGTTCATGACGCGAATGTCCACGGCAAGTCAAATGCAGCCGACTCACAGGGAATAATCTTAGTGGCGCAAAAATTGTCGGATTCGAGGTCCTTCCTATAAATGCATCTAATCGTGAGGAACTTGTCATGGTAACATACAAACGAAACGAGCCGGCGAAAAGGCCTCGAGTAGTGGTTTTTTCTATATTTTCTGTGTGAAAATAAAAGAAAGCCAACAAAGTGTGTGTAAGTAAGAATAATGAACAAATTACGGCTTCTACAGGAGCGTTTTTGCAAAGCGTATGATGATTAACCTGAAAATAAACTGCAGAAGAGATTCGTTAGTCTCTCGTCCTAAAGTATGGTTACTCCAAAATTTATTTCTTGCGTGAGGATTTCCTGCCGGTCCCCCTATAAGATTTCAAGTTTCAATTTTGTGCTCTAACTTTTTTGGTGTCACGTCTGGAAACACAAACCGCCTTTCTTGCTATTTTATGGTGGATAATTCAAATATATAAAAGCTTTAGCCAGTACGGTAGGGTTAGGGTAGTCTCGTCTGGAATCTCAAGACGACATTACTCTTCCTGCCTTAGCGAACCGCATGACACGGGTTTTTTACCGCTCTACCCACCTGTCAGACACACAAATAGTGAGTGTCTTCCGAAAATAATTTCGTACTTGCTACAAAAAACGACAAAAAGAATAATTCAAGACGTGCCAACTGCGCGAATTTCGGGCCAATTCTGGCATCGAAAGGAAAAAAATACGGGAGACGAACGTGAAGACAAAAAAGAAAAGAAAATAAGGCAGAATGGCCGAATAACAACAAAAAGGCGCTGAAAGGTGAATGAGAGAATAGAAAAGAAGTGCCAAACCATCATTTTTAAACCGGACGGCCGGCACATGGTGTGAAATGTTTTAAAAATACATAATAGGGTATAGCCCCTAATGCGCAAGAGTGCCGAAGAAATCCAGGCTCTTAAGCTATACCAGAGTCCATCAATGCTTTACCTATTGAATGATAAGCTGGATACAATAATTTCAGGGTCCGCAGTATGTGTAAAAGAAAGATAACCTAGAAAAGAAGAGGAAAAAGTGTTTGAAAAACCAGGGGCGCAATATCAGAATGCGCGGAAATGAAAGTGCCAAAACGGAAAGGAAAATCGATTCGGCAGAGTTGAATAGAGGTTAAAGACATTCGTATCTACATAATCACAAAGGCCGAAGAAAAGTTTTCAAATAGAAGAATTTCAAGGGCCGCGTAGGGGAAGCTTGCTCTATGTATGCTGTAACAAACGAAAGCGGTAACATTCGAACAAGATTGATTAGATAGCGAAAGTAGAGGAAAGGTTGTATGCTGAGTTGTAGGTGCGCAAAGTTGCGCCAGGAAAAATAAGTGCAAGAAGTGCATTAACGGGCGGGGTTGACACGGAAACTTAAGATGAGGTGTAAACGGCACTTAAAGAGATGGAGACATGGAAGACCGCAGGAGACGGTACAATAACAGTGAATACATTGAATAATCGTAAAGTCATTTTGTTGGGAAAGCTTTCAAAATTATTCGGAAAATACTTCAAAACATTAAAGGTTCCACTAGACCTATGAAGGTCAACGTAAATGGATACCAAGAAATGGTTATTTCAATCTCCGCTAGAATTACAGGCGCATCACCGCACTCACTTTTCTATAAGGGCTGTTTACAAAATGAATAGGGATAGAAAAAGCCACCGCCAATATATGTCCAACAACCGAGGGACCAAAGTCGATATCGGGAAGACAAAAAGTGATAGCGAGAGAACTTTTAATTGGCGTTTCATTTTGGGTAGACTACTCTATGATCCCCTTCCTGCATTAATCAGGCAATAAAGAGATCAGGAGATATAATGGAGCCCCTAAAAGAAATTTATACATTGCGGAAAAGCTTTTGACTTAGTACAAGCCACACAGTATTGGAAGCGTCGAAAGACTACTAAATAGTGGGGCCTTACACAGGGCTTTTTGAAGATATATACAAGGGATGCGCGGGAAGGTAATTCTTCGTGAAAGACGTGAGAAGTTCTCCATCAGAAAGGCCATCAGGCAAGCGGACACAATATCTCTAAAGCTCTAGAGCGGCTTTCAAGACAACACCTTTGAAGAATTCTTCAGAAACTGTACTCAAAAAGCGCCGTTGTGGGGTTGAATACAAGTTTGATGAAATCGAACGAAATGTTAACCAAACACATAGGAAGCCCCACATTTCACCTAATTCCTGAAATTGCTGAAGGCGAAAATGAATATGACTATCTTGTAAACGTTCTCAGGACTGATACAAACCACGAAGAAGGTATCCGGCATAGAGCAAGTATGGGCTGGCACACACTCAGCAAAACGTTCATGCAATTAATGTAAGCTACACTTAACGCACGCAAAGAATGGTATACGCGCAGTGCATTGGATTTATGATGACTTAAGGAAACGAAACTGGGCGCCTTACGATACACCTTTATAAAGTTAGGTAAGGCCTATGAGATACCGGAAGAAGGATGAGAGGAATGACTCTTCGATGATGTAAGAATAGTATTGAACTAAGTAGCCAACTCGGGTGGAAGAAATCGTAGTTCAAATTAAGAGAAAGAAGTGTACTTGGGCTGGGCATGCAGAGCGGAGAACTGATGACAGGTTGACCATCCGGGTACTATAGTGACTGCGGAAATACGGGACCAAAAGTCGGAGGAGACATTTGCCCCCCTGGAAGGACGAAATAACAAAATTTAGGGTCAAGGATTGGATTTAGACATCACTGTTCATTAGGGAGGAGAGGGGGCTGGGGGCTTGATCCGCCAGTGTTATTGATACCCTGACGACGATAACGATAATGATGATGATTAGGTTTGTGGGAAAAAACCTTAGGATATGCCCAATTTGAATTCGAAGGCAGCTATCCTGCTTTCTCGGAAGCCATTTTGCAGGTCGCAGTAAAATTCACATATCAGATAGCTTCCTTTTTGAGAAAAAATACTTACATACTTATGAGAAATACGGAACCGCCGCCGTGTGGTTTTTGTTGTTGGATAACCCGCAACAAATGCACGTACCGCTACGACATGGTATTGTCAGTAATTTGAGATAAATAGCATTTACAAATCATCTATCCTACCCGCTATGGGTTATTCTTGCTTAATAGTTTGAGGTTGTTGCAGATTTACTCTTTGAATATTGCACAAAACGGCGTTGTTAAGAACTCTGTCAAAAGGTTTCATACCGCTCAACCATAGTTTGTGTTGGTCAGGGAGAATAATGTAATAAGTCCAATTCCTTGCAACACCCAGGTTATCCCGTAAAAGTTGTTATTGACTGTGAACAAGTAATAGTTCGATACGCCGTATCGAAGACACGACAATCCTAAATGCTCTAAATCAGAAGCACGTACACATAAAATTATGTAAATACATTTTAGATTTTTTCAAAGTTGGAAGTAATCTGGAGAATTCCGAAAATGCAATTCATTGTTAGTTGACTAGTGTTCATGCCAGATGAAGGCGAGTAGTGTAACTCGGCGCACAAATACAAAAAGTTTCGATTTATTTACGCGAATTCTCGCAAAAAAGGACCCGATTAGGAATTCCCATCAATATAGGAAATGTGTCAGCCAATGTTGAATGGGCTGAGGAGAACAAAACCCAAAAGAGGTTCAAACAAGCACCGACAAGGTGTCCGTATGGTTTACTCACATTCTTGGCTTCATAACGTCGATAGCAAAAAATCCCGAACTGTAAGGTTACTGTTTAGCACCACTAGGCAGAAGAAGGGCGCTTTTGAAAGAAGAGAACCGCTGTGAAACTTTGACATATTAATATTAATATAACATTATTTTGTACTGCTTTGGTTAACAACTCAGGCTCCTAGTCTCTGCCATCACGAGACTACCATGTTAACCAGTCTGATGCACAATGGTGATCGCGAAAACTACTGACGCCTTGTTTTACTGAAAGTATGCTCGAATGAACCAATGCAAATGAGCTGAGCACCTAACCCAGCAGAGTAGCTTACGTTTTGTTCGGGAGCAACTCACGTACCAAGTTTCTTGCTGGTTACGGCCTGTAGAAAAGAGCGGATTGTCGTTTTCCCAGCGAATTTAAGCCAGCCCAGCGCTGCGAGCGTCGTCCGCTTCTGTCCCAGTGCTGCTCCGATGTGACGTCGGGGAGGCGGACCCACGAGGCCATTTTTGGCACAGATTCTGCTTCTTGTGCCGGCACCCTGGAGAATTGTGGGTCGGCACGCAAATGAACGCCCGTCCTGATAAAGCATTGACAATGCAGTAGCGAAAAGGAATGACGCGCCCCGGGACAACAAGGAAGTGAGCTACGGGGGCTGTCGTCTCCGTGATGAGTGGGAAGATGCACAGGCGACGACGCGCCTTGTCTCTTTTTGTCGTTTGTCACAGTTGCCGCTACAGCCGACGACTTCCTCTCGAATAGTGAGGAAAGCGCGCTGTTCCGCCCTAAGAAAGCTCTACGGCGACGGAAATGAAAACGCTGAGAAATAAATCCCATGAATAACTTCTCGTCGCGGTGCAGGTCAGTGGCCCCGGAGGCGTAGAAATGATGCCGGGTGAGAATGCGAGTGACGAGTCGAGATTTCTCAGCCTTCGCTCACTGTTTCTCGACGAAAAAGAACAATTAGCAGCGTACCGGCTTGTTTCGCTCCAAATGGCGCCGAAAGAATGTAGTTTTCTGCCTTCCTTTTCGCGGCACTCGCTTTCCCCTCTCTTTCCCTCAGAACCCTCACGCTCTTTCATTCCACCCTCGCTTCTCCAATGGGCACCAATATAATACAGGTATTGGAGCTAAGCGATACCTTTAGCATGCGGAGCTAGTTTCGCCGGAGCCATTTATATTTTGCTTGAGATTGCAATGGCGTTTTCCTAGTGAAAGACGCGTTTTGATAGCATGGCTTGTGTGGTTAGGTGTGTGTGGCTGCGAGGATTATAGGCACGGTATGTGACTTTACGTGGATTACATTGGCTATAAAAGTTTGGTCTTGGTGACATGTGTTCAAGTTGCAAAACTGAAAACGCCAAGAAGTCTGGGAAGTTGGTTCTTGCAGCCGATTTCGATGATTAGGGTGTCGATGTAATAATAGATTCACGTAGTTATACGCGATGTTATTAAATTTAAGCGGCAGAATTAGAGAGAGAGAGAGAAATCACTTTATTGAACTTAAGCGGGTTTATGGGAGCGGTGTGGCCGTCGGTTTGAGGCCGGTGGCGACGTTGTCAGCGCGGTTGACCAGAAGTATCTGGACCTCTGGGTCCGAGCTTGCCAGCGCTCCCTCCCACTGCTCTT
This sequence comes from Haemaphysalis longicornis, assembly GCF_048455015.1. NCBI lineage: Eukaryota > Metazoa > Arthropoda > Arachnida > Ixodida > Ixodidae > Haemaphysalis > Haemaphysalis longicornis. The sequence continues at coordinate 100,261,688 of NW_027526335.1, read as the reverse complement.
CATTAAATATGGAGGGGTCTTGAGGACAGTCCCACATAGAGTGGACTAGCCACGTGGCTGGGTCCCCTCAGAGTGGACACTTTGGCGAGGGGAATGGCGAGGGGTGAATGCGATGCAGTAATGCTCGGCAGGCCAACGAGTGCGTCTGCAGGAGTCGCCATAAGCGCTCCTGATGGTTAGTTAGCTCAGGGTGGGCAGGAGGGTATCAACGGCGAGAGAGGCGCTAATGCGTAGTGACCTCATGGTACGTGATTAACTGATCCCTGGCTCACCTGGCGCCGTGGTAGGGGACGAGGTTGGCACCGGCACGGATAGTGAATCCTCGTGCCGGCAGAGTTAGAGGGCGGCCAAACTTTGCCCCCGCTCCCCTCCTTCAACACATTTTTCAACGTTTTGCGCTAAGGTAAAAAACTAATTGGCCGAAAACACTTATAAAATATGAGTTTTCTCGTTAAAAAGGCAGACTGTTGTAACTTTTAATTAAAATGCGACAAAGTCGGCTAAACTAGTGTATGTAAACGGAAAAGGTAGTGCCACATCGCAGGAGCCTATGCATTGTGTCCTTCCTCGGAGGCGGGAAGACGATAATTTGTGGAATTAAGTGGTTGACAGATGGACACTCGCGTTAAGACAGCCCAATTAAGGCTATGGACTATACATATTGTTCGCTCAATACGCCGACGCTTCACCAGTTTTTTATTTCTGGTCTGGCATCTCCTTCGGGATAACTTTGCGACATAAGAGGAGAATTCAAAAGAAAATTACTGACGATAACGATACTCTTCAATTTAACTATTCTTGTAGCAGTTCGGGTGTTCGGATTCTGCGAGGCATTAGGACAGACGTGTGTCTATGTTCTCTTATAGACCGCGCTTCTGTATTGTAGTTAAGAGAACCCTGCGAATCGCTCTGCTGGCGTGAACAACCTGCTTTCCGGCACGTTGGAAACAGAGAGGAAAGAGCGCGGCTGTCTCGTCAATCGAGGTATCGTGGAAATGACTGCGCAGGTGATGCGTGGAGGTGTTTCACAAGCAGTGGACGGAGACAAACCTTGCGCCATCTCTTGGTAGTTCGCTACTGTGGAGCTCACCGTGCGTGGCGATCCGCTTTCCTTCTCGTTGTTTCCACCTGCTGTCCTCCTAGCTTTTCTAGAGCGTTTATATTGCCGTAGGGTACGAGTTGATGATGAGGAAAGTTGATGAGATGATCATAGAAATGTACACCTCGCGGACGACGTATCGGAGGGAACGATGATGAAGCGCCTTTATGCACGCGGTGCAAGCGGATGCGTCGTCTACGCGGAGGCCCGTCGCCGCAAGAAGTCGAATCCTCGGCGGCCGCAAGGCGAGTCCTCCTCGTGTTTTCCCCGTACCTACCGCCGCTTTCATCCGCATGCGGTCTTTGATATCGCCATCATTGGTTCTCTCCGGTGCTCCACGTTCATACTGTTTCAGCTGCCCTTCGGCCGCTCATTTAGTCGATTACAATATTGCTAAACTGTTGCAAACGGCACGTTAAAGCTGCGCTATAAAAAATGATATGCCAAGGCACTTTCAGCGGAAGCGGCGCAACCTCCTCTGCCCCCCCCCTTCCGCCCCGCCGAGCTAGAGAAAAGCCGATGGTTGCAAACGTGGGTCCTCCACGCGTGGGAGATCCGCCGCTCTGGATAAGCAGCAGAGTTTTTGTCATTTGGAGGGATTCCCGGCAATGCTGCATTGTGCAATCATCCCCTTTGATAGTTTCGCTTGATTTTTTCTGTGGATCGTTCCGATATAACAAAAGGGGGAGGAACCGTGTTAATAAAAGGGAGAGCTTTATGCCTATTTGGGGAGAAGTTTAACCAAGGCGGGAGTAAAGTTCTGTGGTGGCTTTAAGACGAAAGATCTGGATAAGTGCCCAAAGAAGGTAGGTGGGCCCAATGGGTGAGCTCGGTTCGCGTGGGGTGCAGACTTACAGCGCTAGGCTGCTCGTGCAAGCAATTATTTATGGCGATTTATGCAGTGACGTTAATGGTTGGGGGGCCGACAGTACGAGCATAATGGGGTCGATGGCTCATATATATGTGTGTGTAGGGGGAGGGGTGAGCGCATGAGCGCACACTCTTAATCTGGATCCACATAAGATCCACTTAGTAACTGGAACTTTTTTGCAAAAAAGTTCCACTTATATATTTGGAACCGTGTTCCACATACCCTGAAAATGTAAGTGGAACAGTGCACCACATATGTTTGCCGCTAAATTATCTGGATCGGCGTTCCAAATAAAAGTATACGGATCACTGTTCCAAATAAACGGGTAGTGTAAGTTACTGGAACACTGATCCACGTAAAATGATTATGGATTTATCCGGTGCGTCGTTCCAGGTACCTTCAGACCAGCTGTTTATATAAAACGGTGTTCCGATAGACGTTGAGAAGCTGTCTATGGGACTCCAATTTTCCAATATATCTGCTTTCCTGTTGGTATAAACTGAGGTCATTTGCCAGACTGGCGGATGCATTGGTATCAGAAGGAAACCGCAAGCACCATTCTAACGCAGCCTTGACATATGGCCCACAGTGATACCAACAATTAGAAAACAGAAACCGCCGCAGCAGTGTGGTCCCTGACAGTTCCCAACAGTTGCCTATCGGAGCGCAGTTCTATATAAAAGCTGGTCTGAGATACCTGGAGCGGCACACAGAGACTTTGGCTTCACCCGCCGCATCCTGTTCTGGGTTTTGGCTGCATGTAAAAGAAACAAGACTCGCATTAAAATACATACCAAACCTACTATTAGCACTGATCCAATGCTTTTCAAAACACTAAGCAAATTTTATTCACTCGTATTATTGCGTACATTTGAGATACGGAGACATATCTGCTTCCACTTGGGCAGAAAATGACCAGCGTACAGGATCAAATACCAAAGCCCCAAACCGTCTGTGTAAATATTTACTCTCACGTTTGCATCCATCAACAGCAGCACTGCCATAGAAAGAAATTTCGAGCGGCACTTGAATAATAAAAACGTTACAGTGCAGTGCCATTAACTACGTTAACAGAGTAACAGAGTAGCTTAGCTGCAAAGGCAGCCTGCGCTTTGTGCCAATGAAAAATTGCAAAGGAAAGCACGACTTCACTTTTTCAATTGACATGCCGCTTGCATCTACCAATCATTTGAACCACGACATATCTTTCCGAATAGGCTTCAACGTCTAACAATAATTTAAAACCCCAAGTAGAGTGACCACATCAACTTAAATGACACCAGGCTACTGTTAAATGGCCAGGAACTCTCTGCAAAAGTCCCAAGAACTCTCCAAAGTCGCATAAGTTTCAGGTGATTAAGATGAAATATACGGCGAGGAGGATGACCACATCTTGATGTGACAACGCAGGCGGAAAATCCATGACGTGTTTCTTGCAGACAATATTTACGCTGCCATTTTCTTCTCTCAAAATAACTGGACCTCGAGAATAACTGGACCACGTCATGTACCTTTAAGGAAGGAAGAAGAAAAGCTTGTTAGACGATGGCTTTAAATGAGTGAGTTGCTTAGGATACCCCTTTTATAGCACAGTAACCGATTCAAATATCAGCGATTTCTTGGTTTCTTTTCTGGGAATGCTGCTAACAATGTACAAAAAATATTAGCACAGACTGTCAGTGGCCGTTCTCTAATTCTGGAAAGCAACCGCGCTGGGCGTGGCCGTGGTGCCGTATTATCACAGCAGCAGCTCTCAATGTGAAAGCAAAATGTTTGCAAAACTTGAATGCAAAATAATAGGTTTTTTTTTGTCCACATGTTGCAGCATCCGAAACAGGCTGAATGTGAAGGTATTTCCCAATATTGGAGTTCACGATTTATTTTTAACAGTAAGATTTTGCTACAAAGAAAACTACTACAAATTCAGTCCCGCAAGAATAAAATGCCAGCTTCAATAAACACTACCATAAATTGAGTCCCACAAAAATAAAATGCCAACTTACCCAACTAAAATTAAGATGCAGGCGTTCCTGGCAGGGCCTCCTCGGAGTGCATTTCCAGGAAAGTTTTGCCAACGTGTTCCCAAAAGCTCTTACTGTCGTTTTCACCTACAGGTCAAGTTTCACTGAAATGGTGTTCCGAAGCCATTACGTATATTGCAACTACCTAAAAAGGGACCATCAAAGTTCCAGAACTGGGAGTGCGTACTTACTTGTAGAATGCAATGATTCATCCCGTACAACGGCTTTCATGTGTTTCCTTTTTGTGAACACACGCCTTCAAGAACGGTGAACACACGCCTTCAATAACCAGGAAAATGGCAGTATGCATTCCTTGTTCCATTGTTTTAAGTCCCGGTCCACCCTATTTCCTAGAAAATAAAAACAGTATAAAAAGATCGAAGCATAAATGTACGCTTCCCTCTAAGAAGGGAGTACTAAAAGATCTCGTACAATGCATGATTAGTTGTGCTAAAATTTATTTTGCAGCACGAGCCCTGGGAACGTTTTCAGGCGAAACATAAAAATATTTGAACATTTTTAGGCTCACCTGTCATTGCTCCATGCGGTGTGGTGAACGTCTGTATAATACGCAACACTCAAGAGGCACTCTTTCGTGGCTTTATGACTTCCACAATGCATTCATAATCTGCCACACTTGTCACGACGACGCCTCGGCGTGCCGAAGATATCTTCAGCCACAGTGAATGCCACAGCCATGATTTCAGAGGTATATGTAAGGAATGGAAATAATTCGTTTTAATTTATCAGCACACTTTCTATATACCCGCTGCGTGTTTCCACATTTCTTCCCCTCTACAAAAGAAACGTTTGTTACTGCGGTACTGCTAAGACAACTGTCCCTTCCATTTCCCTACACTTCAGGCAATGTTATTTAAAATAGATCATCTCAATTGGTCAAAGGAATTGGAAGAAACATGGAACAGAAACATGAAACATGGAATCATGGAACAAATAAACGTAAGATGACGCCTTGAAAACACATCAACACAACTCGAAATAGCGTCTACCTTGCGCGCAACGGGCAAGGTCGAAGAATCCAGGTCTGGTAAGCACAGTAAATGCATTCTACGCAGCAGACTAACACAACGCCGCAAGTACCACGCAAGTTTTAAAAATACCAATAAATCTAAGGACGGACGCTCCGACAAACTTGCTTGGAAGTTGTACACGTGTGCACGCGCGATTATCGCGAGCGACTAACCCGAGAAGATTCGCTACCGCAGAGATACACAGCAACCGTAAATATAAAACTAAGCAAAGCCACACAGTAACGGAAAATCCAACCATGAAACGCGCAAATCAGCAACTTCCTTATAGCAATGGGTAACGTACGCAGTCAGAAATGTCCAGCCGACTCTGACGCACGAACACGGAAGTTTTGGTGAATTACGGCTGCAAACGTTTCTCCAACACAAAATGTTACACGCCGCGACCACAAGCATGGACGACACACGAATAACGGGCAGAGAAGCGGTATGTTTATCGGACGCAGTTAACAAGGATGTCACTGAACAACAACCGTTACCAGCACATAAATAAGCAGCACTGACCTTTTTTGCGCCTCCTGGCAAAACTCCACTTCGTCGAACAGGAAATACAGCCCGGGGATATGAAAAAATTCGCAGTTGCACGCCGCAATCAACCCAATCAAACTGCTAACGGCGCTCGGTTCTAACGGCGCTAACGGTTCTCGCCAGCGTGACCGAGAATTTCTTTAGTAAATATCAGGCGCATCGCGCGAGCAATTGAGAAACCCGCTTGGGAATGCCACTGGTGGCGCTGCATGCGGAAGACCATAAAATTAGCGGAGAGAATCCTGGAAGATGGGAGCGCTGCTGTCGTTTAAAGTGTTGATGCAGTCCCGATTTTCATCCGTCGTCGTCGTACCCGTTGCAGCCTCACTGTACCGTGAATCAACGCAAAAACAGCTCTGCCGTGCTGCTGCTGACGCATGCGCATGGAATGCGCTACTGGAGTGGCGGTCTTTTCCTGATGGCTTCGGCAAACGTTCGTTCTCGCCGTTCTCGCGGAGCTTTCCTCCATGTCTCGGAGGCTTTGGCGATGCGCCCCCATAAGAGCTCATACAAACTCGGCACACGTGATGGCTTTGATTTGATTCGGAAAACTGGCATATGCGTCTAAGCGGACGTTCACGCCCGCTGAGGCCGAAACGAAGCTCAGATAATAGCCGCGTTAGCGCGTTAATACTGGCTAAAGTTGTTTCTCGCGGAGGGCCGTGAGCATGGATGGCCGTGAGTGCGTGCGATATCCGAGCTTAACTTTGGATGACAATTTCTGCGTTACTGTTTACAATGAACGCAAAAGGGCGTGGCTTCATTTACTGCTTTTCTTGACAACAAGCCTTTCCGTAGTCAATAAAATATACTGCGACGCTCTTAGATACCCACGTTACATAAAGCTACTTACAGCTAATTAGCGAGTAATAATACATTGGCCCGTTTCCCAGCCCTTTTCCCTCCTGAACACCAATACTACAGGAAAACAGCAACTGGGCAAGCAGCTGGAGAAGGCGGATCATTCAATGAACTTCAATTACTATGACAAGACACAACAACAGCAAGTTAACTCTGCGCATTTTTGCCGTTACTGCACAGCATAATTAGGAATTACAATGTCATTTCAGCATTAATACATACAAAATAATGCAGGTATCACGTGGTATATTTAGTTGTCCAAGTTTAGTTCCGTTCACCCAATCAACCGATTTTGTTTTTGCTAGTGGAAATTAAAAGGGACTCACCTGTTAGCATTCCTATCGGACTTACTACTACGTCATGACCAACGACCTTAAAAACCATCGTGCACCAATATGAATAGTTTTACAAATACATACCGATATTCACAACGGCCTAGTTTGCTTATTTTAGATATATGTCGCTTCTCTACTAAAACAAATAAATAAAACTCTCGCATGGTAGACCGCTAGCGCCTTCCAGTGAAGTCTGGATAAACCAAAATGCGTTTCTCGTTTTTTTTATCTCTGCAAAGATGATATACAGCAGACTCCCGTTAAGACGAACCCCATGGGACCGTAAAAATGTATTCGTATTATCCGAAATTCGTCTTAAGCGGAGGTGTATTGCACTGTGGACGTTACAAGAGAAAAATGTTGTGGTTCTTATTCAGTGTTCCTTTTAACCAAGTTCGTCTTAACGAGGGTCTACTGTATTTCTAGAAGAAGCAAACCGGGTCGTTAGTGTCATTTCTGTGAATTTGTAAAACTTCTTGTATCGGTACATGGTACTTTTGAATTAGTAAGTCTCATGAATTTGCGTCATGAATTAGTGAGTCCCATATGAATTGGATCAGGTGAGTCACCTTTAATAGCATGCACGAGACGAAAAATGCTAACGAACATCCAAGCATATATAACTGCATGCGTGACATGCTGCGTGCAGTGTGAAATGCGGCACAGTCCGTTTTATATACCGCATCAGGGCATAAATAACGTGGACTAAGCACCTATTTTACAGCAGATTGTAGCCATTTATACGTTCCTGTAAAGCACTTAAAATTGTGGACGTACTACCACACAGCGAGCTGATGGCTGAGCATTGAGCAAAAAACAATGTTTCTGCGACGCTTTCTGAACCAAATGCAGAACATGCAATAGTCTCAACAACTATATATATTTCTTTATGAGGTATCCACAAAAGCCCACTGAATTCTTCAGCACAACCGCGGCTCTGTCCCAAACGCAGAAGGAGAACCTGAGGACATCTGGTCCTTCTCAAATTCAAGTCATTGGTGATTTCAGGCCTACTAAAAGACGATATTCACTAAAGCGGTTTGAGCGCCGCAGACAACCTGTGAGGGGTTCGTGGAATTTTTATTTTCGCTAAGATACCCTTTTCTCGCACCTTTCATGCTTTGTACGGTGTTGTTATAGCAGTGGACATATTTTTTCTGTCAAATAACGTCACTAAAAATACGTCTTAGCCGTCTTATATCATAGATATCGACGAAGTTTATAATTTTTTGTGGTGCGTGCGTGTGTGCGTGTGTGACTGCATGCATGTGTGTGTGTATGTGTGGGTGCGCGGGTGTGCGTTCGTGTCTGTATCTATGTCTGTGGGCGTGTGCGTCCAAGTGCTTGTGCGTGCGCTTGTGCGCCAAAGCGCGTCAAATATATATGTGGTTCATTGTTCCAGTTAATGCACGATTCAGTGCATACTTCACTGCAGCGCACAAGTTATGTGGAACAACACATGAGCAAAAAATATACAAAAGCACTGTCCAAACTTTTTACTGGGACATAAGTGGAACAGTAACTGGAACAGCCGACAGCTCATCCCCTCACTTATTCGGTTCCACATAATAACCACAAACCTAAAGAAAACAAATGCACAGTTCCAGATAAGATCCACTTATATCTTTCGTTCCAGTTATTCTTCGTTTAGATCCAGATAAAAATATGTGGATCGCAGCGTTTAACTGGAACTTACATGGAACCAGATTAAGAGTGCAACATGTGAATTTTGGTCAGAGCCAGATGAGGTGGTGAAGATCCGGGTTGGCGGCATTGAGGCACGGAGGGCACTTAGGTGTCAACAGAGGGGCGTACCATCGTCTGAAAGTTTCGGTGGAGTAGCTGTTGTTGGCTATGATTTATTGATGAATACTGAGGCAGATCGTGGGAGGTACAGAAAGGACGCGAGGGAGTCTAGCGGCGCACGCATGGAAATATTGTGCTAAACCTGCATGGTTTTTTTTTTTTCGCGAGAAGGAACTATGCACACAGGGACCTTTACACTACGTGTAGTTTTTTCGCTTACAATGGTGAAGGCTTGGGCGAGTTGGTGCATAATTACAAAGAGGGGAAGAGACTTACAGAGAAAAGCTTGTGAGGTCCGTGGCTCGTGGTGGACACAAGCAGCGCTCGTGGTTGTCACTTTCTTCACGTGTTTCGTCTGTGTTGCGCTGTTCCCCTCTTTTTGTGTAACCTTACGCCGGTGGGCAATTGCGAATGAGCGGATAATTGTGGGAACAAAATAATTCTAAATTGCTAACATTACTCTAGTACTCCCGATTTTACTGCCTGGTCTCCCCGGTTTTTTTGCCGCGATACCCTCGTTCTCAGCATCCAAGACTCAGCGTCATCGTTTCCTTGCTTATCGCACCACATAAAAGGGCACCCCAGCGGCTACCACGCCAGTGGGTATGTATGCACGGCAACAGCAATGTACTCACCGTAATTGTTCGTTGCACAGTTCACTGGATTCCTCGTGGCATGCAGCTGGGTCGCACCCTCTGAGACTGCGCACTCGTGTTCCTCGACGCACATTTGCTGTGTGGCGGCTAGGGAATTCCTCTGCCAGCCATCCGCATGCATCTCGATAGCCTTATCGTCGTTGAACAGAACCAGCCAGGTCCCCTAGGTTTTTTGCCAAGATACCCTCGTTCTCAGCATCCCAGCCTCAACGTCATCGTTTCCTAGCTTGGCGCTGTTGGCGCACCACATAAAAGAGCACCCCAGCGGCCACCACGCCAGTGGGCATGGATGCACAACAACAGCAATGTACTCACCGTTATTGATCGTTGCGCAGGTCAGTCCCCTTTCCATCCTACCTTGTAAATGCTTCAGGTCGGATGACCTCTGTGTTGTAGTGCTTCCATGCCCAGAAGCCTTCTTTGATCCATTCTGTGCCTTATTTTTGGTATTATGTGGTGACGTTGATGTAAACCCGGGGCTCAATGAGGTAATACTGCGATTAGTAAAGGAAACTAATCAGCGCTGCATTATAATTAAGACTAACCAAACGAACTTGTGAAAGGCAGTCGACGAACTTAAAGCCGCTCATGAATCGGTTGTTGCTTCTGTTTCTGCCATCAATACCCGCCTCGAAGCCGTTGCGATGCGGGCCACTACTCTCGAAGGTTGTCAGCGTGAGATGGCTTCTATAGACCAAACTGATTGTCTCCCTAATGAAATAATCACTCTACGTACAAGGCTTGACGATGCCGAGGACCACTCGCGGCGCGACAATCTTTTGTTTTCGGTTTCGCAGACAATCCCAAGGAAAGTTGGCAGGAAGCAGAACAGAGGATAGTGTCGTTTGCCTCTGAAAAACTAGACCTAGAAATTGCCGCAGAAAATATTGAGCCCATTCATAGGATAAGCCTATATATGCTCCAGAGAATAAGAGGCCTATTCTAGTAAACTTTCCCTCTTACAAAACAAAAGAGCTGGTGCAGTCAGCGATCATTGCTGGACGATACCGACTTTTACATTAAAGATGACCTTTCACTAGCCACACGAACTGCCCGCAAGAAATTGCTTGAGTACGGGAAAGGTCTTAATACCTCTTACAAACTACGCCACAATAGGATCTTTGTTGGCGGTAGGAACTACGTGTACAACGCTAGCGCTGACTGTGTGCATGAACGTAAGGCGACACCCTCTGCCTATGCACCGGCTGTATCATCTCCATGGTCGACGCGTTCATGACAGGTGTATGGACAGCCGAGCGGCAGCTAGGAGTACGTGAGGGGTAGTGGTCCTCAACATGAGAATAAAGCGTCCGTCCTCTACACCAACATTCGTAGCCTGTACTGTAAAAAGGAAAGCCTTAGCGCTTGAATAAATGATTCCGAGGCTGATATTGTTGCACTTACCGAGACATGCCTGTCAAGTAAAATTGCATCGGCTGAGCTATTTCACTGCAACAAAAAGTACACGGTGTGGTTGAGGACCTCATAAGAGAGATGCACATGCTAGCGCGAATCAGAACTTGCTTTCGGCTTTATCAACTGTGCGCTGCCTTAGTTGCGATGGCGCCAGTATAAAGTACAGTGCACGGCGCTGTTATCGCGCGTGAGAAATTTCAATTTTACCAAGAAATGACGGTCACCTTGATGTTTCTTGATCGAAATAACTTCCAATTAACCGATATAATGGTTTAAAACTTCGAACTGTAGAACAATTTCGTCCATTTAAGGTTCACTTCAGTTTCAGATTAATTTTATTGTCATATTGAAAATACAGTGTGTAAAATACATATACACGAAGCGGTATTCGAGTGCATGTAAAATTGCCCGGGGCCAGCACATCACTTCTGGATAACCGAAAATTCCAATTGAGTGACTTCGAGTTATCGAGAATCGACGCCATAAGCCGTTTGTAACTTGCTAGTATGATTTGATTTACCCCGCTGAATCAGTGAATGATTGATTAGAGAAAGCTGTTGCAGCAGAAATGAATTCCATGATGCTATAGTCCGATAACCGAAAAAAAAAAACGTCCGGATGTCGTTCAAGGTTTGCCTGAACTTAACCCCACCACAGGTTTACGCTGTCTTGCATTTGATAGTCACCGTAACACATGGCTTTCGTGAAAGGAAATAATGAAGTTGTGAAATTTTTCAGAGATAACAACATAACTTCTTGGCTGGCATATCAAGTAAGGTTACGAAAAACGGAAGAATAAAGGCGTAGAAAGCATATCGGAAAATAAAATCACGGTAGGAATCCCGTTTCCCGGCGAACCGCAATTACTGCATAGGTAGGTTCATTTGACATTAAGAATTCTTGGACGTGATTAATTCTATGTTCCTTCCTCTGGAGCATGGCCCCCTGCTCCTATTCCTTCGGGAATCCGGCGTGCATCTGCACATATAGTTTTTTTCTTATGCTGATTAACAAACTTCCCCAATAAAAATTATTTAACCTGAAGCATTCGTACGCTGCATGCGCAGTACTTCCTGCTGTCTTCGGTGGCTCCGTGGTCCGCGCTGCAACAAAAAGCATGTCAAGGTAATCACGAGAGCTAAACAGGATGAAGAGGGCGAAAGAAAAAAATGGCCGCGTATCTGCTCCTTCCGTTGCAAATGTCGTCAAAAGACGACAGTCTTTGTTGACATTTGCCACGTAAAAACCACCCTTTGCTTTCCCTCTCACCTCTCATGCTGTTCCTCTTCCTTCGCACTCCTCCCAAGCTAAACACACTAACGGTTTGCTCAAGTTAATTTAAATTTACCGAGTTCCGCTGCTGCAGGCCGGGTTCCTCGATGCCAGCGCTGCCGTACGGCGGAGACGCGCGTTAATCTAGGCGCACTACTCCAATGTTTATAGAACCACGTTTCCCTACTCCACGTGCCTTCAAAACAGAACGCGGAAGCTATCTAGTGGAACTGTAGCCACGTGAAATAACACGTGAAATAACGAGCATGTTATGCTAAAAGACAAGCAGCAACATGCAGCAGCGCTTCGTCTAACAACATTTCACATATCACTGACAACTGCATCGAAATTTCCGTGTTTCGTTTACCGAGTAAGCAATCAGAATATGTTAACTCGCGTAAGCTAGTTTCTCTTTTCTAGTCACTGGCTTTGATTCCCGATTAAGGCGCAAACTATTTTGGTGGGATTTTTACCCCTTGTCAAATGTTCAAATACTCTCCGGCCCATCAATTGCCATTTTCCATGCCAGCAGTGCATGGGCGCTCTCCATTGATAAACTTTTAACAGCGCACCTACACTTCAAGCCGTTTGGTGCTGAAAGTAAAAATACCAAGAAAGTGTGGAGCGCTCGTGTGCGCGTACCTCACGGCGACCGCCGAGCGTTCGCGGCACGCGCAGTGACTTTAGCAAAACAAACTGGCAAAAACCTTGGAGAGAGACAAACTTTTGAGCGCTCCAAGTCGCTGCATCACGGCGGCTGCCGGTTCCCGGGCTCGCGGTGTGTATTTTGCAAAAAAAAAAGAAAAAAACGAAAACTCCAGCACTGTCGACAAGCACTACCGCGCATGTAATCCTTCGCACGAGGAACATGACCATATCAATGCATATGACGATGACTACTGCTAGCACAGTGAAAAGCAACGACGGAACATGTAAATAAACAATTTGAAACTGGAACAAATGCGTGGTGATCGGTCCACCAGAGCTCACGTATGAAGAAATCCTGTCTCCTTCCTACGGTTCAAGCCTTGCGCGAATTAGTGCAAGCTTTGCCAATTGAGCCGGTGGAAGTCCAGAATGGTGTGGATGACTTTGCATCCACCACTCTCCGCGAAGGGGACAACGACCTATTCGATGCATATGACGACGATTACAAGCACCGCAACTATGCAAATAAACAACGATACCAAAGCTTAACAATGTGTCTGCCAATGCTCACCTACAACAGTTTCGCCATTCAATTCTTGTGTGTGAGTGCAAGATTCCCTGAATTTTAAGTAGATTTAGTCTGAATGTTTTAATTCACGGAGCACTGGCCTTTTTTTCTAATATTTCGATGTTAATGCATGCTCTCAGCGCCAACAAAGAATTTGTTAACTGTTTTATGTCTGTAGTAAAACTCCTTCAAGGCTTTTAAGCCAATAAATCGTAGTTATATTGAAAGTGTTTTGTAATTTTTCATATGCATCAATCCCTAAAATCTCCACCCGATCTCCAGCCGATGCGCTATTAGCCTTCTGTTCAAAATTAAAGCCGTTCCACTCAATGAGAAAGCTGTTGGAAGTGCAGAGCAGTGATTCGCCATAATGGGCTGTAGCGCCGTTATCCGCTCACATGCTACCACGCAATGCAATTCAAATTTCCCGCCTTCGCCGTGCTCGCGCGCCCCCTGCCTGAAACTGCGCCAGAGGGAGGTCTGTTCTTTTTGTGCTTGCTTTGCCTCCCGGATGTGCCGGCGTTGCACTGCCACTTTTTTCGCTTACTATCGTAAAAACCAACCCAGCGAGCGTTCCTAGCTAAATGAAGGCGGGCGCTGCCGATTAATTACGTTCATTTTGCTTCAATGTACCTACAGGTTTCTTTGGGCTAAACAACGAGGAGATGTGTGAAAAATGCCAGTGGTTTACGAGTTTCGAACGCTTATGACTATACAAACCGCTTGGCTTTCGACGCCTCAGGGTTACGCCACGACGACAGCCGCTACGACGGAACACTGTGTGGCTCTACTTAGGTCCAGTGAGTGAGCTACGACGACAAGCGAGCCCCTAAAGTGCTCTGAACTTAAAAGCAGGAACAATTAAAATATGAAGCAAGAGGGCATCTGTGTGCGTGCGTGCGCTCATGTCTGTCTGGCTGCATGTGTATTTTGGTTTGTGCGTGCGTGTGGATGCATGTGTGCGATGTGTATGCTTGGTTGTGTATGTGTGGGCGTTTAGAAAAGTAGTACCTTTTTCTAACAAAAGTGCCGCTTGTGCAGTTAAATCGACTTCCTCCGTGAATGTGGGGCTATGGTGGACTGTGCGACGGGCGAGCTCTCTATAAACGGCATGTTCCATTCAGTACTCGCGGAGGAGCCTTCTCTCTGCGAAGAACGCTTTCTGGTTGTATCCGAAGACACGCTTCTGCCCGCCCGCTCAGCGTCTCTTGTTCCCGTGTTGGCCCGCGGTGCTGGTGAGCCTACCTTTTGCGCTATAGCTGAGCCCATTGCATCAAACTGCATCAAGAAAGATGTTTTGTTACCGCACTGTTTGATTTCGGTAAACGGTAGGCGCAGTCTTTTATGGGCCGTTAACTGCTCAGCGGCTGGTACTGTTTTGCCGCGGGGAATGAAACTAGCGGCGTTTGAAAAAAGATGTGAGAGTGTCCCTGGTAGCAGTGACCGAAGAAAATTGTGATTCTGGTGGGAGCTCGGCTACCCTCGACGGACCATTCCTGCAAATGATAAGCAAGGGTCTTTCTTCTACCGAGAGGGAGGCACTAGCTCGTGTCCTCTGCAGACATGCATCTGCGTTTGACTTCTCGCAAAGAGACGCCAAGATCGACATTCCGTCGTGCCGCTCGCGACACACCATCGATACCGGAACCTCCCGGCCAGTGCGACAGAAACCTTACCGGGTTTCTCCGAGCGAGAGAAGGATTATTGCGGACCAGGTCAACGAAATGCTGCAAAAGTGTGTTGTGCAGGAATCAGCTAGTCCGTGGGCAGCACCGGTGATTCTCGTAAAAAAGAAGGATGGCTCTTGCCGATTTTGTGTCGATTACAGGCGCCTGAACGCAATCACAAAGAAGGACGTCTACCCACTACCACGAATAGACGACGTCATCGACTGCCTGCACTCTGCTTCGTATTTTTCGTCAGTCGACCTAAGATCTGGTTACTGGCAAATTCCGGTGGATCCAGCCCACAAAGAGAAAACGGCTTTTGTTACCCCCGACGGACTCTTCGAATTCAACGTCATGCCGTTCGGCCTCTGTAATGCTCCTACTAAATTTGAGAGGTTCATGTACACAATTCTGTGACGCTTGAAGGGGGAGATTTGCTTGTGCTACCTCGACGATGTGGTGATTTTCGGACGTACTTTTGAAGAGCATAACACACGCCTTGACACTGTCCTGAACTGCCTAGGAAAGGCCGGTCTTGTGTTGAATTCGAAACAGTGCCACTTCGGTGAGCGCCAAGCACTAGTTTTCGGCCACCTAGTTGACAAACATGGCGTTAGACCTGACCCGGAGAAGATCGCGGCCGTCAGCCATTTCAAGCCGCCCAGTCTGTGCGTGACCTTCGAAGTTTCTTGGGGCTATGCTCCTATTTCCGCCGGTTCGTGCCTAAATTTGCAGAGCTGGCTGCTCCTCTGTCCTATCTTTTGCGCAAGAATGTGCCTTTCAACTGGACGCCAGAGTGCGAGGACTCATTTTCGCAACTTAAGTTTTTGCTCACTTCTGGCCCAATACTTCGCCACTTCGACCCATCGGCTTCGACCTAAGTGCATACGGATGCCAGCAGCATCGGCCTCGGAGCAGTACTCGTGCAGAGGCATCACGGGGCTCAACATGTCATCGCCTATGCCAGCCGCACACTCAGCAAGTCAGAAAGAAAGTATACTGTGACCGAGCAGGAATGTTTGGCGGTTATCTTCGCTGTGCAGAAGTTTCGCCCTTACATTTACGGACGTCCTTTGGCGATTGTCACGGATCATCATTCTCTGTGTTGGTTGGTTGGACTACGTGATCCATCCGGGCGACTCCCCCGCTGGTCTCTCAGACTCCAACGATACGACTTCGTTATATCCTACAAAAGCGGCCGCCGTCACACCGACGCTGATTGCCTTTCCCGGCTACCACTTTCAACGACTGCGTGCGACGCCGACAATTTCGACGACTACCCCGCACCTCCATCAAGACTGTTACGGGGATAGGCAAGCGAGTAAGAGGCGAAGTAGGGTTTATTCACAGTACTGGCGGTGGTTCACTGGAGAGCGTGCAGCAAACATCGATTCCGCCCAAAAGAAGCGCTTCGTTCCCTTCTTCATCAGCCGTGCAGCCGACGGGGATGATTTGCCCGTACAGTGAAGCAGTCTTGACATTTTGTGTAACATTATCTTATAATTTTGCGGGATTGCATTTCTCACCAGAACAGTAATAATTTCTATGTCGGGCCGCTCACTTCCTTGAACCCAACTGCGCGGATATATGGTCGCCGTTGGTGGCTGCCTGTGGCAATGTACCTAGCGCCATTTTTTGCCTAGCGCAGCCCTGTCCAAACAGTCACGCGCGGTCAGCCACACCAGCGGAGCGACCGTTAAACATATCAGATAGGGCAGCAGTGGTGTGCACGCACCCCAAGACGCCACTCGTCGCTTCCCTCCGTCGTTTCTAGGCGGTGCCACGATACACTTTGGCCACCGCTCCTATGCTCCATTTACTTATGCACGAGCATGTATGTATGTATGTATGTATGTATGTATGTATGTATGTATGTATGTATGTATGTATGTATGTATGTATGTATGTATGTATGTATGTATGTATGTATGTATGTATGTATGTATGTATGTATGTATGTATGTATGTATGTATGTATGTATGTATGTATGTATGTATGTATATGCTGTCTTGGCTCAGCGGTTTCCTTTAGCATCCTCTTTCTCCCGTTTAGCTCAGCCAAGCGAGCTGGGCTGAAAAGAGAGGGAAGGTTGGAGCAGACGCCACTTGAGGAAGAGAAGAAGCCGAAATTCTCTTCGCGTTTTGCCCATCGGCACTTATCCCTTTTCTGTCTTCAGAGCCTACGCACTTCTCTAAATAAGTCCTTCGTGGGAGCAAAGTCTGTCTATATTTATGCCTGCGTTACACCTTAGACTTGAATAACATAATGTCGCTGCACATTGTAAATACAAAACAAAATATGATCACAGATTGTGGAGGTAGTCGCAATACAATAATAAAGAAAATGCTGGAACTGCAGTAATTAGGAACGCAAACAGCTTTTTTATTTTCAGAACACGCTACATGAATGCTAATGTGGACTAATCTTTCTTGCCATTCTGACTCGATTGCTGTTGCACTCCATTAGAAGCCCTTACCGTCGCCGTCTTCGACGCTGAGCTGTTGTCCTTTTTCGTGTATGCTTTGATGTAAAAGTTTATAAACATGCAGAGCAGAAGAAACGTTTGTAGATTTCCCACAATGACAATGTACCTAGGAAAACCGCAGTCTACAAAAATGGGTATTGAGATGTGCACCATAGCGATAACAAACTGGATGATCTGCATTGTGGTCAGGTACTTTTTCCACCACAGGTACTTGCGAACTTCAGGTCCTAACGTGGCGAGGAAGTAATAGGAGTACATCACTATGTGGACAAAGACGTTGATAGCCAATCCCAGGGCCGGCTGCCCTTCAGGGGCGAAGAGCGTATAGAACCAAACGTTCACCACCACCATCGTGTGGTGGATGACGTGCAAGTGGGTGATCTGGTTGAACTTCTTACGAAGCACGCAGAAGACAGTGTCCAGAAGGTCCACATAACGAACTGCGACGAAGATCCAGCCGTGCTTGTAATAATAGGCGAGCTCTTCGTCTATGTAGCCAGTGATTCCCTGACACCACAGGCTGTATCGGCCACCGGGTAAGTACGTCATCTTCAGGTGAAGGTACAGGAAGCGGGCACTAATGGCTACCATAAAAAGATTGTAGCCGCGGACGAGGTTAATGATGTTGAAGGGTTCCCGGTCCTTCATCCAGCGAGGACCAGCTACTTTGACGAAGTACAAGTACACGGCGACGAGTGGAAATACGAAGAGAGGATTAACGACGAGGGGATAGTCCCTTGTCCTGGGATCACCCAACTGTACGATCTCGTTGGCGAAAGCCACGGGGTTCAAGGTGAACTTCATCGCGCCTAGTGTAGTTTCGTAGCTTGAAGTTGGAAAAGGCGTTGCGCTGAAAAAAAGGAAAAAATAATATGCAATTTTGTTTCGACACATGGGTACCATATAATTCTTGTCACTGTGATTGTGATGACGTTTTTAAAATCAGCAATTCTTTCTACATTATAGTAGCGCGGCTATCAAAAGAAGAAGCAGATCAGTTTATGGGCATAAAACAAAAAAGGTTAATTCGGAATGGATATGTACTCGTATGAACATGATTTACACAAGGTCCTCTTTTATAAATTCGTGTCAGACAGACCTTTCTAACAAATTCCTTAATTCTGGCGGAAACGGTCTCGATAACTATCAGATTATGTGCTTTCTTTAGAAAACGCCGCGATTTGTATGTACATGGGCCTTAACTTCTGTTCTGGGAATAGCAGCGTAAACGAGTTTCAGCTGTGCAAAGACTTTGGTGAGTTTGCGCGCACACTACGATTTATCCAGTATTTTTGGGGCAGGCCGCCCAGTCCCAACACTGAGCTTAAATGTCCGTGCAACTGGCCCTGTAAAGGCTTTTACCACAACGGGATCTTATGGTTAAGTCTGCGGAAGACCATATGGCTTTCGCTTATGAAAACAATTTTTCTACGGACAGAACCCCTAAAACAGCAAAGGAATGTATTAAACACTTTAAGCGCCCTCCATAGTATTGTTTTAAAACACGCAGTTAACCGTGGTAAGATTTTTATGTTGAACAAACTAGAGTACTTGAATGAGGCTAACGGGCAACTGAATTGCACTTCTTTTTAAAAGCAGAATCCGCCAATCCAACACCTCATGTTAAACCAGAAAAATAACTTTTCATTTGATCCGGAACGAAAAATGAATCAAAAGACTGAGCGTCACTTTATCCCCTCCATTGTTCAAGCATATTCTAGTTATCATCAACATTTATAAGAAAGGTAAACGTGGTCCACCCATTCGTAAACTATAGGCGCTATAACCGTAAACGTGTCGAGGTCTGTAAGGAGACACGACCTGCTTTCTCCACCAAGTAATAAATCTTTCATGCCTGCCAACAGTCTCCTTGCCACCATGGACATTGCATATCTCTCTACAAACATTTCCCATGAGGACAGCATGAAATCGGCCATTCATTTCTACAAATCATGTGAGCCTCCCCGTAAACCTATTGATAGTTTAGCCTTTCAATAACTATTGAATTACCGAGGGCGCCAAGTGGTCTGTATGATGCCGTTTACCGCAAGCAGGTACTCTATGGACGCCGGCTATTCCAAACGCGTGCGCCGATGACCCCGCATGCCTATGACGGGCTCTGGGCCCCCGTAGCCATATGCGACGGTTAATTTTCTCTACCGCGTTACTCACGCAATCATATGTCAGCCTACCTCTCCTATGCAACCTAACCAAAATCGCATCTTGTTCTCTCCCTTCCTGTCACTTTTTCGCTCTCTCTCTTTCTCTCTCTTTTTAGCAAACGCCCTCCCGTTTTTGATTTGTCTAGTATATCTAAAGCGTTTACTGTGTGGCATCAAATTACCCTTGAAGAAGGACTTGCTCCGTCGGAAATCCGAGGTAATTATTAATTTATAGTAGGTTTCCTTCCATTGTGACTTCTTACGCATGTGGTGTGCAGCCGGAAGCTAGGTCATCGAAGAACCCATCTCTCTCTCCAAGGGGAATCATAGAGGATGTGTTACGTTTTTTTTACTACGATTAGTGAAGTTTCAATTTATTTTTGTATAGAAAAGAAGTAAAGAAAAAATCGCGTCTATACCGAACGATTACATCTCAGATGCCTTAATAATCCGCCTACCTGGGCGACTCTGTTCTCCGTCACATTCTGGGGTATTTATATTTAGCACAACCATCTCTGACGCTTAAGAGTGGTAGCCAGCGCCGTTCTTACAACAGGGGTGAAGGGACCTCCTTTCTAACTTCCGGGCCGTGACTTACGCGTTTACAGCCTGTCATGAGCAGTCGCGACTGACGGGAAAACTTCCTATGCTATTATTCGGCATCACGCAAGCCAGTACCGAAACCCTCATTATTCTTTTTAGTAGAATAATATTGTTAGGCATGAGGTACCTGTTGAGAAAATACCGAAGGAAAGACCTGCAGTCTATAACGCCAAGGGAGGCATAGGGGAAGTGTTAGGTATTTCTTTCTTACTACGATTACTGAATTTAACATTTAAATTTTATGTAGAAAAGGAAGAAAAACACGCGGCCAGAGTGGGGACCAACGTATATATATATAAATATATATATATATATATATATATATATATATATATATATATATATATATATATATATATATATTTATATATATATATATATATATATATATATATATATATATATATATATATATATATATATATATATATATATATATATATATATATATATATATATATATATATATATAATCTAGAGAAAGATAAACTCACAAAGCGCGCAGAAATAGTATAAGTAAAGAGTCGGATACACAGCAAGAACAATAACAAACAATGTTTACTTACGTAGCGGCAATGGGACTTGCCTTCATCAGAGTAAAGTTACATGATTATGGTGTCGCAAACATTGAACACATTTCTTATATAGGTTTGCATAAAACTGTAAGAAGGAATGGAAAATGTTTCGCAAATGGAGAGTGTGCATACAGTCAGGCTACGCCTACGTTACAACATCAACCAACAAACAACAACAACAACAAAAAAAAAGAAAAAAAAAGGGGGGGGGGAGCAAGAGAGAGAAAAAGGGGTCGTGTTAACAATGCAGCGTTCAAGGTTGCACCATGACTGGTCAACGTATGCCGCGCGGGCTGCAAGTTCAGACAATGGGGGAAAATGGTCAACCGCGGTTTGTAAAGAAAGGGAAGAGTATACAGCAAGGTATTCAGTGGCTGGGGAGACTGGTTCTAGGGGAAGCGAAGATGGGTGTGCCCCCAGCGGATGAAGAGAATAGATAGGGGGCACAAAAGAGCATTTCACAAAAGCTAGCAATCGAACAGGAAATAGGTAGGGTCACAAAAGGTTAAACATGAATAGATCACAAAGAGTTAAACATTCTTAAGTGGTGGTGGGAACGAGGCCTCCTTCTCCCGGACAAATGGCATTGTTGAGCCGCATTAAGCTAACAAAGCTGCTGTATTAGGAGAGTTTCTGCGAATTCTGATGGCAAACTCGAGGGTAGGAATAATGAGCATAGTTATAAAAATTATGAAGCCGCTAAGTTTATTCGAGGGATAAGCACGTTAGTTTTCCGTAACTTTCATTAATTCCAAGTGTGGCTGACCCAAACTTATAAATGAGATAAGATTCCCGAACCTCGCGGTCGTGGTGCGTTTTGAAGGCGGATTCTAAAATCGTTGCTTTAAGATGATCAAATGCATGCCCGGGACTGTTCACATGTCTTGACAGGGGCAAATAAGGGCAGCTTTTTGCATGAGAGCGGTGATTATTGAACCGTATTCGGAAGGGCGTTTCAGTTTGGCCGATATATTGTTGCCTACAAACAGTGCACTCTAGAAGATATACGACATTAGCGGAGTCACAGTTAAAGTTACCTTTTATATTTACGTAGTAGTCAGAAGCCGTGCTGGTGGCGCGCTGTGTAGTGGTCATGTGTGGGCATACTTTACATCGGGGTTTATTGCAGGGCATGCAGCCAGTAGTTGCCGGTCGGTTGATACGAGAGTTAGTAAGAAAGTCCCCTAAATTCTTATTACGCCGGTAGACAACGCGTGGTGGTTCGGGGAATATGCTTTTTAAGCGGTCACTTTGCATTAGGATATTGTGATGTTTTTTTAGCATGGTTGACACTCTTGGAGCGGAGGATGAGTGGGTTAAAACTAAGTTAGTTTTCGGGTTCCCGTTCGGGGCTTTTTTCTTACAGATTTCGTTACGGTCTAATTGGTTGGCTCGCACAATAGCGTCGTCGATAACTTTTTCCGGGTATTTTTTATTCAGGAGGGAGGTCTTGAGTTCTCGACAGTTTGAGTCAAAGTCGGCTTGGTTTGAGCAAATTCTCCTAAATCGGTGGGCTTGGCTGTAAGGTATTGCTGTCTTGCAGTGTCTGACATGGCTACTTCGGAAGTGCAAATACTGCCGCGTGTCTGTCGGTTTTCTATACAGTTTAGTTTGAAGCCGACCTTGGAAGGTAGTAACGGTGACGTCCAGAAAGTTTACACTGTGTTCCGAATAGGAATGAGCAAGGGAAATACTAGGATGGGCTAGATTAAATGCCTCAATGAAGGTGAGGAGTTCCGCCTCACCGTGTTGCCAGATCATGAATATGTCATCAATATATCTTTTATAGTACATTGGCTTTAAATTTTGGGTGTCAAGAAAGTTTGATTCGAGGTGAGCCATAAAGATATTAGAGTAGTTAGGTCCGATTCGAGTTCCCATTGACGTTCCGCTGACTTGCACGTAATGAACTCCGTCGAACTCAAAATTGTTAAGTTCAAGAATAAGCCTAAGGAATGTTTGGAGAGCAGAAGAATCGATAGGTTTGTCGCACGATGACTGCTCATACGCAAGGGATACAGCGGCGATGCCATCTTCATGGGGGATGTTAGTATACAGTGACGCAACATCAAGGGTGACTAGAAGGCAGTTATCAGGAATTTCAATTTTTGAGATGTCTGAGAGAAAGCCATTGGTATCCTTAATGAAGGAGGGAAAGCTGGGCGGAATGTCGCAAATGAGATTATCCACATAGCGCGAGAGGTTTTCGGTAACAGTGCCAATGCCAGAAACAATGGGGCGCCCTGGGTTGTTCACCTTGTGAATCTTTGGGAGAAGATAGAATTTACCGGCTACTGGGCTTAAGGGGATCAGGGAACGAGCCGTGGTTTCATTTATTGTTTTATTTTTAACAAGCTCAGCAAGTTTATCTTTGACAATTTGCTTATAATCTTGAGTGGGATCATTGGGTAGTGCTTTATAGAACGTCGATACTGATAGTTGCTTATCTATTCTCTTCATCCGCTGGGGGCACACCCATCTTCGCTTCCCCTAGAACCAGTCTCCCCAGCCACTGAATACCTTGCTGTATACTCTTCCCTTTCTTTACAAACCGCGGTTGACCATTTTCCCCCATTGTCTGAACTTGCAGCCCGCGCGGCATACGTTGACCAGTCATGGTGCAACCTTGAACGCTGCATTGTTAACACGACCCCTTTTTCTCTCTCTTGCTCCCCCCCCCTTTTTTTTTTCTTTTTTTTTTGTTGTTGTTGTTGTTTGTTGGTTGATGTTGTAACGTAGGCGTAGCCTGACTGTATGCACACTCTCCATTTGCGAAACATTTTCCATTCCTTCTTACAGTTTTATGCAAACCTATATAAGAAATGTGTTCAATGTTTGCGACACCATAATCATGTAACTTTACTCTGATGAAGGCAAGTCCCATTGCCGCTACGTAAGTAAACATTGTTTGTTATTGTTCTTGCTGTGTATCCGACTCTTTACTTATACTATATATATATATATATATATATATATATATATATATATATATATATATATATATATATTACGAGGGGCTCCGTAAGAACACACATGAAATATGCAGTCCTCATTGCCAGCGCTATTCTGATACTTGAAGGGGCTTCGTAATGCCAAATACGGTAATTGTCATTTTTTGTGATACAGGAACGAAACAAATCAAGGTCGAGAAATAAAATGGTTGCGGCTTAGCTCAGCTAACCTTGGATATGCTAAGCAAAAGCTTGCCTTAGTCTGGTTGAATCTTGGTCTCTTTTGTTAACTTTTGATGTAGCTGATTGCCGACCATGGCTTAAAGCCGTTCTTTCCTGTGCAACGCTCACAGAAGAAGGCCCGGTCTCGCTCTCATTCTCGGCGAAAGCGATGTTCGTCTTTCACGGCAACCGGTGCGCAAGATGAGTCAGATAGCCCGAGACGACCCAGCGGCGCATGCGTGGGAGGTGGCGGGTTTGGTCACTTCCGTCGTGGCCGCCGCCGCTACGTGAGCAGAACGACAGAAAACGGTGTTTGGAACGCAGCGCTGGCAGCGGATCCGGCGAATCACGTGATGCGCTTCGAGGGGTGTGTAGCCAGGGGTGTGTCTCCTGTAAAAAGGTTAACTTGCGCCTCCTCCGCAAAACCGCTGGACGAAAGTAGCAAAACTTTGCTTTAAAAATCCGCGGTGTTCGGAAGCGGGAATCACGTGCGGTGCGCTACCTACTTCTACGCTATCCCGTAAACGGAATCCCTCTCGTCTTACGGGGGGAGGGGGAAAGGTTAGTTTAAGAAAGGTTCAAGGACCGGTCAACTAGCGCCGCCCCTCGACCACCGTGGGAGATGCGGAGCGTCTTTCGTTTTTCCTGTGGCTGCCACGTGAAACGTAGTCGCGAGACTGATATTTCTCGTTCTGTGCCCAGGCATAGAGTCTGCGATGAAGCATTAGATGAATACTGATCACAAAAAAATCCAATACGAAAACAAACATTCCACCGTTACGTCGAGTCAGTGGATTACAGTGCAACAACCTCTGGCAATCCGTTGCACCGAATGGTAACGCCAAGATGGTTCCACTCCTCCATGTTTGGCCATGACATGCTGTTCCACCAGAAACCCTTCTCTATTGCCGGAGCCGTTTGACAGGGGTATTGTTGCCTGTACTGATTGGGCATTTTAATCTACGTGTTGCATAATGCAAAGCAAGAATTTTCGGATGGGACCACAGCCGTGAAGGGGTGAACTTTTAGTTTATTCAAGCCCTGTTCAGCAAACATTTCTGTCATTGCTAGGGCAAGATTCGGCCGCCCCACGAAACGTTTCACTCCCTGCGTACACTCCAACGTACGTCCGCGTGCAGTACGGAGTGTGGCAGTTCACGCGTGTGCTCGTTTGCGCGCAACGCGCATGCCAATTTTCACTTTGTACCTGATGTATGGAGTATCAGAAATGCACCTTAGGTACCATTTCGACGCCTTAATACAACCTTGGAATGGAATTCCTAAGGTTTTCAGCACCATCGATAGCACTCCACTTCTTTTCTTATACAGTTGAACGTGGTTATAACGAACACTGATATAGCGAATTATCAGCTATAGAAAAGTAAATGCAATCTTTGATTGGTCACGCTTTATATCAATGGCACTTACTCATTTATAACGAAACTGAAACCGTGAGCCGCACGTGATATCGGATATAACGAAGAAATATTTGATCAGGAGGCTAAGAAGTTACTTGGAAAAACCCTTCACCATCCGAAACAGTAGAAGTATAAAGGCCCTTTTGTTCGCAGACATTGTAGAAACTCCATCCGGCTCAGTGCTATGTGGGTCCACCAGATGAGGATCACATCATTCATCAAATAGATAGAGACGCAGGCCGGTTTTGTCAAGTGGACATTTTTTGTTGTTATTTCTCGTGTTCATGTTCCTTTTCATTCAGCTTGAAATGCAACAAGGAGGAAGGTAACGGTTACCTTGTTTATAGTGGGTTCGAAGCCTAAAAATGCATTTTTGTATCAAGTATTTTGCACGAGCCAGATTGTCGATTTGTTGCAGCCGATTTTTAACTTGCTGTCGCGATACTACTTCATTGTAACGAGGTTCGACTAGCGTTAAAGGGGCCATGCAGACAAAATACAAGTTTACTTCGTTCAAAAAATTTCATGTTTTATGGTGCCCTGAGCGCTTTTCCGACTGCAAACGATCCTTTATTTACTGAGAGATGAAATATTTTAATGCAAAATTTTAATTATCCTGTACATCGTGTGTTTTCATGACGCGAGCAATGACGTATTTAGAGCAGGGCCTGAAACTAAAGATAGCTTCCTGACCAGGGCTACTACCGTCTCACAGAAGGCAGTTTGGTTACCTTGTTTGTCGCCCTCTTTTATAGATGGCGCTGCAATACTGCTGAAGAGCCCGTGTTTGCACAATGCTTCTTGCCGGACTACTATACCTGCCGTATTTTTATAACGGTCCATACTTATCGTTGCCTGAAACGTAAGGTATGACTCGACAAACATGGTCGCCATGCCGCTTATGTCAGTTGCTCAGTGTTGTGTCAGTCAAGTCCAATGCGTCCGACGGCTGTGTTAGGTTGTGCCAGCCGGCAAAGTGCCGCACTAACTGCTTTGGTGCTTGCGTGTTCCTTCGTAACTTTAACTGTTAACCTCATATTTCTTACTGCTATAAAAAGAATGCGCCCTAAATTTAAATGTAAATAGCTCGTTCGGCAAGCTTATATGCCCTGCCTAAGTTGTGTTTGCTTTTTCCGGCCCCAGCCAATTGCAGAGCTGGCATGTATGAGTTCATAGGTTCTGCTGCAGGAAATATGCTAGCAGGTCGCATGGCCATTCCCTTTTCTGTTAATTGTATAGCTTATTTGAGCGAAATGTGCTTAAAAGTGGTGTCAATATGATGCTAACGAGGCAATTTTTCGAACGAGCCAAACTTGTGTTTTGTCGGCATGGCCTTCTAAATGCCTTTAAGCGAAACTTGCGTTTTATTCTCTTGTTTTCTGTACTAGTAGCTTAAGTGAAAACAGTTAAAAAGCAATGTTGGCGACAAGTTATATCAATGCAACGTTATCTCCCCCGGTGACTATTTCCGTTTTTGCTTCAAACAACGATTTACTATCGTTCATATAATTTTACGCTACTTCAAACGATAGCGAGATTAGAGCGGGTAAAACGGGATTGGATGATCGAATAAAATCACTCACCTTAGTGTCAGGAGTTTAGGCGATGCCCACTCTCTAAATGTTGCTCTTGCTTACAGCCGGAACTCCTAGTGAGCACCGCTCTTCCATGCCGCAGTTCTATGCCAAAGAGAGACCTAATTTTGCTGCACGCTCATCGCGGGGTACATTTGAGCTCAACCCGAAAGAAAAAGCGGCGACCTTCGAGGAGAGAACAATATAACTACGCACACACTCAAGAAATCCTCGCCCAAATCCAATTACAGGCATTTCTAGTCTCGTGTTATTGTTGTTAGCCCCCGCCTTTGATTTCTTTTTTTTCTGAATTTCTGCCTTCTGAGCAAAAATTACCTACGGCGCTACCTGCCTTCTTTTTCTAATCAACAAGTACTCTGCATGCATGCGCACCCTCTTGTAACGCCCAACCTTGCGGGAAAGTAAACAAGAAAGAAAAATGACCGCATTGTTTTTTGTCTTTTCATTCACTACGCTACGCGCAGTCATTTCACGTCGTTATTGTGGGACCTTGACCAGCATTCTCCAGATAAAACAAGTCTTGAACCATTTTCTCCGCAGTGCGGAACTACTGTTATCAACGCTTTTGACGTAAAACAGACGTGACAAAAATTTTTTTACCGATCACTAGTGACGTCCGCACGCTGCACGTAAAAAGAAGGGATTGCGTATACGTCCTGCTTGATTAAAGTCTCCGCTGCATTTAAACTAGTGGGCTACGTATATTAAAAGCACTGCGTTGAAGTTCTTGTCCTTGAATAGTAAGAAACCTAAAGGAAAGTTCTCATGACGCTGCCTTGAAGGCTTGCTGTTACTTGTGTTACTGTTACTTGTGTTAATTGTGTTACTTTTTATGCATTTCAGCCTTCTACAATTTTACAAAGTCTTCCTGGTTGCGTAAGGCTTGCGACCTCACTTAGCTCTAAAAAAATAGGTTAAACAGTTGCCTGGGTGGCCACTGCAATTGTCTGTCAGAGGAAGGCACGGAGCGAATGACACAGCCACCACGCATACAATGCGAACCAGGTTCATTTCTTTCCTTGTTCATGTGCTGTCCCTTCGTTACTCCTCACAAACACTTTGCAGTGGGCGCATGGTGGCGTCTTATCTCTCTTAAAGCGTTGGTATTTAGTTGCGCCAGGCTCCACATAAACAATGTTGGCTACAAACTTAAATACCCCACCGGTCAGTGTCACTCGAGCATGATAAAATTGACGTCTAAAATGGCGATAATGATAATCATGATAATGTCCTCAATGTGTATGGCCTGTTGGCATAAGCCCCGTTGCCACTCTTTAAGTTAATTTTTGTTCCGTTGAATTGGGAAGATGTCTCTTTTTTTAAACGGTGGCATTATGAAAAAAGTGGCTGCCGACAAGAAATTTTTATGGCTTGATGTTTTATTTTTTAACGAGTGTTCAATCGTCTTATTGCTGAATGTAACCGCCTGGTAATTGTCATCATTATCTCTCACGCATTTTGTTCCTGGCAAGATTTGTCTTCCCTCTTCGCATCAAGCTCGCTCTCAGCTGTTCGGGGATATTGTACTGCGTTTAAGCATACCTCGTTTATTTAAACTCCACAGTACGCTTCTTGCCACCTTCCAAGGAAATAGCCACTTTTTTCTAGGCCGTGGTAACAGTGGTTATTGCAATTGGCAGCGGCAATTTTGTCGTCTCTTTTTTTGCAGCATTTTCACATCTGGCGGGACACTATCATATATTTTAGCCATAGTTAGGATAGGAACATTTAAAGTTTGGTGTGCTGAAGCGGCGAAGCTACGCCTTCAGCTGTAAGCCGCGCCAATTGAAAAATTGAAAAATAATTTATATCACCCACTGGTCTCTTACGTTCGCCCCAATTTACTACTAATCAGTCATCGTTACTCTTGAAGCGGAGAAACGGCTCTGGTTGCCGGGATCGAACCAGCGTACTTTGCTCACCAGCACAACACCCCAACCACACAGCCACAGCTTCTTCCGATCACCTGGTGTGGTCACCTGTCACCTGCGGTCACCCCCGGTCACCTGTGGCGATATACAGCTGTCCACGCGTTCTCGTTATGCGATCATAGATGTGTTTGCATGTACGTCGCAAAAAATAGTGATAGCCCTACAAAAGTTATGAAAATGGTCGCTGTTAGAGTACGTTCGTTCAAATAAAATACCGCCTAAACTTCCTATTTCGGTACATGGTGGCTGTTACGACATTAAAGCGTGTTCACCAACGCGTAACCCTTGGCGTGAAAATTCTGTAATAGGGGCCCTGTCACATAAGCAAAAACATTCATGTTCCCAATTCCAACTGCAAATCAGGTTGCGTGTGTAAATAATAATGGCTTTGAAAGATAGTTTGGGTGTAATATTGATTTGATAACAGGCACTATGCAATTTTTGTGTGAGGTTCTGCGCTTCTTCAGCACCGCCCTGCAAAACACTGCCGCCTGCTAATAACGGTTTTTATGTTCTGGATGGCTGCCTTTCGAGCCTGCTGTCATTTCTTCCGGATACGTCATAACGCAGACGGAAAGATGAGCCCTACACACACAGATACACGGACATGCATGCATTGTGACCGCTATTGTCATGCCACCATCGTCGGAAACCGAGGTATGTGTGCAATTCCAAAAATATATGAAGTGCGCTTGAATACGTCATAACTTCGGTTAGCCTAAGACGCAGTGAACCCATACAGGCACACACAAAGGCAAGCAGACAAAATAATAGCCATCATTATCCAGGCCAGATACGTTGTCGTTACCACCACAATTTTTAAAGAATAATGTCGTGCCTTTAGGAGGCACAAATTGCAAGGAGGAAGTATATTTTATACTTTAATGAGCTCACGTAAATTTAAATGAAGTCGCGCGTAAAGTTAGAGACCACATAGCACACATTGGATATTGGGAGACAATGGAATGGTTTGAACGGATTCGATAAAAATGGCGTCAAGGTACGACAACACCTTCTGTCAACCTCCCAACGCTAACTTAACGACGCACTAGGTCCCCATTGTATCCAGCTTTCATGTACGTTTGGCTTTATTATGCATCAAATGAGAGATTTTGCATACTTGTGTATTTTTAACACGGGTCTCTAAAACCGTGCATTGTTTTTATTTGCTGAGGACGGGGGCAATCACTGCTGTTTGTTTAATGTCTCACTGCTGTTTACTATCCAATGCAGCTGAGTTGCGTTAGCGCCGTGGCCTTTACGAGACGCGTATGCCTTCACGTAAAAGTTGACGAACAAGCAAAGTATTATGACCGTCTGTGCGTTGCCGATCAGTATGAGGTGTCTGGGAAATCCACAGTTGACGAACAGTGGTATAGACATGTGCGCCATACCGACGACAAACTGGATTATCTGCAACCTCGTCAAGTACTTTTTCCACCAAAGGTACTTCCTCACAGATGGTCCCATAGTTGCCAGCAGGTAGTAGCTGTACATGATGATGTGCACGAAGACGTTGAGGGCCAAGCCGAAGGCCGTCTGCCCTTCCGGAGCGTAGAGCGCCCAGAACCAGATGTTAACCGTAACGATGGTGTGGTGAATGACGTGCAAGTGGGTGATGTGGGTGAACTTCTTTCTCAGCACAAAGAACACTGTGTCCAAGTGGTCGGAGTAGCGGACGGCGATGAAGATCCACCCGAACCTGTAATACCGCGCCATCTCTTCGTCCATGTACCCAGTCACCCCTTGACACCAGAAGCTGTACCGTCCTCCGGGAAAGTACGTTACCTTTAAAAGCAGGTACAAGAAAAGAACGTTGGCAACGACCATGCAGGCGTTGTAAAATCTGATGAGGTTGATAATTCGGAATGGCTCCCTATTGGCCATCCATCGAGGACCAGCGATCTTGACAAAGTACAGGTAGCTTGCCAGGAATGGGAATACAAAGCATGGATTTAGCACAACAGGGTAATTCCGGGTTCTGGGGTCTCCTTCATCGTATACTTCCCAGATGACCTTGCAAATAGATGGAATGAGCGCCATGTTGACTCGTGGGTAGGTGGTGAGAAAGCTTCGTTGTCTGAAAAAACATACATTACACACTTTTAAGGAATAGTCGAAGTACCAGCGTACAAAAGATATGCAGACCACAGCGTCAAGTAAAGAGCATGGTGTTACGAGCAGAAAACGTCTTTTGGAATCAGTAGTAGCTAGACAAGGCATTCTATGGGCATGAGTATATAAGGAGCACCAATACACCTCAACGCAGTTTTTAAAAGGAATGGGGCGTGGTTAGCTTCGCAAATATCTACAAAGGAACGCGAATTCAAGCACAGCTTTACGGTATATCTTGAACAAATGAAAGCTTGATTTCTGGATACAGCGCATTCTCATATTTTGACTCTAAAGCTTAGTACTCCTATCCGATTAAAAAAAAAATTAAACACATTATTATTCTTTGGTTGCAAACACCTGGAAAAGCATCTGTGCAGTTTCGAAGGCTTCTGCTGTACTAATCATCAGTTGGAGTTTTTGATGCAATAGCTTAAGTGGCCCATTGAATGAAGAGAACCTGGGTATAAATGCCTGCTGTATCCAACAACCAACCCTCTAAAAGTGCCTTTGGCAGCCAATAAATTCGCGTTGGCTGCAAACGCAGCCAGTAGTAATTGGAACTCAGCTGGAGGCCACGCAGAGGGCGTGGTGACATGGCTGCGTGACAGCCCCACATTGACCTTAAGTCGGTCTTTGAGGCCTAAGGCAGTGAACCGTTACTACAACCTCGAAGTAAATACGCTAGCACATTCCTCGCATGTGGTAAGACTCAACGTTATATTTACTCAATGTTAAGCCCATTCTTGGGGCGTTGGCCCTACAGTCATACCTGAACGTGTGGCATCGTAAACCGGTAACCATTAGAAAAAGTCCGCAGTGTACTTCAATCTCCGGGTTCCGGTTTACGTCATAAAAGCATAAAGCGTAACGTTAGGTCTTGGTTGGCCAATCAGGGGCATGCCTGATAATTGCGGGCATTATGCGAGCAAGTGTCACATACCCCCACAGCAACACACACCCGAAAGAGTGTATTGCACAATTCTTTATAGTAAATATGTTCCCGTAACGTGAATTATGACGGTTGATGAAGATAATCTGAGGAAACGCGAAGGAAAATGGTGAGAATGATGATGAGGTTACCATCGCATGCCACACTCATTTTTTTTCGCATTCAGTTCATCATAAAGACTGTCTAAGTGCTTTCTTCCTTTTAGGAATACTTCTTGATATCCTAATAATTCCAACCGCGAAACTTCCCATCTTTTAGCTGAAAGGCCACGCGCTTCGTAGCTCTAAGGGCTTTTGTTCGACGACCCGTGATGCCTTGTTTGCTGAGAAAAACTTAATTAAAGCTGGTATTTCTTGCTGCCGTTTACCTTCTATTTCACCCTGACGTTGAGAGCACGTCACAAAGTCCGCAGAGCCTGCCAGCCCGACTTTTCTCAATAGTCGCCACCTCTCCGAAGGCGTCTTCTCATTGGCTTTTGTAGCAAGCAATCAGAAAAGGTCGTTTTAATGCCACCTTGGTGTGGAGCGTACAGGCGATATCGGCTACCAAGCTCCGCAATTTATGAGAGGTATCAGAGGAAACCAGCGAGGCTTTTTCAAGAATGCCGAAGAGGCTTAGAAAATACACGGGGTCTTCCCCAAAGAAGTTGACAGCGGTCTCTTCTTGAAGTCGGTTGCGCTAATAACATCTGTTGTTGTTTCTCACTGGCTCTTTCAAATATAGTTTTCAGTTGGTACGTTGTCTTTTGCGCTCGCCGCATGCCAGTTCAACTGCGTTTGTGCTCAAGGCGAAACATTTCGTAGCAATCTAAACTGAAGCAAAGACTACCGCCTGGGGTGAGACCTCATATTTTGCGATGCTTCCCAGCTCGGTCTTGGGACTTTAAAAACCGCATAATAAGCGCAAAGGTTACTGCGTACATTTAATTTACACTTACATGCTACCGTCAGGGTGTTTGTTTCTAAAAAGCTGTCTGTCAAGGTCCACAAATCCCGTTTCCCCCTGCATCCACAAAATGTAATGTCACCAATGGTAGTCTGGGGAAGTCGGCGGTACCTAGGTTTATGCTTTTCGACTTTGGTAAATAAATAAGGAAGTGGAGTTGCTTCGGGTGGTATATTTGTATCCACGACGCTCTTTTCTACCGGTGTAGGCAAACTGGCTTTTACACTTGCGGCCATTAAAAGTAACCATGACAGCAAAGATATTCTAATCCATCGACTCGCGGAACATTCAAATGTGCTACGCACTATTCTAGTTCTACGCTGCGCGAAAAGCCGATTTTGAGGCGTACTTAAGTCTGATTAAGTCCTTTGAATGCGAAAGCATTATGGTTTCCACACGACCTTTTACCTCTATATCGCCTGCGTGCAATACCGGTTTCCGAAAACTGCGTGGCTGCCATTATACATAGTGCCAGCTTGCCAGTGCGGAGTTCCGAACGGTGCTCGGACTGCGCATATATATACCCACTCACGCGGATTGGGCAATTACTGTGCCAGTACTTCTCAGTGACACGAACGGTAATTGAAACCCGGAACGCAGAATGACAGGCAAGCGACTCAATCGTTCTTCTACGCCTATGGTACACCTAACACGGCTTTCGTGGCACACCTGACTCTTCTCACTTCCTTGAAATGCGACAGCATTACGCTTTCAACTGGCGATACTTTTCCTGCACGTAGCTTGTGTTATGCTGGTTATACTAAGCTACAAAGTCACTTTAGAACGGATACGTATGTTCTCAGTGTGGAGTTGCGAATAATGTAACATTACTCACATACCAACTGATGAGCGTTGGCCATTGACGGAGGCAGCTACCTTTAACATCTTACGGAATATTTGCTCATGCCCATTTGGAGGCGAGTGAACGTATTCACCTACAACTTCTGTATGCCCGCACAGGGTGATTGGAAAGTGGAGATGAGAGCTTCTGTCCGAAGCTTAAGTAGAACTTCAGCCAATCCGCTAACATCCATTCTATCACGCTTTCACCTTCAAAACACGTAAGCAGACTTAAGTGCGAATATTTTTTGGAACATCAAGGAAATAGCGAAGGAAAGTTTGACATCCTCCTGAATGCAGCCGTACGGCTAAAAAGGAAAATTATACAACTTCCTCACAAACTTCACAGTTGAAGAAAAATTTGTTTTGGTCCAGGATTCGAACCCGGGACTACTGCTTAACTGGAGCAGTCGCTCTACCACTGAGCTAACCCGGAAGTTAGCCGTCTCTAGCGCGAGAACGAATTGATCAACAACTCGAAGTACTCCACCTTGGGGATTTCCCCTAAATCTGGTCAATCAAGGAAATAAGTTCGTCAAGCTTTACATTTCTTTCCGAAGCGCCCTAAAAATGCCCGAAAGGAGCCGGAACTTCTTGCCCAATTGCTCTCTCACCCATTGCCCTTTTCCAGCTGTTTACATTTCAAAAAAAAAAAACGCCCCCGCAGTATTTCCGATATTTACGGGCTGCATAAAAAGTTATGTACGTATCGAGAATGCATCGGCTTCTACCGCAAAAAATAACTGAGCGAACAACTTACTTTCTGCGTAGTTATGCTACATAGAGGAATAATCACGTGTAGGTTGGGGGTATAGTGTATTCATTCTATAACGTAAACAGAATGTTGCGAATTGAGGGATAACTTTTTTTCTTGTGCAGAAAAGCATTTAGAGTCATTTCGTTTCGCTGTTTTATCTCGCAAACTTCTTTTAAATAAGCATTTACTACACTTAGAAAAACACGCCGGCTTTTAAATCACAGTCTTGCACAGTGTTTCATATATTATAGCGTTCTGTTCTTCTAATGGGGCAAAGATATCGGTACATTTGAGAACACGGGGACCGAAAGAAATGGGCGATCGTCACTTCACTTACCCAGCATCCGAGAATCCGGCTAGGACAGGAGGTGTTGTTCGCGGGAAGCAGTAAGAATATGTGGAATAGCGTGTTCATTCGAAGCACGTCCAGCGGCTGACTGATCAGCAGTCTGTTGTGCATCCTTTAGAAACTCTGTGTATACAGTAAACACAAACATTCACGGCTGCAACGACCATAAAGCGCGAATCATTAGTATTGCGTGCCGAACTTCCTTCAGGGGTAGAATAGGAACTGCAGGCATTTTCGCTCATGGTAGAAACGCCTGAATATAGACAATGTTATTACCAATTTGAATCTAATTCTGGCCCCTCATCCTCACCTGTGGCTCGAAATTTCACGTGCAGCATTGTGCGGGAAGACAAAAGAATAGACACCTGTAGCCCACTAATACGTTTGTTCCTTGGCAAACCTTATTATAACAATTTCGCGTCCACAACTAGCGACGCACGAATGAATGCGGGGGAATATTTCGGGGAAAACCATGTATTTTTGGTAAGTGTGACGCGCATTGTGGGCAAAAGACCCTCTAAGCGTATTGTTGATGGAGCACAACAAGTTCCTACAATCCCACTGTTTCAGTGGTCCTTATGTCCATTTCGAATAACCTTCTACCGGCGGGTCTATGCAATTACGTCAGAACCTTGTTATAAGTAAACGATATTATACGTAAAACCTCCTTTGTGGCTATTCGCTACTCTCACAATACCAAAAACAACCATGATGCAAGTAGACCAATAATTAGGATGCCAGGATCGCTCCTATTCTTGCTCCATATATGTAAATACTGCGGGTATCATCAGCAACAGTGTACAAAAAGCAAAGAACACGAAAATGGCAGGAAATTATTTAATTTCATTAAAACATCGAGAAGAGTATTTTTGAGGAGGAAGTCACCAACGTTCCTGACATAGCCGGACACCTAAGAAGTCCAGGTTGCAGACGTAAGTAAACACAGAGTTAAAATCTGCGTTAACAATATTCCAAACAAAAGCTGTAGAAATGAATAAATATCTGGGATCATAATAAATGACGCTAGAGATGATGTACGGTCAAGGCGCTTACAAATATGCCCCAAGTAACTCCCATCAAGCAGCCAAAGCTTAAGTAATACTGATGACGTTTTCGAACGAGGGACACCACAGGTAAATGCCAGGGCAAAGGACGGCTAACGACGCCTTGTGTTTCTGTTTTGTTTAAAGTACTTTAAACTGACGCAACTTATTATCAAGCCCGCTACTCCCATATTCTGCATTTACAACCGCGGTAACTGAAACACGTCTTTCGGCGCACATTCATGACTGAAATTTCTCGTGAATGCATAACATTCACAACATGTATCGATGCGAAAGATGGGAACACTGAGGTAGCGGGATGTTAGCGGATTTTCTCAGAGGTATACTTTCAGCTATGATTCATGTTCACAGTGACTATTAAATAGTATTTTTGTTACTAACACTCGGTCATAGTAAAGTAATATTATGTGTCTGCTGCAGCTTTACACCCTCATAATGTACTTTCGTTAAGGATCGGCATGACGCACTGAGAATTGTTATTAGGGAAGTTCCACCACATGAATAATTCCTTCTTGGTTACCTGAATTCCCAGGAATCAAATCTCGTACTTCCCCTGCGGTTCTATCACCCTCTTTTATGAACGCTAATGATTCCTGGGCTTTTTTGTTTACTCACAATCCCAAGTAGTTGCTCAACCTGA
The DNA here is from genome assembly GCF_048455015.1 of Haemaphysalis longicornis. Taxonomy (NCBI): domain Eukaryota; kingdom Metazoa; phylum Arthropoda; class Arachnida; order Ixodida; family Ixodidae; genus Haemaphysalis; species Haemaphysalis longicornis. The sequence continues at coordinate 100,225,289 of NW_027526335.1, read as the reverse complement.
GTGTGGTCAATCTCTGAAAAAAAAAATAGTTTTGGTTTTAACAACCCTTCCAAATTATGGCAAACTACCTGTCCAAGTTAAAACGCCATTGGTGACCACCCATGGGACACCTTTGATGCAAATGCATCCTGGAAAAAAAATCACTAGAAACGAAATACAATTTCCGGTTACAAAAACTAACAGCGATGCCGTTACAATAAGTGGTCCGAATTTGTTGACTTTTTCTGACCGATTTCAACAACCGTTTTATTCGCCATAACTATGATATGTTTCATGCCAAGGTTCGTAGCTTCACCCTGAAGCACATACCAGTCCACAAGGTTAGTCATGCAAAATATCCGCGGGGAAAAAGCCGTATCAAACGCCAGTCTAATGAGAATAAATGTGCAGACATTCACAGAATTTCAGAGAAATTCAGAGAGAGCATTCTTGCGCCCTTGTCTTTCTTGTGATTTTTACAGCCAGATTTTCCTGTTAGTAGCCGGATAGGTTGGGTAGCTTTATTGTTTTAAAATTTTCGCTCGTTTCTTTTTGTGTATTGTCATATAGCTGTCATATACGCCTCGAGATTCGCGATCGCTGCGCCGCCTGCCGCCGCTTTTCCGCGGCGTTGGCGGGATTAGCACTGCGTGGCTGATAGGTGGTCATGCAGTGTTTTGGTTCTCTTTCGCTTCTCTTTGCCTTTCCGCGCACTAAACAACTTGTTATGGTGACGTCTGTAAGCTAACTGCACGTTTAGGGCACTTTAAAAAAAACAGCTGCGTCTTGGCAGAGCGCTCTTACGCCAACAGCTACTCGAGGAGGCGGTTCTGCGCGCTTCTTGGCCGCTCTTGCGGGCCTCGGCGACGGCAGCAGCATATCACCGCTGTCACCTTCGAACACGTCAGCACAAGTGAATTCTATTTATTGTCGCCTCGTTTAGACCTGATATTGGCACTGTAAGAGGTTGGTTCGTTTTGCAGCGCAGACAACAAATGCGGCTTTGCTTCGAATATGTACGTCGTAGAAAAATATGCTTCGGGGATGTGATAACCCGATAGCTGACAAAAACTTGTGCCTTTTATGGGAATGTAAGCCACGCGAAAATGTTAAGTACACTCAAAGGCTGTGCATTGTCAGATATGTGCCCACTCATGCCTTATAGTAAGAACCAAGGTATATGTAATGAAACCACGGGAAAATGAATGGTCTGGAAGTCAGGAATAAATAGTGTAGTAGTACAGGAATAAAAAAACCGAGTGCAGCTTCTGAAATGCTAAAGACGTTTGTTTGAGCAAGGTAGTGTTCACCAGACCAACTAGATGCGAAATGCACTGATATTTCGCTGAACAGGGGGAGGGGGGGGGGTAAGGAGGAGGACGCTCAACTGTCGTTTACAAATGCGGAGCGAAATCAACGAATGAACGTTTTGTAATCACACACACAAGCTGCGTGTTCACTTTTCGTTTTTTTTTTCGCCTTCAACGAACGGCTGACCACTCGGCGGACGCCTTTTTTGAAGAATACAGGGTAGGAATTCACAAGTGATACGAGGTGTCGTTGGAGTAGTTGATTGATTGATTTCAGGGTTTAACGCGCCGACGCAACGGAGACGATGAGGCACGCCGTAGTGGAGGGCTCCGGATTAATTTTGACCACCTGGAGATCCTTAGCGTGCGCCGAAATCTCGTACACACGGGCTCGTTGGAAGAGTGTCGTATCTGATGAGGGTCTCTGATTTCGGTTTATGCTAGATTCTGCAGTCTTTCTGTGTCATATGTTTCGAAGAAGAGTTTGGTCACGGACGCGGATTACTCTATAAGCCCATCTTCGCGCTTCTCGTGGAGGATAAATGTAACAAATGAACCTTTGCGAGCGCTCACCTCGGGACAAGACGACCCAGCATTAAACTTGTCGTGGTGTGCTGACTCCGGAGTGTAATTTTACATTATCCATCGTACTTCTTTGGTACAATATTTGTGAAATTTATGCCGCATTGGCTTGTTCATGGTACTGATCAATATCTGATATGTGATATTGGCAGGCGTAACTTGCGTGCTGTCAGGTATGAGTGCTCCGCAGGATTTTGTAAGTGCACAAAGTCGATTTACATCATAGTGTTTATGGTCGCAACATGACCATCGGAGGAAACACTGCTTACGGAGACACTGTCACTAAATTTCAGGGCAGCGGAATTGCAATCAGCTGCATGCAAATGCTGGCTTCGGGACGCCGGCCTGTGACACACGCCCGGCGCTCATATAGATCTCACTAAGATCGCATCATAAACGTTTATACTCTCGTGAACACACCACGCTTGCAAACAGAGTGCCTGCTCCACGTTATTCGGTATTTCGAACGCGGAAAATGGTAAATCGCTGTCTTGAACGAGCCCCAAAAGCAACGGCGACAGGGGGGAGCGGGCCGGGGACTCCCGCGCCTGCTTTCGAAACGGGCCGCTGGGGGGACTTCAGTGGCGCCCCTACAGGCCGCGCTCGAGGCGTATAGCTGCTAGTCACGCCATAGCCTGTTCATTGCTCCTTTTTATTCGTGTTCTTAAAGGGACCCTACAACACTTTCGATAACCGCTTCCACTTTTTCCTTCGCGTCTTGAAGCACTGCGACAGCTAGAGTTATCGCCAGCACGGAGTGGCACTGGGGGATTTGCTCGTCGCACCAGATACGCCTTCCTTTTCTGCTTTGTTTTTGTGGCTTTATTTTTAAATTTGCTATCGAAAAGTTTTCATTGCTGCAACTGAATGAAAACCGGCGGACAGCCGCTACATGGCCTCAGTGACGTGATTCGGGCCGTCGAAGAACGTCAAGAGCGAAAAAGAAAGAAAAATCATTTGAACCAGTTTCCAAGTTATCTGATGGCCATATAGCAGTACTTTCTGGCTGAGATACTTTGCCAACCCCTAATCTAACTACTGGATGTGTTGGGTGACTACGTTTTGCAAGCATTTAATATTTAAAAAAAAAGTAGAAGAAAGTGTTGCAGGGTCGGATTAATGTTCTTTTCTGGGCGTTTGTCCTTCATTTTTTGGAGGAGGTGTGAAGATGCATATTTTGTAGCGTGAGCAGTTTCGCGTGGGCCGTGAAGGGCAGTTCTCCGCAAGCGCGAGGAGCATTGGATTGGCTTGAATCGGATCGGATTGGATTGAGTTGGGTTGGATTGACTTGGCGTGTATTGGAATGGATTGGATTTGGATTGGATTGGATTGGATTAAATTGGATTGTGTTGGATTTAAATCCAATCCAAGTGGAGTACGGGTGTGTAGAGAATTGAGTCTGCACATTCGCTGGTCTGCGCATTCCAGAGGAGTCACATCATAGCCGCGGCAGACGCACTCGCGCCTACGCGTGCCCAGCTGTGCGCCTCCGTTGCGCAGTAGCCAAGTCTGACGCAGCGCCGGAGCCGCTTGATAGCCGTTTCGCGTGGCTCGTGGAGAGCCGTGTTGCGGGAGGAGCCATGCGCGAGGAGCAGACTGGACTGGACTGGACTGGACTGGACTGGACTGGACTGGACTGGACTGGACTGGACTGGACTGGACCGGACCGGACTGGAGCGGACTGGACTGAACTTGACTGGACTGAACTAGTCTGGACTAGATTGGATTGGAAATCTTGTTAGCAACAGTAAGCATGATAATCAGCTAATACTATACAGACAACCAGGAAACCTAAGAATAACCAGCTGAACCTTAGCTCACGCTACGTATATCCTGGTCTAGCCGCGCTAAGCCACTGCTAATTTTTTGACATTGTTGGTTCATTTTTTGCAAAATATATTTGTTTCCATGTTTTATATTTCTCGATGTTGCCTCAATTTCGTTCGACTATTATTCTTGATTAAGGATGTTATCAAAATTAAATATGGTAATTTTGCCGGTGATGCATTTTTCTGCGAATACAGCGGGTTAAACAGTTGGCCCGTTTTCGCAATTTTTATTCTTCTCTCCAACAATATTTTCCGGGATTTTTATGAGCCTTTTCGATGAGTGGCATACGGTGCACATGGGATGCACATTAGCAGTTTCGGTGTAAGTATTTATTTTTTTGTAGTTTTGTCTTTTTATTTTTTAAAAATGCCGCTCGACCAATTGTCGTAGTTCTCGCTGTTATAGCAGTTAATTTTCCTACTTCGCTTCTTTCATCATTCCGCAAATTGTGCATTTTTGTTCACATACAGGGAGTTACACGTTTGGCACCTTTTTGCGGTATCAGTGCGCAGCCCATAAGCGCCCGCTCCTGTGGTTTCACGGCGCCGTCTTCCTTCGTTGTAACCGGGTGAGCAAAGGGTACACCGAAGACAAACGAGATAGAACGAGCAACAAAGTGGAGCAGGAACGTATGGCAAAAGTGTGAAGGAGAGAGGTGTGTAGATTCTCCGCGAGATATTCCCACCCGGGCAACGAGATAACCGAGAGAACGACGGGGTCATCGAAGATAGAGCGAGCAGGAAAGCGGGGAGTAAACTATGGCGAAAGACGCAGGACATGGTGTCCAGCGGCGAAGCTCTAGGGGAGAACGCCGAGTATCTCGCGCGCGTTCGCTGGTGCGGCGACCACTTCGTGAGACAAAGCAGGTATATGCGTCATCACCCTGAAAACTGAGTCGCCCTGCGCACAAATTTCGCATTTCGGAGTATCGTAATTGTCAGCGAGTATTCAAGTGCAAAGCACTTTAAGGGCTCGCCTTGTCATCGTAGCTCGCTGTAACACTTGATGTCGAGCGGCTGCCGGGAAGAGGCGGCGCAGCGAGCTAACGGACCCAAGTAGAGCTCGCCGCACCGCCGTGGGACGTCCCGTAGAGGCTTCAAAAACAGAGCGATTTAAATAGTCATATCCGTTCGAAACTCGTGAACCGCTGGCGTTCGTCATACATCTTCTTGTTTAGCGCAAAGAAAACTGCAGGTATATTTGAAGTAAATTATATGTAATTAACCAGCAGCGCCCGTGTTCATTTACTTAGGAACGCTTGTTGGGTTGGTATTTACGATCGTAGCGAAAGAAAGTGGCAGTGCAACGGCAGCGCGTGCGGGAGGAAAAGCAAGCGAAAAAAAAAAAAAAACTCCCACTCCCCTCGCGGGAGCCCCTGTGTAGATGCGACGCATAAGGGGTTTAAGTTGCAGCGTTGGACAGCGGAAGAACGGCGCTGGAACGATGGAGCGGAGCGGCGCAGGCACCGCGTTTTATAGCGCGCATAACGGTGAGGGGACGCGCCGGCGCCAGTGCGTCTACCGCGGCTATGACGCAACACAATCCAACACAATCCACTTTAATCCAATCCAATCCAATCAAAGCCAAGCCAAGCCAAGCCAAGCCAAGCCATTCGAATCCAATCCAATGCCCCTCGCGAGAGAGTGTTCGCTATCGGAGAGGAGAGGGGGTGAGCGGCGGAGAGCGCAGCTCACGCGGCGAGGAGAATGGGGGAGGGGTGGACGCCGACAACAACGCCGACGCCGGATGCAGGGACAAGGCGAGTGAATGAGATGCAGTCACATCTAAAAGAACAGAACATCCCGCTGGCGCTGATTCAGGCAGGGGCGCGGGGACATTGCGAAGGCGGGCAATTTTGAATTGCATTGGATGGTAGCAATGAGCGGAAAACGGCGCTACAGCCCATTATGGCGAATGACTGCTCTGCACTTACGACCGCAATCACGTTGAGTGCAACGGCGTTAATTCTTTTATTTGGGCTTGCAAAATTCTTTCCCGGAATCTTGAATTAAGCCTTCGTTTTTTTTAAAGGTGTCTAAGATACATCTTTTGGATACTGTTAATGTTTGTAAAAGCTTGTTTTGAATAATTCTTTTGTTGGTCAATCTTGTTTAAGCAATTATTTCTATTTACTTTGCCGATTAAATCCGTTGCTGCGGTAAATTATGCATTTTTTTGCGAATGCAGGGCTTTACGCGGTACGAGCGGTGGGGTACTCGGCAAAGAAGGCTTTTATAGTTTATCACGGACAAGCAGGACGACAACAGCTCAGTGATTCTTGCTTCTATAAACCAACAGATGCTGATGAACCTGCACATTTTAGGAACAAGGTGCGCCAGACAATGAAGGCAAAAACGTTACGAAAGCAGAGCACCATCGAGCATCAAATACCGTTCGTGGGGAATTTCACGTGTTATTTAAAATGAATAAAGAAGGGTATCCAAGCAGACCTATCGTGGGACTGTAACAAAAACGATCTCCAATTTTACCGATAGTTTATTCAGTGATATTCCACAAACACTAACCCATTATGTCAGGGACACCAAACAATTTATAATTGATTTTGTGGATATAGTTACAGCGAAAGACAACCTGCTAGTTACACTCGACATCGCCCCATAAAGGAAAATATTCCACACTCGGGTCGCCACAGAAATTTCTTTTAGACGTACAAACAAACCTAATTGATGGAGAAACTTTCTGTGTACTTGTAAGACTTGTCTTCGAGGTGGACAGCTTCGTGTTCAACAACAAGCACTACGTGAAAAACAATGGAACCTCAATTCGTCTTTAAACACGACCGAACTACGGTAATATCTCATGTGCACAATAGACTCTGAAGTTTTATGCAGCACACCGCTCCACCCTTTTCTATCGAATGTTCATGGCCAATATTTTTTTGTAATTTGGTGGCACGGAGAGGAGAAACCTAAAAAAATTATCACCACTTTTAACAGCGTTCCCGAGAATATTGCATTCCCCCATCCACATTCGTAATGTGCCAATAACTCTCTGAATGTTTAATACAAATATCGGAAAAAAAGCAGCTTGTGTCACCAGTATATAGGAAGCCAACTGACCAATACCAATCCCGGAATTTTAAAAAGCGGCCATTGAAACTTGGCATCCCATACAGTCAGTTTCTTCGTTTCAGGCGGATATGTTCCGACATGGCCGATTTCACCTCCAAGTGTCAACAACTAGGCAATGACCTCATGCGGGAGCACTACCCACTGTTTGTCGTCAATGATGGTATTAAGAAATTTGAAGAGGACCACCACCACCTAATAAAAAACACGAAATCCAAATCTGCAAACACTACACCCAACCGCATCCTATCGTATTCAACTCCTTCTCTTAACGTAAACAACACACGAGAAAGTACCACAACCGTCTCCCGCAAAGGAATAACTTGCGAAGTGTTTTCCTTGAATGTCCCCGCGTTTTGTACGAGAGTGAAGAACATCGGAGGTATTGTAACGTCGTCTAACATCAACATCTTCAAATTGACCAGCACAGGGCCCTGCAACAAGCCTAAGTACAAACTGTGCCTAATGATAGGTAAAACCTCGGTCGCCTGTGGCACGACGTTTCGATTTTCTTTCCACATTAGAAGCGACTGCGACTCTCACAGTGCAAACATGGTCTACCTTCATGAATACACCATGTGTCACGTTCAGTGCATTGGTAAAATGGAGACTGTAAAGAACAATATGTGCCAACCAATAAAGTCCCTACCACACCTTCCTCTCTAAACACGTAAATATTCTTGACCCCCCTTTCACTCTTGTCCTGTCCCTAGCGCTGTTTTATTCATGCCCCCTTTCCCCGCATTCACAGCCACTGTATTTCTGTCTAATTTCGGAAACCCCTTATGACCGTGACGTTTGTGAGCCGTATACTTTATCGACAAGTTAAGTGGTGTCTTGGGTATAAATGAAACCACAGGCCAAATATTTTGCCTGTCCAGCCATGTACCTAAGAAAGCTGATGCCGCGGGAAACCGAGTAACCTAGCTCACACATCTTTATTCCGAAAAAGAAGTGTATTTTGATGTAGTCATCGCGCTAGGTACAAATGGGCGTAGAGGTCACCGCCACCGATCACGTTTTGAGTTCCTCGGGGTGTTCCATTGCCGTCGCGTAACCTCGCCCCCATCAGGTATTCTAATTTTTTTAGTTTTCTGATGGAAGCAAACTTCAAATATTCTCCGAATTGTGACTACATGAGTGCTATTCGAAGCCCCCATGTGGCTGTTTTTACTTTATATTTAAATTTTATGCGCATTCTTATTTTTATTTGTGTTTTTATTTCCATTGCAATGTATTCGTGCGCTCCGCTCTGTACAGGTTATGTAATATTGAGTCTCTGTTGCGTCCATTTTGTGTGCATCTATTGTGCTTATACAAACAATATTGTCTCCTTTCTAACCACTTCACGCAGAACAGTAGTAGTTTTTGATATCCCTTAAAACTTTGTTGCAGTCTTCCTCCTCCTCCGTTTGTCCTTTTTTTGGCTTCGTGATTATCCTTGAAGCCAACCATCGCTACTGCTTCTTATATCCCCCACTCCTCTACTTTTCTGCTACTTGCATTCTGACTTATTCGGATGTTAACGCTTCGGTACATCACCACCGCTGCTTGGTGGCAATGTTTCCCGAAAAGAGCGAGGAATGACCGTACCTTGGCCAGTTCACCCCTGACGGCCACTTTTTTAGGTGAGTCATGGCACGTGATTCCCCCGACCTTGTACTATCCCTATTTAGAATTTCTCCCGAGGACTACGCAACAATTACCTGTAAACCTTAAGCCGTGTCATTGTCGCGTGCTGATTCATCTTCTTCTCGTCAGTGCCCTTCCCCGCTTCCGCCTCCTCTGTCTGCCTTCTGTGCCCCCCGCCCTTTTAACAGCGAAGCTGTTTAGCAAATCGTAATTTCCCGTGTCCGCAGTTAAAAATACAAAGAAATTGCCGAGCCCGCTTACATGAGCGCGGGCCTCACGGTGACCCCCCGTCAGTTAACAAAATCGAGAAAATGCTTAGCGCTCGTGTGTTCGTGCCTCGCGACGACCGCTCAGCGTACCCTGCGTGCGTTCAGCAAGCCAAGCATACCCACTTGGAAAGATTGGCCAAGATTGGCCAAAATAAGCAGTTCCTGTATCTCCCTTCTTCGTTTGTTTTCGTTTTTGTTCAAGCTGATTCCCATCGAGAACTCCAGCGTTCGCCGTAATCACGAAAGCACTTGCTCGGAACGGGAGAGACAAGTCAAAGCGTACGCCCCTCCAAGGTGATGTCCTATGATTATCACTTCCAAAATAATTAGCAGTGGCTGAGCTCGACAATGCCAGGATATACGTAGCGTTAGCTAAGGTTCAGCTGGTTTTTCTTAGATTCTCTGGTTGTCTAGGATCAGCTGATTTTTCATGCTTACTACTGCTAAAACGATTTGCAATCCAATCCAATTCAATCTAGTCCAGTCCAGTCCAGTCCAGTCCAGTCACTGCTCCTCGCGCATGCGCAGCACGGCTCTCCAGGAGCCACGCGAGACGGCTATCAAGCAGCTCCGGCGCAGCGTCAGACTTGGCTACTGCGCAACGGAGGCGCACAATTGGGCATGCACCGGCGCCAGTGCATCTGCCCCGGCTATTATGTCACTCCTCTGGAATGCGCAGACCGGCAATATGCAGACCCAATTCTCTACACACCCGTACTCCAATTGAATTCCATTTCCAATCCAATTTAATACAATCCAATTTAATCCAATCCAACCCAATCCAAATCCCATCTAATCCAATGCTCCTCGCGCTTGAGCTGAACTACCCTTCAAGGTCCACGCGAAACTGCTCAACCTCAGCCAGTGCAGCTTACGCTACAAAATTAAGAAAGCTTACACTTATAGAAACGATGAGGTCGTTTTGGCAGCAAAGAAAAAGTAAATCGACTGAAATCATGGACCTGAAACTTCGTGATGGCCGTGAAGGTTGCGTTCAGCCACGCCATTTTCGAGTCTTCCGCGTTAGTGTGACCCTCCTTCATTTCTTCTACTTTTTTGTGCTTTTTTGTGCGTGCGCATAAACATTTATGTGTACGCTTTCCTGCCACACCCAAGAAACAAGTGCAGTTAAACACGATTGTCCTGCACTAACCTAACCTTTGGGTAAAGCCGGGGCGCGGCCTAAACGTGATAATAAATATTGTTACAGCTGAGTGGGAGAGTGCTTAAACCTTGAAAAAGAAACGTTGGAAAAACTAAAACGACGGACGCACAAGACGTTGAAGTTTCGTACACGTGCGTTATTCAAAGTTTAAGCGGTTTTTCTCTCAACTACGGAGAACCAACCATTCCCAATGATGCTTTATCAACGTTAAAACATTGTGTTTTAACTGTGACTAGTCAATTGTGCGTAAATATATGTGCGGAGGAGCGCGTGTGTGGGTTAGTGTGCGCGCGTGCCGTACGAGGAAGTTTTTATTGCCTAAAAAAGATCTGAGGAAAGCGATGGGGTGGGTGAAGGTCAGTGCAAACGACGTGTATTGCAGGCCCGGCTTTCTGTGAGAGCCATGAAATAATCCATCACTCCCCCGTCGGGCGACAGTTGCCTCTAAGGTCAGCTGACTCAGCACCTCGTAGATCTGCACGCAGGTCCGGTTTTGTGTAGTACGGTATTGCCCCGGCGTGTGTCGTGCACTTCCGCCTCCAGAAGGACGCCGCGTGACTGTCAGCGTAACCACACTCGCGGCAGAACGGTAAAAAGAACTACGAGACTCATTCTCTGATCCAGCTGGCGCAGATATTGCGTTTAGGCATCTTTCCCCCTTGTTTTTTGTGGAGCTTAAGACCTAAACAATCACAAAGAATAACCCGCATGCCGCGTTAATGATGTTCCTGTTTGTTGGGTGATCAATATCTACACAAATACGAGTGTCAGTTTATTGTTGATGGTAGGTATGTAACACCCCTGTCACACGGGCACTTTCAATCGTGATTGAAGTGAATCGCGATTGACTTTTCGAGCTCGCTCAACGCACTACCACTGCTACACGGCACGTTTCAATCGCGATCGATGAGTTGCACCGGTTGCACTCGCATACGCCAGATGGCGCTAACAATGCACTTGCGGCTGGCGTCTGGTAACTTCGCGCCGTCGTAGGTAGACTTGTGGCGTTAGTTGAAGTTGTCACCTTCTGTGCTATTACTCAGCGGGAACGAGAGTATCGCCGCTTTCATTCGATCGCGCTTGAGAAACCAGGATTGAGTTCGAGCGGGACTCGAGCTTGATCGCGATTGAAACTGCCGTGTAGCAGCATCCGATCCGGATTGGGCTCGATCCGGATCGACTCAATCGCGATCGAAAGTGCCTGTGTGACAGGGGTATAATGGGCGACGTTACCCCTAATTCAGCACTGGAGGTAGAGACCTCTCTAGTAGTAGTACCGACGGAGGTAGAGAGAGACAGAGAGAGAGAGAACAATCTTTAATGAAAACTGGCGATGTCAGCCCAGCTAAAATGCCTGGCTTGCTACGCCAGATGAATGCGGTGACGATGATGATTATAATGATGAAGATGAATACATATGATTTTAACTAATTACAAAGTCTGATCAAGACTTGTGTCTTCTAGGTATGCCAATAAGGCTTTCGTTGCACGAGCGGCACGTTTTGAAGAGTTCCAAGGACCTAATACGTCCCTAAGTTCTAGTTTTGCGGACAGCGGCCGGCCCAGGGACACTGCGAGAGACACTCTTTGTGTAGTAAAGCGCACACAGTCACATATTAGGTGTTGGAGGTCTTCACGCACACCACACTGTGGGCACAGAGGCGAGGAGGACTGGTTGATTTTGTAGCAGTAGTATCGCGTGTAGGCGACGTTCAACCGCATGCGGTGCAGTATTGCTTCATCATGCTTGGATAGTCCAGGTGGCATCTTAAAATTACAATGCGGGTCGATACAGTAGAGGGACGCGTAATGGCGGGATGCGTCTGCCCAAAGCGATCGCTGCATGCTCCATGCCACACTGCATGCAAGGGCTGAAGCATCTTTGCGAGAAAATAGCACCGGTATTTTTGATCCGCGTTGGACATGCGCTGTGGATGCTGCAACGTCCGCCTTCACATTTCCAGTTATCCCGCAGTGGGCAGGGAGCCACTGAAGTGATGTTTGATGATGCGCTTGCAGAGCTTGAAGATATAAAGCTTGTACATCAAGCACAAGCTGATCGTTGGGGAAAGACGCCAGACATTGCAGTGGAGCCCGAGAGTCCGTGAAGATGGCCCACGCACGTGCCGGCTGCTCGATCTGCAAGTTCGGTATCTGTAGATGATGTTTTGTGGCTGAGCATGGCATTGAGGGTGGTGCTGCGGGACGAAGGTATCCACACTGCGACAGTGGATGATGTGGATGACACCGATCCATCAGTGTACAGATGTGTATGACCTCCGTATGTGTTGTACACATATTGAAGAGCAAAAAACCGTAGAGCGGCAGGTGGAATATGCTCCTTGCGTGTAATTGCGGGCACCATGGTCACTATTTTCATGGGCGGGAACATCCAGGGCGGGTGGAGATGGAGTGATGGCGGCTGGTAATGCTGCGGCAGGAAGTCGCACACTTCAGGGGCCGAACTTGGCGCTAAAGGGTGGTCACATTGCCTGGCCACAATACGAAGTCGCACGCAGAGAAGCTCCTGCGTGCCGAGAGCCAAGGGTGACAGACGTCGGCATTCCGTCAATGTTGCAACAGTAGAGGTAGTTTTCGGAACACCAATGCAAGTCCTCAAGATCTGTGCTTGCATGGACTCTAGAGCCTTGATAGTTCCTTTAGAAAGGGGGCCCAGAATGGCGATGCTGTAGCGTATGAGGCCAACGCGGAGTGCTTCGTAGAGCCGAAGGAGAGAGTTAACGAAGCAACCGCCGAAGTTTCTCGAGAGCATACTGAATATACGGGCGATTGAGGTAAGCTTCTCCTTGAGATGGCGGACATGAGGTGACCAGGTGAGTGACCTGTCGAATGTCACCCCCAGAAACCCATAGCTGGGAAGGTATGGGATGTCAGTGCCGCTAACAGTGAGCCGGTAGTGCGTGAGGTCTCGCTTCGTAAAAGCCAACGTAGCACATTTGCTTGCCGAAATTTCCATTCCTCGTGCTGCCAAGAACGATGCAATGGAGTTGATTGCTCGCTGAAGTCTCGACCGTAGCACACGTCTGTTACGGCCAGAGCTCCATATGCAGATGTCGTCCGCGTATACAAGGAGATTTCAACCGACTGCAGCAAGCATTTTTCCAGGCCTATAATGGAGATGTTGAACAGCGTGGGGTTTATCACCCCGCCCTGGGGAACACCTCGAGTCACTCTGTACAGTGCTGAGTCGCCGCTGTGTTTTGACATGTATACATACCTATCGGAGAGATAGTCTGATAGCCATGCATACATGCGGCCTCCTATTCCTGAAGACTTCATCGCCGAGCGAATAGCATCATGCGCTACGCAGTCATAGGCTGATTTGATGTCCAGGAACACGGCAATGATGATGTTCCGCCGATACTTAGCTTGTTTTATGCTGGTTGCAAGGGCAACGGCATTATCGATGCTGCTACGGCCCTTGCGGAAGCCAGACATCTGTGGCGGGTATACATTTCTGACTGTCAAATCCCAGTCCAAGCGATACAGCACCATCTTCTCCATCAGTTTGCCGACACAGCTCAGGAGGGCTATGGGACGGTAAGATTCTATGGCCATTAGACACCGCTCTATAAGCAGTAGTAGTAATAGCAGCCGCAGTACTAGTAGTAGTAGTAAGTAGTAGTAGCGGTGGTGGTAGTAGTCTTAGTTGTGGTGGTAGTAGTACTAGTAGAAGTAGTAGTAGTCGGGGGTACTGGTAGTAGTATGGTAGTAGTAGTAGTAGTAGTAGTAGTAGTAGTAGTATTAGTAGTAGTAGTAAAAGTAATATTAGAAGTAGTATGGTTGCAGTAGCAGTAGTAATAGTATTAGTAGTAGTCGTAATGGTAGTAGTAGTAGTAGAAGTAGTAGTGGGGGTGGTAGCAGTTGTAGTAGTAGTGATGGTGGCGGTAGTGGTAGTAGTAGTAATATTCATAGTAGAGTAGTAGTAGTAGTGGTAGTAGTAGTAGTAGTAGCAGTAGTAGTCGTAGTAGTAGTAGTACTAGTAACTTACGTCTAGTAGTAGTAGTTTGTGTTCCCCTCTCGAGTTATACTAATGTCAAGTAGGTGGAACGAAGCGCTGCTCCCAACCTGTCTTTATGCGCGGTGATCTGCAGCGATCAATTCGGCGATCAATCCCACTAAGCCGTACGGTCCCCGTCGTCTTACAGATTTGTGTTGAACAGAAATAAAATTATCTTCCTTGCTTCAATTTCCACGGTCCTCCTCACTAAAGCTTTCAGAATTGTGAAGCCTTTTATCACAGCCTGCAGCGTTTCCGGAAGTGTTCTGTCTCTTTCCTTTGTGCCCCACAGCACAGTGAAAACTGAAGGCATTACCAGCCCTGAACTGCACTGCGTAATCTTCCCAGGGCATTGCATTTATTGCGATCTGTTTTAAAATGGCTGTAGAAAGCTTTATTGCAGCAACTAAAAGGGAGCCAGAGAATATTCACAATATTATTTTGTGATGTAACATAAGGAGTCAAAGAATGACAGTATATTGCAGACCGCGGGAAAGGGAAAGCTCGCTTATTTGAGCTGAGTGTTCCGATCTCCGGGGAGTAGTAAGTTTTGGACTGGAGATTTCATGGCGGCCAATTAATCTCAGGACGGTATGCGAATATTGATCACGTACTAAGATTTCTTAACAGTAGGAAAAAAAGTCAGCGCATTTCAGGGCCAACTTACTAGAACATTGTACGCTGAAGCCTCACCTCTATGGTGCGGAAAAGATAAAGCATAAAAGTTACATCAGGGCAATCAAAAACATGCTCGAGTATGAGCATGAACCATGGTTGTCTGTCGTATTCCCTGCAGTGTTTATTTCCTCAGAAAGAAACTAGCGCCAGTGTAGTTATTTTTAATTTTATTTTGATAATTTATGATTTTTAAAATTCACAAGAGAAATCCGGAAGGTGCTGTTGATTGAAGATGTCTTACATTCAAGACTACTCTGTGGTAGAATACAAATAGGAAAGAAAGAATAAATAAGGAAATGCTGGTTAATTTTCTAAACTTAATTCTTTCCACGGCGGTTCGGTTATAGTATCCAATAACTAAAATTTAAACGAGGAGGTCAGCTATTTTCACCTAGTGAAAGAAAAATAAAAACTCGCATCTTTAAACAGAAATTTCATGCGATCACTCCGAACTGGTCGAACTCCACCTTAGTGCGTCTTTAAAATTGCTGAGATTCCTTACCCTGAACTATTTTCATTAGTAGAAAAAGTAATAAGAAATTAGTCTGAGTAGGATTCTTTTATCCCATGTTATTAGCAGAAAAATGCGTGTGCATGTAGATAGACAAACGCAACACAATCGAGCACAGCATGCAGGACTTTTCTTGCAATTTTTTCTGCAAGAAAGTACAGAGTACTATAGCGTCCATTCGTTGTACGCAGATTGAGGGAAAATATTCTAACGTCCTAAACCACTCCTAACGTCTCAAACTACTTCGGCTGCTTATAGTAGTTATGCAAAACTATCACCGTCAACTAAGAATCAAACTATTCCTAATTAAACGGTTATCTATGCCAGAGGCGTAGGAATTATTTTTCTATTAGGGGAGCCCTAAAATTGTACCCTACATCATCATCATAATCATCATCATTTATTCTCCTCGAGGGCCCACGCATAGGTAATATTGTAGGTGAATAGGATAAATAAATAAGCCCAATCACGGACATAAAACCAAATCAAATGCAATCAAATTTTTACCCAACATCACACATAGAGCAGTAAAAGATTCCTTAACGCGCCACGTTAGGACCAAAGCATAAAAAAAATTGCATATTCTTTAAATCTACAGGGTACCCCATTACGGTGAAACATAAGCAGTGATTTGATAGCGAGTGAAGGAGACAGACACCCACGCTCGAAGTTCGCCAGAGTGTCAAAAGGGCAGGTTGAATCTCAGGATTATTCTATTTGTGCAAGCCACCATTTCCGGAATCATTGGTCTTTTATTCAGTGAGCTCTTGTTTGACGGGCCATCAGCGGAAGTCTAGAAGTGCCGTCTGACTGGGGGAGCTGTGCTCCCCCATTTGTACATTAGGGAGCGCCGTCGCTCCCCCTGCACCTTTTGTTCCGACGCCCCTGATCGATGCTGATATCGATAGTTTGTTGTGCACTGAATATAAATAGTGCTCTCCTGTGAAACCTCCCGAGATGTGGGTGCGTAGATGGCTGAAGCAAAACTAGTACATAGGACTGCTCAGATTATCGTAAAAAATAGAATTTTTGGGGTTATACGCGCCGACGTTACACCTGGGCTTTGAAGAGCGCCATCGTCGAGGGCTCCGGATTAATTGAGAGCACATAGCGGTTTTGAACTGGCGCCGAAATATGGGCCCGCTGGAATGTTCACATGTTACTCTAATTTCAAATGCGACTCCCGCGGCCCGGTAGTTAACCCGGGTCCTTGAGCTAAGCTGCCCAACGTCTTAGCCGCTGGGAAACTGCGGCTGGTGATGTCGAGTGCCGTAGAACTGTCGACATAACGTTACGGAAAGTTTGCACATATCAAACGTTTTTTTATGGTAAACTTATCAATATTATTTTTAATTGGTAGCTTGAGATTCCGCGTCCATCGATGAAGTTTCGTCTTAAGAATGGACTTTAAAAGAAGAAATATCTTTGAGTCACGTTATGCCGCCGGCAGCGCAATCTTGTCTCGTTTTACTATCTGTATTTTTGAGAATCAGTTTATCGATACTTCTGCAAGAGTAGTGCATGCACCGTTTTTAAGAGTAACAAATCTAAAATTACATGCTTGGTGTCCTCGTGAGCAACAAAATTTGTCCCTGGTAACTCAAGATCCTTTATTTACATAGAACGCAGTAACAGGGTACGGTACATGCTTTTATGCCTAGTATATGCCTTGCACGTCCAACTCCAAGGAAGTCCCTCCCTCGCTGTAACTACATTCCTGAAATTGTTTTTTTTTTATAAACGCTGATCCTTCAAACTGCCATTATCTGACCTATTCTATTTCCTCTTTTTGTGGCTGGAAATTTTGTCAGAACCCTGACTTGGTTTATCACTAGAAACCGCCACACTCTACTCATTGCGAAAGATACAACTGAATAGTGCCACGACGTAAAAGCTGGCTCTGAAAGTTTCACGTCAAGACCTACAAAAATAAAAAGGGCCCATCTCCCCGCGAGGGGACTCGAGTAAATGCGTCGTATAGGGGGTGGGTGCATTGCGTTAACGTTTAGTGTTTGGGGAGTTGGTGGTAGTGAATGCGTTGTATCAGCAGCTTCTTGACGTAGTTTGAATGAGTCAAGGATATAAGGCGCGTTCGTAGCCTTTCATTCTGTGTCGGTTTTGTGGCGCAGTGGGAAGAGCACCATGTACCTCGCGTTCCGCCCACAGGTAGTGAATGCGTTGTATCAGCAGCTTCTTGACGTAGTTTGAATGAGTCAAGGATATAAGGCGCGTTCGTAGCCTTTCATTCTATGTCGGCTTTGTGGCGCAGTGGGTAGAGCACCATGTACCTTGCGTTCCGCCCGCAGGGTCGTGGGATCGAAACCAGGCGCCGGTAAGTATTATTTTTTTATATAGTGTAGGGGGGGGGGGGAGGCGGGGTAGCGGACCTGTTGTTGAGAGCGAGGAGGGTAGCGTGATGGGGGAGAGGAGGAGTGTGGGAGAGGGCGCACCTGGAACGGCTGTTGCGGACGCCGAGGCACGCCGACGACGCCGGGTGACATCATGAGTTAAAGAAATGCTCTGCATTTAAAAATGCGCATTACGTCGGGTTAACCGCTGTGGTGAAGGAAGACACGCACGGCATACTCCTTGAATAAGGTCAGCTCCCCATAAACAGTGTGCGTTTTTTTTAACTCCGAATTGCGATGATAAAACTTCAACAACATCTTCGGGTGCGTTCCAACGAACCATCTACCTTTCGCTGCGCCATTTGCAAACCCTTCTCCAAAACACTTACCTTTCGTATGAGGAGGACTGGTATTTTTTCTCCTGCTTTGCGTGCGAGAACTCATGCAAGTGTGATCAATAAAATTTATTCTAGTTTCTTTCCGTTCGCACTATTTTTAGAAGTTCCCGGTTGATCCCTGGTGTCAGTGATTTCCTCGTGCTTCGCCGCTGCCTGAGCTCGGCGCGCCGCAAGGCTCTTCTGTCTCGAGTAAGACTTTATGTAGAAGTTCACGAACATGACCATGATTAGCAGGGTCGGCACATTAGCGATGTACACCAAGTGGTGCGGAAATCCGCAGTCGACGAAAAGTGGAATAGACATGTGCACCATGAAGATGAGGAACTGGACAATCTGCAGCGTGGTCAGGTGCTTCTTCCACCAGAGGTACTTTTGCACTTTTGGTCCCAGAGTGGCGAGGAAGTAATAGATGTACATGACAGTATGAACGAATGCGTTGATGGCCAGGCCCAGTGCAGGCTGGCCTTCGGGAGCGTATAGCACCCAGAACCAACAGTCGAAAGCCACCATCGTGTGGTGAACGACGTGAAGGTGTGTGATCTGGTTGAACTTTTTGCGCAGCACAAAGAACACGGTGTCGAGGAACTCGGTGTAGCGCACGGCCACGTACCACCACCCGTGGCGGTACTCCTCTTCCAAGACTTCGTCCATGTAGCCTGTGATTCCCTGACACCAGATATTGTACCGACCGCCTGGAAGGTACGTATGCTTGAGAACTAGGTAGCAGAACTTCGCATTGAGCACGATCATAATGACGTTGTAGACGCGGACAATGTTAGTGATCTCGAATGGTTCACGGTTCTTCATCAAGCGAGGTCCAAGCACTTTGACGAAGTAAAGGTAGAACGCGATGAGAGGGAAAACAAACATGGGGTTCACGACTAGAGGGTAGTCGCGTGTCCTTGGATCACCCCATTCCTGGAACTGTGCCATCATCGTGATGGGATTCCAGCTCATCGGCTTGTTCACGCTGACGGCGATGGTGCGCCCGTTGGCTGCCATGGGTCAAGGTTGGCTTGAGCCCTTGAAAAAACAAAACATTTATTAAGTGTGGCAGGACAACACAAAATTACTGGTTATTCCGGTGGGACCTGATCGTACAGGTTTATAGGGCAAACAGTTTACACATGCTGCATATTGATTATACATTAAGGAAGCGACCCGTAACAGGTCTTAAAAGTGATATGTGCTTCAACAAGAGCCAGAAATGAAGAGAGTAAGCAAACGTATACTATATAAACAGTGCATTTGGCATGCTGAAGGGGACGGCTCAATAAAAGATTTTTTACTACTGCTATGCTAAAAGAGTAGTAAGCTGCTGAACAAGAACCTTTGTCGCGTGCCCACTGTGCTGTTTTGCAATGCAGACAAAATCATCGGGCTAATGAACTTTCATTGCCGTGGTACAGAATTTGCAGCCTTTCTTTATCATTCGACTTGTTTTGGGGATGGTAAGGTTTCGCAACGAAGCATAATAAATAATTTTAGTTAAAAAAAGATTTTAAAGTTTATGGAAAAACGTCGTACTGAATGTCATTTTGTTACAAGCTGTAAAGTTAAGCCAAGAGCTGAAATTGCGTCTTGTATATAGTATTGTATATTGTATGTTATTATAATATTTTGTATAACTTTACATAGTCATAAAGTGTAGCACTGTACCCAATATATTCACCGAGAAGTTTCTTTCGGTGGACAAGTGGTTGTAAAAATGAGCCACAACACTATTATATGACCTAATTGGGCTCTACACTGAACCACGCTTTGTTCTGCTTGTGTTCGTGAGGAAAGAAAACGGCCAATCACATTTATTACGACTTGAGCACCTATTGAACTAGAACTGAGTTTAAGGATTTCTAACTCATTTTTGTTTCATTTTGTGCCACTACCATAACGTACATAACGTACACCATAACGTACAAATACTTGCCCTTCATTATTTATCTGCAATCAGCCATCATTTTTTATGTCTTTCTTTAATCTAATGCATATCCAGGGTCGCTTTAATGAACTATTTACGGTAAGAAGTATGCTATAAATTATTACCGTCTCGATCTAGAAGTTTTTGAGGGAAGCACTACCCATTTGAGTAAGTCTAATCCCTTTTTCAGCTCCCTCGCTTTCGAATAGGATAAATTATACCAAGAGATTAAAAACTCCGGGATGTTTTTCGTGTTCTAATCCATATATCTGCTGGAACACTTGTAATAAGAATCGATGAATTTGATTCTTGTCAAAATGCCTGGCAAACTTGAATTCTTTGATGCTGATTTCATAATTTCAGAACTCCAAGATTCGCTTCAAAGCGGGAAGGATATTTTTGCCTCATTTCTTATAAATGTTAGTAATCTGATGATAACTATTCAATGTACTATTTTTGCGTGCATTGTGTTCAGAAACACTGTATTCCTTGTATTTCTAGAAATTTTTGACGCACTTGTAATTGGTACTAGTGTAGCCTTTTCGTGACACAGTGCCACTGTAGCTTACCAGAATTTTATTGTCACTTTCCTGTTCACAGGAGGGCCCCTCGTAATTTTTTTTAATTATGGCAACCCCCTCTTCGATACGTGTCACGCAACACCGACTCCTCTAAACTAGAAGATGTAAGCTTCAATTCAAGTGACGAGTGTATCAACCCAAGCTATTTACTAATGATCATGCGCTATGACCATATTTTTCGCCAAGCTTAATGATTCAGTTACTGAAAATTCCACATTTCTGTATAAACAGAAGCTTCAATGCGTCAAAAGCAGCATCTAAGTTAGCAGCATTAGCGAGAATTCGATTAATACGGACGATTTTACAGCCGTTTCTAGAAATTAGCCTGATTCATACGGCAGCAGATGAATCGTCTCTTTCGGACACAGCGCGCCAGAGTAAGCTCACGCTGGGAAATTTGATAAGGCAATTTTGCGAAGTTTAAGCTGGTGTTACTTTGCTGCTGGGCAGGAATTTCACTATTCAATCTTCTGAAATAATAAAAATATAATTTTATTATATGTAATAAGCCGAGCATAGGCCTTTGAAAAAAATAGTGAAAAGACATTATCCCTAACTAAAAAAAATGGCCTCGTATCTGCAGGCTTTCCCGCAAATGTCGTCGAAAGACAATTATTTGCAGCCCCTGACTCGTAACTGACTCTCCTTTCTTCATCGAGCACTTTTCACGCTGTTTCCTTCCTGTCTCAGTGCCTCCATGATAACGTAGTCGAGGTTTTCTGAACGCAATTCAATTTTCTTGTGTTCGCACTGCTTGCGCGCCAGCTATTGGGACCTTTTGCTACTGAATTGGGCTTCGCGCTCGAGGCACAAGATGGAGGCTTTACGGGGAACATTTGGGTTATTTTATGGCTAAAATATTGTTTTAGCGCGCTTTTTTTGTTTGCCAGCTGGATAATGACGCCAACATCTATTTTTAACTCAATACACTGCTAGTAGTCGTTATGCGTTTATTTTGTGGATAAATGCCTCGTTCGAAAATTCTTTTTTATATTTTGACCAGGCGGCTGAACCGGGGTACTGACAGACAGACAGACAGACAGACAGACAGACAGACAGACAGACAGACAGACAGACAGACAGACAGACAGACAGACAGACAGACAGACAGACAGACAGACAGACAGACAGACAGACAGACTAAACTTTTCACGTTGAAGTTGCCCAAGAAAGGCTATCGTCTTTGTTATAGCTTAACGGTTTAAGGAATTGATTAGTAAGTAATGGCTACTTTACTTATGGAGGTTTGAAATAGTGGAATAAAAGAACAAGCACAAAAATAACTATGCCGCCTAATAGAGTTTGGCCATTTGTGAGAGAATATGTGCCCTCTGGCCGCGATGCGAAGAGTTCAAGAAATGGCCTTTAATTGTGCTCCAGAAAGAAAAAGTATCTGTCCACAATAAAAGAAAATGAAAATTTTGGTGCACTTTAATTTTAATAAAATTGTACTGCCGAAAAATCACAAATTTCTTCTATTAACATTGAGTAAATGGAACAAATCTGCACTATTCAAGAGTACACCGATTCTTGACGGTTCCTAGCTTTAACAATTCTCTTTAACATTCATACACGCCCATCCATATTTTAATCAGCGTGAAACGTTTTATTTGATTTTAAGAGAAATTCATTGTCGGTAAGTGATCGAGAGATATTGCAAAATTTTGGAGCGAAAAAATTCAATATTCAATAGCATGATCAAGATGCAGTTTAGGATTTCAGTGCTGAGTTTGTCTTCCCATAAGAAAATGAATTAGAGGCTCTAGCTGCATCAGAAATATTGGACCAATTCGATATCCCCAAACGTCGAAGAAATATTGTAAAATATGTGGGAAATATTTTTTGCGCTCTCCAGCCAACATGACGGCGATTTCTAAAACTTACCACCTGTAGATACCTACATACAAAAGGTAAGCATAAAGCGCTGGGTGGGTTAACGCGAGCAAGTCGGTAACGCCACTTAAACTTATGGCAATTGATACGCTGAAGCAAGGTGCCCCGAATTGCCAGTGTACAAATAACCGCTTACACTTTTGTATGTCCACCCTCATTTTTCGTAATTTTTTCAGATGCACATGCCTTTGGTTCTTTCGATCAGTGAATTTACCCTCAATATATAGCTCGGTTGCTGTGGGGTCAATGCAGTGTTTGAAATAATCGAAGCTTGTATTTTGACTGCTTACCATCGAGTTGTCTTCTACTTTGCGGAACGGAAACATTGCGTGCCCAGATAACAATTTTTACTGCTCAAGTTCCCGTCCGTAAGCCTGCTACGACTTTACAGTGGGCTGCGGTATTTTTATGCAATTATTAATTGCCTACATAACCGTAAGGATTGACGATGAAAGAACTGAATGCCTGGGTTCGCAGTCGTGCGTACCATCTGCGTTGAGCTTTGGTTGCTCGGGGCACGCGAGAGTCTAACTCTTGCCAGTAAGCGCTAAATCACTGTAATCAAATACCAGTACAGGCAAATTGCAGGCATACAAGCAGGTTCGTCCCATTCAGGAGCTCTTAATAGCACCTGCGAGAGAAGTAGACGCGCCGTGGTTGTCGCACAGGGCACTTCTGTAGTGCGACAACTGTTACAAAGCAAAATAATGTGCTTGAAGACTGATGTTGCAAAAAAACTGCGTCATTATTCTGTTTCCCTAGGTTGGCTTCAAAGTGCTGTGCCATGCTAAATATCTGCATTTATCGGTGTACGCAAAAGTTTTTCGAGCGGGAAGGGGGTGGCGGGGGGGCACAGGTTTATAGAAAGGGCCTTATGGTGATGAAGGTGTAAGGGGGTAGCTTAACGGAACATGCACGACTGGGGGTCTAGAAATTGAAGATGGAAATTTAGAATCGAAAATTTACTAGCAGGCTTTACAATAAGACTGGTTAGTGTATTTGTGTATTTTTTTGCAGGTTCAGTATTGTTTAATTTACGGAGCACGGAAAAAAATGTCCGCGTTATGTCCGTATACAGGTTTCCTTCTGATAACGTATATCCATGCATGATTTCGATCTGTTCGTTTCTTTCCCAATCCATTACTTAACAGCTACAATGTGGTTGTAGAAACAGTATTTTTGCGTTTTCATTGCAAGCCCTAAACCGAAATTCCCCCCTTTTCGCTTTGACGCAACCATTTCAAAGGACCATGAAGGAAAAGCGGGAACATAAACTCCATCACATTTTCGCGGCATGGTGCACCGTTGGCGGTTTCATACATCACTTTAAACGATCTCGTTTTTGTTCATGCCAGGCTTGTTACCCGGGCTAATGAACAGCATTAACCTTTTCCTTGGCATCAAAGAGCTGCTGACTGCGGTGTTATTGGTGCGAGAAATAAATCATCTCACCTCTTGTTTTGCTGGACGAGAGTCGTTCACTCGTTGAATTTCAGTTTCGCGTTGAGGCAGCGCACGGCTTTGCTTCTAGGAAGAATGTTTCGCGCGCTCACTTGAGAAAGGGGAGGTTAATCTCGCGCCTGGTCTACTGTCGGCCCCGGTTCTAGTTGTGCCCAGCCACGTTGCGGTCTCTTTTGCCAGGTTGTAATTGGTTGGTTGCAAGAACAATGGCCGCTACGCACGCACGCAGGCAATTCCCACAACGACACAATTACCCGCAAGGACGCATTTCTTCTTTAGTAGTTTGTGTGCGCAACATTCTTGCTTCTCTTTTCCCTGTGTTCGTGCGAAAAGCATGACAACACCACAGTGTCGTCCTTTCTTTGTTTGAATGCGGATTATCTGAGGAGGTTTTATTCCTTCCTCCTGCCCCAACACCCCCCTCGCGAACAAAAACGCACGTTATCAAAGCTTTGCTTCAAGGAGAGGTACAGGAAGTTTAGTTCTTGCTTCAGAAGTCTTCACAATAACGAAAACTAAAATTGACCCTTTCTTAACTGCCCGCGAATATGCTGCCTTATCAAAGCTCAAACTTTATCACGAAACAAAACCCATGCTCCTTATGCACAGCTTCATCACGGCCCCATGTTCCCTCACAGAATGACGGGAAGGCTTCCAGTAGTTTCTGTACTTTCACACAGAAATCATTTTTCCGTGTTTCTCTTTTTTTGCTTCGGATTTATGGAGGTTTTCAAACACAAACTTATTGATAACTTATCCCAAGTTTTAAGACGTTGTTTACTTATGAATTAGGAGCTTCCTGCGCTACGTTTAACAAGAAATATGTTAAGGGGGAAATTTGCGGGGATATAAGAAAAGGCTTTTATTAGAAGAGTCTTAGTATAGCGGAAAGCACCACTTTGGCGCGCCCATAGTGTTAGCGGGCACGCTAACCGTCGCGTAACGAGGCGCTATGCGTTTGCGATTGCGGCGCGCAAACGTTAACGCCACAGCTAAGACGCTATACTAAAACTGTCTATTAAAAAAATAAGGGAAACTGTATCACTAGTGTAACAAGGCTTGTTGGGCTAGTTTGTCAGCGTATACCATGTTCGTGGACTGCACAAAACAAAGGCTACGAGAAAGATGAAGGTGGTGTTACGGCGTCAGCTGTTGCGGCGCCGACTCTTCACGTTTTGACAGGTCCTCTTTCGGTGCTTTTCCCAGGTCAGCCTTCCCCCGCCGGTCTTTGTGCAGATTTCGATTATGACAAGAAACTGAAGCAGCGGGGACCGCTGCTTCGACAACATGTGCGAACAGTAGGTGAGCGCTGCTCTTTTGTCGAAACTAGCCGTATATCGTGAATCGCGTCAAAAGCAGAAACAAAATGAAGAAAGCTCACACTAACGCGTAAGACGGGAAAGTAGCGAAGCTTTGCTCAAACTTCACGGCCATCACGACGGTTTAAGTCCGCGATTGCAGCCAAATTGCTTCTTACTGGCTACCGCAACGACCCTTACTTCATAATTGCTGCTGTAAGTGTGAGCTTTCTTCATTTTTTGTGAAGCGATAATCATAGGACATCCCCTTGGAGGGGTGTACGCTATGACGTATCTTTCCCGTTGCCTGCAAGTGCTGCCGCGACTACGGCGAACGCTGTAGGTTTTCTGCCCATCCTCGCCCACCTCCCTAA
Organism: Haemaphysalis longicornis; assembly: GCF_048455015.1. Classification (NCBI taxonomy): domain Eukaryota; kingdom Metazoa; phylum Arthropoda; class Arachnida; order Ixodida; family Ixodidae; genus Haemaphysalis; species Haemaphysalis longicornis. The sequence continues at coordinate 100,199,952 of NW_027526335.1, read as the reverse complement.
GTGGTAAGGCTTGGCTAGCTGAAAGCGCGCAGGGGACGCTGGGCGGTCGTCGCGAGGCACGCACACACGAGCGCCCAGCATTTTCTTGGTTTTGTGAACTGCCGGGTGGTCGCGTGAGGCTCTCGCTCACGTGCGCGCTCTCGGCAAACCCTTAGTATTTTTAACTGCGGACACCAAATATTACGATTTGCTCAACAGCTTCGCTGTTAAAAAATCGGCGACATTCGCAAATGAGATTCGAGGACGGAGGAAACCGCGGAGCCGGTGGTCTGCACTAGCTTTAACTTGACGTTTTATAGGTCTGCCCATTTGTTAAGAGAAAGGGGGTGAAAAAGCGACGCTTGCTCCATTGCAACTCAATTAAATCAAAGTCCACAATCTACACTCCAAACTCCAAAGTCCAAAATTCAAACTAGGGAAGACCGAAGTCAAAGTCAACGCCCGCAGCCAACGCCCGCGCTACGAACCAAAAGAAAATTCTAACCGCCCTGAATGGGATGGTAGCGCAATTTGGAAAGACGCCGGTTTCATAAGCGAGGGACCCAGGTTCAATTACGGGCACGGGAAGCGTGTTTAGTGCGTAGCACTATGGCGGCCACTACTGTGGTTTGGTGGCGGCGACGGCGTCGTGTCCGAGGGAGCCAAGACCGGAAGAAAACGGCTGAAGAAGGCGGGGCGAAAGTATGAGGGGGAGGGCCGTATGCTGAGCCAGCACGGAACGCTCGTAGGCGGCGACACTTGGCGAAAGTGCGAGTGGTTGGCACTGAGACGACAACTCGTTGCGTGGCTCATCCGAACGAGGTGACATTTGCGTGGAAGGACCAAATACGATTCACACCAACATGCTCGGTAGCGACGATGCGCTGCCGTGCGTTCTCTGACCACGCGATCACTTCCTGAGACGCAGTAGGTGCCGGGGCCAAGAATACTGCAGTTCCCGCTCCGCACAAATATATATCGCCGTACGGAGTATATTAATCGTGAACTTCCTTTTTTGCTTTCAAATTGGCTGCACATGTTATTGTTCCTCGCCGCTTCTAACCCCGTATCCCTCGGGCCTTTGCGGTAATCCAGTGGTTGAGTGGTCGGTTTCATGGGGTAAAAGCATGAGGTGCGATTCTGGGACCTCCCTAACGATAGGTTTTTTTGAGACGCGCACTCCCAACAACAGCTCGCGGGCTCACAGCCTTCTCGCCACAGCCTCCTCACACTTCTTGGCCCTAGCCTCTCCATTTCGCCGATAGTGATACATTTCTCTTAACTATCCGCGTGGACAGAGCTGGAGCTGTCAAAGACCTGAAAAAAAAAATGTTGTTTAAACAAGCAATTTAGAGGCAGCCATGCATGCCATTCACAGCGAGTAGTGTTCTGTGTCACCTAGTGAAATAGTCCTTCTATACCTGTGGCTTTTGCTGATCCTAAATTTTTTGACAACAGTTATGCTCAATCGTTGTACTCCTTCAAAAATGTATGCGTATGGAATGTAAGTAATTTATTTTTTCGAGGTTTCGTTTGTTCCGTTATACGCACTCATTAGGTGGTGCATTATGGATCATCAGCAGCAGCATTTTTATGTGCGCTGCACGAAGGCGGCCTCTCCAATGAAGTTCCAACAGCTCCTTTTACGCGCTGTCTGAGTTCAATATTTACTACTAAATTTCCTTTCTATCACCGGAGCTGTTGTTGCTGGCCGTAATGTGTGCGGCGTAAGTCAGAAAACCCAGGATTATAGCTACTCTCGGCGGTTACCGCCCTCGTGAGCACGCTCCTGACGAGGATCGCCCAACGGGGTCCAAGCGTGCGCGTGGTGTTCGCAAAAACTACCATGAAAAAAGTTCACGTGCGTCTGCGCATCAAGGGGAAAGCTCAAGACAGCTCGCGCTGCTGACGCACAGTTTACGAAGTCGGTTGCCGCCGGTTCCATCGCGTGCTGACGTGTTCCACATTGAGAAAAATGTGAAAGCCTGCGGACAAAACCATCCGGGTCCGTTAGTGATGGATGAGGAAGGCTACGATATAGATGGATATGGCGATGACTACTACTAACACAGTAAAAGCGACGCAGGAACATGTAAATAAACAATTTCAAACCTAATGCAACGCGTGGTGGTGTGTCCTTCAGTGCTTACATAGAAAGAATCCCTCAAGCTTCACTATAGTTCAAGCCTCGCGCGGCATAGTTCAAGCTTCGCCAATTTTTCCGGATCCATCGTGTTGTCGGGCTCTTTGTACATTATGTCTTGTCAATTGGTAGAGAGAGTTGCTTTATTAGAAGAGAAACGAAAGTTGACTCAGCCGATAACTGCCTCTCGGGTTGATGCAACCTCAATCAAGACTGAGTCTAGGAGGGGGATAGAAAGGAAAGAGGGTGGACAGAAAAAGGTAGAAAAGGAGAATAAGACATCGGTTCACAAGCCGCGCAGCATGGACAGTACTGCGGCATCATAGCCGGTCTGAGAGTCTCGTGTATTTTAAAAAGTCCAGCAGGGCTCAGAACGCTTTTTCTCGATTTGATTTATGACAATCCGGGAACAACAGGTTTGATGAGGTGCATGAAGGCAGTCCCAGTTTGGCATACGACGCTCTCATCGCTGATCGAGCCTGCGAATGTTGTGGACACTCGCACAGTGCATGCGCGAGTGTCTCTATTGCAGGACAGTGTGGGCAGGCGGGTGAACTGGCGATGCCAAGCCTGTGACTTCTTTCCGCGCAGCGGTGACAGCCGATCCGCAGACGAAGAATGAGATCACGGTCAGCTCGGGTCAGTCTCCTCGAAGGAAGCACGTGCTGTGGCTTGCTGGATGCAACTCGGGAGTCAGGATGCATGGCTTGGAGGTCCCTTCGGATAAGGTACCGCGCGACGTCCAGGGGCCTGATTGCCTCACTCATCGAAGTGGATGGATGATGCGCTTCTTTTGCCAGACGATCAGCCTCCTCATTTCCTTTGATGCCTACGTGAGCAGGTAGCCATTGCAGATGAATGCTAAGGCCTCTGGTGCTGAGGCTGTGCAGTTTGCTGGCAAGACTTTGCACAGCGAGACAGCTGAGGTGGGCCCGGTCGAGCCTCAGGAGAGCAGCCTTCGAATCTGAGAGGATGGCTACTTTCCGGTTGGTGAGGTTCTGCTCGCACTCCCTAATGATGTCCGCAGCCAAGTGAAGGCCCGCGATTTCTGCCGTTGTGGAACTGCCGGCCACTGGCAGGCGGCATTGCCTGGCTGAAGCGAAGGCAGGCGCGATGGATGCTGCAGCCGCCGCCTCCTTGTCTGGAAGCACGGACCGATCGGTGAATATCAGCACGTGCCCCTCAAGGTTCTCCAAGCAGGCCGCTGCTTAATGCCTTAATTCACAGAGTGGAGTTATCCTTTTTGAGGTCCCGTGCGGTAGAGTTGCACTTATGGTGATCTGACTCGTGACGTAGGGTGGAGGGGGTATGATGTGATCCGTCGGGGGCTGGTCGATCACTGTTTCGAAGGTACGGACAATCATACCCATTCGAGAGTGAGGTCGTTCTCGTAGCCGTTCGAGGAGGGCGCCTCCGTCTGGTGCCCTATGGAGCCGCTCGACGTGATTGAGAGCTCGCTGTAGGGCGCGGAGTGCGAGGGGCCAGGCACCGGCTTCAGCAAGAGTTCCCGCGCATTGCGACGATCGGGGCAAACCTAGAGCGGTCCGAAGTGCATTTCTGTGCTCGATCTCGAGTTTCCTCCACCGCGTTGGTTGGACGGGGACAAGGGGCATAGCGTATAGGACTGCGGAGCACACCATAGCATCGTAAATTCGTAGTGCCCAAGTGTGTGAGCACCCACGCCCCTTGGCCAAGAGTTGACGGATGGCTTTCAGGACACGACTGGACTGGCCGAGCAGCTGCTTGATTGCCGGGCCCCAAGTCAGGTGATGGTCAATAGTAAGTCCCAGATATCTGACCTGGGTCTTCCACCGGAGCTGTGAGCCGTGTACTTCCAATGGGGGAATTCGATACCGTGCTCTGGGGTTGGGGTGGAATATCATAGCTTCTGACTTGGTAGTAGAAAGTCGCAGTCCGATTGCCGTGATACACTCCGAAATCGCATCCAGCGCTCTTTGCAGAGATTTCCTGATTTGGCTGCTCTGACGCTTCGGTTCCCGGGTCCACAGTGCAACATCGTCAGCATAAACTGAAATGCATACGCTGTGTTCTAGGTCTGTTGGAAGGCTGTCAGGTAAGCCCGACAGCGCGAGGTTGAAGAGCAGCTGTCTAAGCACTCCACCTTGGGACACTCCGGCACTGACACGTCTTGGACTGCTGAGGACGTTTCCCACACGAACTTTGAGCTGGCGACGAGACAAGAAAGCCCGTATGTAGTTCCGCAATCTTCCAATGACATGAATGCGGTCCAGTGCAGCCTCAATGGTTGGGTGTGGAAGGCGGTCAAAAGCGGACGCAATGTCCACCAAAACCAGAAATGCCACTTCGTCCATATGTTGGGCCTCTTCCAGTGTGGATACAACATCAGCAATGCTGCGGGCAGTGCATTGGAGTTGACGAAATCCGGTCTGCTGTTCGGCAATAGCTCCAGGGGCTCGGACGATACACTCTAGGCGAGACAGAATGATCATCTCAAAGAGCTTACCCGCAGCCGAAGTTAAGGACACAGGTCTAAATGAGCTGGCTGCGGTTGGTGGTTTTTCACGTTTCAGGAATGGGACAACAAGGGCAAGGAGCCAGAAAATTGGCAGTACCCCCGAGTGCCAGACGATATTGAAGGCGCTTAGAAGGCATTCTTGTTCCGGGCTGTCCAAGTTCCGCATCATTTGGTAGGTAATGCCATCAGCGCCAGGAGTGCTACGACGCTTAGTCCTCTGCAGGGCATTCCTAAGCTCGTGCAATGAAAGGTCTTCGTGGCAGTGTGCTGAAATCTGGGAACCATACGGTCCTAATGGCAGCTTTTCTCTCAGCGCGTGGGGCAGAGGCTGCTGCGAGGATGCTGGCGTGGTGGAGCGAACCTATCTGCAAGCAGTTCCACGAGTCCTCTGTAGTAACACCCCCTCCAATGGCAACGGCATGTACTGGCTGTCGTGGAGTCGGCGGCTGTAGTGGTCCATGCAGCAATCTCCAGGCCTGTCTAGGTTGTCGTTGGGTTTCTAACGACTGGCAGAGGAACTCCCAACTAGATCGTCGGCATTGCAATTAGTAGTCACTCTATAAACCGTTCCATCGGGCGAGGGGGAAACGTACTCTCGCACGCAGCGGTCGCGGGGCGCGGGCCGCCTTTCCCCCTCTCTGGAGTGTGCGCGCCGATCACGGCGGGCCTGGCGCGGCTGCTTCTGTGCCTTGACTACGCTCTGTAGGCATCGCGCGTGCGGGTTTACCCCTAGTTTACCCATTATTTTATTGAAATGTTAATAAATGAGCCAGACTAGGTTCTTTTGAGTTGCTTGTGTGCTTTAACACGCAAGATTTTAGGTAATTTTGTTCTGCTTAGCTCTTTCTGTACACTTACTTTGGAGTAGTTGCAGAAAATCCTTCTACCTTCTTTCCAAACTAAAATAGGTCACTAAAACTTGCCTCTGCCGCAGATGGTATTAGTAACATCTCCAGCGTTGCTGCGGTCACATTGCGGTAAGCCCAGCTCCAGGTTTTGCGTGGGCCGGCCTTGGCGATTTTCACAGTGACACCTCCCTAGGTTGTCCCTTTCCCCAGAAAATCTGAGGGGAAGGAGGAAGAGGGGCTACTGAAGGGGATTCTACCTCCCTTCTTCCCCCATCCCCGATTCGGGCAAAATAAAGTTGTTCACTCACTCACTCCAGCCAAGAGTTCAGTCTGTTACCAAAATGTGATGTCTCTGTCTGCTACATCAAACTAAGCAACGCAAAAGCGAACGCTTGTCTGGTTGCCCAGCGGCGGACGCTTAATATGTCCTTATATGACGCTCTCCAGGAGCTGTGTCGTTTATTTTATTTATGTTGTAAATCAGTTACACGGCTAAATTGTGCTGCAGAGCAGCTCGAAATTCTAGAAAGAGGAAGTTTTTGTTTATAGTTGGCGGCAGTGCGCGGTGGCTGAGGTTGAGGTGTTTATATATCGATAAGATTTAATACAAACTATGTAATGTGCCAAATACTTACGAAGTTCACCCAAAAATACCTGTATTACCCCTGCAGAGATATGTAGCCACAAGTCTGTTACACTGACACACGGTTCTGCTTGTTGCCCATAGGCGCCGAGCGTATCACGGTTAGATCGTTTTATCAAACATCAGTTTTTGCAATAAAGCGATCAAAATACCCGCTATGCGCGATCTCGGACACACACACGCAAACAAAAAAAAATTGTGACGAGGTACTGCAGACATATATTCGACACGGCATCGTTTACCCACCGCGGACCACGCTACCTCGAGGCGAATTTCAGCTCACCCGCGGCCCAAAAAGCCGCCAATTTAAGTCAGATCGTTTAAACTGGTCCTATGCAACAACTTTCCCTTTTAAAGTATATTACGGAAATGAACGCACAACGTGCTACAACGAAAAATTCACCGAGCTCCAGCAGGCGCCCATGCGCCGCGGAGCAAACGCCCAAGCCAGCGAATCGGCCAGCTACGAGAGGGCGCTGCGCACGCAAGATGGCGGCGCCCTCGTTGGAATGGTCTATATTGATTCATCGGTTGCCACTTCTCTGCATTTCACGTCCAGACCAGCTTTATTCCTTTCTCTTTATTTTAACTAGGATCTTTTCCCTCCCAATTTGCTTCCTGATCTAAGCCGCTCCTTTTATTTCCCAAAGCATTGCTCATATCATTCTTTTTGTAGGTCATGGGCCGATCTAGGTTTCTTTCATGGCTACTAGAAAGTCCCCAAGTTTTCGTCCCCTACGTCTCTCTGGGAATACCCATTAGCTGTTTTCGTTTGTTTTTAGGGACAGTAATAAAGTAGTTCTTTTGATTTCAGAGATTGCCGAAGTCTGCCGAAGCTACACCTGGGCTACGAGGCACGCCAAAATTATCTCGACCACAAGTTGATTTTCAAAGTGCGCTGAAATCTCCACAAACGGGCGCTTCAGTTTTCTGCTAACATCGCAAAAACTGTCGCCGCGGCCTGGAGACGTATCCGCGTCCTTGGGCTCGGCAGCGCAACGCCTTACTCACAAATCCGCGCCGGCGCGTTTTCTACCGGTGGGTGTGCGTCGTGATAGACATGTCACCGACACAGCGACTTTGCATAACAACTCTCCTATATGCCAAAAACATGAATGCAAATCTATACAAAAACAGGCGATATGGCAGGATCAAGTTCATTTGAGGAAAGTTAAAAAGTCGTAAAATCACGAAACCGCAGTACAAACCGTGCTCCGCCATGCACGAAAGTACGAGGCAGCAACTGTCGTAGTTCGCTACTTAGCCAATCTTTCTGACTGCGTGTTCCTTCTACGTGCGGGAAGAAACGGTAGTTGGAGGTCTCCTCTCAGCAATCTGACTAGTGGAAGTCTAGTATAGATGCCTAAACATGTTTACAGGCTCTCAAAGGGCATTGGTCTGTTTTCTGCAGAAAGAATACTTAAACGCTTCCGTAAGATACTCGCTTCCGCAATTTAGAAAGTTAATAACGCCACATAGACACCCGGACACAAGGGTCTGAAAAAAAAAAACGAGGCACCTACCAAGAGGCACGCGAACTCACATACCGTGCTCCTTGCTATCCCGAGTATGGCACTCCCCTACAAAAAAGAAAACGCCAAGAATGTCTGCTCAGCCCACACCTAGCAACTCGATTTTCCGTTTGCTGCAAAGGGTATGAATCTGAAGAATCGCAAACTCTGGAGATGATAAACCAACAGAATCATCCGCAAATGTATAGGAGCAAAGATGCTCGGTGGGAACATCACAAATTAACATAAAACTCTCCTAAAATCAAGGAAACGTTCTCCTTTTCTACGCAACCTAGCCCTGTCCAAGGGTATGTTTAAGGGAGAACAACTCGAACAATACCTATTCCATTTCTATCGAGATTTGTGAGGCAGATTTGACCAGCTCCTTAGCTCAAGATCAGCGCAAGCTGAGTAGAGGGCAACGAAAAAAGCTGCTGCATCGGGTGCACTAGATTTCAAGCTCCTTCTTTAGCTTCGTACCATCTCTTTTCCCCCTTTTCCTGAACCCCACCTAACAAAGCTCTTTCCTAACTTGTTCCCTAACAAAGTTCTTCCTCTCTCGTTATGTTCAAAGAAAGAAAAAAAAATGCTCAGCCCGGCTTAGACATCGCAGAATAGACACTGAACACTGACATTGACACCTGCTCGCTCATAGTGACCAACACCCCGCAGTCGCAACAGCGCTCGTGTCTGTTTACCCTCTCTTCGTCAGAGATTTTCGCGCTGTTTTTCAAGGTGTCATGTATACCCAACTAGCCCAAAGTCAAGTTTCACGCTCTCATCTTAAGCCACAGAAGCGCAGAGTCCCTTTTTATATCCTGGGCCACGCCGATTGGAAAACCTCGCTGCTAGTCTTCCTGCTTTTGCTGACCTTCAGTTCTCATTATGCATAGATCGTAAATACAGCAACTGCGTTCGAAAATGCTCCCTGGAAGTCGGAGTAACGCTATCACGTCTTACAGTTAAGATTCGAACGTAGATGTCACTCAAAACTCTTTCTTTATCTTCTCTTTTAAGGTCACAATAAAATCAGTAAAGGCGACTTTATTCATTCACGCGGCTCCGATATAGTAGGACCAACCACGATAAATGCAGACGGTCATTCAGTGCGTATTTCAATGCTCTTAAATGTTCCTTTTTCCCTCGCGCCGTGAACGCTTGGAAGTCGCTACCTAGCGATGCTTAACTAATAGAAATATAGATAAGTTTTGTTCATTCGTGGAGCAGCTAACGGAGTCTTTATAGCTATTGTTCTTGCTGTAAAAGAGCAGAAGTTATCTTGCAGTGTTTTAGTCTAGTGGTTTATTTGTACACCTTTTGTTCTCAGGTGTGGAATGCGGTTTCTATAGTATTTCTTGTCTCGTGTACGAGGAGTGTACCCATGTAGGCAGTATAGTATTGATGCACTTGCTATTGAAAAAGGTGCTCCAATGTTGCGCACATAATCCCTGAAAATGTACTTCTTTGGCTTTGTTGTATCTAATTAGATACCTGTCATGTCAGCCCGCTACCTATATGAGTCTGTAGAAGACCTACAGTATTGATGAATAAATAAATCTCCAAAAATGGATTTTTTTTTGTTTCCATACAATTTCTGTTTGAATATCGACCATGACACTTTTTTTGTGCGTGGGAATAAATATCGTTTTTATAGAAAACGGTGATAGCTCCCCACACAAGCCGATCGTAATTTAGGTGGTCTATAATTAAAAAAATACCGGTGTCATAAGTCATAATTAAGGCAAATGGCCATGAATTGATGGTGTCAGCTTAGGACGCCAGTAATTTTGAGAAACTTATAAATCCACAGTTTATGTTACCATCCAAACTTCGAGAAAACTAAATTAACTCCTAGCACCTAATGGTCGTGACATTTTCTATTTACTGGATGCTAATCGCGTATAAGGTGCAATTACTTCTTATTTCTTTCGCAGCGTAAGCAATACTTCCTTTAATTTCTATGAATTCATCTTCATAACGTTGTAACACAACGCGTTTTTTTTTTCTCGGTTTACACTCCACTTGCTTCTTGCACTACACCAGTGAAAGCACCGGAACAGAATGGTAAGATCATAACATCTTAATACAGAATGTATTTGCGTCAATTGGCACATTCACAACATCATTACGTACATATTGAAAAGAAGAGGGCCCAAAGTGCTACTCTAGGGCATCCTGGCTGTAAACCGTCTAAGAAAAGTTTTGGAATTTTTTTACGTACTCTGTGCCACGGGAAAAATACGACGAACGCAAGGAATGAATAATTCCCGAAATCCATATTTATAGAGTTTCTATTAACATTCCATTGTGATTAACACACTGGCATTCCTCACCAAGGTCGGCACATAAACCACCGCAGCTTTAACATTTTCAAAGTGCTGCAAAACAAATTCTTTGTGATCAACTAATGCGATCTCTGTTGAGTCATGTTACGTAAAGCAAAATAGTACATTGGAGAATAACCAATGTGCTTCACAGAATTATGTCATTCGTACCTGAAACAGTTTCTCGAATCAATTACAAAACCCGAGAACTTAGGATTTGATGCATATATTTTGTCGCCGTTCGACAAAAGGGCGCCCTGTTCAGAGCCTTGTATTCACTTGCCTAGATGTATAGATTATACATGGTAATGCCGGGGCCAATATATTGATTACATATTTTCATTTCGTAATGTGCACATAATGATCGTTATGTGATCCGCTTGTTTTAAGTTTGAAGAAGGCCTAAAAGCCCTCACAGTAAGTTGTTGGACTCGCGCACGTTCTGCGATTACGATGGAAGATTGGTAATACATTTAGGTTGGAGCATGTGGAGCGGGCTTCAGAGAAAATTGGGTGGCTTCATAGTTCTTCAAGTGGCCGCATATGCCTCAAACGCTTTATTGAGTGTGTGCTGGGCCACTCTGGGATCGGCAGGAAATGGGATCGGCGGAAACGGCGGAAAGCGCACATCGAAACACAGTGAACATAACAACGGTACCCTTACACTGACATCAAGCCACTCATCAAAAAACTTCGCCAAACATGGCAAACACACTTTAGTGAAGACAGAAAACCAACTACACTTAATAAAGCCCCTCTTGGGACGACACACTATTGAATCACAGCAGACACACGGAAGTTACGCTAACTCGGTTACGGATAGGCCACACACATGTAAGACACTCCCACCTGCTCACTGAATGATCTCCAAATCCCCGGTGCAGCGGTTGTGGAGGGAGCCTATCAGGTATCCCACATCCGCATTCAATGCTAAATACTTGACAGAACAAGGCGCCACTCTTTCCGAAACTTTCAAACAACACATTCCGCTACGCGTAAACATCTTACTTCATAGCCGACGATCCCATGTTTTCTATAAAGCGCGTTATGAAGTACTTGGCAGAAATTGATTGTTTACACCTCATTTCATACCACGCATTATTAAAACGTCACTCCTTACACCAGCCATCTTCACTGACATTTAATTAATTTCACACTAAAGTTTACCCAAAGGTTTCGGTGTTTCGCTTCACGCCATTGTCACGAAATAAACCCTTGTGTGGCACTCTTTGCCCATAGCTGGCCTTGCGCAATAAAATACCATTCATCATCATCACCACTTCTTCCAATGTTCCTTATCATATCATTCGACCCAGTGATTCAGTAGATGGCCTCCCGTTCCTCTGCCACAAGCTCAGCAATGAAAGCAACCAAGCTGCAGATCTCATTAACCGATGTGGCTTGCCGCCTTGGCGCAGATATTAGTCGGGGCCACCCTTATACCATGCACTCTATGTTCCTATTTCTTCTCTGTCCCCAGTGTCTGTTCCTTGTTCTTTGCCTTTCCCGGAGACGCTCGGCTGCATATCGTCTTATTTTCAGCGATGTGCACGCTCTCATGTGGTTCTCTCAGCTTGTTCTTATTTTGTTTTCCAACCATGTGTCACGGGTTCCGGCCGTGAGAACCTAACAGTCCGAGCTCTTTACCTGGTTTCGTTGAAGGTCTCTGTTTGGCGGCAATTTCCGCTGCCGCCGGCCTGCTCACTTCGAGATTTGGTCGGATTCATTGACTTGCCAAGGTGATTTTTTTTTTTCGTTTTTGGAATTTCGTATAACCAGAAGGCTTCTTGGCGACTGCATCACTCAATTTATTTGAGTTCAACATCGAATTCAGCAGAGATGCTAGCCTTCTCGACTGTACCTGGAAACGTTTTAACCCCGTTCAATTCAGTTTTATGCGAACTACGTTTGCTGAGAGCCTGATCCCATTTTTTGAGAGCATCTCTATAGACTCATCAATATAATTCGTAAATTGCACTGGTGGCACGATTTTCGCTCATTTGGTGTTCATGTTGCCGAGCATTGCTAACGCGCTGCCAGTATGCTCAAGATTTTTGTTTTTTTGATCTGCACCAGCAGAAATGCTGCAGCAAGATCTCCGCCAAGGATTCTTTTTTTAAAATTGAAGCTGCCTTTTCGCTCCTACGACGCAACTGAAGATATTATGCAAACTATTTCCCACAGACTAGTAACTGATCACCATAACCAGAACAAGTGACGCAAAAAGATATTTCAGCGTTTCTGTCAGGCAGGGCATGCAGGGGCAAGTACGCACAGCGGTGGCGGTGGGGAAATAAACAAAAGGGAAAAAGAAAAAAAAATCTGTAAATAAACAGCGTTCACCAACCTGCAACAGCAAAGGGCGAGATACGTGAATCCAACGTGCAACTTGGTTCCAATGCCACCAATGATCGGTAGCATCAGTGGTGGCTATTCTTATAGGAGCCGCGAAGATTGGAGCTGCGAAGATTGGAGCTTATAGGAGCTGCGAAGTGCAATTCTGCGTTGCTCGTCGGTCGTGCTGGCATGTTCGATTCTTTCATTTTCCTCTTGACTTATAGCACACGTGACATGAGCCGCACAATGAAGCGGTGGGCATGATTCTTCCAACAAGAAATATATGAAATAGCGTGATTCTAAGGCGCAACCAGGTGCTGCAGCTGCCAGTGATCGGTGGCTTCACCGGAGACCATTTTTATAGCAGCCGCAAGAGTGAAATGCCCCCTTGCGTTTGTTGTTCCCGCTGACCTCATCACTTCTTCTATTATCCTGTTGATTCACGGCACACGTGTCATCGGCAGTAGTATGTAGCGGCGTGGTTCCTGCTACACGTAAGCGCCAGATAGCGAGAGCTTAACCTGCAACCAGTTGCCGCTGCCGCCTCCTAAGTCTGCGGAATGTCCGGAGGAATTCTGCTGTTTTTTTCTAGTGTTTCTTGCCCCATCCCTTAGTAGGTGCGTGCATATTCCATCGTCAGCTGAAGTTTTCCTTTCTGTTTATTCCTTAAACGCCTTCGAGCCCAGTCTTAAGCTACGGCTAGGTTCTCGCGAAACAATCAATCCTGTTCAGTAAGTACTTTTTGTTTGCATATTGTTAGTAGAGTATAAAATTGCATAGAACATTTCCGCGACTGTCTTTGCTTCTGCCTCGTTTTTTGTTATGTTACTAGATTCGTTTCTCAGTGCATATATTATTTCTCTCCCAATAGCATGTTTTTTCGTTGCCCTTAAGTTCCCGCTATGCTTTTTGTTTGTCCATTATTTGCCAAGTTATAGGTAAGACCGTCACTATTCTTGCTTCTGTTAATAAATTTTGACAGCTCTGCCAAATCTACCTGCTTCTTCATTCTTAAATTTGTTTATCGTTCGCCATTTCTTAATTCTTTCGTTTCCTCAGATAGTACACCAGCTCCTTTCTCACGTTTTCGCCCTTCCACAACTACGGTTGATTATAGGATTTTCATAGGTTGCCACTCAGTACATCTACGCTTTCTCCGTCCTTCGCTAAGACTGCGAATTCCTTTTGAGGCCTAATTCTTCTCCTACGCCAGGTTTTACTGGTGGCATGCTGGGTTGAGTTTTTTTTTATTAGTTTTGTGTTTTTGTTCTCTTTTGAAGCGGCCTTATTTTCTCCTCGCTATTCTGTGGTTCAACATCCTGCACGCTGCCTAGATTGACACTTGCAATGAAGTCTGTTGCATTTTTAGTTTCAGCGGTTCGGATTGTCTATGTCGATTTTCGGTTCATTCGTTTGCAGCAGTTTGTGTGATTATCCCCGGTTTTTTTCCGCAAGTCCAAGGAGTGCATCAGCTGGGCTATGTCGACCCCTAATACGAAAGTTTTCCATTGCGGGTTCGTGGACTTACTAGCCTCCTACTTTTGCATTAGTCTCCTATGCCTATAGTATACTGAGAATTAACCCGATTCATTGCCGATGCGGTATTCTTGAATAAACTGTCAACAGCTTAATATAGGTAGGTACACGCCAGAAGCACAGGATTGTGCTGTCTTTAGCCTCTACCTCCTTCCGAGGGAAATCACAACATCCGCAACACTGTCAGTAACGAAGCAGAATTCTTCAACACTCCCTGCCACGTGTTTGTGGATGAGGAATGCTACCCTTGACTGTTCCATTTTTTGTGCTTTTTGTACAGAGTGTATTCGTTAACATCCTAACTGGTTATCTTAACATTGCTTAATCCCATCATATCATACTTAATACATGAGAGCTCCTCTAGTAAGACAGCTAATCCACCCTCGCTTGACTGATTACATGGTGACGAATAACGTGTGAGGATTGCTAATTCTCATATCGGCAATGCCTTGCAAGAAGGCTATATTGCACGTCCAGATCCTGTCACATTCACCGTGAACTCATTAAAAAAGATGTTTACGTGGGCTTGTCTCTGTCCTAGGCCCTTTCATTCTTAAAGAAAATTATGTTAGTCGGAGCTTTAAAACCACACTTAGGAATAACTTGGTTCCGAAAGTTCAAAGTATTTTATTGAGCCTTAGTTAACTGTGGTAGTGCCATATTGTTTCGCCGCCTAATGCGGATTGTGGATTTAACATTCGAGAATGGTGGATTAGCTTCTACGTCAATTATATTGAATTACGAGTAGTGACCGTATACGCACACATGTCTATATCGCTGTCTCTTGGACAATACGGAAAATCAAAGCTCGACATTTAGTTAAATATGAGCTGATTTAGGCGACACTTTGCCCCACACATATCTGTCCAATGACTTCATAAACACTAGGTATTTGAAGATTGATTGATTGTGAGATTTTACGCGCCGCCGCTACACAGGCGAGGAGGCGACGAGGCACGCCGTAGTTGAGGGCTTCGAAATAATTTTGACAACCTGGGGATCTTTAAGGTGCGCCTAAATCTCGGACACGCACTGTTTTCGCTTCTTGTCCGCGTCAGAAAAGCGGTCGCCGTGGCCGCGATTCGAGCCCGCGTCCTTGGGCTCAGCAGTGCAACACCTTAGCAACTGAGCCACCGCGGCGGCTGAAACGCGTTTAAGCAGAGTGATGTTCACGTATGCGACGCCACGGGAGTCGATAACCGCGGTTAGACCTAATACCACAAGCGACTATGAGAACATTGCCTTGTGGCGTTGCTAGATCAGCTAATGTCCTTTCTCGGCGGCCTTAGAAAAACACTTCAAAAACACACTTTATGACAGGCGAATTCCTAACGGCATGTGATTGAAGCGTCACTTCACTTTTATTCCCACCTATTCGTGGGATTTTTCAATTTTTGTTTCCAAACGAGTCATCATCATTCTGGTTTCAAAAGCGATTGACCACGTACCGATTAAAACGAAAGCTTTTTGCTGAACTTGAATGATTTGCAGGACTGCAGATCAAACATTTGAAGCATTCGCATGCGCCTCGTATCGACGGCCACTCTGCACTAGGAGGGACACTATGGAACATTTGTTTCGGGATATTTATTGTCATTCTTACCCTACTCTATAACATTAGGGGCATGAAATGATACTTTATATTATAATAGACGTATCTGGTTTCTGGCGAGCAGGTGGCCTATTTATCGTATTGTGCATTATAGAGAAAGTACGTGCTGTCGGTGTGCTGCGTTGACTAGCGGTGATCGCATTAAAGTGCGTGTGAAGGATCCAAGAGAGAAGCACGACCCAGCACCCGTTCTCGTAAGGCGATGGAACCAACTGTGAGCGAGGCAGTGGGCGCCGCTTCGTCTTCTTTTCCCCAGCTATCGCCCTCTGCCTGCGCCCATCTCATTTATTTACAACACACTCCCCCCGGCCAGAAAGGCAAGGACTGGCCTTCAAGATGAGCCTTCGTATGGGGCGCCTGAATATTGTCCCAGTGATCAGGGGAAAATAAATGATGTCGGACTGTTCGCACGGGCGGTGCTTGGAGCGATGATTCGCATCTGATGCTGCGTCCCGCAGTTGCTGTGATGTTCCCTGTGCATCAGGATCACCCGCTTCGCACCGTAGGTCTTGGGGTAGCCGCCGGGGTCGTAAGGGACTCCGATGAGTCGTTGTAGCTCGATGTCCGTCATGATGACGAGCACGTTTTTGAAGCTGCAGTGGTTGGTCGGTGTGCAAATGACAGCGGCTGCGACAAACCAAAGGAGTGTAGCATAAATATTGTTGGTGGGCTGGCCACAATCTCTGGTTCTCAATCTGTGGAGTCGAAGTGACGGTGATTCTGCACTGTGCCGTATTGGACACCATCGGGGGACGTGCCAGGTTCGGAAGCGGTATGCCAGCCGGAGCTTCAAAACTTGCGAAGGAATATATCTGGGCAGGCATCTGCGGACGCGGTGAAATGTCTGGTGTCTAGCTGGTACGCGGTCGCAGCTATCCACAGTACGGCGCAAGGCGTGGGTACTCATCTTCCTTCGGGATGGTCGGCGTCGATTCACCTCCTCCCGTCGCGATTTCAAATGGGCCATTTCCTGACCTTTAGGAGCATCGTCTAAGTGCATTCTGAGGGTGGCGTCGCCAGGTGACAACAACTTGAGCATGCAAGGAAGCCCGCTGTGCTTGCTCTCCCCAGGATCACTGAGTTCCTTGATCTGTTTCGTACGCGGATATGCCTCACGAGAAGGGGTGACGGCATGGTCATCGGTTGCAGAAGTGGACGGCAGGAACGCGTCTGCCTTATCGTGACCCTGCGTATCATTCTTGTCGCTCAAAAGCAGCATGATCTCACTGTCGGGGAGGACGGCGAGGCTGGTATTTGGAGGGCAGATCGGAACAGTTATTTGACGCTGCGTGAGGTCCTCTGCTTCCATTATACTCGGTTGCGTTGCAGGAGACTCACCGTGAGTGGCGTTGACAGCAGAGTCACCAGGTGCCATCCAAATGGACGAGCCGCTGTTGGCTGCGTGTTCGTCATGCATGGTGTGCTCGGGCTGTTGTTGGCGCGTCTCTGGCTGAACCCTCGGAAGAGCGACAAAGTAGGTGTTCTGCGGTACGTTGGGAACACCTGTGCGCTCTCTATTGTCACTCCTCCAGGTGGTTCGGACGTAGCCATCGGCTACGTCCGAACCACAGCGGCTTTGCCAACCGGGTGGATCATCACGCGCATTTGACACGAGCGCATTTTGTCGTCAAAATGCTGGGATACGGCAACGTCTTCCTTTAGCTTGTCTCCGGTCAGGTTTCCTTGAATTGCAGCGTCGAGGGCCCGTATCTCGCTCGGCGTGTCGTGGAAGTGGTAAATGTTGGCGGTAAGGTCGGTCACGTGCAGAGCCGGGTCCTGGAGAAGGGCGTCGATTGCCGTAATAAGCCCTCTGATTTTCTCTCGCACGAGCCTGCGGCGTAGCTTCAGGCGTTCCAATAGAAGGGGTGGCGTAGAAAAACGAGGGTCGGCTTGGGCACGAGCCATGATGGGCAGCGGTCGAGGGCAAGGCCTCCCGGAACAAGTGGCGCGAAGGTTCGAGGCCTCGCTAGCCTCGCAGCCGCTGCGCCTCCAAAGTCAGGTCCACTCGTGCCTCGAATCCCGGGTTTCGGCACCAGCGTGTGAAGGATCCAAGAGAGAAGCACGACCCAGCACCCGTTCTCGTAAGGCGATGGAACCAACTGTGAGCGAGGCAGTCGGCGCCGCTTCGTCTTCTTTTCCCCAGCTATCGCTCTCTGCCTGCGCCCATCTCATTTATTTACAACAGTGCGTTCAGTGAAGTACGATGCACAAAATGCTGTGCACTGGCATAAAGGCAATGTGGAAAAAAGATACAGGAAAGGAAAAGGGCAAAACTAGCGAAGGCATATATAACCGCACGCCGAGTAAGTGCACGGTATAAGGGTCCGATACCTCGTGGAATGTTCACAGAGCGTAGAGTAGCCCCTGCTCAAACTAGATGCTTCTTTGACCTCGCAGTATTTATACAGCTAAACTGGGCGCAGGAAAAGGAGCGCCGTCATTTTTTTAGTATCAATGTTCAGGACTACATCCCGAGCTTTCATTACTAAACTCACCCCAGCGGTCGCGTTCGCATGGACGCACTGCAATGCGCGTGAATGATGTGATATTGCAGGCTTAGAACGTGAGACGGGCTACCTTTATTAGAATCCGTTGTACACGTGCACGAAGGGAACGAAGGGGTTCGTCGGTATTCGCCCCGAGATCGAACACGGTCGGCCTCTGGCGGCGGCGGGACGAACCGCTACTAGTGTGGATGGCGCTCTCGCGTCGTCTGCTCGTTCACGTTTGAGCCGTGAAGTAGGTCAGAGGGAAGTCAGCCGGGAATTGATGTTCCGAAAAATTCTTTGAGAGGAAGGATGAGAGGGGGGGTGGGTTGGCCCACCGCGCGGACTACGGAAAGGTTCTCAGAAACGCCGGAAGCAGAACAGGCGGTACGAGGAGTCTTTATCATAAGCTATCTGCAAGCCCAAGGTCAAAAGAAAAGGTAGAAAAGGGATAAAAAACTAGGCGAAGGGAAAAAAGAAAGAATAAAG
The DNA here is from genome assembly GCF_048455015.1 of Haemaphysalis longicornis. NCBI lineage: Eukaryota > Metazoa > Arthropoda > Arachnida > Ixodida > Ixodidae > Haemaphysalis > Haemaphysalis longicornis. The sequence goes on along the minus strand of NW_027526335.1, from coordinate 100,181,547 downwards.
GAAAAACCACGCACACACAAAAGTAAAACCAATAACCGGACAACTGAAATGACACGTGTCACCAACAGCAACATTCCCGGAACAGGCTTTTCCTGAAACTCAAAAACGAAAAGTTAAGTTAGTGAGACGTACGGGGCACAAGACAAAGCGGGGCAAAAACAACAGACCAAAATAAAAATAAAATAGAATCCCAGAGAAAAGTTTGGAGCGATGCCTGCGCGTACTAAACTGGAAGCTAAGGAATGAAAACAAAAGGAATTAGGTGGCCACATAAGGAGCAGTGGGAGGGGTAAGGTACAAGCAAGAAAGTGCCTAAGTGCCTGTATTTCCTGTTAGTATCGCAAGGATTCCAGGTTGCCCGTAGTCACATTAATTCCAGCAGGTTACATGGAGTTGAATTTATGAATTAAATAGGATTCTCGGTATGTTCTGTCCCTAGGACACTTAAAGTTGGACTGAAGTCTGGTTTGTTCAAATGCTGCGCTACGGCTATGGAGGATTTGCTAAGAGTATCTGCCCAGTGAACGTTAAGGCGTAGGCTCATAGGTTGACTCTTTTCGCATATATACTGTTTCTGACACATTGAGCATTCTAACATATACACAAGTTGCATTAAGTGCAAGTAAAACTTGAATTAATCTCGTGAACATAATTACTGGCTGCGCTTTTTACAACGCAGTCTGTCTGCAGGTGCCTGCAAGTCTTGCATCTCGGACGGGAGCAGCTAGCTATGACTGGTGGCATTGGAGGCATGCACTAGCATGCACTTAGTGCATGCATTTAGCATGCACTAAAATATCTTTTAAATTCCTATTTCTCCGGTAGGTAACCCTTGGTGCTTCCAGTAACGTCTTTTTAAGTCGATCGTTACTGTCTAAAATGAGGTAGTATTTCCGCAGGATATGGTTTACGTTAGGAAGGGCGTTTGAAAATTTAGTTATCAGGTAATCGGCATGGCGCTTTCGTTTTGTCGCTGTTTGTTGAGCAAATCATCCCTTTTGAGATTAGATGCACGTTGGTAAGCCTGATCGAGTGAGCTTTTGGGGTGGTTCCTGTTCATAAGAGTGGACTTGAGCTCGTCTAGATGAGCTGTAGGACATTTCGTCGAAAGTCTATTCGTAGCAGGTCAACTCGTAGTAGGGCAATTCGTCGCATAGGGCAATTCGTAATAGCGCAATTCGTCAAGATGACAATTCGTCACCCTATTAGAAGTTTCTTGTGTGTTTGGGAGTGCTGTGAACTGGACTAGTTGGTAGTGATTCATTCTAAGACTACGCGAAACAAGAAAGAAAGGGATTTTTATTCAGGAAAAACAATTTAAGAAAATCAAATCCTCCGCGCGTGCGCAAAATGACTATATACATCATGCTGCGACGCAAATACATCATGAGGTACCCTTATTCCTATATCCCGAATCAAGAAGAGCTATCTCGCTGTTATCGAGAACATTGTCACACAGTGATGTCCCTCTACGTCAACGCTTTGACGAACAGTTAGAAGGCAAAGGCAACGTGCAACATTTGTCTACGATATTCCTCCCAGCAGAGAAGACATAGATCTCCCGCCTGAATTAAAGGTATGTGTACTAAAACTGTAAAAAACTAGGTTAACTGTATATAAAAATCCTTTGTAAACCAGCATTTCTCCGCCTCTTTCTGTCCTAATTACTTCCATAGCGACTGCGAAAACGAGTGCTTAGACCAGTTATTTTATAGTATTTCGCTGGTGAACTTTATCGCTAAGTCTTGATAGTTTGTTCTGGAAGCTCCATTCAACTTTCGGCCTTGAATGATAAGATTGGTCCGGCGAACGCGCAGCCTCCGGTGCACTGTCAGCTTCAGGGTGAATTGGACTTTTCTGGGAAGCCTTCTGAGCTTTATCTTATATGCAAGCACGTACCATGCCCCTCTTTCCCGATTTCCTTTATGCTGTAAGCCTGGAAATGTAACAAAAAAGTTTTTTTGAGCGACTAGATGCCCAAGCGACGAGTAGCCCTACGCGACCGATTGCCTGCTAAGAATTGCCCTATTACGAATTGCCCTATTACCAATTGTCTTTCGACGAATCGTCCGTACCCCGTCTAGATGCTTACGTAGTCGCTGTCATCACTGCATACTCTTCTAAGTCTGGCGGCTTGTCCTACAAAAATCCCTTGTTTGCAGTGTCTCAGGTGATGGCTTTTATAATCTAGATACTGCTGCCTACCTGTTGGTTTTCTAAAAAGCGTGGTTTTAAGTTTACCGTTGTCTAGAATGACGGTAGTATCCAGGAAGTTCACTTCTTTTTCAGAATGCTGGCAGGAGAATTTTTTAGTCGGATGCGAAGAATTGAGATGAACTATAAACATTTCTCGATTCGCGCGACCGTGTTCCCAAATCATGAAGATGTCGTCTATGTAGCGGAGGTAAACCTGAGGTTTATGCGGGAAAGAGTTTAACATGGTGGCTTCAAGTGGCCCCATGAAAATATTGGCAAAGGTCGGTGTGAATGAAGTACACATGCTGGCTCGAAAACTTGCAAGTCAGATGAGTCAAATTCAAAATAATTGAGAATTAAACCTAGTTTTAACAACGTTATGTACACTTCTGGCGCATGTTGGTGCGAGTTCTCTGATAAAGCTTATGAAATAGCTTCGATTCAAAGCTGTCGTACTTGGTGACAGCGCCCGAATATATATATATATATTGTTAAGGGGTTTATTGGTGCTCAGGAACACCGAGGAAGCAGTCAGAAGACAAGGGGCGATGCCGAGCCAGCTGAACCTCTTCTTCACAAGCTCCTTTTTTGATGATGATAGATGAGGTGTGCCAAGAGCACGGCAGTGATGATGATCCACGATAATGCACGGCAATGGCGCTGTCAGGGAATGTCCCGTAGTCTTCGCTACAATTTCCCCCCCGCGGAAGAAGACGCCATCCTGGCGGCGAATTACGGAGCAGACGAAACCAGAGGCTCGTGATAGGGTTTTAAGCGCTGCACGTGGACAGTCTCACGCCCACGGCGGCGGAGGTCCGTAGAGAGGGCCATAGGCTCAACGATGTAGTTTACTGGTGACGTACGCTCCAAGACGCGGTAGGGGCCATGATACTTGGCGAGAAACTTCGTAGACAATCCCGGGGTGGTCGAGGGAATCCATAGCCAAACCAATGACCCCGGCGAATAAGTTGGTGCCACAGCTGTGTCGTCGTGGCGAGATTTTTGCCGCCACTGGTCTTCAGCTGTGAAGGTTTTCGCGAGTTGTCGGCACTCTTCCGCGTGTTTGGCGGCTTCTGATGCTGGGGTGCACTCCGAGACATCCGGACGATAAGGAAGCACGGTGTCGAGAGTGCACGATGGTTCTCGTCCGTAGAGTAGGTAGAAATGGGAGAAGCCGGTTGTAGCCTGTATGGCCGTATTGTACGCGTACGTCACATAGGGGAGAACAAGGTCCCAGTCATCGTGGTCGGAGGAGACGTACATGGACAGCATGTCTCCAAGAGTTCGATTAAAACGCTCAGTGAGGCCATTAGTCTGCGGGTGGTTCGCAGTTGTTGTGCGGTGGATAGTACGGCACTCAGTGAGGAGCTTCGCGACAACATCGGATAAGAAGACGCGTCCTCGGTCACTTAGGAGTTCTCGAGGCGCTCCGTGGCGCAATATGAAGCGACGTAATAGAAAGGAGGCGACGTCTCGTGCTGTGGCGGTAGGCAGTGCAGCGGTTTCAGCATAGCGCGTGAGGTGGTCGACCGCAACAATGACCCATCGATTCCCGGCGGCTGTGTAGGGCAAAGGCCCGTACAGGTCAATGCCTACACGGTCAAATGGTTTCGCCGGGCAAGGAAGGGGCTGCAGCGGACCAATAGAACGTGACGGCGGTGACTTGCGGCGTTGGCAGGTCGCACATGATCGGATGTACTTGCGCACAAAGTTATACATGCCTCGCCAATAATAGCGCAGGCGGATACGCTGGTATGTTTTGAGCACCCCTGCATGGCCACAGGTGGGATCGGCATGAAGAGTGTCACAAATGTCGATGCGCAGATGACGAGGAATGACAAGCAGCCACTTCCGTCCTTCGCTGTCGTAGTTGCGGCGATATAGCAACTCGTCGCGAATCGTGAAGTGCGATGCTTGCCTGCGCAGAGCCCGAGATCCGTGAGCGGGTGACGTGCCAGAAAGCAAAGAGATGAGGGAAACAACCCAGGGGTCTTTTCGCTGCTCTGTTCGGATGTCGGAGAAAGAAAGTGGTGACATGTCAGCGTCGTCAGCACGGAGGCACCCGGAGTCGTGGGACACTGACATTGGAGAACGGGAGAGGGCATCCGCATCGGAGTGTTTGCGGCCGGATCGATATACAACCCTTATGTCGTACTCCTGGAGCCGCAGAGCCCACCGTGCGAGCCGCCCTGACGGATCTTTTAGTGTGGACAGCCAACAAAGTGCGTGGTGGTCTGTGACCACGTCGAAAAGGCGACCGTACAAATAGGGCCGGAACTTGTCCAGCGCCCAAACAATGGCCAAGCACTCCTTCTCCGTCACGGAATAGTTGGATTCGGCTCGGGTAAGGGTGCGGCTGGCGTAGGCAACGACGTATTCATCAAAGCCTGACTTTCGCTGGGCCAGTACAGCGCCAAGGCCGACCCCGCTGGCATCAGTGTGGACCTCCGTAGGCGCGTCAGGGTCAAAATGCCGGAGAATAGGAGGTGACGTAAGAAGTCGCCGCAACGTCACGAATGCCTTTTCACATTCAGGGGTCCACGCAGAGAGATCGGTGGAAGCGTTGCTGAGTAGCTGCGTCAATGGCGCAACAACGGTGGCAAAGTTGCGGACGAATCGTCGAAAGTAGGAGCAAAGGCCTAGGACGCTTCGCAGTGCCTTCATAGAGGTCGGCTTGGGGAACTCAGCAACAGCCTTGAGCTTAGACTCGTCGGGCAGGACACCGTCCTTCGAGACAACGTGACCCAGTATGGTTAACTGCCGTGCAGCAAAGTGGCATTTCTTGAGGTTTAGTTGTAGCTTTGCGCCGGCAAGACAGGTCAGAACTTGCTCCAGGCGCCGTAAATGGGTGTCGAAATCTGGGGAAAAAATTACGACGTCGTCCAAATAGCAGAGACATATCTTCCATTTTAGTCCGCGCAAAATGTTGTCCATCATGCGCTCGAAAGTGGCAGGTGCATTGCAAAGGCCGAACGGCATGACGTTAAACTCGTAGAGTCCGTCGGGTGTTATAAATGCCGTCTTTGCGCGATCAGCCTCTGCCATAGGCACCTGCCAGTATCCTGAACGCAAATCGAGCGACGAGAAGTACTCAGCTCCCTGTAGGCAGTCAAGTGCGTCGTCAATACGCGGTAGAGGGTAGACGTCCTTCCTGGTGATCTTGTTGAGGCGGCGATAGTCGACGCAAAAGCGTATAGATCCATCCTTCTTCGTCACTAGAACGACTGGTGACGCCCAGGGGCTGTTTGAGGGCCGAATAACGTCGCGTTGGAGCATGTCATCCACGTGGACATCAATAATGCGACGCTCTTTCGGAGAAACACGATAGGGTCGTTGTCGTAGCGGTGGGTTCGAGCCAGTGTCAATGTTGTGTTCCACTGCTGATGTTCGGCTGAGCGAGGCTTTCACGCAGTCAAAAGACGATCGAAATCGTTGAAGAAGTGCCAGCAGCTTAGCTCGTTGAGTTGGGGCGAGGTCGTTGTCGATGGCCTTACTAAATACGTCGGAGTTAGATGCGTCTTCTGCTGACACTGGGCTCAACTCCAGAATATCAAGGTGAGGTGGATCATCGGGCACGTCAACTACGGCATTATGATCGACAGGTTCAATCCAGCCGAGCGTTTCACCTTGCAGCAAAGATAACGGATGGGAGTACAAATTTGTAACCAGCATGCGGCTAGCACCAGCGTGGGTCGATAAGAGAGCGGACGGCAGCGGAAGACGCCTGCGGCGGTTGAAGAGCACAGATGGCGTAAAGAGCACAGTGGCGTCAGTATAAGAGGCACAGCCCAGAAGCACGGAAACAGAGCACTGCGGCGGAATGGTAGTGTCCTCGCTGACGACAAGTTTAGCGGCGTTCGATTTGTCACTGTACACGTCACACTGTGAAGTAAACTCAACCTCCGCGCGTGCACAGTCAATGACGGCATTGTGGCGAGCGAGGAAGTCCCAGCCCAGAATAACGTCATAGGAACACGAAGGTAGCACGATAAGTTCGATTATGTACAAGAGGCCTTGGATGGTGACACGAGCTGTGCACGCCGCCAAGGCTTGAATGTGTTGCGCGCTCGCAGTACGCAGCGAGAAGCCACCCAACGGCGTCATCACTTTTCTAATCATCCGACAAAAGTTTTCACTAATCACTGACACAGCAGCGCCTGTATCGACTAACGCCTGTGTTGGTCTGCCTTCTACTAATACGTCAATAACGTTCAGGGGGGAAAAACGAGGCCTTGAAGAGTTCGACCGTAACGCAGTTCTTGCCTCAGGAACTGCGGTTGCTAGTTTTCCTCTTCGGAAGCGGGTTGCCGTCGACGCATCGGAGAAATAGAGCGGCGACGCGGAGACGACGAGCGACGATTCCCAGAAGCGCGGTGGTCAGCAGGTGAGGGACTGATATGATATCCATCGGAGACGTCGTGGGGGACTGGCGGCCTGTTCGACAAACCATAAGTCGGCGGTCGGAGAACAGCCGTGGCTGGCGGTATGCGGCGGCAATATTTCGCGACATGCCCGGCATAACGGCAAAGGAAACAAATTGGGCGGTTGTCCCACGTTCGCCAGCCATTGTTAAACTGGGCAGGAGGCCGAACTGGAGGAAATGGGGTCATCGGTGGTACCGGGCGCTGATAAGATGGTGCGGCCTGACGTGGAGGGACTCCCATGGTGTCAGCACACGTCATAATCGGCGCCGGGGGCGACCGGGCGGCAGTTTCTGCATACGTCATCGGCGCGGTTAACGCAGTCATGTGATGAGGATCCACAACGGCAGTACGTGGCAGGGCTTCAGCTACTTGCTCCTGAATCACCCTCCTGAGTGTCGGCACAACAGGGGACGGAGTCTCGGCAACGCAAGGCAGCAGAGAAAGCTGACGAGCGACTTCCTCACGGACAAGTTCCTTTATGCGCGACAACAATGAAGGGCTTTCGGGGTCACCAATCAAACTTGCTAAAATGTCGTCAGGAGCTGAAGGCCGCCGCGTGAGGCTTCGCTGCCGCCGAAGCTCGTCGAAACTCTGTCAGAGGTTTACTACGTCAGCAATTGAACGTGGGTCCCTCGCCAAGAGCATCTGAAAGGCATCGTTGTCTATACCTTTCATGACGTGCTTGATTTTATCAGCTTCGGCCATGGATGGATCGACACGCCTGCATAGGTCCAGAACGTCCTCGATGTAACTGGTAAACGTTTCACCAGTTTTCTGCGCACGGGTGCGCAAGCTTTGCTCTGCGAGCAGTTTGCGCACGGCGGGACGGCCAAAAGCTCTCAAGAAGCGCGTCTTGAACTCGGACCAGGTGTCTATGCCCGCGACGTTGTTATTAAACCACGTCTCGGCGAGTAAAGTTAAGTAGAAGCCCACGTTGTTGAATTTCATCACATCATCCCACCTGTTGTACATGCTCACGCGTTCGTACGCCGACAACCAGTCTTCGACATCCTGGTCTTCCGCTCCGCTGAACTTGGCAGGATCCCGTTGCCGGGTCGCGCCAGAACAGATGATGGTTGGGGCTGGAGGAACCACGGGCGGGTCAGGCATGGCCGTAGGGATGGTCCGACTGCGAAGTTCCAGGGTGGGGACAAGGACTCCGCACTCTCCACCAAACTGTTAAGGGGTTTATTGGTGCTCAGGAACACTGAGGAAGCAGTCAGAAGACAAGGGGCGATGCCGAGCCAGCTGAACCTCTTCTTCACAAGCTCCTTTTTTGATGATGATAGATGAGGTGTGCCAAGAGCACGGCAGTGATGATGATCCACGATAATGCACGGCAATGGCGCTGTCAGGGAATGTCCCGTAGTCTTCGCTACAATATATATATATATATATATATATATATATATATATATATATATATATATATATATATATATATATATATAACATCTTCCGCTCCTCACAGTTTTACAGTTTTTTTGCAAAGCTATATGAGAAATGTGTTCCAAATGTTTGTGACAGCAAAATCATGTAACTGTACTCTGATGAAGGCAAGCCCCGCTGCTGCTACGTAAGTAAACCTTGTTTGTTATTGTTCTTGCTGTGTATCCGACTCTTTATTTATACCATATATATATATATATATATAAGACAGAAATAAGGGTTGGCACTAAAGAAAACCTCGGAAAGCAAAGGGGAGGATGTGGTAGGTCATTGAAACAGGTAAAGAATTTGGAAAGAAAGAAAGTGGAGAAAAAATGCCCGCCAGGTGGGATCAGAACCCACGACCACCAGAATACCGGTCTGGTGCGATGACCACTCCGTTACGGGCGGGGCGATTTTCCCCTCCACTTTCAGGGGTATTTATGGTAGGTATTTTTGTTTCCTGCGCTTGGGGGTGGTGGCCAGCGCCACTCGGACTACTCGGGGTGAAGGGGACCTTCTTTTTAATCCCCGGGTCGTGACTCGAGTGTCTACGACATGTCGAGTGTGGTCGACCAGCTTTGAACCCTCTTAGGCTCCTTATGGCACCAAGACTGCCAGAACAGAGGCCCTTGCTATGCATGTAGCGAATCAGAATAGGACATGAGGGGCTCGTTGAAAATAGGACAGAAATAAGGGTTGGCAGTCAAGAAAACCTCGGAAAGCAAAAGGGAGGATGTGGTAGGCCATTGAAACAGATAAAAAATTTCGTAAGAAAGAAAGCGGAGAAAAAATGCCCGCCAGGTGGGATCCGAACCCACGACCTCCAGAATACTGGTCTGGTGCGATAACCACTACGCTACCGGCGGGGCGATTTTCCCTTCCACTTTCTGGGGTATTTATGTTAAGGTATTAGTTTCTTGCACTTGGGGGCAGTGGCCAGCGCCACTCGGACTACTCGGTCGCGTGGTAATTGATATTTGAAGTGTTTCCTTATAAAAAAAATCATAGATGCTTGATTTTTGCGAAATCAAATAGTACATCCAGTGCAGAAAAAATTCCTTCCGCCGTCGTATGCTGTCGCCCGCGCCACTAAAGCTTCTGGCGGCATTTTAAGAAATTAAGCGGCAGCAGTTGCTTCCACGAGATAGGATCCATGGTTCCATGGTTCCATGGTTCCACTAGATAGTTTCCACTGTCTGCTTGGAACGCACGTGGAGGAATTAAACGCGGTTCTATAAACATTGAAGTAGGGCGCCTGGATTCACTCGCGTCAACGCCGTACGGCAGCTCTGGCATCGAGACACCCGGCCTGGAAGAGTAAGTTTAAATCGACTTGAGCAAACTTTTAGCGTGTTTGCCTTGAAAGGAGCGTGACAGAAGAGGAACAGCGTGAGAGGTGAGCGGGTAAGCGAAGGGAGGCATTTACTTGGCCAATGTCGACAAAGTTTATCGTCTTTTGTCGACATTTGCAACAAAAGCAGCACATACGCGGCCAATTTTTGTTCTTTCTGTGTATCCGAGTCGTCCCTGAGACTGTTTGTGCGCGCTTTGGGAATTTTTTCTTTCTCTCTCTCTCTCTCTCTCTCTCTGTATATATATATATATATATATATGTATATATATATATATATATATGTATATATATATATATATATATATATATATATATATATATATATATATATATATATATATATATATATATATATAGGGTGATCAAAGTTAAGTCGACAGGTTTTTTTAAAATTAGATGCTTAGTTGTACGTGAAGACCACCTCTGCTGTAAGGCTACGCGCCCAGGGGGACACAGAATGACGTGATAAATATTGATGTCGGTGGGTTAATTAACTAAAATTGCATAATTAACTTTTTAGTGACTGCAGTAAACAGACATGTTTATATTGAAAAGTTGGGCGCAATGGTGTTTCTACACAGTTTCATTTGGCAGAATTTTTCTAGCGCATCTGTAATTCGAGATATCGAATTGCGAAATTTAATTGCTGTTTGCGTGATTACGCATGCAAGGCGGTGGCAGCCGGCGCAAAGCTCCTCCCTTTCGTGACGTACCTGCTGCGTACGAAGTTTAGTTTGACGACGGGGTGGAGGCATAGGCAAATGTGATAACTGACACCGCTTGCGTAATCGCAAGCTGCAGTTCTTCGAACCGCTATCAAAACACGGAACCGATCGGCATGTCTTGATGGTAGCAACTGCAATACCGAGATAAGGGATCCAGCGCTGAAGGCGGTGTGGGGGAGAAGGAGGAGGCTTTGCGCATGCGTGATGGTATCTAGATGAGCGGTCACATCGCTAACTTGGGATAGGCAAAATAAATTCAGTGTTCAATTCTCAACATTGAAATCTTTATTAAAATCAACAAAGGTGTTGCCTACGCTAATGAATTCTTTGCTGTGGCATTGGGACAAGAATGAAAAGGCGGATGAGCAATAAACTATTTACATGAGCTATTTACAGTAGTTGTTCCAGCGCTAATGAGTCCAGCTGACAGCCCGAGACAAAATTACGTCGTAGTTTTTTGTCGATCAACCATTCGCGTCATCGAAGTGGCCAGCTAATATTGGTGTAGCACTATTTAAAAGTCGTTGTTCTCACCCACCACTGCCGGGTCTTTATGGAAACCTATTAATGTATCAGTGCTTTAAATAATGTTCGAAGTGCTTCCCTTCGACAGCAATGCAAAACATAAACCGCTCTCGCACTGACTGGGTAACTCTGCGCAGTACTTCTGGTCGGATGCTCGCACAGGCAGATGTTATCCTGTTCTTCATGTCGTTGATGTCAATTGGCTCCGTTGCGAACACTTGATCTTTCACGTAGCCCCAAAGAAAAAAGTCGAGCGGAGAAAGGTCAGGGGATCTTGGTGGCCAAAACATCGCTCCTCCGCGCCCAATCCACTGTCCTGAAAAATGGCGGTCCAACCATCTTTTTGCAGAGGTGGAGAAATGCGGTGGAGCTCCGTCATGCTGGAACCATACCTTTCGCAAGTCATTTAAGGAAAGATCGCAGGCAAAGTTGTCGACGACAATACTAAGAATTTCTTGGGTGTACTTTTTGCTGTCGAGGTTGCCCTCAAAAAAGTAGGGTCCAATAATCCTGTCTCCTAGTATGCCACACCACACATTCACACTCCAGCGAACTTGGTGCTTGTGTTGTCGCAGCCAGTGTGGGTTCTGTTGTTACCAATAATGGGCGTTGTGAACGTTTACGGTGCCATTCCGGCAAAACCGAGCCTCGTCTGTCCACATTACTCTTTGTAGGAAGTCACTCTCTTCTTCAATTTTGATGAGGCCCCAATTGCAGAAGTCCAGCCGCCTTTCGAAGTCTGCCTCACTTAGGTCCTGGTGAAGGCAAACATGGCACGGATGCAACCCATGCTTTTTTAGCACTCTTGCGACTGTTCCGAAGCTGCGTCCTGACTCGTTGGCAATCTCTCGGATGCTGATTTCTGGCATAGACGTTACACACGCGAGAACATCAATTTCGAAATCTTCATTGATGACGGTGTCACTCTTCTGACGCTGACGGTGGACAGAGCCTGTTGTGCAAAATCGCCGGAACGTGGTTATAAACGTTGACCTAGACGGAAGTGGACGGTGTGGGTACCGAGCCCCGTACAGCCGCGCCGCTAACAGGGCGTTTCCATCCGTCTTGGCCATTGCAAGTACCACGTCAACTTTTGTTTCTGTTGAATACCTTGTGCCGGTGGAAGCAGCCATTGCAACATAGCGGGTCTCAACGCTTTTGTTGATTGTCGTTCGACGGGCAGCGCTAATAAAGCATCAGGCCACGGTCAAGAAGCTAACACTCTGACAAGATAATTTCCCACAGCGGTTTCAAACCGCACTGAAAATGTGCCGTAAAATTATCTTCCGCTCCCAGCTGTAACCCGGTAAAGGTCACTGCGCATGTCACACCACACTGCTGTTCTTTGACTTCAAAAGCCAAGACGATAAAAACAATAAGTGTGCCACTTATCGCTTTTGCCTATGCCTCCACCCCGTTGTCAAACTAAACTTCGTACGCAGCAGGTACGTCACGAAAGGGAGGAGCTTTGCGCCGGCTGCCACCGCCTTGCATGCGTAATCACGCAAACGGCAATTAAATTTCGCAATTCGATATCTCGAATTACAGATGCGCTAGAAAAATTCTGCCAAATGAAACTGTGTAGAAACACGATTGCGCCCAACTTTTCAATATAAACATGTTGGTTTTCTGCAGTCACTAAAAAGTTAATTATGCAATTTTAGTTAATTAAGCCACCGACATCAATATTTACCACCTCAATCTGTGTCCCCCTGGGTACGTAACCTTACAGCAGAGGTGTTCTTCTCGTACAGCTCAGCGGCTAATTTATAAAAAACCTGTCGACTTAACTTTGATCACCCTGTATATTTATTTATTTGAAATACTGCCAGTCCCTTCTTGAGACCAAGGCAGGCGGGCATACAAGGGTGTATTCATATACATACAAAAGTACTTAGTCGGTAGGTAGTACAACAGTTATAAGAACAAAATGTCAAAACAAGAACAAGGGTTAAATAACTGTGGTGTAAGCGTCATATTTTAGATTGCACATATTTATAAAGTATACAAAGGAAGGGAAACGTGTAGAAGGGTTGAGCAACGCATAATACAAGCATAATAATTTGAGGTTCCTCAGTTTATAAAGGATGCCAACAAGGAAAGTGCACTCAAATAAGCCAAAAAAAGCAACTTGTGTAAAGAAAAGAGATTGGTATACAGACTAACCATACGTTGCGCAAATCATAACGAACAATACCGCGCCGAGCGGAACCGTAAAAAAAGTCTCAAAACGATGAGTAATCAAGTAAAAACACTGCAAAGTTTGCGCATGCGGGTATATAGTATTTACTACAAAGCAAGAAAACGAAAGATAAGGAACGTTGTGAGGCAAGTCATACATATTGTATTCCAAGAAAATACATTACAGATAAGTTAGTACAGTCAAAATTCGCAGTGACTGAACATGATGCTGTACGTTATGTAGACGCAAGTTTAGCGGTGGTCGCCGTAAGTGTACAGAATACATAACACCCCAGTCTACACTTCATAAAAATTAGGGTTGCATGTTTCACTTTCCTCTTAATTGGTAATATTAGCGATTCTCGACAAAAAATCAGTAAGTGAATCCGTGTTAGTGTATATAGTGTATATATATATATATATATATATATATATATATATATATATATATATATATATATATATATTTATATATATATATATATATGTCGTGGGTTCGGATCCCACCTGGTGGGCATTTTTTCTTCACTTTCTTGTTTCCAAATTCTTTATCTGTTTCAATGACCTACCATATCCTCCCCTTTGCTTTCCGAGGTTTTCTTGACTGCCAACCCTTATTTCTGTCTTATTTTCAACGAGCCCCTCAGTTCCTATTCTGATTCGCTACATGCATAGCGAGGGCCTCTGTTCTGGCAGTCTTGGTGCCATAGGGAGCTTAAGAGGGTTCAAAGCTGGTTGACCACTCCCGACATGTCGCAGACACTCGAGTCACGGCCCGGGGGTTAAAAAGAAGGTCCCCTTCACCCCGAGAAGTCGGAGTAGCGCTGGCTACCACCCCCAAGCACAGGAAAAAAAAATTACATTGACATAAATACCCCAGAAAGTGAAGGGAAAAAATAGCCCCGCTGGTAGCGTAGTGGTTATCGCACCAGACCGGTATTTTGGAGGTCGTGGGTTCGGATCCCACCGGGCGGGCATTTTTTCTTCACTTTCTTTCTTTCCAAATTCTTTATCTGTTTCAATGACCTACCATATCCTCCCCTTTGCTTTCCGAGGTTTTCTTGACTGCCAACCCTTATTTCTGTCCTATTTTCAACGAGCCCCTCATTTCCTATTCTAATTCGCTATATATATATATATATATATATATATATATATATATATATATATATATATATACATGGTCATTGTACACTTTCGATTAACACACCATAATAAATTTCAGTCGTAAAAAAAGGCTGCCGATAAAAAAATAGTCGATATGCTTCTGCATTTACTTGTGCTCAGGAAAGATATAGTGCGGCGACAAACCCTGCACACCAGCACAGGGCTGCGTTTTCAATCCTTATAGCGTAGGCAGCCGTACTGTATTGGAAACATTTTGAGGCACTAAAGGAGTCTAAAAATGAGTCGAAGACTGGGGACAATGGCAGCAACAAAATGGCAGGAAAGTAATGCAACAAAAATTTAACGCAGTAGTATAAGTAACATGAGGAGCAGAGCTACCACAACTATTCCATGGATAATTTGATTCAGAGTCACTAGCAACAGTTGTTACGAATCGGCCAACGCCGCCGTATTTTCCCGCATCAGCCACCACGTGCGAAGCCACCACGTGCGCCACAGCCGTCAGGCGCCCGCGTGTCGGTGAATCATACTTTCGTGTCTCGACATGCCCGGCTCAGACGCTTCGCTATCGGCGCGATCAACATTCGACGGCGCGCCCAGGCATGCTTCTCGGACGTGCGCCCCACAGCCGTCAGGTGCCAGCACGTCGGTGAGTCACGCCTCGACATGCCCGGCCCAGTCGCCTCGCTTTCAACGCGCTTCAAACTTCGACGGCTGCCGGTCCGGCGAGGCATGTATCAGCATGTTTTAAGGACACTCTTTCCCCTCTCTCGGACTCCACGGGCGCCGAGGCCATCGATGACTCACGAACTGCGGAAAGAGCGTTGTGTGTGTCTGTGACGTTCGTGGCATGTTGCTACTTGGCGTTTTGACCGTTGCTGCTTTTGGGTATAAATAGAAGCAGCCCAGGCGCTGAAATTAATTCCTGTCTGAGCAGCGAATCCATGCGGTCGCTCTGCTCGAGTCCTGTATTGTAACCTCGCCCGTCAGGGCATTGTTTTTTTGGCTTCGGCTCACCTTTCGCTATGAAGTAAACAGTTACGTTAGCCTACTGCTTCTGGACTTCTTCACGGCTGCAACAGCGGCTGGCCGCTCGCATCATTCACGCTACCACTCGTATGTCGGAGGCCACGGAGCTCGGATCGGGTGCCCCCGCCCGGTCGCAACAACTGGTGTCAGCGCTGGGATGACACGGTTGCAACAACTGGTTGGCAGCGGTCGGATGACAACTTCGTAACACCTGGAGCCAGTGGTGCGAGACCCAACACCACGGACGTCAAGGCGGCTTCGGACTTCGCAGAATTCACGGCGGTCAAGGGTGAGCGCGGGAATTTCTTCACTGAGTTTTACCAGGCTTCTGAGGATAGCTGGTAGGGCGTGTGTTTTTGTCGCGCGGGTTATTCGCGCAAAACATTTTTGGAGCAGTGGGAAAGCAGTACTCTAGACCGGCCATGAATTTGAAGGTGTTGAAAAAACCGCAGTTGTTGGAGCTTGCAAAAGAGTGGCGCTTGGATGTTACGGACGCGCTGAGAAAGCCAGAGCTGATACAGGCTATACTCGCTGTTGGGGCTGACGATGACGAGCTGTCAGAGTGCATTGAGCTGATCAATGACAGGGAGGCCGCTAAGCGTCAGGCTGCAGAGGCTGAGCGCCAGCGTGAGGAACGCGAAGATAAAAGGCGAGAACAGGAGCGACAGCATGAGCTGGAAATGAAACGTCTTGACATCTAAGCATCTCGATCTAGGCGTGAGAGTGACAGCAACGCGCGAAGCGTGCAGTCTGCGGCGACTGAGCGACCTACGTTGCGAATGTGCGACCTAATGTGACCCTACAAGGTAGGAGAAAACATCGGTCTTTTTTTGGTCAATTCGAGCGTACGTGTGAGAGGGCCCAGTTTAGCCGCGACTCATGGCCGCAAAAGCTGCTTACGCTTTTTCCAGGTGAGGCATCCGACGTGATGGCCCGCTTGCCAAAGGAGGAGGCGGAGGACTACCAGAAAGTCAAGTCGAGCCTCTTGCGTAAGTACAGGCTGTCAGCAGAGGCGTTTCGCCAGAAGTTCCGTGAAGCCGAGAAAGCTAGGGGCGAGTCGTACTCGGAGTTCGCCTACAAGCTGAGGGCTAATATGGAAGAGAGGCTCAAAGAGGCAAAGGCTTTCGGAGAGCACGACAAGGTAGTTGAGTGCTTCGGTCTTGAGCAGTTTTACCGCCGTCTACCAGAAAACCTGAGACTCTGGGTGCAAGATAGGCCAGGGGTAAATACTGTGGATCAGGCAGTTCAACTAGCCGACGAGTTCGTCGCACGTCGAGGTGCGCAGGGGCCGAAAGACGGCCAAAAAGAGTTCAGGCCGAGGCCTGATAAGTAAGGGCCGAAAGGCAGAGCTCCCCAGGAAGACGGTAGAGCAAGGGAAGTCGTTGTCATGGATAGAGAAACTGGCCACGATAACGAAAAGAAAGCAGCAGACACTGAGGAGCAGCGCAGAAAGAAAGCTTTTGAAGCGCACAGACAGGCTGCGTGTTACAACTGCGGCGAGATGGAACATTTCGCAGCCAGTTGTAAGAAAGGAAAATTAGTCTTTCACGTACTAGATCAGAGGGAGGGCAGGAGGCAGTTTCTAGAGCCGTACGTACGTGAGCTGTCGTCAACGGTAAACCGTGCCGAGTTCTTCGTGACTCCGCGGCGACGGTAGACATGGTCCACCCTTCGTACGTCGAACCGGATCAGCTAACGGGGCAGTGTGTTTGGGTGAAGCCAGCCGTAGGTGCACAAAACGTGCGCCTGCCGATTGCTAAGGTCACCATCGGAGGTCCGTTTGGTGAACTTGTGACGCAGGCAGCAGTCTCCCCACAACTTCTTCCGGAATTCCGGTACCTATTCTCGAACAGGTCGGATCAGCTGTTAAGGGAAAAGGGGTACAATTTTGAGAAACTGCCGAGGAAAGAACCAGCTGGGCTCGCTGCGAAGAGCTCGAGTAACGATAGGGTCGCCACCTCTGCGAGGAATGGCGAAACTCAGACAGAAAGCGATGATTGGGAATTTCTCGAGGCTCACGACAGAGGGCAGCGTAAGTACACTGTATGTAAGGCGCCTACGGCGAGCGGAGATATTTCGTCGCCATGTTCGAAGTGCGCTAGATCACGGGAGGCCTTGAAAACGGCTGTCGACCCGAACACGCGCAGTTCGCGGGCTAACAGTATTCCGCGGGAGTGCGGAAACTATGAGGCTACCGAAAGGCAACATGAGTCCGCTGAAACGGAGGTTGTTCCTTCGGACGGTAGTGCAGAAACGAGCGACGTGGTGGGAAAGCCTGCAGTCGAAGCAGCAAACGGTTTGCAGGGTTCAGTTGGGAGTCATGACGATCTCGCCAGTGGGCAAGCCGATTCCGTTCTGCCACCAGCTCAGGTAGCTAACCTCGATCAACGGCCAGCCGAGCTCGTAGAGATTCCGGTGTTTCGGGCGGCTGAGCCGTCTTTTGAGACAGGGCAGCCGGGTTGTAGTGTAGTTCCGGCAGTGAGGAAGGAGAACGGGAACACGCTTCGGTCTTCGCGTGCCGAGGAAGTCGCTGAAAGCGCGAGGGACGACGAGGTAGTGACTGTAGGGAACTACAAGGTGTCTAAAGATCTTGTCGTGCCCATTTCACTCCCAGCTGATGCTCCCGACGATAGGCCAACATCGGCTGAGCTAGTTGAAGTTCCGGTGTCGCCTGTGGCTGAGCCGAAGTCGGGAACCGACCAGCCTAGAGAAGTAAACATAAACGCGTTCCGGCGTTTGCTTGCCGAACACGTTCGTAAAAAGGCGAGCAACGAGGAGATAGCAAAAACGTCCGCGGGTACTTGCGGCGCGTGTTTCAGTGCGGGCACGCCGAGGGGCAAAGCCGTGAGCTCGCATCGCGCCGAGGGAAGGCCGCCTCCAAGGAGTGCGCGCCTAACGTATGAACGGGGGAAAATCCCGCTCGCTCGACCTGTGTCGAACAAGACGACCGGTGTCATTTCACGCGGTCGCAGCAGCTTTCAGAGAGCAGCCACACCTAAAGTGCGGTACAAAAGGGGAAAAGCTCGGGGTAATAACGAGAGCTGAAATCGCAGCTCTCAGCGCGAGAAGAGGCCTGTAGACGCCTGACTTTAAGTTCATTGTTTTTCATGAAGCAGGTTTCGCCCTTTACGATTACGTTTTTTTTTTTGTGTGTGGGACATTTCCAATCCCGCGAAATGTCACCTTTCAAGTTTGTGCACTTGTCTGAAGTACTGCTGGGCTAAAATATAACTAGAGTAGTTAGTTATTAGCGTATTTTATCGCAACTAAAAGCCTGGTAGATCTTCAGTGTGGATTTGTCTACGCACTTGCCGGCGATGCGGTTGTGTTTCCTGTGTTGTTCTGTTGCTTGCCTGACCAAACCAGAGACGTTCTTGGGGAGCCACTACTCGTCCAGTGATCGGCCCTCCGAAGTTCCAGCACGGTGTCGTACAGCCCAGGCCTGGAGTCGAGCATCTGCTGAGCACTTCACTCCGAAAGCATCCCTCCGGCCAACGGTTGAAGACCCTTATCCATCGGGATCTCGGACCCCCGGCGGAGAAGCTGTTACGAATCGGCCAACGCCGCCGTATTTTCCCGCATCAGCCACCACGTGCGAAGCCACCACGTGCGCCACAGCCGTCAGGCGCCCGCGTGTCGGTGAATCATACTTTCGTGTCTCGACATGCCCGGCTCAGACGCTTCGCTATCGGCGCGATCAACATTCGATGGCGCGCCTAGGCATGCTTCTCGGACGTGCGCCCCACAGCCGTCAGGTGCCAGCACGTCGGTGAGTCACGCCTCGACATGCCCGGCCCAGTCGCCTCGCTTTCAACGCGCTTCAAACTTCGACGGCTGCCGGTCCGGCGAGGCATGTATCAGCATGTTTTAAGGACACTCTCTCCACTGTCTCGGACTCCACGTGCGCCGAGGCCATCGATGACTCACGAACTGTGGAAAAAGAGCGTTGTGTGTGTCTGTGACGTTCGTGGCGTGTTGCTTCTTGGCGTTTTGACCGTTGCTGCTTTTGGGTATAAATAGAAGCTGCCCAAGCGCTGAAATTCATTCCTGTCTGAGCAGCGAATCCATGCGGTCGCTCTGCTCGAGTCCTGTATTGTAACTTCGCCCGTCGGGGCATTGTTTTTTATTTTGGCTTAGGCTCACCTTTCGCTATGAAGTAAACAGTTACGTTAGCCTACTGCTTCTGGACTTCTTCACGGCTGCAACAGCGGCTGGCCGCTCGCATCATTCACGCTACCACTCGTATGTCGGAGGCCACGGAGCTCGGATCGGGTGCCCCCGCCCGGTCGCAACAACTGGTGTCAGCGCTGGGATGACACGGTTGCAACACAGTGCATTTCTATCCCATTTAGTATTTACCACGTAACGAAATTCGGGCTGCATTGTTATCACGGCTGTGGCTGGGAATATTATTCAGCAAACGACCATGCTTTGAGCTTTAATACTTTGCATTTGTGCTTTGTCGCTGGAATTGCACGACTAAGCTAGTGCAAAGTAAATTGCCCAGTACTCATTGAGAAGATAAAACTAAGCCAAAAATGCCTAGAAGTTGCCAAGGGGCACAAAAGCAAATGAGAATATGTGCAAGCAGTGGCCCGCAGGTGTCATTCCAATCTGAAATGCTCAAAGAGGGGACGATTAGAAATAGTTGTCTTTTATTGTTTTTCCGTTTGTATTTTTGCACACAGCATAAATATGGCCCCACGACCAGCGTTGCACTAGCGTACATGGCGGCGTTTTCAGCCCTTATAACGTCAACAGTGGTACTGTATAGAGGGAAACAATTTGGAGGCACTTACAAGGTCCATAAAAGCAGTCAGATACATGGGGTACAATCTCATCGTCAGGATCATGGAAAACAAATGCCACAAAGTTACACACAATAGTACAAGAAATTGAAGGAGCAAAAGAAACGCGAAGATTGCACAAATATTTTATAGGCTGCATCACTAGGAACAGTATATTTGCACACATTTCTGTATTTTCGGTGCTACATAACAGTCGCGTGGTATTGTTGTCGTGGTCGCTGCTGGGAGCATTATGAAGTCAACGAGTTAGTTCTGAACTTACATACGTTTGGGGTACGTCGTCACTGGCTTAGTGTATAGCAAACCCTTCCATGTACGTTGAAATGGTACAACCAAAGAAGAAAATTCTTGCAGGTTGCCAAAGGCGACGAGCACAATTACAAGAAAAGAGCATAGTGAACACTGGCACACAAACGTCATTGAGATTGAAATTGTAAAAAGCAGGGCTGATCAGAAATACTTTATCTTTATTATTTATCATCTCTCTGCTTCCTTGAACACACACACAGTATAGCCCGCGACCAACGTTTTACCCTACTACATTTCCAACCCTTATTAACGTTACTAACAATACTAAATAAAACCGCTTAAATCAATTACAATGTTTAAAACAGCAGTGAGCAGCATTACGAGAGATGTCAGCATCACAATCGCGCGAAATTAATGTCACAAGGCTTTCACATCAAAGTAGAACAAGCCAAAAGAGAAGAAAAAACGTCAACATTGTACAGATGTTTGGTATGCTGATCCTCAAGGAACAATAAATTTGTAACTTTTTCTGTAGCTCTGCTGATGCGTAACAAATGTCGAGCTCAAGAATTCTAGCGGCCACTACTGGCAACATTTTGCTCGCAAGTTCGAGCATGTTTTTAACTTCGATGCCTTGAATTTTTGTGATGTCGCAGGAACTTCGCCGCTATACTAGTGGATAGCAAACAACTGCATACCGATTGGAAGAACAGAACTACATAGACAAAAATAACAATGCGTAAATGTTGTGAAGGCCAGCAAAAAGTGAGACTGCGAACACACTGCAGCACTACCATCGTGGTCCCAATGGCTCAAAATGATTTAAACTTAAAAGGGACCAGGCAGTATACATAAATACTTGTTTTATCTGAAAGCCTTTTAGAAATCAAGTAAATTTCTCGCATAATGGTATACTAAAAACAAAGTAATCAGCTCGTTGACTCAAAGCTACCATTTAAACGGTGCGACTATACGGTTCAATGATGTGATAATAACATTGCATATTAATGTTTATTGTAGGTAGCTTTTTTCGCGGGTCACTAATGACAGAAACTGCTCACTTTGGCGTCACGCGTGCAGGGCGACTAAACAACTCAAGTCTTGGATTCTTTCACCGGCATTCCTTTTTTTCCAGATCAATCCCTTGATATTTGAGTTAAACTTAGCATACCCTTTATTCGGACATGGCAGCATTTCGAATGAACGATGGTGTTTGGTGCTCTGGCTCTCTTCTCTGGCAGCATCGCTGATTTTTAAATGTTTGGGCTACTCGGCATGCTAATCAATTAGAGTAGCGCTAGCTTCTTTTTTCCAATTCCAAGTTTCTTTTTTCCAATTCAGCCGCTTCATTACATGGTTGTGGAATGCCTTATCATATCTAATAGTTCAGCGGTCTACTTAACGTCGGCAAAGTTGACACGTAGGACAAATCCGAATGCCCTTCAGTCCTTCAGTAATACGCGTTGTTCGCACCGGGTTGATTTTGTTAAATTATAGTAGTACCTTGTTCCCAAGCCTTCAATTTCTGGAAAACAAACTGAATTTGTTGTGTACTTAAGAGTCCCCCGTGCTGACATCCGTCAACCTTGAAGTGGTCACTAACCCTACACCACTCACGCTCGAACACAATTCCCATGTTTTTCTTTTAAATTCTTCAAGAAGGAAGAAAAAAAGATAAGGTATGTATGTTTTCGCCGCTACTTTGCTGCTTCATAACACCAATAAAGCATCATTTAATTTTTGCTTTAAGCTAGCACAGGCGAATCGAAGAATACGTTTTAAAGTTTTTTCTGTTTAAATACAAAAAAGCGGCTTCTAAACTTTAATTTCAGGCGCTACTGACATAAAGTATGCTTGGTGAAGGGAGAAAAATAGTATCTCTGTAAAAGCTGTTAGTATTCAAAGCTAGCTATCAGTTTCATTGTGCATATTGATTTACTTCTGTATTAAGGTTATATTCTGCTGCAAATATGTCATTTATTGCTACATAACGCAATGGCATGCATTATTTCAGATTACTTCGTTTGTTCTGCATTACTGCCGGAAGGCCGAATACAATTTGGCGCAAAAAAAAGTGGCAGGCATGCCGAAAATGTGCAATTTTTTCGGAACTGCATGCTCAGAGGATGAAACAGAAAAGAAATCTTCTTTGTTTGGTCGTTACCTTAGTATGTTTTGAAAAGTGAAGCTGGAACTAAGCCCTCTGCATACGTTTCATCTACAAACGTTATGGCAAACATCCAATTATAAATCCGGCCACCCCGTAAGTTAAAGACAAGAAGACCTCTTATGTGGGCTAAAGGCCGGCAGGCGCATTAAATTCATTGTAACGCGGGTTTGCATGTTCGCCTGTTTCTGAGCTTCAGATGTCTCATTAGTTTTGCTAGCAACTTGTAATGGTTTGTACATGATGCTTGTTAAATTAAAGGGACACTGAAGTGAATTTGTCAAGCTCCCGTTTTTGCTTGCACTGCGTAGACTGGCTCAAATTAGCACACTTTTCATCGTTTATCCGGTTGACAAATCGGTAATTATTTTACAAAGCGTGAAAGAAGAAAAACTACCATGCGCGGTTTGCGGCGGCCGCACCAACTAAAGCTGTGACGTTGGGAGGAGCGGGCACCGTGATTGGATGATGCCCAAGGTAAGCAACCAAACAAGTTTCGGTTTCGGTTTCGGTTCGGTAAAACACGACCGGTGGCGTTGTTGGATGGGCATTCTCAATAACTCAGTAATCATCGTACCGCGCTTCTGCCATGTTGTCAGCTGTAAAAAAGCATAAAGATAAGCCTCCCAGGACGGCTTGCAACAGTAGCATTCACTAGCCGAGGCCTACGCAGTGCATGGACGCCCTGCGCGTACCCGCAGACGCCCAAATGTCATGCGCTTTTCCCCCATATTTGGAGCTTGCCTCACTCATGCCTGTACCGTAAAAAGCGTGTTCGCACCAGGCCAAGGGTCTGTTCATTCTGGCCTGTGCCCACTGCCCGCAAGCAGTCGCTGCTTATGGCAACAGCACGCCAACGAGAACTCGCTAGCGCGCCTCTGCCAGCCTGCGCGCGTTGTGTGAACTAGTTCGTGGAGCCATGAACGTTGCGGCCCAAAAAAAGGTGAACTCAATGCAGAAAACATCGGCAGAAAACGAAAAAGTTAACTTACAAAAAAAAAAGCACGTACTCGTGGGGACTCGAACTCGTGACTTGCAAAACACTTGCGGCAACATACCTAGCCCCCCAGACCACTCGGCGACGCGACGGGCTCCGCCAACCATGGTAATATAAGGTATATATTGTACAACAAGTTTACACTTTTATTTAGTTTTTGGCATTTCAAGCAGCTTAGGTGACTATTTGTTGTATTGCGCTCGTGCAGTAAGCGTCCCCCGAGTTTCCACAATAGCTCACGTCTAGCAATTGCATTTCGTAGACGGAAAAGCGTTCGCAGATGCATAGTCGTGCTGCTGACCACTGTGCTTGTTCGCCCAGCGCAAAAAAGTGCTTCCCGCACCCTATTTTTACGCTGTACGGTAAAAATATCAGTTGATTTTATTTCCTTAGTACCTATAATGACTTCGCTGACTCCTCTCCCGCCTTCAAGAGGCCTTATATTTTCCTACTGGCGTACCAGTCAGCGAAGCGTCGCATGTGCGCTTGTGCAGCGCTTGTGTGAAGCGACCTTGACTTGGAGCTAGATACAGTGTACAAACTAACCAAGTAAAGAAAGGCCAATTCTTCCATTCACAAACGTGTCCTGGCTTCGTTTCAACTGAGCGAACGAATTCGTTTCAACTGGCCGGCGGACGAAACGCTGGGTCGACTGACTCTGTCTGAAGGCCGGGGAGCCGTGCAGTAGCGCAGCCAATTGCGAGCTCGGCTCCTCGCGACGTCACACGAAAACGCCGCAGAAAATGGGCGAGCGTAAAGAGAGGAGGACAGCATTTTCGAATTAATTTTTCTACTAAATAAAATCGCGTAAACGCGCCCAGAGTGGTCGTAACATGGCCTGGGGACTCCGGACTACAATTTGCGCAAGTAATCCCGCAATGTTTACATATCACTTCAGTGTCCCTTTAACAACCATAAGCCACGATACATATGCGGCCATTCATCGTATACATATAGACTCGTGTATGGAGGCAACATGCACTCTTTCTAAAGAACGTTAACTTCAGTTTTGTCTTAAGTGGATGTTGGGGTCACTGCGCAAGCATTAAGGAATTTCCTACCACTCCGATGAAAATACTTCCATAATGGGCGAACGAGGCACTTTTATTCATGAATCATCACCAGCTTCATTCTTGCTTGAGGAGCGCACCATTTCCATTTTTCATGCTTGGTAGCTGAGGATGAGCAGTCTTACGAGACCTGTAAGCCTTAATGTAGAAGTTTATAAATAAGCAAAGTATAAGGAAACCCTGCGGGATGCCAATAAGGACCAGATGTCTAGGAAATCCGCAGTTAACGAACAGTGGTATCGACATATGAGAAATTCCGACAACGAACTGAAGGATTTGCAACCTCGTCAGGTACTTTTTCCACCAAAGGTACTTTCTTACAGCCGGCCCCATTGTTGCCAGCAGGTAGTAGGAGTACATGATGACGTGCACGAATACGTTAAGAGCTAAGCCGAAGGCCGTCTGTCCTTCCGGCGCGTAAAGCCCCCAGAACCAGATGTTAATTGTCACCATCGTGTGATGAATAACGTGCAGGTGTGTGATGTGGGTAAACTTTTTGCGAAGTACGAAGAAAACGGTGTCCAAGTGGTCGGCGTACCGGGCAGCGATGAAAATCCATCCGTATTTGTAGTAGCGCGTCAGCTCTTCGTCCATGTATCCCGTGACGCCTTGACACCACAGGCTGTACCGTCCTCCGGGAAGGTACGTCATCTTCAGAAGAATGTAGAGGAAGACGACACTGGTGACAACCATGAAGGCGTTGTAGAATCGGATTAGGTTGAGAATCTTGAATGGCTTCCTCTTCTCCATCCATCGGGGACCAGCTATTTTCACAAAGTAGAGGTAGCTGGCCAGAAATGGAAATACGAAGCACGGGTTCAGAACGAGGGGGTAATCCTTCGTCCGGGGGTCCCCTTTCTCGTAGATTTCCCAGAGAAGCTTGCTTGGCGACGGCATCAAGGCCATGATCAGATTTAGTAGCGGAAAGGAACCCCTTCTACCTGCAAAAAAACGTTGCAAGTTGTTAATGCGAGCTCTGCTTATTCCATTGCAGCCATGAATGGTTCAAATAGCTGAAAACAGGCAGAAAACGCTTTCGCAGCGAACCGCTCTGCGCTGAGAGGTATTGGCAAACCCCAGTTTAATGTTGGTAGCCTCTTCCATAGTACCTTATATACTTTGTGTCATGTAGGGTTTCGAGCAAGTTGTGCATATGCTCAACGACCCAAGCAGCACAACTAGTAAGGGTGCGTTCATAAATTATTTAAATTTATTCGCCGATGTTTTGCAGCTGGCCGCCTACCTACCTTGTCAGAGCAATGTTTTCGTTCATAATTTTTCAGTGATGCATCGTTGGGTCCTCCTTCTCAATTCAATATTTCAACACCGTAATATTTAAGGTTGAGAATTGGGGACGTACCTGCCAACTTTGCAGCAAATGTCGTCGAAAGATGATAGTCTTCTGCGGCCACTGCTACATAAAAGCCGCTCTTTTGTTACCGGCTCAGGTCTCACTCTCTTCTTTTTTTGTTTCGCTCCTTCCACATACACGATGGAGGTATGCTCAACTTCATTCGATTTCCCCCCGTTTCAGTGCTCACTGCCAATATATTGTAACATTTCATTATAATCTGACTTGGAATGCTTCCAGAAGGTCCCTCCTCTGGCGCGAGCATATTTTGTGTTTTGGGGTACAAGTATTGGTTTCAAAATGTATCTTTTATTTACTCCCGCACAAATTAGCACTCATTTACTTTGAAATAAAGAAACTGCCAGTAGCAATTATGCATCCATGCTTAGCTCCAAATTTACCTAATATCTTCTTTTTTCTCAACAATGTTGACGAGTATGATGTATGGTACCGATTACCGAATTTAGTGGATTTATCGACCAGATTTAGGTTAAATCCCCAAGGTGGAGTAAGTTCGTGCGAAGAAAAATTTGATACCCACCTCAATGCAGACGTACGGCTACAAAGGGAAGCTGTACAGTTTCCTCAGAAACTTCGCAGTTGAAGAAAAATTGTTCTTAGTCCAGGCTAGCTTCCTGTTCCAACGGCTAGCCTCGTGCTTAGCTCAGTTGGTAAAGCGACAGCCCTGCTTAGGTGGTGGTCCCGGGTTCGAATCCTGTACCAGGAGAAATTTTTCTTCAACGGCGGAGTTTCTGAGGAAGCTGTACAGCTTAGCTTCGTAGCCATACGGCTGCATTAAGGTGAATGTCAAATGAGGCGGTTTTTTTTAAATGAGCAAATTACACCTAACGCGAATTTGAGAAAGAAGCGAAAGTTTGTTACCGGACATAAATTCAACGTTGTCAAAACTATTATAAGATATATTTTATATGCGAGCTAGACAAAGTTTGTGGCCAGAAATAATTACAAAATATGCCGTAAATTTGAGCAATATTGGGGTTACAAGTTCGGATTTCCGTAATATTGAATTGAAACACTGAATTTGATGCGGCATTCTTATGGGTCCTTTATTTAAATTGCCTTTCAAGCATTGTGGGATTGATTTTTGGTGGAAAAGGCCTTAACATTTGCCACAGGGCCTCAGGAACAGTACAAATATGCGTGAATGGCAGGTGAGTCCTCTTGGCGACATTAGCAGATCTTTTTAAATTCTTCCACAGGGTAATTTTCGTGGGCCCTCCTGAAGGCACTCACGAAGTAAGCAAGCTTTTCTTTGCTTTGCCATAAATTTCCAAAACGCTTCACAAGAAGGCTGCTCGTATCTTCAGGTCAATGGAAGTGGTTCGTACTCTCAGGGCTTGTAAGCCGCAGCTATTTAGCTAAGTATAAAATAATAAGTATGGCAGTAAAAAAAGTACTAAAATAATAAATATTGCAGTAAAAAAATAAATACAACCAGAAATACTTTTTAGGGAATGGTGAGGCGAAATGAAATCATCGTTTCATTTTATTTCGGTATTAGTTTCATTCCGTTCACTTCGTCGTTAACATCTGGGGACAGAGCTTTCGCCGATCTCCTAATTGGTGTCTGCATGCATAATAAGCCAGCTCCGAAAAGCGGAAAAAATAAACTTCCGGAAACACCCACTAAACAGTCTGAACAGTCAAAGCAAGAGCAAACTCCCATTGGGCAAATCGATTTGGCTCATTTTGATCCGTGAAACAGCAGGATATGGCTCATTTGAGATACGACCGAGGATCTCCCTACACTTTTTAAGGACGTTATCTCAGCTAGCTTTTTACCGGCCCTTTTTTATGGGAAATTCGTCAAGTTTTTCGTGTGGCTGCAGTTTTATTCGATTTAGTTTCGGTGTCTGGATCTGACTCATTTAAAAAAAAGTAACGCTTCAAATTTTCTTCGCAGAAATTTAGGGGTTTGAAATAGTTTTGCCTATATAAAGTTTTCTCACGTGCCATAAGCACTCGACTGGAAAATGTTTTAGAAAATTTAGTATTATAAGCAATGTGAAATTCGTTTTTCAGGGAGCAAAATCTACTGAAGCCGCTTTACTTAGTATCAAGCACGACTTAATACATACTTTTGAAATCAGATTACATACTCTAGGATTATTTGTGGACTTACGCTAAGCGTTCGACTCTGTGTGCCATGACATACATACATACATGCATACATACATGCATACATACATACATACATACATACATACATACATACATACATACATACATACATACATACATACATACATACATACATACATACATACATACATACATACATACATACATATATACATACATACATACATACATACATACATACATACATACATACATACATACACACACACACATACATACACACATACATACATACAGATGAAATTTACGCGTGTAAGTAGCCCAAGAAGGACTTTCGCCTTTACTTACTACGCATGGCAAGTTTTTTACTGGGGCTCGAAGTAGCGTAGCAAGTTCGGCGTGTCTGGATATGGTTACTAATGACAGGAAAAAGCTCAGCTCGTTCCACTGAAAAAATGCAGTGACCAAGGGGGCTACCCTGAAATTGTTAACCATGTCATTCACTGACATTAATAAATTGGGTTATTTCGCCAAAATGAGAGGAGGTATATTTTTATGGAAAATGTTCGGGTGCCTTAAAATGTCGACCAAGTTCTAAATGCATTATTTTCTTCTTCAGAAGTATTCACAATAATGTTTTTTTCATTTTGTTGTGGAAACTGCAACTGCATATGACGAGACGACACTATGAGAATTCCCACATTCTGGGAGTATAACATTCGGTCTTTTGACTTTTGGTGCACATAAGGAGGAGATACAATTGACCTTTCAAAAGCTCCCAGGAGATTTCATGTGCCACGAGGGGGTGAAATACCGTGCGGGCTATCTTCAATTAATTATTAAAATCGGTATTTATTTTACGTCATTTGCCATGCTTTACTGCCGGTGCTTCTTAAACCTTAAAAACAAACTTGATCGAGATGCTTCGCTTTTAGTTTGGTCACACTGTACGTCCTCTCATTTAAGGGCCTTGTGATTGATTGTGGGGTTTAATGCGCCGACGCAACGCAGGCGATGAGGCGCGCTGTAGTTGAGGGCTCCGGATTAATTTTTACCACCGAAGGATCTTTAACGTTCTCCGAAATGTCGTACACACGGGCTTTTTTGCTTTTCGCCTCCATCAGAAAAGCGACAGCCGTGGTCGGGAATCGAACCCGCGTCCTCGTGCTCA
The DNA here is from genome assembly GCF_048455015.1 of Haemaphysalis longicornis. Classification (NCBI taxonomy): domain Eukaryota; kingdom Metazoa; phylum Arthropoda; class Arachnida; order Ixodida; family Ixodidae; genus Haemaphysalis; species Haemaphysalis longicornis. Next base: position 100,152,638 of record NW_027526335.1, on the reverse strand, counting down.
GGAGCAGAACGTCTTAGCCACTGAGCCACCACGGCGGGTGTTTGAGGGCCTTGTCAAACGCTGCCCGGATATCCATTTGAAAGCGTAAGTCGGTAGAGGAAGCCTTGACATTGAGGCCGGTTACGTGGTTAGCTTTGACTTAATAGGAACTTGTCCTTCCCACGACACGTCCTTTACGCGATAGTGTTCGCACTTATCCTTTGCCAGAAAAACGATTACCAAGGCCCGGTAGTTTAACCCGTAACCCCGTCCGGGACCCAGCACATTATTACGAATTTAGGTCATCTTTCCTTGCCGCGTGAATTTGTATCTTGCACTTACAGCGACAACAGAAAATGGCAGGTTTCCTCATTTACCTGTGAAGGGTGCAGAGGAGTCGTATTCCCCGCTCCTTAACGTAGCACAGCTGGTAGGCGGAGGCGTGCGCGTACGTTCAGAGCCAGGTCTCCGTATGTCCCGTTCGCGCCGACATATACGCACCCTTGGCCGTTGTTTACGAAGACTCCGAAGTTGCGCGGGGAGAGATTGCTGCCTCCGAGTCTAGCCCTGACCCAGAAGGGCAGGATAAAGGATTTTTATTTCGAGCGCAGGCTAGTAAACGCTCGTTCACAATGGGCTCCTCAATTTGATTCCAGGCTCGCGAGTGGCACAGTGTAACGTGCGGCGCGTACTATAATGCGAACTATTGTGTTGCCACACAATAAAACAGACGCTCGCATGCATGCAATACCCGAGTTTACCTTACTCGGTGAGCCTCTCCATTGCCCTTACGCAAGTGGCACTCGGAAAGAAGATTTGCGTCTCACAGGGCAAATCCCGAGACAATCGTCTCACTCTACATACGTGCGTCCAAAAGTTAAATTTGGCTCTAAAGTGCCGCATTGTTGTTTTTGTTGTCGAGCAATGAGCAGCCAAGGATGTGTGAAGATTTTATCAGCACTCCCTTCAGTTTACTTCTTGAATTTATGGGTTGCCTTCTGTGCGGTCCCGGCTTTCCTGGTCCGGCGGGAGCGCATTTTCAGCGTAGGCGGACGGCCCCTGCCCGGCCCAAACATTCGCAACTTACACGGGCCCAAATGTAATCTACGCTACCCGGCCGCGCCACACCTTGCCTGGCGGCGACTTTACATTTCATCAACCGTACAGAAGTGGTTCTACTTGTACGGCGCAAAGTAGGAATTCAACACAGTTCAACAAAGTTCAACAAATGAATTGCGCACCGCTCCTCAAGCAGTCTAAAATATGCCGAAACACTGCTATTTACGAAAAATATGGGAACAAGTATTGTGTCAGAACATCGTTACACAAAAATCACTCGACTTGAAAAAATCAGTCCTTCCATCCTAGGAAGAGTAATGTCCAGGGAGGCTGGTGGTCTGGTTCTATTTTAAATGTTGGGGTTTAGCTGTATTGGACATTTTCCCTATTGCATTATAAGGAAAGTGACCTTATCTCCACATCACAGACTGAGGACCCACAGAATGGTTGGATGGCGACGATGAGATTTTATTATACTGCGCTACGCCAATTAGAGCGCAGGTTCTAGGGCGCCGCAGAGGAAGCCGCACAGGAGCGCGCGACATTACGCAATGTCTAAGGGGGGGGTGGAGGGGGGGACTGCGTTCGTGGCGAGGAGTACATCACTTCAAAAAGATGATTGATTGATTGATTGTAGGCCGGGTTTAACGCGCCGACGCAACTCAGGCGATGAGGCGCGCCGTAGTGGAGGACTCCGGATTAATTTTGACCACCTGGGGATCTTTATCGTGCGCCGAAATCTCGTACACACGGGCGTTTTTGCTTTTCGCCTCCGTCAGAAAAGCGGCCGCCGCGGCCGGGAAACGAACCCGCGACCTTGTGCTCAGCAGCACAGCGCCTTAGCCACTGAGCCACCGCGGCGGGTCACTTCAAAAAGATGTGGTGCCGATGGAGAGGAGTATTAAGTAGGGCTGTAACCGCACTCCCACCGCAGATGGCCGTGCTTCCCTGCGCAGCGCCCAATATCGGAAAGACAGCTTATACTGATGTCCTAAACTCGGCTTCACATCTAAACGCGAATGCATTCCTAGAAAGGCATTTTTCATGGGCAATATGACATCTTATATAAAAATATGGATGGCCTAAGACATTTTGGTATTTTTTTACGAATTTTTATCACGACAGTGTTTTATGCCGGGTTCACAAACCTCACCGACATCATGTCCGTCACGGAAATGGCATGACCAGAAAAAGTTCCAATTTATGCGGCGGCGCTAGGTTTCCAGCCCACGATCACACTGGCCACAACGGGAGGTGTGAGACGCTCTACCGACTGAGCCATGAAGTGATGCCCGGATAGCTGTGCGAACGCGCCTTTTGCCCTTCCCTCTAACTTATCCATTCAGATGGTACTGCCATCTAGGACAGGTGAGGCGAAGTAGTGCGTCATGACGCTAATGAGCGCCAATTGTGAGCGCCTTGATAGGGCAGCGTGTAGCAGCGGAAGCTGCTGTGTTTACCCATCCGCCGCCAATGTGGAACGTCGCTCAGTCTGTGGGACGCCGCCGCCGCCGCATTCCACAAGCTGAGCTCATCGCAACGCAAGCGCCTTGCGTACACGCCACGGAGCAGGACCAGTGTGGTCGCACCTTTGGCTAAGCGACCTGCCAGAAAGACGTCACTCGTCAAGCACACCCACAAGACTGCTGCCGACCCGCAAATCATGCTCCTTTCGCTGCAGCGTCTTCCCCAAAGGATTCGCTCACAACCCGTTCGGTTTCGTTCGCACGGTTTGCGCGTGCCTGGGGTTTCAATCCTTTTCACGCAATGCTCCGGCGCCTGTAATCAAGTGTCTAATGTTGATGTGTCTAACGGTGCCATACCGACAAATCATAAATAGCGATGTGCAAGTTCATATCGATGCAGAATAAACATTCAAATGCTCCTGCGAAGGCACATTTCACTTTAGTGTTTTACTGATTCCTATGAAAGAAGGATCTACCACATTGTTCTTACGCCGAACACACGCCGCTGAGTAAACTCAGGCGCGCACGAGGCGGTGCCGACACAAACAGTGTAGTTCACAAGAAAGAGTAAATCATAATGCCCGCCAGATGGCACCCCAAGTCTTCGGGTTTTCGTTCCACACAGGCGCGAGAACTGAATGGATTATACATATACAGCTTCGCTGTAAGACTACATAGGAATGCGGGGTTTTTAATAAAGGACGCCAAAATAGAAATCGCAGATTCTACCGGAAAGCCAGAACGCTCAAACAGCGGTTAAGTTTTAGCAGTTGGTCCAGACACCGTTGTTAGTGAAGGGACAAAATAGTAGATGGTGCTGCTTGTATTCCCTCTTGTATTCCATACGAGGCCGAATGACGCTGCTGGGCTGACCGAATATAAAGCTAAGCCTGAGGTCCTCCCCGCCCAGGAAATGACGTCAGTGTCCAGTTTTTCTGCGTTTCGTGCAAGCAGGTGCCCACTTTAGAGCAAGGTGGTATTCTGGTATATCTTGCACATACCAGGGGAATAAGCTTAGAACAGTACAGGAAATATTTTTGTGGTGGTGCTTCGTTTAACGGTGCTGTGTTCTGCATAACTCGGCAAGGTAAATTAGGGTGTCGTTTTAGTGGCAATAAGGATGAAAAATGCCACTTTCATTTGCAGATGTTCAGATTTCGTTTTGGTACTTCGTTTAACGGTGCTGTGTTCTGCATAACTCGGCAAGGTAAATTAGGGTGTCGTTTTAGTGGCAATAAGGATGAAAAATGCCACTTTCATTTGCAGATGTTCAGATTTCGTTTTCATACGCGGGGAAGTAGTAAATCCGCATCCTAAGAACCTTTTTAAACGCAAATACACTTAATACCAGAACTTGAGTGACGACATGGTAATGATGAAAATACGGGCTCTGCATCTCGCAGCGTCCTTGCTGGCATTCTACACGAGTAGTCACCGGCTTGTAACGATTGAGAGCGCTATGAAAGCGCTCACTAATGGCCATCTTGGAGGCATCTTCTAATTAATTATGATGGCCACGCGTCATTTGTGTGTGTGTGTGTGTGCTTCTGTATGCTCCGGAAGCGTGCAATATGCATGAAAGTATAAAGGAAGACGCAGCGGTGACAGGAAGTCATCGAGGCGAGGTTCCTCAAGAAACGTTCATGGGGTTAACTGTAGACGCCAATCGATATTTTGGTTCCACGTACTTAACAATATCCATACGGCTTAACTACGGATGAATGAGGCCGGCGTCCTCGTTTTCGTCGCAAAACCCAGACACAGATGACAATATTGTCCGAAGTCAATGTGCAACAGCGGCGATGTCATGGAAACTCCAGCGCGTCAGACACGGGACCTTCGCAAGAATTTGTTCCACGTGCACCAAGGTGCTAAAAGGGTGCGCGGGTAGACAAATATTTGCTGCCGCTTGAGGCCACCATAATAAAACAGGCAGGGACTGATCCAATGCAGTGGCTTAAAAATTAAGGCCGGAACTTGCCTTATTCCCTTTAGTAAATTTCCCATCACAGAAAATACACTTTGACTTGCGCAAAAGTTACCCCAAGGCACGTATTTTGAAGCCAACTATTACCGTTTGTTCCCCGCGTGTGCCAAATTTTTGAAAAGCAAAATAATTTTTTTTGGGCGAGGTATATTACCTTCATACCTTTTTGAATACCAAAGCCCCAAGCTAATAAAAGAAGAGGAAACTGCGGATGACAAATCATTCATTACATTATTTATTATCTCTTCATTTTCTTGTGCTCATAAAGAGCAAAACCCGAACCAAGAAATTGCACAAACATTTCCTACCAGTACATGGTTCCGCTTTATATCCCTATGGCCTCATCTGCAGCGCTATATTGAAGATACATTTTATGAGCAATAGCAGTATTAAACAAGGAATCAGTACCATTAGTGTTGTTCTACTCAATGTTCTTCTACGTAAGAAGAGTCGGGCTGCAGAGCTCTCGCGGCCACAACTGGGCATTACATGCTCTCAACGAGAACAGTTTCACCTTCGATATTTGCATTTCTGCGATATAGCGTGACCTGCGCCGTAACCATCGTCGATAAAAATCACAAGCACGCCCACTGGTGGGGCGTAGCCACAAAGAAAGAAACACAAGTCCCCGCAGGTTGCAAAGGTGAACAAAGCCAAATGACAGTATGTGCGCACACAGTGTACTTCTGGCGTGGTTGCGCTGCCAAATGCCTAAAGAAACTCACGATTACGAATAGTGATTTATTCATCCTCCCCTCACTAAAAAATATTGTTGGGTGCAAACGTTGCACACCAATACACGGCCGTTTCCGTTCCTTGAAGCGTGACCAACTGCAATGTACTGAATAAAGTATTTGAGACGCAGTGAAATGTTTCAAATACAGTCAGTAGCATTGGCAACAATGTCAGCATCAGAATCATGCAAGGAAATGCAACAAAAACTGACATAGCAATATCGCAAACAAACAGAGAAGAATGAACACAAACATTCCGCAGGTGTTCTACACGCGGAATCACTGAGACACAAATGTTTGTACCCATGGCTGCATCAGCATTGTCACGTAATAACAGCCTAGCTGCAGAGCTTTAGCAGCCACTAATGGGCATGTTACTGTATGCAGTCAACAAGCCCATGTTCAAACTTCGGTACTTGGCATTTTTCTGATGTCACAGGATCGGCGCCACTACCTTAGTGAAAACCAAGCAACCGCATGCCCATGGGAACGGTAAGACGACAAAAAAGTCCTTAACACAAAGAAAACCCAATGAGATCGCGTGCAACAATATGCAGCAATGGAATCATTGGGAACCCAAAGGATAAAGGCATTTAAACGTAAAGAGACCAGGCACACGACATGCATGCTTGGTTTATTGGAAGGAACTAGCCTTCCATAACCCTCTTAACTGCATTGTAACAAAGCAAAACATCGTTGGAGCCGGCGAATAGAAGAATACCCTGTTATTTTTAATGAGATAAAAAAACAAATTGCTCAAATGTAGGGCTCCCTCACCTCTCGCTGAAGTGGAGAAATTGTCTCGCCGGCAAGGATATCTCATGCAAATACCAACTAGTAAATTTTAAGATCCCTACGCATATATTAGGAGATGATGCGTAATAGTAAGTAGGTTTATGATTATTTACTTAATTACCTCGAATATAATTAAATCGTTTGAACATCCGCACACCTGTCCCACACTCCAGCCGGACTACCAAGTTACCAATTTTGTCACGAAGATTTCGTGTACACGCGCCGAGTAGTTGAAAATTTCTTCAGTATTCAATGTTGAGAGGAACAGACGCAAGAGACATTGTCTTGTGGTTTTTAGTATTTCCTAAGGAAAATATCTGTTGTAACTAGACGTTACGCATGCCTTTCACTGGCTAGCCTTCAGGCAAACATTCATTTGCTACGTAGAGTCGACACCAAGATGTCTATGGTGCATTCATGCTGGTGGTTTTAGGCTGACAAAATTGCAGATAAACCTTATTTCTTAGGCTAGCTCCATGCTGAGCTTGAGGTGGTCACTGAGTTTTGTTGGGAACTTGTGATCGCCTTTGCATAAAGCTTGATACAAAGCGTCCAGTGAGCGCGCATTTATCGCACAGTGACGTGTATTGACGCAGCATGAGTCCTTTTTATAAAAAGCCGACCACTTTATGAAGTGCTTTTTGGGAACACTTCCCGAACTTTAGTAAGGATTCCGTCTTCCCTAAAAATATTCCCGTATGAAAGGAGAACAACGACGTCTTCCGGATAACTTATGCCTTGCTCTAATCTTTCTTGAGCGGCGTACCGTTGCAACTGCCCATGCTTGGTATCTCATTACGGGCAGTGTTGCGAGACCTGTAGGCTTTAATGTAGAAGTTAATAAAAAGACAAAGTATAAGGAACCCTTGAGGGATGCTGATGAGTATAAGATGTCTAGGAAATCCGCAGTCAACGAATAGCGGTATCGCCATATGTGCAATACCGAAAATAAACTGAATAATTTGCAACCTCGTCAGGTACTTTTTCCACCAAAGGTACTTTCTCACGGCCGGCCCCATTGTTGCCAGAAGGTAGTAGGAGTACATGATGATATGCACGAAGCAGTTGACGGCTAAACCTAACGCCGGCTGTCCTTCTGGAGCGTAAAGCCCGAAGAACCAGACGTTAACTGTTACCATCGTGTGATGGATAACATGCAGGTGCGTGATGTGGGTGAACTTTTTGCGAAGTACGAAGAAAACGGTGTCCATGAGGTCCGCGTATCGGGCGGCGATGAATATCCAGCCGTATTTGTAGTACCCCGTCATCTCTTCATCCATGTAGCCCGTGACTCCTTGACACCAGAGGCTGTACCGTCCTCCGGGAAGGTACGTCATCTTCAGAAGAATGTAGAGGAAGACGACACTGGTGACAACCAAAAATGCGTTGTGGAACCGGATCAAGTTGATAATGTTAAACGGCTTCCTTTTCTCCATCCAACGGGGACCAGCGACTTTGACGAAGTACAGGTAGCTGGCCAGGAGGGGGAACACAAAACACGGGTTCAGAACGAGGGGGTAGTCTTTGGTCCGGGGGTCCCCTCTTTCGTAGATTTCCCCCCAAAGCCTGCTAGGTGACAGGACCAGCTCCATGAATGCAGCTCCAGTGATGGAAACGAAGCTGCGAAAAAAACGTTGCAAGTTGTTCAGCTGAACTATGTTTATTCAGTGGCGACCATGTTGGGTTCGCGTGACTACAGACATGCAGAGCAGAAAGCGTGTTTACAGCGCACAACACTACGTTCAAAGGAACTAGCAAATGTTTGAAATTTATGTAGGTTGTGACTGCCATGGTAGGTTATATAGTTGGTGTAAGCTGGAGTTTCGGGAATGTTGTGCCTTAAACCTCGATCAAAGCAGCACAACTATTGCAGGGACCGTTAACGAAATATTTATATTTTATCAGCAAGGTATTCTGATTTATCTGAGGGGATGAGTGTCTACACGCTTTTTCTAAGCAATGGTAAAATTCAAAGAATTCATAATTACTAAATGGTGAACTGTTCTATACTCCCTTTTTGTTTCAATATTTCAACGCTCCCTTTTGAAGGTTCAAAAACTTCAATTCTGTTGAGGCTTAGCACTGTACTCCGGGTTTCGTGTTTCTTTGCGTGTGAACGCGATGCTTCCCAACCAAAAGCTAGACCTACCGATTGTGGGGTGTGTCATCAGCTTTACTCCTGAGTGTCCTATTTAAGTTTACAAACGTTTTTACCAGTTAAAAAGTAAAATATTTTAGTCGTAGTTCGAGTACTATGGGCCCTAATTTATAAATTTCTCCTCCATTGCACTTGAGATATAGCTAACGGGTGTCGCTGCTTTCACTTTGCGCCATAATTTGTTCGTATAAACAAAAAGAACAATGTCACTGTAACTTCTCTGGCGACCTTGTAAAACTTCTTTTTCACATGCTTGCAAAGCAATTTACCCGCCGCGGTGGCTCAGTGGCTAAGGCATTGCGCTGCTGAGCACAAGGTTGCGGGTTCGATTCCCGGCCGCGGCGGCCGCTTTTCTGATGGAGGCGAAAAGCAAAAACGCCCGTGTGTACGAGATTTCGGCGCACGTTAAAAATCCCCAGGTGGTCAAAATTAATCCGGAGCCCTCCACTACGGCGCGCCTCATCGCCTGCGTTGCGTCGACGCGTTAAGCCCTAAATCAATCAATCAAATCAATTGCAAAGCAATTTCAGGACTTTTATATTTATGGTGTTCTTACGCGCCAAAGTTGCCCCTGGGCTACTTGCCCTGCGCTATTGGGGGCGTACTGAATAGCTTATACCTCCTAAGGGACACTTCAGTGCGCTGAAATCTACTTGCAGATGTCAAGGCGTGAACGTTTGGAGCCCTCAAAACACCTGGCAAGCAATTCTCCATATACTTTTCTTGTATAGTCGCCTGATGAGAGACAAACCAAAGGATATGAAAATTCCAACTTTTTCAGGTTCTAGGTAATACTTCCGCTTTTTCACAGACGGGGCTCAGACGCTCTGGCGTAAGGGGACTAGCAGGAATAGCATGCTTGGAGATTTCGCCTAACATACCTCTAACTCAACGGGTCTATTTCTTAAAAAGTCGAAATGGATGTTGATATGTAGACTACAGACAACCCGAGTCATCATCACAGCTAAGAAGACGATCCCGCGGAAGGTGACATTGACAATTGCCCTCACCACTATTATTTAACCCCTGAGGGAATGATTTCATTTTAATAAATAAATACATCAGGTTAGGAGGCCCTACATTAGAGGGCTAAATGTGCTTGTGAAAATGCAATTGATTGAATAAAATGGCAGAGTGAAGACAAAATATAAATGATAGAGAATATACGAACACAGAATGTTACTGAAAAAATAAAATAATCACCAACACGTCCATCAAGGAAACGTCATTTCTCTGATTTACAGTAGGCTTTGCTTTTAGATATAATAGGGTATCTTACTGAGTGAACACCAAGGAACGATAGAGTCTTAATAGCGGCTCTGCATCATATTCCAAGTGGGCGTATGCGCGTTTCCTGTTCATCACAGCCAGCCATTACATAAAAAAGGCGGAACCACAAAACATACAACAAACTGTAACTGAATATAACCTAATGGACATCAAACTACCCAATATCCCATTTACAATGCATAAAGGTGTCATAAATATACTATATATGTAATAAAATATTAATCTTCAGGTATTACCAACCTTTAGAAATAAAAAAAAACAGCGCTAACGGGATCGAACTTGGGTTCGGATGTTTGTTATGCAAGAGCGGAACGACTAAACTACAACACAAAGCAATTCTGAGCGATTAAATTAAGTGCCAGTAGTACGTGGAAGTACCTTAAACATCCCCAAAGATGACGCCATGTGTAACTTGGCTGTGCTGACTCGGAAACGCCTATACGTTCTATTTAATAAGCCCGGTCTGCTGATCGACATTCCAGGAGAAGAGGAGGCTCAGCGTCGTGGGTCCGCTGAAGAGGGAGAAGGCAAGGCTTGGGGTTTAAGCGTTGGCTATATTGGAAGTCTGTAGTATCTGCTTTGTAAATGCTGCAAGTGGGTTTTGACGCCGTATTATTGCCCCGTTACATCTGTGGTAAGGTGCCGCGGCTTCTTCTTCGAAGGTGGAGCCTCGCAGCGGGCAAGCATCTCACCGGGCCCCCGGAGACTACCATGGCCATGTCCTGTCCTGCGAGCATTCTTTTCTGCTACGGCGGACCAAGAGGAGACCAGGGTGGCGACCAAGGCACCTTCAATGTTCTTCATGCCGAATACGTAAAGGATGCGGCGCTTACTGACCAACGCATCTATGCCATCAGCCACGCCAGGATATAAAATTATAATGGTGAAGAGGACTTTTCAGCCGTTAAGGAAGCTTAGTGGAGCAAGCACGAGCAAGTGGGTCAAATTGCGCTGAACAGTTTATGACGGTGAGTGGCCTGTTCTGGCGGTTCCTAGTTTTCTGGTTGTCATCCGCGGCCACGTGAATGAGCGGGTACTCGACGGCTGCTTCACAATGGTTTTAGTTCCTACTCCCCTCGAACTTTCACAACTTAGATATCAATAGCGACAGCCTTAAGCGGACGTCTGGGGGACTTGTCTTTGTCCTTTTTGGAAAAGAAAAACTGGTGTGAAAAAGATACCAATGAAGGCAAAGGAGGCTTACGAGACGCGGAGTCAGATCTGCTTAACGACACCTGAGGAACGGATTAGTGAATTAGGGGGAATAAACGTAAAGTCGCGGTCGCACAGAGTACAATAGAAGCGTTACCATAAATAGGAAAGGCCCAATAAGTTATAACGAGTTTTGCCGTGGTTCTGTGAAAAGGATAGGGGGGGGGAAAGAGGGGGGGGGGGGGGGGCTTAACGTACAAAGATCGTCTCCAACCATGACTGCCCATTAGCCTCAGTGGAAAACACATTTCTCTCAAGAGGGAAAAGGGGGCAATAAAGACGCACGTATTCAATAGTAATGTACCTATGACAACACTGTAAAGCGTTAGTTGACTATTACAAATACCCTGGAAAGTATACAAAGCTGAAGGGAATAGAAGGAAAAAAAGATCCCCACGAGGTCTAAATTGCTCCGGAGCCCCGACTACTGCGCGACTCATAGCCTAAGCGTAGCTACTGCGCGTTAAGCCACTAAACTTTGAAGGTTGAAAACAAACTACGTGTTAGATCTTTCTCAGTAGTGCTTGACGCTGTGTAGCAAGTTCAGCGCGTCTGGGCGCGGTTACTGAAAACGCGAAACAGCTGGATTAATGTAACAACCAGGAGCGCTACCACGGCATTTTTAATGATGCCACTCGCTCGTAAAACGGTGTTTTTCAGGCCGTCCGATTAGCAATATTTCGAGCCATACGCGTTTTGACGTCTTATACTTTCTGCTTTTATCTCAATATCGTATTTTCCCCCAGAACAATCCACATGTCACGACACTACAAACATACTCCAACCACATCCTTTTTAAAGAAGAGCGTTATACCTGTAATACCTTTTGTGGCAAATCATGAAGGCATGACCTGTGCGACCCGCGGAATAGCTGTTCGCTTTTGGTACGGTTTTACGCTTTATGAATGGATGAAATACTCTGTGAGTAATGTCGTTGCAATTGTCATTTTTTATGTTATCTAAAGCACAATTCCAGTTTACTGTAAACATACTTGCATACACATAAAAACTGCAACCAAGGGTTTAGTTTCCGCCTTTTTTACACTTTACTTCCGTCCACCTAAAGTGCGTCTCCAACGGTGTCCGGATATTCCTTTTAAAGCGTAATTCATGAAACAAAAGCTTGGCAATGAGGCCTGTCACACTGGTTTGTTTCGACCGAATTAATACAGCCATGTCCTCTGGCACCTCGTTTACACGCGGGAGTCAGCGCTTGGAGTTTGCCGGAAAAATGCCAGCCAGGGGCCGGTTGCTAATCCCGCGACACCCGGCTGAGAACAAGCACAATGAACACAATTTACTTAACCTTCGGTTACTGTGCAAATTCGCATCGTGCAGTAACAGTGACAACAAAAAAGTATAGCGGGGCCCCTAAGTCGGCTTAGGTGCACTGAAAGTGAAACCCTGAAGGCAGGTACTTTTTAGCAACTTTTTTTTGCTTTAACATCACATTTGCATCGCTTTCTGCGCTTCAATTTATTGGTCTTTGCCACGATTAACTTCAACTCCCTCTCTTCTTCTACAGCGTGAGGCGTCTATTTCTTCGCTCTTGTTTTTCGTCTTACGACGTAAAATACGTCACGAAGCAGAGTGGCACACACCACAGCTTCCTTAGAATCAGAGTTCTGCGCGGCGGGTGTATAACTGTTCTACTGACATGCACTAATCGACAACTTGTACTCGAATTCCAATTCGTCGTATTGTGAATTTTGTGAAACCCGTTGCCATTAAGAGCAACAGATTCCTGAGCACTCTCCCACTCTCCAAAGTGCGCATGTACCACGAAGAAAGGAACAATCACAACGATAACAACTTTTGCTTTACGCTGGCGACGTGCGGTGATACCACAGTTGGTATAGAACTGGGCCGCTACTGTGCAGATCCGTGTTCAAATTCTATCGGTTTAGAGGTGTGTTTTTGTTTATTTACTCTTTACTGCTGCGGTAATTTTCTTGACCGGACCACTATGACAACAACAACAATTGCACTTTGTCGCAGAATGAAGCACGTGAGGCTATCGCCCAAAAATGTCACGTTTCACCACTTACTCGAGAAAGGTGTGAAGGAATCGCTTTTCCCGCGCCTCGACGTATCACAGCAGGTAGGCCGGGACGGGCACTACAGACTAGCGCGTACGTTCAGGTCCAGATCTCAGTACGGGCCTTTCACGTTGACATGCCCGCACCCTTGGCTGTTTACTGCGTTGCTCGTAAAGAGAATGCTACCTCCGTCTTTAGCCCTGACACAAAAGGGCAGGGTACAGCATTTTTATGTCGATAAGAGAAGAGAAAATAGTCCGTCACAATGGGCTCTTCAATTTGTTCTGCGGCTCGCTAGTGGTACATTGCAACATCTGCTATGCACTTAAATGCGAAGAATTGTGAGGCCACACAATAAACCAGACGCTCGTATGCACGTAGTTTACCGTGCTTTAAAGGCTTCCCAACAATGCTTACGCAAGTAGTACAAAGAAGGAGGAGTTGTTTCCCATAAGGAAAATCTGGAGCATACGTCTCGCTTTACATAACCTGTGCCCAGAAGTTAAATTCAGGTTTAAACTGTGCCATTGTTGTTGCTGTCGAGCCATGAGCCGGGACGCTATCAGCCCTTCATTCTGCTAACTTCTTGAATTAAGAGGTTGCCTCCTCGGCGGTCTCTTTTAGGGCCCTGCAGGGCTGACTTTACTGGCCAGATGTGCGCGCATTTGCAGTGTAGGCGCCGGCGTGAGCCCGGCCCAGAGATTCGCACACGCAACAAGCCAGGAAACATCCAACGCTATACGGCAGAGCCAACACTTTTCGGGCGGCGAGTTTGTATTTGGTCTTCTGTACAGGCGAGGCTTTTCCTAACGGCTGTAAGCATCGCATAAACACGGCTGTAAGCATCGCATAAACACGGCTATCGGCTGCACACCGCGCCTGAAGCAATCTAAGACCCAACCCGTGTTAAACGGAAAGCATTTTCAGAGAAAGGACGGGACAGACGTAGACACGCGCCTGTCCTCGTCTGCCATGTTTTTTCTCTGAAAATTTATTTCCCCTCAATTGGGATTTATCATAGCATGGAGCCATACTTTATGAAAGCTAAGCATGCGTGGTGTCACTGATGCCGGTGTCATAACCAAAACGCACTACAGGAAAGCAAACTTTACGCAGTGGGTGGGCACATGGTGGTGGTGATGATGATGGCACAAAGAAAAATGTGCTTTCCGTGGTCGGAATCAAACCTGGGTCCCAAGCGTCATGAATCCGACGTATATCCTATTGCACAATTCCTACCCCGTTGACGACGTCTGGTGAGAGCGGCGTTCAGCTGAATTGTGAGAGATTCATTTGCTGTTGTCTGAGTTTGGGCTTTGAATCACGGGCATTTTGCCAAGTAGTCGTTGACGGGTTGATTTGATTGCAGCGGCAGGCTTTGTAGTGCAGAGTCCCAGGAAACGGGTTCGATTCCCGGTCGTAGCGGCCGCTTTCATGATGGAGGCAAAAAGTGAAAACGGCCGTGGGTTTGACATTACGGCGCACGTTACAGATCCCCTGGTGGTCAAAGTTAATCCAGAGACCCCCCCGCGCCCTACAGCGGGCCTGATCGCCTGTGTAACATGCCTGTGGGCGCGTTGAGCTTCACAATCAATCAATCAATCAATCAATCAATCAATCAATCAATCAATCAATCAATCAATCAATCAATCAATCAATCAATCAATCAATCAATCAATCAATCAATCAATCAATCAATCAATCATTTGATTGCAGCGGCTTTGACTTGGCACTTCGCCATTTGATTTTCACATGCAAGAAAACTTCGCGTTTTAACCATCATCATCGTCAGACGGAGGGGATTTGAATTTGTTTAAGTTATTCGATCCGAACCACTGTTATTTACAAAAAGTACCGGTAAAAGTATTGATGGAGAATATTTTTGCGCGAAAATCACTATACCTTATAGAAGAGCGTATAAGTGCGTGGGCTCGAATCCAGGGCTTTATAAAAAAATCAACCACTCTATTTCAAATCCACAAACTTCGAACACTGGGGGCATTTGAACAGCTGGATAATACTGTTTGTGCTTTACATGGCAGGGTTAGAAAAGAAGCTGGAAGAAATTCGCGTATTGTTGAATCTAACGCATGTTCTTCAAGGCGAAGTGGTGCAACAGCGCATTCCGGGAATGGTATACGCAGACGACATTGCTCTTTTAGCTGATAACCGGACCGATATGCAACGGATCATAAATATTACTGGCCAGGAAGCCACCGACCCCTGGGTTAAATTTTAGCGCAGTAAAATCGGGAATAATGGTTTTCAATGACCCTACCACTGACGCAGTGTCTATTCAGTATGGCGAATTACCCAGAGTGAAGCAATATAAATATTTGGGAGTGTGGATAAAAGACGGAGAAACTACTCAAGAACTCGCGAGGAGCAACTTAAAGGTAAGGGAAAGTGAAACGCAGCTATAATGAAGAATATAGTTCTGTGAGGGTATAACAAATATGAATTAGTGAGAGGAATGCGGAAAGGAGTAATTGTTCTGGGTCTCACATTTGCGAATGCTGTACTCTGCTTAAAATCAGACGTTAAATCAGGTCTTCAAGTGAACCAGAGAACAGTAGGCCGTTTGGCATTAGGCGCGCATGGAAAAACAGCTAATGGAGCAGTGCAGGGAGATATGGGCAGGGCGTCGTCTCAATTTCGAGAAGCGCAGAGTAAAGTATGTTTTGAGCGGATGTTGAGAGCAATAGACCAACCAGTATTGTACGGAACGGCGTTCCTGGGACTAATTCCTTTTTGGAGGAACAGAGGAACGCCACCATTTCATTAGGGGTCGGTGGAACTGTAACGGTAACTCGTTAGATTTACGAAGGAACGGCAGGAACACCGTTCCTTCCGCAAACGTTACATCGCTAGGAGTTGGCTGTTTTTGACGCCAAGGCTCAAGTACAAAATACACAAGTTGCTACTGTGTTTCTCTTCCTATAAGCTGGCTAATTTGCCCGCCCTTCAGCGGAATGTGCTTCCTGGAATGTCAAAAAATTAAAGCCGTTCCACTCAATGTGAAAGCTGTTGGAAGTGTAGAGCAGTGATTCGCCATAATTGGCTGTACCGCCATAATCCGCTTCCTGCTACCACCCCATGCAATTCAAATTTCCCGCCTTCACAGTACTCGCGCGCCCCCTGCCTGAAACTGCGCCAGCGGGAGTTCTGTTCTCTTTGTGCTTTTCCCCCCGCACGTGCCGGCGTTGCGCTGCCGCATTTTGCGTTTACTATCGTAATGGGCCCATCTCCCCGCGAGGGGCACTCGAGTAAATGCGTCGCATAGGGGGTGGGTGTATTGCGTTAACTTTAGTGTTTGGAGAGTTGGTGGTAGTGAATGCGTTGTATCAGCAGCTTCTTGACGTAGTTTGAATGAGTCAAGGATATAAGGCGCGTTCGTAGCCTCCCATTCTGTGTCGGCTTTGTGGCGCAGTGGGTAGATCACCATGTACATTGCGTTCCGCCCGCAGGGTCGAGGGATCAAAACCAGGTGCCGGATAGTATTTTTTTTTATATAGTGTAGGGGGAGGGGTGCGGACTACGACTACGGGCGTCAACGTTGGTGACATCGTGAGTTACTGAAATGCTCTGCATTTAAAACAGAAGAGTAATCACACAGCGGGCCGCAGCTTGTGCTTGCTTTCATGCCGGTCGAGCTGACGCGGCGTGCAAAAGGGTGAATAGCGCGGTTCCCTCTCACTACGGTGGACAGTCGCGCTACGGCGAAGAGTGCATTACGGCTGAACGTCACAACATGGCGGAGAGTCTCACTACGGCGAAAAGTGCGTTACGGATTGATGTTGCAACACGGCGGAAGGGGGACAGTTTCAGCCGTTCAGTCGTTCAAATTATCTGCAGCTAGTTCCATGCAACATTGTGGCATCTGTGCGTTACGATCAAGAGCCTGCATACATATGTTGGCGCGTCTTTCTCGCATTTTCATTGTTTTCGGGCAAATTGAGGCTTATCTCACCAACCAAATAGCGAGGCTGGGGGTAACGGAAACGGGGAGGGCGATGCCCTCACGCCAGAGACTCTCGGCTCCACTCGACCACCCATTCTGCACTCACGAGAAACCTACCGCACCAAGTCCGTAAACACATCACGGTATACTCCCTGCCCCGTAATATGTACCCCGTGCACCACGTCGACAGGAGGGAAGCCAGTACACAAGCCATATACAAAATCTATGGCAATCAACAAACAACGGTGTATACGGACACGGCGTCTTATCCGGGTAGGTCCGTAACGGTATCCACCGTACTCGTCGAAAACAAGCACCGTTTCAGCCTCTCTCTTGGCGTTGACAGCACGAAACACGCGGAGGAAGTGGCCATCGCCCTTGCCGTTGTACAAGCTAATGCAGCGGTCATTGTCCCTGACTCGCAGCAGGCCTGTCGGAATTTCGCTTGGGGACGCCTGACCCAACAACGTCACACATCCTGCTGCAGCAGCCCCCGAAGAGGCTAGTCAGGATTGTATAGGCTCCGGCACATCACGGTATCGCTGGAAATGAGACGGCTGACGCCATCGCTCGAGAATTGACCCACCGAGCGGGCACCGAGGGCAGCTTGCCGAACCCGAGCGCATGCAGCCCTTGACCTCTTACGCAGAGATCACACAGCCCTACAGGCTGTCGCGTCAAACACTCGCTTACCCCCCATAAATCTCTACCCGAGAGCATGAACGTCATTTACGTGCTCTACAGACGAATACATTCCCCCATCCTACCCGGCTCCACCTTTTTAACCCCCAGAACTCCCCGCTTGGCCGATTTTGCGGATAACCCGGAACGCGACGCCATATTCTCGGAGGGTGTAACCAATCCCCTCTGGTTCCCCTTAACCTGCAACTTTATATTGCCGAACCCTGGGAGAGCGCCTTGGCGAGCACCGGCCTGGACGACCTGCTTCGGCTGGCTCAAAGGGCTGTCAATGCTGCCTGCGCTCAAGGCATCTTGGACTGAGGACGCCTCCTTCAAGCTTCAGTATAATCCCCTCTGTTGATTTAAATAAACGTTTATTCTCTTTCTCTCTCCCTTGAATGTTCTTAAAATGACGTCACTGCAAGTTGTGTTGGCGAGTTACGGTATCGCATTGTCGGTCGCTAAGCGCCTCAAATAAGCATTTTAAAGGCATCTCTTAAATTCCCGAAGCAATCAATTGTGAAAATATTTTGCATGTTTGTTCTTAGAAAGTTGTTCAATCAGATAAAACTAAGAAAAGACAAATGAATCTTCTTTTCACGCACGCTTTAATTGGCGTTGGATTTTGTCGTCCTCAGTCAATCGAAACAACCATCCTAATATACGCCTTAAGTTCAGTGCGGGAAATGAGCAGAGAAGGTCGCATGCATATTTCCTGTTCTGCTGATTATATCCCTCATTTTCGTGAAGATTCTGTTAAAATGTATTTCACTGCTATTCCAGCGAGGAAATCTTTGGAGTGAACCAAACCTTTTGAACACTGAAGCAACAGTGCTATTCATAACACGCCACATCATACTCGTTGGCGAGACGCTAAAACCAATTCCATTCCTATTATGTAACTGTTTGTGGTGGAAATATATGCTCAAAGAATACATTTTTGTGATTTCATTGCGCTAACCTCCCAAAAGGATATACGTCGGCGTAGATCCCTTTGATACACTCTGAAAGACTTGACCTCGTATAAGCTTGCTTCGCTGCACATGTCGTGATAGCCCTTTTGACTCCCTACTCCTTGTAATGCCTTCTTCCTCACCGTGCATTCCTCCTACTCTTTGTCCCTCTCCGTGATCTCTGTAATCTCATAACGTAGCCTTTTCTCTCTAACCTCGCTCTTCCAATTCGAAGGCTCGTCCATTTCTCCTTTCTGCTCACTCCTGTGCTTCCTCGTCGGCTCCCTCTCCTTCAGTGTCAACCTAATTGCCGGTGACCCACAGGGTACCCGTGGCTAGGCGACTCACAGGTTATGGTAGAAGTGTGTGGTTGGCGGTTACAGTCGTTGGCAACCCACCCTCGAGTGCACCACCGACGACTGGCGTTGGGTGTGGATGAAACGGACGTAGTCCCCTTCAATGAACACGTTCCAGCTTGTTGCACTGAAATTTTATAGCATATTCGGGGACAACTTACAGATGCCATGCTGACAAAATACAAGTTTGTTTTATTCGAAAGATTTCGTGTTTTATTCTGTCCCGAGCGCTTGTCTGGAAGTGAACGATGCTTTATTCACTTAGAAATTAATCAACTTAAGTTTAAATTTTCACTCTCCCGGCAAATCGTGTGTTTTCGTGACGTCTGCAATGACATCACAGGAACCGCTCTGCGGCCGATTGCGGAGCCTCGTTTACAGTTAGTCAACCTAGATGGCGCCACCATACCGCCAATGGCCATTTTCCACCTTTGCTTTGTTTTTGACCTTATTTGTACCTGGCTTGTTTTTGTTGAGGTAGAAAATAACCGTTTCGTGGAATATGGGGTGTGCTCGACAAACACAGTCATGTAACATATAGCATCCTCGATAAACCCCCCGGTGCACACCAGGGCGCACCGGTGCGCCTTTTCATCGTCGACAAACCGCACCGGTGCGCATCATCTGTCCTCGATAAACTGGGGCGCACCGTCGCGGGGCAATTTGTCGTTGCCCCGTCGCGCACCGTGAGAGTCGACGCTGCGACGGAGTGCTATCCCGAGAAGCATCGCGGATGACGCCGCCTAAGCGGATTCCTCCGCCGTCTGCTGCAGCGACGGCGCATCGGGACAGTGAATTGTAGCATCGGCGGCACTCGTGTGAAGGCGGAACGGGCTGTATATTGTTGCTGACAAGCATGAATTGCTTGTGAATTCATCACACAACGATGCGATGGGCTCATAACGGGCGTTAATAAGGGCAGGAGATTGGAAATGAGGACGTGAACTTCATGTGCTGCAAAGAAGGCTGAATGCATGGCCAGCCAGTTAAAGCTTTGCGTTCGTTTCGTTCGATTGAATTACACGAACAGTTACTGGAGTGCCTAGACCACAAAGACCTACATGCTTCGCTGTAGAGGAAGGGCGAACATAACATGCACTCGTGTTATGGCTCTCAGAACGAAGATGAGAAGCAGCTTGTAGGTAGCTGTTTAGTGGAAGTAGGTGAAGTACGTTGTCGTTCATGTGTGACGGATACGGCTTGTGTGTACATATAATCATTAGCTATCAATATATATCCCTTGTAGTGGCGCTGTGTCATTACGCTGCGTTTACGCCACTTGTGAACGTTTTGATGAGTTCCTTTCATAGCTTAAGAGATAGGGGTAGGGTAGAACCACTCAGTCTGTACTCGATCAATGCCCCGTGCCGGTGCGCACCGTCGTGGGCCACTGTGCACCGCGCCGGTTTTGGGGGCAACCCCGGAGCGTGTTTATCGAGGATGCTAATAATGTCATTCCCGCAAATCGGCCGGTGTCGTCTGAGACAACCCGAAGCAGCTGCAGCGCTGTGCAGATAAAACAAGCACAGTGCGCGCAGTACCAACAGGAGTGCGCATCGCTACTTCTAAGTTTACGAGTACTTTTGTAATTTCCACTGTTCACACCAGCATTCTTACTGATATAAAAAAAATGTCCCCTAAATGTAAGTGCAGATAGCTCGTTCGGCAAGCTTATAGGCCCTGCCTTATTTTCATTAGCTTTTTCCGGCCTCAACCAATTGCAGAGCTGGCACTTGTGACATCATAGGTTCAGTTGCGGGGAATGGGCCGCTAGTGGGTCGCATGGCCATTCCCTTTTTACCTAAACACGTAACTTATCTAAGGAAATTTTACGTTAAGAGTAGTGTCAGTAGGATTCTAACGAGGCAATCTTTCGAATGAACCGAGCTGTGTTTTGTATGCATGTCCACTTTAAGCAACACAACGAAAGCTGGCCCTGCGACACATCACCGCAGCCGGCTGTTCCTGCGCGTGGCGGAAAAAGTGCCGCACTAAGAGTATTTTGCACGTGATATGAGTCGTTTCGGTGATTTCTCGCACTTAACCTGCTTTTAAATCCCTGCAGCGACTGCAAAAAGACTAGGTGGGAACAAGAAGACGTTGTTACGCATTAAGCGCAATCTCGTTACCAAACGCGCGCACTCGTTGACATTTGGGTCCGTCGCTTGGGCGGAGTGATACACTACTGGAGCGATCGCTGGTCCTAACTTGTACTGGAGTATACCCGAATAACTCGCGGGTACTTGCACCTGACGCAGCCGCGTCAATATCCTTAACTTGCTCCGCCTCTTAGCACTGACGACGCACGCCTTTGGCGCAGACTCTAAACCAGAACATACTTTAAAAGCAAGGCTTGGGAGTGGGCTAGTTGGTGTTTTAACATCTTGAAGTGCAGAGGTGCGCTGCCTGAAACCTCACCTCGTCTGTTCCTGTGCACTTCCCCCTGTTCTACGTTTTCGTGTCAGGCAGCGCACCTCTGCACTTAAAGATACTTTAAAACCTCCATTCTATATCAAATCTCTCCCACCCAATAGCCCTACAACTGTCCATCTTGCCTGATTCCCTGCTCCTCAAACCACCTTGTGTGGAAATCCCCCTAATATACAACGCCATTTCCTTCCCCTCCCTTGAAGTAGTGGGCGTGAGTGTTAACTGAACATCTCTCGGCCTGAAGTACACTATACGTCATGGGCCCGAACTCGCGGCTTTCCGTACTGAGAAATGACGAGCCACCTCCCTGTTTTTTCGTTGATTTTTACTCAGCTCCAGTAAACATTTTACACTCACTCACTCACTCACTCACTCACTCACTCACTCACTCACTCACTCACTCACTCACTCACTCACTCACTCACTCACTCACTCACTCACTCACTCACTCACTCACTCACTCACTCACTCACGACGCATGTATGTTCCCAAGTGAATGGATACTTTAACTGCTCCCATGGATATGAGAATGAACAACGAATTAATCAACGAAACCGCAATATGAACAATACAGGAACTTTTACCGATAATTCCATAACAAAGACACTATGCCCGTGCGGCGCTTTTATTATACATACTTTCGTTACCAGTCACTGCCCGATTGCGCTTAATTTCACTGCACTAATTCATTTTCTAGTATTCGGGGTTCCAAGCTGTGTTTACCAAAACACAATTTTCAGACTTAATAGCCAACTCCGACTCGTCGCCTAAACTGTGAACTCAAGGCGCCCAATAAGACTATACTATGATTTCATCTATTATTCTTACCACTTGCATATCTTCTAAGCACCGGTAGTTTCCTGTCGTAAAAGTATTTTCTGTACAGAACCCTCAACACAGTCTCTGGCAACAGCATGCTAGAGAAATATAATCTTTGCAGAAAAACCAAAATGAAGCCCTTTAACTTACCACATATAAATCGCTACAAAAAACTAGCTCGCCCTTCCAGCCCTGCCAATGTGTATGACCTGCGAAGCTTTTTAGCTCGTGACATAGAGTGAACGCAGAAATAAGGTAAACTTTTATTTTTCTTGAGCTTTGGCGGCTGTAATCCCGAAAAGGGACGCATACATTCACGAACACACTTCTATTTTAACTCTACTGATCCTGAAAATTTTGTCTATGAATGCTAACCTATTAATCCACTACAGATACATGTTCAAGTAATCAGACCTGTAAGCTTGAAGACCCCATCAAGTTTTGAACGGCGTACGAATTTCGTGCTTACAGCCTTCTACATACAACGGAACGTTCGTGTTCCAACGCGGTGCGCTCCACACTACGTCGATTTCTATGTGATACATTCACAGAGAGCGGCGATATGCGGTTTCTCTGACGATAAGATTGGTTTTTGAAAGATAGATTTCCCACGATGCGCTTCTCCACGTGTGCGCAGAAGCCTTAAATTCTTGGATGAGGACCATAGAGGTATCGCTGAAAAATACTGTTATTTACTTAGCGCACTTTAGAAAAAAGGTGAGGCCTAAGTGCCTCACGGCGTGCCTCATAGCCCATGTGCAGCTTCGGCGCGTTACACCCCAAAATCAATCAATTCAAAGATGTGCGTAATACTTTGTCACACGGGCACTTTCAATTGCGAATGAGTCGATCCGGATTGAGCTCAATCCGGATCGGGTGCTGCTACACGGCCGTTTAAATCGCGATAGAGCCCGACCCTACTCGAACTCAATCCTGATTTCTCGAGCGTGATCGAAGTTTCCAAGCGCGATGGGACGAAAGTGGTGATTAATTCAATTTAAGTTTAATTTATGTCAATTATTTAGCTTCTGTCATTCCTGAAAATGTGCCTGTGCGTTTGTTCGCGGATAATCGTGTCATTTTTAAACAAATTTCCTCACCGTGTGATCATGCGGCTTTACAAGACGCACTTATCGCTATCGATAACTGGTGTCAGAACGGGGACATGCAGTTAAACACTAAAAAAAACTACTACTGCGTATCCCCAGGAAACTAAGTCCTAGTCAATTCCACTACAGTCTAAGAGGCACTAACATAAATAATGTAGACAAGTATAAGTACTTGGGGGTCACTCTCACAAACAAGCTAACTTGGTCAACCCACATATCTGACATTACCACTTCCCCATTACGTAAGCTATGGTTTCTAAAAAGAAAACTAGCATCTGCACCCTCGCGCACTAAAATTCCAGCCTATAATGCCTGTGTTCATTCGAAGCTTGAGTACGCTTCCATTATTTGCGATCCGCATACGAAGAAATATATTATGAATATCGAACGTATTAACAGAAAAGCAGTTAGGTTTATTTTTGGCAAATATCGCAGGTTTGATTCCCCGACCACCCTAATGCAATTAAACGACATTTCTACTTTAGAAGCTCGGAGAAAGTTCAGTCGTCTTTCCTTTCTTTACAATTGTTTGTTTGGTAATATAAAAATTGATCTCCCTGACTGTGTTAAACCGCTATCAGCACGACTTACTCGCCATGGTCACGAACGTGCTCTAACCCCAATTTTCGCCCGATCAAATGCTTTTAAATATAGTTTCTTCCCTAGAACTGCGGAGGACTGGAATTGTTTGCCTTGTGACATCTTTCATTCTAATAGGTTTCTTGGTGACCTGGATCGTCACCTTCTTTCTTAAATTTGTTTCTTTTGCATTGTTGTCTGTTGTTTTTTACAATTATGTTTCGATGTACCCACTCCTGCTTGGGCCAGCACATTGGCCTGCAGTATTAAGAAATAAATTTTTGCCCGATCAAATGCTTTTAAATATAGTTTCTTCCCTAGAACTGTGGAGGACTGGAATTGTTTGCCTTGTGACATCTTTCATTCTAATAGGTTTCTTGGTGACCTGGAGCGTCACCTTCTTTCTTAAATTTGTTTCTTTTGTATTGTTGTCTGTTGTTTTTAAATGCGAATGCATTTATTAGCCGGGGGTTGTCTTGCTCCGTTGGCTGGCGTGCGCCTGCATTCCTCCAGCGCGAGCGCACGTGAGCGCGCGCACGTGCGCTCGCGCCTCGTAGTTCTGCCTTCGTCATCGTCGTCGTCGTAAATGCGAATGCATTTCTTTCGCCGTCGTCGTCGTCGTCGCACGTGCGCTCGCGCCTCGTAGTTCTGCCTTCGTCGTCGTCGTCGTCGTAAATGCGAATGCATTTCTGGACGCGGCTATGGAAAGTGTGCGCGTGCGCTCCAAACCCTCTGACCTCATAGTCTTGGTTGGCGACTTCAACGTTGACGTGCGCAAGAAGAGTGGCGAGTGGCTGGTCGAGTACATGCAGACCAGGCACTCTATGCATTGTCTCTCTGCCGGCTTCGACACGTGCCCCACTACCATTCACGGGAGTTGCATTGATCTGGTCTTTACGCGAAACTGTGACGCGCGTATGCTTCTCAAAGACCCTTTGACCGTGCACTTTAGCGATCACAAGGCAGTGATTGTGGCCGTCAGGTACAACGATAACACAAACAGGTGCTGATGAATAAATGATTACGTTCACACTCTCGTCATTAATTACGCCATTACTCGCAACACACTCATCGGTGCACCCAATGCATTCGCATTTCTGCACGATTCCCTTCGGGGAGGTGCGGGGGAATTTTTTTACAATTATGTTTCGATGTACCCACTCCTGCTTGGGCCAGCACATTGGCCTGCAGTATTAAGAAATAAGTAAATAAATAAAAATACTCTCGTCCCCGCCGAGTAATGGCACTGAAGGTGACAACTTCAAGGAACGCCACTAATTGTACCAAATAACTTTACCCAAATAAGCGTGCAGTAACACTTATATAGTTCTGTATAACTACGATTGCGCAATTAACACGCAAAAAAATAAAACAAGTGCCCGAAAACAATGAGAATTCGGGAAAGACACGTCAGCATATACATGCAGGCTCTTGCACATAACGCACAGCTGCGACAATGTTGGATGAAACTAGCTGCAGATAATTAAAGGGACCCTGCAACACTTACCATCGACTACTCGGAATTTATTTTGGGGTAAAGTCTATTGTCCCAGCAATATTCTCCCGCAAGAATTATGAAAATCCGTTCGCTATCACCGAAACTACGCGCGATGAAAAATCGCGCATAAATGTTCCCTCTCAACTCAACCGCGGACAACGCGACGAAAGCTGCGCGCTCTCTCCCGGAGAGGGGGGCGGCGTGCGGCGTTCTGTTCGGCGGCCTTCGATATGTCACAGGCCGGGGAGTTTCGTCCTTTTCCCCGCAACGGGGACGGGTCTATTTCCAGTCTGGTGCCACAAAGAAGCAGGCATGGCGGCCAGCTCGCAAGCAAGCGCTCAGGCTGGTAGGGCGTTTTTGGAGCAATAAACGTTTGTTGTCGAGTGGGCTCATTGAAAGTGGAATATTTAGTTCGTCACTCAAACTACGCATGCACTCAAAACAAGAGAAACACCAAAACCATGCGGACAGGTTCAGACATAGAAGAGGTTCATACACAGCGCCGACGACGGCTGATCGTCACAGGCAATGCCAGGATTTAGTCGCGAAGTTGACCAGCGACAGCCAATAGGACAGCCAGAACAGCCATGGCCCGATTGACGTTGCAGAGGCCATGCCAGGGGTGCACAATGAGGAGATTGAACATAGCGTGGTTGTTTTTTCCGCATCTTTCACGGCGATTTGCGCGCTTACGGCTTCACGTGCACGTGTAATATTTGGCTCGGGTGTTCCTGGAAGTCTAATCTAAACGTCACGCAGGTTTACTTGCACGGCACGAAGAGTGTGGCAGGGTCCCTTTAAAGACGAGTCTTTCTTGGGCTACTTAAGCCCAAAATTTTGGTCTGTCTGTATGTCTGTTTGTCTGTCTGTCTGTCTGTCTGTCTTGAAAGGAGAAATTTATTATCAAAATATTCTAGTATGAATGATACAACGTAACAACCAGAAACAATTAAACAAGTGCAGCGCCGGTTGCTACAAACCTAATAGAGCGCGAAGGCTGCAAGTAACAGACACTTACAGAAACATATAAACAGCTTCGAGTTGATTGTAGACAAAAGATTAACATACAAAAAATTTAGAGTTGCTTACAACCAAAAGATTAACATGCGAGGTAAATAATGATACAAAGACATTCGCTTCAAGAATGCAGCATATACAGAACAGGTTTGGTTTTATGTCACAACGGGTACTGTACCACACTAACACACAATTCTAGCACCAAAATCACTTGTTGCAACGACAATCCCTAAGGACACAGGTCTGGAAAACTGGCATGAATAATAACCCTTTTGTTCTATACCTCAATAAACCGGGTAGACCAATGTCGCAGAAACTCTTCCTCACCCAGAAGGGCCAACTCGCCTTCCAAAAAGGTCACGAGGTGTTGTCTGAAAAAGGAAAGCAAGGGCCACTGCAAACGTAGCCTGCGATTCTGTGCTACAGCCCTGCAGCGATTACGCCATAGTATATAATCGCCAATTACTACGAATAGTTTGCCTAGGGGTGTGCCAGGGCACTGTTCTCTCAGTTGATACCGTGCAAGCCCCAAACTTGCAGCGGCACGGTAGTCTGTGACTCGATTCAGTCTCCCGGCCAAAGCAAAGTAGATATTCCGCAATAGTCTTTTATACTCACAGCCAAAGGTAAACGTCTAAGCCAGGTTTATATGTTCATACTTGTCCACTCTGTTGAACAAGAACAAGACATTACGCAAATATAAGACAGGAAATTAGTACACGAGGGATATTTACAGTGTTCCTTTATTTAAAAAATTATGGATGCTTGGTTTTTCGATAGCAAATGATATTCTACATCTACTACAGAATATAAAAAATTCCCCCGCGCCTCCCCGAAGGGAATCGTGCAGAAATGCGAATGCATTGGGTGCACCGATGAGTGTGTTGCGAGTAATGGCGTAATTAATGACGAGAGTGTGAACGTAATCATTTATTCATCAGCACCTGTTTGTGTTATCGTTGTACCTGACGGCCACAATCACTGCCTTGCGATCGCTAAAGTGCACGGTCAAAGGGTCTTTGAGAAGCATACGCGCGTCACAGTTTCACGTAAAGACCAGATCAATGCAACTCCCGTGAATGGTAATGGGGCACGTGTCGAAGCCGGCAGAGAGACAATGCATAGAGTGCCTGGTCTGCATGTACTCGACCAGCCACTCGCCACTCTTCTTGCGCACGTCAACGTTGAAGTCGCCAACCAAGACTATGGGGTCAGAGGGTTTGGAGCGCACGCGCACACTTTCCATAGCCGCGTCCAGAAATGCATTCGCATTTACGACCACGACGACGACGAAGGCAGAACTACGAGGCGCGAGCGCACGTGCGACGACGACGACGGCGGCGAAAGAAATGCATTCGCACTTACGACGACGACGACGACGAAGGCAGAACTACGAGGCGCGAGCGCACGTGCGCGCGCTCACGTGCGCTCGCGCTGAAGGAATGCAGGCGCACGCCGGCCAACGGAGCAAGACAACCCCCGGCTAATAAATGCATTCGCATTTAAAAAATCACGCGATAACAGCAACGAAAGATGATGATGATAATCCCGGCATCGTCGTAGTGGGGCGATGCCGAATAGCGCAGCCGCGAGGATGCTTTTCACCTTTCATCGTTTGTCTGGACAGGCCAGGATGGGCGTCTCGCCGATAGAATTGTTCGCTGCCGGGGAGATTTGTGGAGAGAGAGAGAAAAACTGTTATTCCTGGCGAGGCTTAATCCTAGCGAGTGTCCCTTAGGTGGGGAAGGTGCGCCAGGTAATCTTGAGCCCTATTGGTGGTCAGGAGCTGTAGTTCGGGTGAGGAGCTTTCGGTCACCTCGAGCCAGGTAGTGGGATGGTTGGGTAAATGGAGAGGGGGTAAAACGGGGAATTCCCAAATGGCGTGTGGCGGGGTATTTGTAGAAATCCGAGCGGCACCGCGCGGTGCGTTGTGAAACCACCGTATCTATACATTGTCAGCGGTAATTACCGCATTAGTGCGCGCGAGGCGCGGGTGCGTGGTTGTCGGGGGAGCTGTGCTCGCTGTGAGGTCATTCGAAAAGTCACCGCCTATCAATACAGCTGTGCTCACCACGGTGTCTCAGGATGTTGTGCTGCTCGAAGTTGCAGACAACGCCCGCAGTTCATCCCGGCGCGGTCTGTCGCCGATATGGCGGGGATGGGTCGACGGGACTGCCAGGTCCTTTTGTAATGCACCTGTCGTGTTGACAAAGGACACGACTTTCGTCGTTGTTGGGCATAATTTCTTCACGTGCCGTATGACCAATACCTGAGAGAGGCCGCCCGAAGGTCGGCGGCCAGCATTCAAAGTTGCTGTAGTTGGTCCGTTTCAACCTGTGTTATACTCTTACTTTGGTGAGTACCTTGGAGTTTGAGCGAGAGTGAGGAGGTGGATCACGTGATTATTTCCGTAGAAGTCTTCGGGTTTTATAATGTAATGTAACGTCACTGTAACGACACCTTGCAATGTTCGAAGTGGCACTAGAATGGGTTCCTTTCGCAATAAAGGAACTTGTAACGGGAACTCGTTTCAAAATTTTGAAGGGACGAGGTTCGGCAAGCTGCTCTCGGCGCCCACTCGGTGGGTCAATTCTCGAGCGATCGCGTCAGCCGCCTCGTTTCCAGCGATACCGTGATGTGCCGGAGCCCGTACAATCCTGATTAGCCTCTTCGGGGCTGCTGCTGGAGGACGCGTAGCGTTCTTGTGTGCAGGCGTTCCCTAGCGAAATTACAACAGGCCTGCTGCGATTCAGTGACAATGACCGCTGCGTTAGCTTGTACAACGGCAAGGGCGATGGCCACTTCCTCCGCGTGTGTCGTGTTGTCACCGCCACGAGAGAGGCTGCAACGGTGCTTGTTTTCGACGAGTACGGTGGATACCGTTGCGGACCTACCCGGATAAGACGCCGTGTCTGTATACACCGCTGTTGGTTGATTGCAATAGATCTTGTATACGGTTTTTCTCTGGCTTCCCTCCTGTCGACGTGGTGCACGGGGGCATCTTAGAGGGCTGGGGGTGTACCATGGTGTGCTTACGGACTTCTTGTGGTAGGTTTCCCGTAAGTGCAGGTGGGTTGTCGAGTGGAGCCGAGAGTCTCTGGTGTTAGAGGATCGCCCTCCCCGTTTATGTGGGATACGGCCCGATCGTCATAGGCCGGTTCGTAATAGGCCGTTTGGTTACATAGGATCATTCGTCATAGGCCGGTTCGTAATGGGCCATTTGGTCACATAGGATCATTCGTCATAGGCCAGTTTGTCACTTAGGAAAGTTCGTTACAGGTGCACAAAATGAATGTCCACGTGTTGTTGTTTATTCGACTCGAAAGAGAGAAGCAAGGCACAGGTTTAGTTAGTTTTTTTTTTTACTTTGGGCCGTAGATCTAGCAAAGCTCAGCAAAGAACGCAAGCCAGAGTGGTCAAGTAGGGTGACATGTTCGGACATGATTGTAGATACGAGTTCAACAACCCAAGACAGAAAAACGAGACAGGCACGTAGCCGAACAAAGTTCTTGGAAGACGGGCCAGGCGTCTGGTTTTAAGAGGTCCCGTAATAGGGAAAGTGGTAGCACCGACCTCCTCGTTCTTGGAAATTTCACATGGGTCATTTCGTGTCACTTATTAGTGGTTTGATACAAGTGGTGCAACTAATTATTTAATGGACCTTTCTCCAGTAGCTATCTGCGCATGCGCGGGGCGCCTTTGCAGTAGCTCTCGGGCAAAATAAACAAAAGGGCGCCCCCTCAACTAGCTGCTTGGGGAGCGGATACGTTTTTATATCCTCCTTTCGGACAGTTCGAGTGAGTTCTTATGTGCACACAAAAAAAGGCTTTCCAAGGAAAGGGGCAAAAATGACCACGCTGTGAGCACTTGTCTACCAGTGAGGGAGCAACGAAAATGAAAAAAGTGAAGAAAAACGAGTGCTACGGCCACTGCAAATTAGTCACGAGAGCGGGCGCCTGCTACCGTGACATTCTTGTGAAAGGCAAGGGGGACGTGGGAGCGGTATGGACTGCAACACCAGGATAATTCGTGCACGGGTTCCCCGAAAGCCAAAACTTTTTTGTGGCATGCCTTACTGCCAGTTTAGGATCGCCATGGCGGCCGCTAAGAGGACCGGTGCTGCCAAAAGGTGTGCAAAGTAGTTATAGTCATGCCTCATCACCACTTACGTCTAAAAAAGCCACTAATGTTGTTTTTTCGTTGCTGTGACGAACTTTCTTAAGTGACAAACTGGCCTATGACGAATGATCCTATGTGACCAAACGGCCTATTACGAACCGGCCTATGACGAATGATCCTATGAGACCAAAGGGCCTATTACGAACCGGCCTATGACGAAACGCCATGTGACGAACGGGCCTACACCCCGTTTGTGTTAACCCCAGCCTCGCTATTTGGTTGGTGAGATGAGCCTCAATTTTCTGCTCGGCAGTGTTATGAATGCCGAGCCGAAGAAGTCTTTAGGTGGAGGTGGAGACCGGAAGTCAGAGTGCTTGTTTATATGCCTTGCGGATCATTGTTTTGACCTTACGTGTCTCGGTGATGAGGACGAAATGCGGTCACTGACCAAGTCAAGGTGAAAAACACATCTCAGTGATGTGGAGCGGAGGGTATGGTAACACGTATATAATCATCGACACGACAAAGGCCTGGACGAGCCGAAGCCGGTCCAGCTCTCCCATACCACGGGTTTTCATGGTGATCCGGCGTATCATGTGCGTCACCTCATCGGTCGTTGTGTTGAGTTTGGTAAGGAATAATGAGTTGGTCTTGTTTGCTTGAAAGGTAAAAGGTCATTCCGAGAATTTTTATATGCTGAGATGGAGTGCTGGTGTGTCCATCTAACTTTAGGCAGATGGGGGCGTGCCTGGGACCTGTTTCTTTCGTGGCGAAACGACTAGAAACTCCTATTTTTGCTGTGGGCAGTAGAGGCCGCACGACTTCGCATATTTGCTTACCACACCCGATGCTTCTTGCAAGTGATCCTGCATTGATTGCCCCGATCGACCCCGTGGAAGTCCAAATGGTAATGTCATCCGCGTATAGGCCATGCCTAAACCCCGGGATGTTTTTTGAGGAGAGGCGGAAGCCCAATGAGGGCAATCTTAAACAGCACGGGGAGAGAGCACTGCTCCCTGAGGCGCACCGCGACCTCTCAGGAGGAATGGTTTTGTTGAGGTATCACCCATTTTTATGATAGCTTTCCTGCCGGAAAGGAAGTCCCACACGTATCTGTATGTGCGCTCGCCACCTCCAAGTGCGTTGAGGTTCTGCGGGATCTTTGTGTGCCGCACATTATCAAAATCACCCTTGAGGTCAAGTCCCAGGATGACAGTTAGAGCATTGCGGGTAGCTGGTACCATGACTTCTTCCTCAAGCTGGAGAAGGATATCTTGGGCTATGAGGTGAGGACGGAACCCCACCATCGTTGTTGGAATTAGGCCCGAGTCTTCAAGCTAGGTTTGCAATCGGTTAAAATTACATGCTCGAGTAACTTTCAGACACACGACGTGAGGGATATTTTAACGCTCTTTGTAAATATTATTTTGTACAGCTGTGAAACCTATATTTTAAAAATATTGCATCCCCTATTGATGGCCATAAACAGTTTTCTATACAATTTATTGGCGGTGTGACCGCTTCAGTGGTCCTGCACCCATTGTTGCAGCACTCGGACTTACTGGCTGCTTGTATGGTTTGTGCTGATTTTCCCTGATGAAGTAGCGTTGTTTCAACGAATTCTTTTAGCAATCTTACCTTTTCCGAGTCAGACGGCCGAAAGCCGCTAACGCAAAAAAAAGTCTCCCCGCATGCGATTCGAACTCGCGGCCGCCAGGCCGGCCTGCTTGCAGGCGGACACTTTACCCACTCAGCCAAAGGCGTGAAGGGGGCGCGCCAGGGAGAAATTAGGTATAAAAACCCCTCTAAGTTTGTAGCCCAGCCCTTCAGTTTGGTTATATAAAATCTAATCTACATGGAACTTTAACCGCCAACTTACTGTTGAGCGCTTTTACAGTGAGCCACAGGGGAGCATATCCAATTGGCCAGCCAACGTTAGCAGCCTTGTTTATTGCGGGAAAGCAATCCAACTATGCGGTGGTGGGACTTGGAGACGTGCTGTACTACTGGTCCGCGCTCGTTATTTGTACGCTTGAAGAGTAAAAAATGGGTTGGTTTTATTTCCCAACTACTGGAAGTTTCTTTGGTAAACGTGTTCATGTAGTTAATTCACATTTTAAGATTTCAGTCACTTATCTCGATCGCTAAATCACGAAGTTCATTCTCGCGTAACTCATATTAAAGACATGTGAGACAGACGTTGGCAAGCTTGAGCGAGAATACCGGCTAGCACAACGACAGTTTAGATTAGTGCGAAACAGCGCAAACAGTTTACAAATACCCAGTTTACTTTAGACATGGTTACTTCTGCCTGTGCCGCTCGCGCGGTTGGACTGGCAGTGCGACCTTGCTGATCTGTCATGACAAAGATCAAAGATCGGACATCCCCGATTTCGTTGCATTCAGAATGGCGCTGATGTTGTAGCTGTATCAGACCCTTTGCGAACTTGCACTGCGCCAACATGTTGTGCAAAATGAAAGCCAGCGTTTTATATGGCCCGGTAACCAGAAACAATTTATAAACTAACTGGCAGAAATAATTTTAATTTGGCACCAAACTTTCTGAAATCGGAAGGATGGCGGTTCGTAGTGTAGAAACTTGACACTACAATATGTGTCCCGGTCACGTGACCTGCAAACCTAGCAGCTACTGTGACTGCTAAAACGTTTAGTCGCCTATTGAAAAACTTTGAACACAAGTATTTGTATAAGTTTAAATTGTATATGTATTTTTTGACATTGTTTTCCACATTTTTCAGACACGCCGCCTCTCACCGCTGGGTTGCTCTCAGTCGGTGTTGTACACGTTCCTCTAAAACAGGAACGAAAGCTCGTTGCTCGTTCCTCCCGAATTTTGAAACGAGTTCCCGTTACAAGTTCCCTTATTGCCAAAGGAACACGTTCCAGTTCCACTTCGAGCATTGGAATGTGTAGTTACATTAACGTTACATTTCATTTTTTAAATTAAATTATGGTGTCGGGTAATCCCAAGGCGAAATGAAGTGTGAAATTCAAAACTCACACCAAACTACGTATGTTATACGGATAGGAACACCGCCGGCAGAAGATTGTCTGGAGATAAAATGAATACAAAGAAACGCTCCTAAACAAATTTTTTCAGGGAGAACCGGGCAAACTCCAGACATGTCTAACTGCGACTTTGGTGCTCGTCTATTATGGGTGCAACACATATGGCACTTTCCACTTCGGTCTTACAAATGCGGAGTAAGGTTACTGCGCTTCAGGTGTGCAAATGGAAAGTTACATGCAAGAATATAATTAAATTTCTTGCATGGGAAACTGTCTGTAAAGGAACGATGCACAGGCGTTTAATGAATGGTTATTACAATGTCGCAGATTATTTAAAATTCCTTACAGGCCCTGTGCAGGTAAATGAGTAAGGGGTTTACAAAAGTGAAACTTTCCGGATCATACAGCACAAATTTGCGAGTAACAAAAGACAACAGTACAAGTAATGGCTTCAAGGTTCACAATACAAATTTGGGTCAAGAAAAATAAAAAAATAAAAGTCAGCAGCGTAGTGATACGTGAAATCTACGCGCAAGAATTACAATGTATACCGAACACAGTCAGGGTGGTAGAAAACGTAAACGACCAAAAATAGCCAAATATGTGGACGCGACGCACAAATCCGTTACAGTGGCTAGAAATACGCGTAAGGGAAAAGCGCTGGAAATAACGCGGAGCATAATCACATGCGTAAAAAACATTTACACTATGAAAAATCAAAGCACAGGTTGAAACCGACCAACTAAAGTAATTCTGAACCGTGGCCGTTCACGTTCGGGCGGCCTCTGTCAGGTATTGTACATACGGCACGCGACGAAATTATGCCCAACAATGACAAAATTCCTGTCCTTCGTCAACACGATGCGTGCAATACAAATATTCCTGGCACTCCCGTCGACCCACAGACCGCGCCGTGACGAACTGCATGCGCACTCTGCAACTTCGAGCAGTACAGCATCTCCCGAGACACTGCGGCGCGCCCAGCCCTATTGGAGATGAGATGTTTGAGTGGCGCCCCCGGCTCCGAAGTCAGCTTAGGACCCCCGCCGCTGTCGCCTGCTACACTCCGCTTGGGAGGGGCAGCAGTGCCTGGGCTAGAAATCGCTCGCTTTGATGCTTTAGTGCATTAAAAAGCGTATTTTGAATAATTAAAGGGGCCCTGAAAGGCATTTTGAGCACACTAAATGAACTAGCGCAACCGTTATATTGGGTCGTCAACGTCCTCTGTGCCAAGTATTACTCTTTTACGCGCAGCGGAAAGCTCACACTTTTGTTGCAAAGTTTGTCGTTTTTTTCTCACCCTTCCCTTCGCGTTTTTGGACGCCGCCATCTTCACATGTCTACATCATCGATTCCCAGATGTTCGTCATGAGCTAGACATCCTGCTATTGGGCGGCTTTTTCACGCACTTCCGGCAAAGAGATGAGTCGTCTGCTCAGCGTCGGCTCGCCGGCTGATCTGCCAGCGGAGTGCCGGAGTGCTTGGGCATTTTACGGCAAACGAAACAAGTGTAAAACAAACGCTTAACCGTTTGTATTGAATGCAACACGGCCATAACACGACATGGATATTATCTTACCTGAGTACGTTCCATAAAGAAAGCGTTGAAGCCCCGTGGCACTTCTTTCGTGCAATCGCAGAGAACGCCCTGAGCCGAATGCCCGGGTTTGACGCATACATTTTATTCAACTTCAAAACAATCCAGAGATGCGTTTCTAACGAACACAACGTCACAACATGCGTTTAAAGTCTGAACCACGATTGACAGAGGATGGGTTGTCTCCTGCCCGTCGTAAATTCGGTACTCACCTCGCGCGCGGTTTGAGGGGACGAACAGCAAGTCACTTAACTCTGGCGCACAAGCCGATGGCTTTTAGCCACGCACACTGCACATACCCCATGCGAGGTTGAGTCGTACGTCGCTCGAGAAAGATAATCCAGACCATGGGAAGCACTATCCATCCGCAGAAGCACAACGTCGCATTTCATCGCGAAACAAAGGCGTCCACAACACACACACCATCGCCTCCTGTAATGCCAAACGCATCTCGCACATCCCAATGGGAGTGCGTGGTACGCCTGCAGTGCCCACATGTCGCGAAGTGGGGCCCCAAGCTGAACCGGAATCACGCAACCGTAACTGACTTCTGGAGTGGTTTGTGCCTTGTTGCCAAGGCAACCGATGTTTGAGATCGTCAAAGAAATGGCGCTCGCTCCAGCGCTAGAAAGCTCAGAGCCGCGGCGGAGCATGTTTTCCCAACGTTGCCGCTCTCCACCACGCGTCGCCCCAAGCTGAACTGGTCACATGATTGAAGCGTTTTGAGCACGGGTTCTGTATCGGTTTAATATGACTTTTTCACATGCCGCCGGCAGGAATTACCACCGCCGCAAAATAAGACCCGGCACCAGCGGGGCCACATCTGATACGGCGCTTTTTGGATAAACAGTGTGCGGTGCATCAAGGGAACGAGCGCACGACCCTCCCCGTGCGGCTGCGAGTTCGCCGCCGATAAAAAGTCATGTGCCGCCCGCAACGTACACCGAGAAAGGGCAAGGCAAGGCCGCCGCATACATGCGGCCAGATTTTTCGTTCGCTTTTCCAGCCTTGAGCAAAGTGCGGGATTCATGGTGTCAACAAAGCTTGCCCGTAGCAGACGACAGTCTGAGCAGCGCAATAGCGGAAGTGCGTCACCGCTGCGGAGCGCTGCATCATGGGAGGCAAGGCTCGCGCGCCGTCAACAGCGGAGAGTAAGTCGAAAGGAGGAGGAAACGCGGAGCGACGATAATGCCCGGTTTTTGATTTACGATTTTCTCAACTAATACTCATCGCTTTAACAAAATTCTTGCGGGAGGAGATTGCAAATACATTGCTTTATTTGGGTACATTTACATCCATGCATCGACGGAAGGTATTTCAGGACCCCTTTAAGTTATTTTTGACAGCTTCGGACACATCTGAATAATTTCAAGCTGTATCCCTCACAAGTTTGCAGCATACGAGGAGAGAGAGAACCACACTTCAGAGCATCAGTCAGAAGATCGTGTGTATCCTATCTAGCGTATTCGCGAGGTTGAGATCTCAGAGCTCCTTGATAATTATTCAAAATGTGTAGGTTTCCCTACAGTATTTTTGAGATGCTCATATGAAACTCAACAGTATAAGGCTACGTGCCAAGCAGCAGGCGCCTACACGCGCATCGCAAAGCAGGAAGTACAGATTGTGAGATGGAGAAGGGACTCCAGACCCGCACCACAAAAGTATCGCAGGTATAAAGGAAGAATTAGAGTAGATAAAGAAGAGAAGAAAATTAAGGAATGATATAGTGGGTAAAAAGTTGGGATGAAATAAGAGAAACGAAATTAAGAAACGAGATGTTCACCATCAGCGACCACAGCCAAAGAACGGGCAAAATAGCGGGCTTTTATTTATTATTTTCTCAAAACGAAAAATGTCAGAGTAACAATGATATACAAAACATTTCTTGGTGCTCTAAAATAACAATGAAACTTTTCATTAACTGTAAAACTTGATTCAACTTCAATCTTCACTCTTGGATGTTCTTCTTTTCTTGTCTTGGTCATGTACAAATCTGGAGTTCTTGGTTGAATGTGTTTTACTTATATTCTTCACTTCACTTTCCTATACCTAAGCCAATTCTAACTCTTACTATCTAAATGCCCATATATGTGATGTATTTATATAAAATGTTGTTATGGTGTAAGGAAGGAGATGGCATTAAATGCAGGCAGAGGAATCCTCCCCTCCAAATTAGACTTTTGCCCCATCGCCTGCCATCCCTCCTTATTTTGTTGTTCACTATCTAACAATTGGTCGTTGTACTATGAAGTCGTTTATTTTAATTAGTATGTCCTCTAGAATATTCCTCATTTCCTCTTTTTAATTATTCCTGGCTTCCTTTTCTCTAACTGCTTCCCTAATTTCTTGATTAACTTTAATCGTTCCTTTCCACTAAAGGACTTGATTGGAAAGTCTGTTATTTTATTCGCTAAAGTATACGGTTCTTGTATAACTGAGATATATATCTTTCATCGTTCGGAAATAAACTTAGTGATTGATTAGCTTTAAACGCTCTAGCTAGTTAATTTGAATTATCGTAAGTTATGTTCCATTAAAATTCACGGTCATGGTTGTCGCTTAGTGATAAGGTCTAGTCTCTAATGAAAGGTTACCCCTTACTTCAAACGGGCCAAGACCCTCTTTCTTTCACTCTCCATCCTATCTCTATAAACTGGACAATCCCATGACATCATAGAATGCTCTGTGTCCCCAGTGATGTCCTCTCGTTTGCAGACTCGACAGGATGTGGCACTCTTGCACTGTTCCTTCTGATGACCTTCTTTTCCACAGTTGATGCAGCGCACAGGACCCTCGAACCCTCCAGCACTGTGTCCATGCTCCGCACACTTGGTGCAGCGTGGTAAAAAGAAAGAGAAATGGTCGTAAACCGGGCATCGATTCCAACCGATGTTGAAGAACTTTTTGCACTTGGTTGCCTCTAGTGCTTTCTTGTTTAGTCCGAGGACTGCTGTAGTCCCCTGCCTCCCCTTTCATGTTGTGATCGCCTTGATGTCCGTTGTTTCGCAAGAGAATCGGTTTTGCTGTATAATTGTCTCTTTCAGCGATTCGATGTCCATGTCTTCGTCTATTCCAATTACTTTAATCGGGTAAACGTAGTCTTTTGGAGTCTTCACTTGTACCTTCTGAAGAGCTGGTTTCTGCCGTAGTTGTTCTTGGAGTTTACCAGCGTCTTCCGGAGATGTAGTTGTAATAACAACTCCTTACGTCCTGGTCTCATTGTTGCTCCTGTTATGTCCAGTCTTGTCAAGTCGACTTGCTTCTTGATTAACTTGGCCACCTCTTTCTTTTCCATCGTTCCTGATGACACGACCAGAGCGTACGACGGCTTTTGCTCCTCGGTTTCTGTTTCATCTTCCTCTCTGTCTCTATCTCTGTTGGTCTCTCCTGTCTGCTTGGCTAACCGTTCCAGTTCCAGATTTCTTCCTTTCTGGAACCCGATTTCGCCGTTTTGTTCAATGATCAAAGCCTTGATCTTGGAATGTGCAGTCAGCACATTGTCCAATTCGAGTTGCACCTTGTCGTTTTCACCTACAAGGGAAGCGATCCTCAAAAGTGCCTTCACCAACGCCTTGTCTGCTTTAGCAATACGCCTAAGGATAGACGCTTCCTCTGCTTTTTCTGCTCCATTGACGTTTTCATCGTCCTTGATTGTTCTTGTACCTGTCCTGTCTTGAAGTTGTCGAGTGCCCCCTTCTCGACCTGTGTTTTCTTCTATGTCTTCCTCTTGTTCCGATGTCTCATCCCAGTTGTCTTCTACTTCTTTGTACCCTCGTGGGTTCTAAATTGCACTCTCTTGTTGTCCAGCCTCATCTCCCTTTCCTCTTCCGAACCAGTCAATGTCCTCCTCCTCTTCTTCTTCTTCTTCGTACACCTCTTCATATGTTCGCCTTTGTACCTGTTTGAGGCTGCAAGGATCCTCATCCTTCGTTATCAGTTTTTTCTCTTTTTCCATGTTCGGAGCACTCCTCAAAGCACTTTCAAAAGGGCCGGACTGAGAAGTCTTCCCTGTAGCAGTTTGGGTCTTTTTCCTTTTTCTAGCGTCTTCTTCTGGTTGTATTCTACTTTTGACATTCTCTTTTAGTGTTTGCGAGAAGCGTTTTTCCTTTTTCCCGCTCATTTCTCTTTATCGGATCCTTTTTTCCTCTTTTTCCATCGGTTTTATGGTTTCTGGCGGAAAACGTGCCGAAAAGCACCTTCCCGCCAAATCTGGCGGCTTACAACTTTACGGTCGAGCAACCCTGTGTCTTGTTCCCTCTTGTTTGTGGCGTTCTGAATTTTTTCCTTTTTCCCGAAACCGTTCGTTCTCCAAATTTTTTATACGACTATTAGCATAATTTCGTGAGTATTTTGCCACAAATTTGATGAGAATTGCTCAAACCGTTAAAAAGTTATAGCGATTTTCGTCTGTCAGCCGCTTTCACCTCACATTGGTGCAGCCATAATGGGTCGCCACATGGCTTTGGCAAGCCAAACAAAAATGCTTTTTTCTTTCACAAAACAGCTTCCGAAGCGCAACCGCTTATATTTTCCTTCTCGCTATGACTCAGGGAAGCGTTTGCGCCCAGTGAACAGGTCGTAGCAGCCTTATTTTAAAAGTTTTCGTCTTCTTATACTTCGAATTAGGGTTAACCGTCCTCTTCTTGTTTACGCTCCCGTTTTGGTCTTTTCCAGCCGATTTTCACGCTGTTTTCGATGCCACAATTTCGCTAACACTTCCGAAGCAGTTTAGTAACAATATGAGAATGTTACTCACTGTTTTTCCTTTGATTTCCGTAACTTGACTCGGAGCTCCTATTTTGTTGTCCGAACAAGGCGATGGCGCCGATGATAGAAGCAGGAAGTACAGTGCTTGTCTTCTATTTCTTTGGTTGTTTACTTGTATTAGATTACTGTTTTTTTGTGTGTGCCCAGCGTGTTAATTTTTCTGCGCCGTCACAAACGTCTTATTGATAGGCTTTGGGTTGTTTGGGGGTGTCACAAAAATCGCATGTATTTTTTCATCAGGGTGTATTGGCTTTCGTTATGGCTGCGCGCAAGAAGGTGCATATCCTCAGCGTGCGTTGTTTATTCACATGCAAATACAATAAGAAGGTTTGTGCTAAGCCGCCGCGATCGCACCTCTGACAACGTTGTCCAGAATACTCGAAGACGGCTTTTGTGTTCCAAATTTATATCGTAACCATCGTTATCATAACGAATTGATTCTTAACCTGAACAGTTATGACATGATTACGGTGTTAAAGGCTTGATATACTCGCTAACGAACGCAATAAATAATATACGTGTATATATAACAATAATCGAAACAGATGAACATTTCCAAGCAGCTCTTTATTGTTTTCCCACCATTCCAGGCATAAAAAATGAACCCTGGTCTACTCGGGATGGCGTTCTATGAACTGAAGAAAATTACTCTTATTCACTTGTCGTGGACTGAGGACCCGGCCCACTAATCAGCTAGATTTCACTGTTAAGTAAAGTTTTCTCCTCCTCCTTCTCCTCCTCCTGAGTGCACTTTTCCTATGACTCATACCGGAATCTTGTGGAGATATGGCTGTGGGAAATGTATTAAAATATCGCTCCAGGTCTGAACCAACAGTCCTACAGTATGTTTACCATACAGGTAACTCGTTTTGCTCAATAAGCCTGGATACTGGTTAGTAGCCTGGTATAAAACAAGCTCGCGCCTATACACATAGTAGGTTATTTGGAAATCAACCTACATTATTTGTGTCCAGTAGTGCATGTCGGCACACTTTCATGCCGTGACAACGGAAAGTGATGTTATACAGTACATTCGAACTTTCGGTATGGCTGCAAAACCTGTTTTGCGTTACATACGATTGCCAGGAATCGTAATGCCTTCTGCTAAAGCTGACAGAAGGCTTGGAATTAGTTTTTGTCTCGTATTTTCGTTGTTGTCCGTTTCTAGCAGCTTTCTGTTCCCTTTGTTCGAAAGATTGTTTACTACAGAAGGTGACGCCTAGTTCCGACTCTTCGCGCTCCGCACAAGACCGGCTTTGCAAAGAATGGGGCGACGCCAGCAATGTTTCTTCCGTAGCGGTATCGAAAACTATATATATATATACTTTAACTCACGCCGTGAGATAGTGTATGGGATTTTACGTCTATTATTCGGATAAAAAATTACGCACGCAAAATGTGGTGCGGACAAGCATCAGACGTCAACCAAGCGGAAAGAAACAGCAGGGAGAGCAAGCCCGCGTGAAGCAGACGACAAATGCGAGAATCCCTAAGCCGACGTCACGGAGGCGAGCTTCGGAGCGCCGACCGTGGTCGCGCTCACCGCCAATTCAAAACCGGCGACACTTCTAATTACTTCACAGCGAGCGCAACTCCCCCGTCGGCACCCCATGCCAGGCAGTTTCGCAACTCCCCCGTCGGCACCCCACGCCAGACAGTTTCGGGCCCTTTTCACCCATCTATCCTCCTCCCGCCCTCCTCCCTTAAAACCTCATAGCATAGCATAGCAACGCACCCGCGCCTCGCGCGCACTAATGCGGTAATTACTCCTGACAATATACAGATACGGCTGTTTCAGAAGGAACCTGCAGCGCCGCTCGGACTCGGACAACTTTTCCCAGGCAGGGAACAATTCTATCGGCCAGACACGCATCCTGGCCTTTCCAGAAAAACGATGAAAGGTAAAAAGCATTCTCGCGGATGCGCTATTCACCCGTCGAACGACGCGTAGGCTCCGCCGGCATGAAAGCAAGCACAAACTGCGGCCAGCAGGGATTTATACACACACCCCCAACACCCCCCTAACACCCCCCCCAGAAGGATTTCGACACCCCCCCCCCATAAAGCTTCCACAAACACTAGCACCCTGCCCAGGGATTTATACACCCCCCCCCCACAACCGCCCCCCAACACCCCACCCCTAGGAAGGTTTCGACCCCCCAAATCGAAATTCTGGATAAACCCCTGGCGGCCAGCTGCGTGGTTATTCTTCTGCCTTTGACTTTCGAGGAAGCACGTTCCGCTGAGGGGCGCGGGCAAAGTGGCCAGCTTGTACGGAGAGAAACACAGTATTGACTTGTGGGTGTTTGTACTCCAGCCATGTCATCAAAAACAGCCAACTCCTAGCAATAAATCGTTTGCAGAAGGAATGCCGTTCCTGCCGTTCCTTCATAAACCTAACAAGCTACGTTACAGTTCCACCGACATTTAATGGAACGGTGGCGTTCCTCCGTTCCTCCAAAAAAGAACTAGTTCCAGGAACGCCGTGCCGTACAACACTGGTCTCAGTGTAGCTAACATCTTGAATGCCCAGAATCAACGGCAGCGTTCAGTAAACAGGCCGAGTGAAGGAGCTTTGACGATGCTGCCTGAGTGAGGGGCGTTTCTTCTGCCGAAATATTTCATTTCAGTTTCCACATACACCACCGGCAGCATAAAACAGAAAAAAAACAGGACGCCCCCGGGGTATCCCAGCCACCCTACCCGGGGAGAATCGAACTGCCGACCACCACAACGTGAAGCCAGATTATACCTATCGAGCACAATTTTTGGGAGGACCCACACGGCTCGTAGATTTAAAAATTTTGATTTCAAAATTTCTAGGGTGTTATCAGCAAAACCGTGTCTCGTTAAGGTGCTTTAAGGGATGCCCTTTCATTTGGTATAGAGTACATATACTCGACAAAAATCGGTTGTCTGTCCCTTTAACATGATGCCACTTCACAACTTGAGGAAGAGAGCCTTGGTGAAGCCGTAGCTGCATTTTTACCTATTTGCCGATATCGTGCAAGAAAACGGTTATGCACAGTTAGTTTATTTTATTATTATTATTTTATCATTATTATTATTATTATCACTATCATCATTATCATTAAAATATTCAAAGTGATTGGCAACATCTCAGACTGTGCACAACTGCAATGTGATATCGCCGCGTTTTCGGACTGGTGCAACAGAAATAAGTTGATACTTAACAGTGCAAAAACCAAAGTGGTGTCGTATACCCGTAAAACAGATGATATCAACTTCCCCTATCGTATAAGTGAAGAAGATCTCAATAGGGTATATCAAATCAGAGACTTGGGAGTTTTGTTTGACTCTAAGCTCACATTTACAGCCCACACTAATGAGATTACCCGTCGTGCTTTGCGAACACTAGGTGCAACATGTCGTGTCTCCAGAGAATTCAACTATTCAGACACATTTCTTCAGCTCTATACCTCTATGTGTCGCCCTCTATTGGAATACGCATCCGTGGTCTGGAATGCAACGTGTCGGTCCAACGCGGCGGCCATTGAGAGAGTGCAAACTAAATTTCTGTCAATACTAAAACATAGGTACGCTATTGCGAATGCTAAAGATTATCCTGGTGTTGATGCCGCCAGATTGCTTGCAATGGACCCACTACGCAGTCGGAGGGCCAAGGCTGACTGTAAGGTCCACTTATGAGATAAGCGGCCAGGCGCCCGGGCTGCGCGTGAGAACCCGCCGCTCTGTCTGGCGACGTAGCACTGCCGACACTGCACTGCAGTCGACGCCAATTGGTCACGGCGTGCGCGGGAGATGGATTGTCTGGCCCGCCGCATGCCACAAGGATGATCCCCCATTGAGAAGGCAGACTGCGGCGCCGGATTCCAGAAATGTCTACTTGACGCGCGGAGGTGGTGGGATTACCGGCGTCCGGACAAGCGCCGCACAAGTCTCTATTGTTAACACGTCCCGGTCAGCATGACGCACAGTCGCGTCTTTCGCGCTCATCCCTCGGGGTCGTACGCGTTTTCTGGCCCGCGGGCGGTCCGTTGACCTGAGATAGCGGCGCCTCATTGAATATTCCGTGACGTGCTGAGTGACAGCTTTCTACGTGAATTCGGGCACTCCCATACGCGTGTACGCACGCTACAGGGGCGTTTCCGAGAGAGGGTGATCTCGAGTTATAAGGCC
This sequence comes from Haemaphysalis longicornis, assembly GCF_048455015.1. Lineage (NCBI taxonomy): Eukaryota > Metazoa > Arthropoda > Arachnida > Ixodida > Ixodidae > Haemaphysalis > Haemaphysalis longicornis. The sequence goes on along the minus strand of NW_027526335.1, from coordinate 100,108,842 downwards.
GAACTTGGCCGTTAGAAATGGTTCTTGTCTGAGCGCTGAGCTGGCAGTTCCCGGCGAGATAAGGAGTCTCGACCGTTAACGCTAGGTTGGGATTTGTGAGCCCCCTAGTTGAGGTTAAGATCGCGTCGGAGGTTTAGGGTGCAGCGCCGCACCGGGCAACTAGACGTATCTTGCGGCGAGACAGAGTCTCGGCCGTGGTTTCTCGAGCGGTTTGTGTACGCTCCGAGAACAGGAGAGTTAGACGAAGTTGAGGAGCTCGAGTGATTTGTGCGTACTCGGAGCTAGCGTATAGCTGAAGATTGAAGTTTTCTTTTTATTTCTCATGTACCCAGTTATCCTACTGTAAATAGCTGTACATAAACTTCCGTTTCACTTAATCAACTTTAACGCCTCGAGTTCATCAATTCGACCGCCGTCTCCAAGAACTTCAACACCATCGCCCAGCCAGCCTCCTGCCAAATTAACCGGAGCCCGGGCGATTGGGTTCCTGATCGACATCGGACTTCGGGGAAACAATCTTTACTGCTGACCTTTTATTCTTGTACAAACTGGTCCACAGCCTCATTGATTGTACAGAGTTGTTGGGTGCCATAAATTTGAGAACCCCGACAGGCAACACCAGGGCACCTAGACCGTTTCATGTCCCCGCCTGTTTCAAGAGTCCCGTGGGACGCATTCAGCACCTATATAATATCCACGCAGAAAGTTTGGACGTATTCCATCGTCCCTTTCCAGCTTTTTGTAAGGAACTGCGTAGCTTGACAAACCAGGAGTAGTTTGCTTGCCCTAGTATGTAACTTCAACTCACGCACTTTATGCTGCCGGGGTTAGGTTTATCTATGTATGCTAATTGTTTCGATGATTCACTTGAATATGCAAGTTTTATGCCTTCATTGTGGCGCGATTTTTAGCTAATATCTTTTTTCGGTTTACATGTTTCAGTGTACAGAGTTTTAATCATGTCTTGTTGTCTTACACTTGCCTTGTTTGCATATGTGCGCGGGTCATGTGCGTGTTTCGGCGTGTGTGTATCTCAAAGTGCCTCATTCTCGTTCAGACTAAACAAGGCTATTTTCTATATTTTTCTGAGATATGCACTTTTCTTTCCGCACCAGCACATCGTTCCTGGACACACTATTAAACAATTAATTGGTTGATTCATTCGTCATTTTTATTATCTCTGCGATTTGTTGGTCTGATCATTTATGTCTATACTCCTGCCATTGTTTTTTCGCTATTTTTCTGTCAAACGTGTTGCTATGTTTGTTGTGTGTCTCGACAAGATGGGACATAGCAAATGCATCGCTCGTTTTACGCTAATACTTTATTCCAGCGTAACTTTTCAGAATTCTAAACTCTCGTTTTATATGTACAATCTGTCTCTATCATATGCACTGTGTATTTTGTTGTATATTTCCTTTTCTCAAGTGCCTTGAACGTTTCGCTGGCCGAGGGCCATAGCTTGCAACACTGTTTTTTTTTTGCTTTTTTTCTGAATTTCTGTAAGTATTTTTACTTTATTTTTTCTGTCATATCGAGGATTTTGTGTGTTGTGCCGTGCTGTTCTACGTTTCTTTTATTAATGTTTTGTATATGGTGTGCCAGCATCAAGACCTTAGGGTTGTTCCTGGGCACCGAAAATAAAGGTTGATTGACTGATTGATTGATTGATCATCATCATCATCAACATCCTCGTCGTCATCGTCGCCGTCATCATCATCAGCCTATCTACGCCTACTGCAGGGCAAATGCCTCTCCCACTGATTTCCAATTATCTCGATCCTGTGCTGAGTGCAACCAATTTACCCTCGCAAACTTCTTGATCTCATCTGCCAATCTATTCTTCTGCCGCCCGTGCCACGTTTTCCTTCTCTAATCAAGTTTGTTTATGAATTTTCCACAGTTCTAAATACATACAAAACACTTTTTTTCCATATCTCTTCCCGATCGATTTAAGGAGGTTTGAAAGCTGCCAGAATAAGCTTTTAATGGGTGATTCTGGCAGCTAATTCCAGTGCAGCTAATTGAAGTGCAAATTTGCACTTGAATTTGATGCATAATATTTTTATTACCGTCAAAATCCCAGGGTGACGAATTCAAGTTACGAACGAATATATGAACGCAGAAGCTGTAAGTACGGCATCATGTGCCGGCACGAACTACCTCACACAGACGGGGAGGGGGGGTGTTGGCTTTGTCTGACCCGGCATTCGCCAACTGGCCTACGAGACACGGCCACATACTTGACGATGTTCGTGAATTCATATCCAATGTTTCCGGAAACAATCCTTATCCACAGTAATCAAAATACAGCAGGAACAAGACTGGTCAGAACGAGACCGTGTGTGAAAAGCGTTCCTTGAGTGGTATTGCTGCGCCATCTGGGCAGGCGGATGGTAACTATACCTTTTGCAGATAGCGGCAAAATCAGTCAACATACTACCTTCGTTTGACGTGCATGCCTATAATACACCAAGCACCATGCAATGCACCGGGGAATGAGATTTTTGGCATAAATTGCTTAATTTCTCTGTGAATAAATCATCCTTTGCTATCGTCGAGTGCCGAGGGTACTATGAAACTCAAAATCTTTAGAATGAAACAAACTAGTATTTTTTCTTCATAGCCCCTTTAAGGGACCCTGCAACACTTTTTTCAACTTTTTTTGAAATCTTAAATGCTTGCAGAGCGTAGTCACCCAACACACCGAGTACTTAGATTAGGGGGCCGCAAAGTACTTCAGCCAAAAATTACTGCTCTATGCCCATCAGATAACTTCTAAACTCTCTCAAAAGATTTTTCTCTCTTTCCCGGTCTCCATGTTCTTCGACGGCTAGAATTACGTCACTGAGAGCGTGTTGCGGCCATTGGCCGGTTTTCCTTCTTTTGCAGCAATGAACGTGTTCCAATAGCATCTTACAAAACACCCCACAAAAACAAAGCAGAAACGGAAGGCGTATCTGGCGCGATGAGCCAATCACGCAGTGCCGCTCCGTGCTGTCGATAACTATAGCTTCGCAGTGGTTCCAGACACGAAGGAAAGAGTGAAAGCGCGTATCGAAAGTGTTGCAGGGTACCTTTAAAGATAAATTTATTGGAAGTCAACACCTAATACAAACTACCGCGAACGCATTAGGAATAATGAATGCTCCTACTAAAACAAATGAAATGTACTTACCTTTCATCCACGAAAGAAATTGCCCAGAGGAAAGACAAAACAGATTTTGTAATTATTGAATGCCTTTTTTTTTGCTTGGATGTTTTTGCGTTCATATGAAATGCAGCACTAAAAAAAATCTTTGATTCAAGTAGTAGTAGCACGAATAAACTTTGAACACAGTTTATTTCTCATTCGCACATTTACAAAAAATGGTTTGCTGCCTAGAAGAGGGTCGGCTAACTTCAGAAACTTGTTCTGATTGATCATGCGGGTTCACTTCGAGTGTAGGAAACCATCATTACAGCGAGGTCATCCCGGTACAACAAAATTCAGGAAAGTGCTATGTTGATGCATCTGGAAATATAAATTCCCATTCGAGTAGTTGCAATAACTTTTCGATCATAAAGGACAATTCAGCCGCAACTAAACGCCATTTCATGCAATACGGTGTCTTGAATCCTAATAAGACGATATGAATACAGTAGCGTTACTGCTAACCAATTAGGTAAGTAATGCCTTAACGATACTTAATTTTTCGTATCCACGCCCTTCAGAGGTGAAGTTTTCACTACCCTTCCTTAGAAAAATCGAAAAGTCGAAACTTTCATTTCTATCCTTTTTGCGGAGGCCAACTTTCATCCTTTGAATGCCGGCTGCCTTCGCCCTTTAAAGCAGCATAAAGTGGTTCACCTTCAGATCAACCTGCTCAAAGCTATTGCGCTTTCTTTCCGTTTGCACTACATTCAGGGGATACAAGCTGAGCATAGTTCCCATTTGTAACACCGTCCTGCTTAGACGCGGCCCCAGCCCTGAGCTTTGCGATGCTTTCTTTCTGCCGCGTGTATGACTTGATGTAAAAGTTCACGAAAAGGCCAAGGATCAGCGCAGTCTGCGCGTTCGACACGTGGATGAGATGCCTTGGGAAGCCGCAGTTCACGAACAGAGGTATCGACATGTGCACCATGAAGATGAGGAACTGCACGATCTGCAGAGTTGTCAGGTACTTCTTCCACCACAGGTACTTGTGCACTTTGGGTCCCAGAGTGGCCAGGAAGTAGTACGTATACATGACGGCGTGCACGAAGGCGTTAATGGCAAGGCCCAACGCCGGTTGGCCCTCGGGAGCATACAGCGTCCAGAACCAGCAGTTCATCGCCACTATGGTATGGTGGATCACGTGAAGGTGGGAAATCTGGTTGAACTTCTTGCGAAGCACGAAGAACACGGTGTCGAGAAACTCCACGTAACGTACGGCCGTGAACCAGTATCCGTTGCGATAGGCCTCTTCCAGCCGTTCGTCCATATGGCCCGTGATTCCCTGGCACCAGAGGCTGTACCGGCCACCTGGTAGGTACGTTTCGCGGAGAACGAGAAGGCAGAACTTGGCGTTGAGTATTACCATGACTAGGTTGTAAAATCGAACGATGTTGGTGATCTCAAATGGCTCTCTTTTCTTCATCCAGCGAGGTCCTAGCACTTTGACGAAGTACAGATAGAACGCGATGAGGGGGAAAACAAACAAGGGATTCACGACTAGCGGGTAGTCACGCGTCCTTGGATCGCCCCACTCCTGGACCTGCGTCAAGAGAGTGATGGGGTTCCAGCTCATCGACATTTTCCCGTTGATTCCGATGTTGCGCATGTTCCCATCCATGGCTCCAGGATGATAGGACGCTGGAAAAACGAAAACGCGATATTTCGGGTAAGTCAAGAAAACGGCTGAGAATACTTTGTGAGTTCCGTACTTCTGTGAAAGCTCATCGGTCATTTTTAACACGGATACGTGAAATTGTCCCATCAGTGGAAAAAGCGGCTTCCGGCTCTAACGTCTGTTTCAACGAAACGATCTTAAAATAGAGATGGCGCCAGATTCGGGTGTAAAGAAAAGAATTGAACCCATACGACGGGATACTGAACCAAGAGTGCATCCCGCACACCTCTTCGACTTGATCATTGTAGCTTACAAAAGCTCTACCTAGTTCATGAATTCTCGACTTTGACTATGTAATGTTGACAGCCAGAACACGCAGCTAGGCAATTTTCGTTCTGCTCAACATTGAGGCAACTACATGTTAAATCTTAATATTGGCTAACAGCATGCCCATTCAGGTGGGTTTGCCACTGAGAGTGACGGCTACCGTAAGAAACTAACGGCGTTTTACCATGTACCATTTAATTACGAGCTCATTATACCACATTATTCGGCTCATTTAGATCGCTGCCATTCCCAGCGTGACACCATTTCACCGCGTTGGCACTGAGCTATAGGGCTACACGGCTGCAGGCAACCGTACGATCATTGTTGCGTCTGACCACAGTGTGGGCGAAGGGCTGCGTAGTGTTGGTACTTGGCGTTGATTGCTATAAAAAAGAAGTAAGAAAACGACGACAGCCGGATAAAATTTAAAAGAAAACTTTACTTACAATATTGTACAACGAGTTATTTCCAAAATATGTTGCAGAACATTGCTGTCCTAGCGTTCGGCAGTATGACAGCAACGTTCTGATATACTGTCTGAGCGATAGACTGCCCTACACTACACTACACTAAACTACACGGCTGCACTACACGGAAGATGGCTGACTGGTCTGACTATGAAAAGCCTATTTTCACACTCAACGACTAGCATGCGAATTTATCAAATTCGAGCCCATTGTGCGCAGGGCTGTAGATCTGTTTGGTTTGTTTCAACACTTGGGATAAACCAATGGGGAGGTCAAACGCTCACCCAACCTCTTCTCTCAATTTATCTTCTCTCCACACGCTCCAGTCGATAGAGGAGATAGAAAACTCGGCGCCGGGCGCATCTTGCCAGCCTGCGGGAGGTCCCGTCTTCGCCGTTCTGACAAGTGTCGTTGCCTCTACTCACGACAGAATTGGACACCGAGACAGCATGTCTGCGACATAACGTTCGCGCAAGGTCAACGCGCTGCAATTATTGCGGCGGGAGTCAGTGGCAGTATGTCTACGAAAAGACGGCCTATGGAAGCTCTTAGTTACACCCGTGTCGATGCGCAGTAGGGAGATGCCGTAAACGGTGACAATATTTCCCGAAGGGCCCCACTATGGCGGTCGCTGCAAATTGCAGGGGAAAAGGTTGACAACGTACGCGTGCCTCTTGCGGGCGGGTTCTTCATGTGCCGAAACATTGGCACTGTTTACTGCACCTTACAACATGTGCCGAAACATCGGCGCTGTTTACTACCAGCGCTCTCGACGTCGCATATTTCCTTTTTCGACGTTTTAGCCTTCGCCACGTGCAGAGAGAGAGCAATGGAGGGACAATACATTTGTCTTCGTAAATTTGGCAGCTGTGCTTGCCTAATTTTGAGGTATTCACAGAAAGAACGCATCTTATCATCCGCATTTCAACGGGGTAACCCAGCAGTTTCACCGTACTCTGGACGACGCTTCTTCGGTGGGCTTTTTTCCAAACCACAAAAACTGTAAATTAATTTTGCTTTCTGTCGCTCCTGACATACCACTGTATATGGCTATGCAGACAACCACTGGCTACTCGCCGTTCTACTTATTTAACGGGAATGAACCATCGTGCACCCGCAACACCTTTCAGCCTTATCGCCGAGGAATACCAGATTGTGCCTAAATCTGCCTAATGGTGCATTCGACTCGCATGATCCTTTGCGGGTGCAGAATCGAGCCGGTCACTCCTATGACCACCGCAGTCGCGAAACAGTTCACGTTTAGCGCCTTAAACCCTACACCACCCGCTTGTCGCAACATATAGTTCCTTTTTATTCGTCGACGATTCCGACGAAGATAGTGACCATGCCTGAAAGCACCAGTGTCTCAAAATGGGTATTAACTTAAATGAGATACGAATACGCTGTGCTAACAGCTGCACTATTTCATCCTCATTAATACTTTCAGAAGAAGAGTACTAGAAGACATTCCTTTAAGTCCCTAAGACAGTGCTTGGGGACGAATGGTAACAGGAGCCCTACCCCAGCGGTGACAGAGCCATTATAAATAAATAAAGAAGTTTTTTTCTCTCTCTCCCCAAACGAGCACAGCTTATTGGCGAGATCTCCGCACCTACATAGCTTACGTGGGCTGCTTAGCCGCACCTAAAAATATTTGTTGTCCTCCTTTTCTGGAGCAATATGAGTTAGAACACCACTTTGCAATAACTATTTTCGAATTCGTGAGCGCAAGCGTTTCTCATGAGAGCACGATCTCGGAGCTGTAGTGGAGTACTCTGCCGTAAACCTTGCATATGGGGAGGCCTTCATCGAGCAGTGTGAACATACATAGATGTATGAGTTAAGAAGCTATCTTTGTATAGCAACGTGTGTATGTATGTATATATATACAGGCCTGCAGGTTGACTGGACCCGAAAAATCGTACAATACAATCTGCCATTTGAGTACCTTTATAAAGCCAACCAACTTACCTTTCCCGGCGGACGTGGTCCTAGAAAGCACACGACGCCGTCCTGGTCAAAAAAAAGACGCGCCGCCTCCTGATCAGCGAGCAACTGGGGTCTGTGATAAAGCTCACTAGTGAAAAAACATCTACCGTTTCTTTTAAGTTCGACCTGAATTTGAGAGAGAATATAACCAAAGGTGTAGGTAATTCCACTTCTCTCGCACATTGCTTACTGACAACGTGTCTGTATCTGGGAAAATCCTTCACGTCGGATGCCAAACCAAACCAGCGAAACATTACGCGGGTATAAAATTGTACATCCTTCAAGGGAAGAGGGCCAGCGGTGTGCGTGTATTTCTGACGATGTCCAGCTCACTGTTGCCTTCTGAATTTCTTGACCGAAGTAAACATTGTAAGTGAGGAAAGGGGCGGCAAATGGTGGAAAGGCCGCTAAGTTATTTCGAAAGCCATAGTTTGGGGCAGCCCTTACTGTCTTTTGTTCTTTTGTACCGCAGTAATAAACTGCCTGGGCCGTAGACCCTTTTGCACACGTGCGCTTTTGTTTCGTGCATGTGCGTACCGTGAAACGCATGAAAAAATAAACAGCCTGCTCACGCCGCCCTCCTTGTCGGGCTACTTGGGACAATTGTCATTTTACAAACGCCTCAGGCAGCCATTATAATGAGAGTGGGCAAATTTACCGACAATGGCACGTGGCTTGAGCAAGCGCAAAGCCGGGAGTCATGAACGAGAAAGTCATGAGGCGGCTTTTGCGAGACGCACTGCCAAGGGAAAATAAAAGTTCGCGGTCTCAACAAGGAGGCACAGATGCAGTCTAAATGATATAAAAATATAGAGCAGACCATTCTTATAGAATCTCCCGGAGTGTATGAAACACCAACAAGGCCCTAATTTTATTTTAATTCTTATTTTAATTTTATTAGTTTATTTCGAATGGCCCTATGTGAATTCTTACGACCCGTGTGAATTTTGCGGTCATACATAAGATTCAAATGAACGTTTTCATTGGAGGAACCCTCTTATTGATCAGGAGATCCCGGATGCGAGGGCCGCAAATACCCTCCGGGTGAGCAGACCAGCAAGCGATACAGTGAATGAGCAAGTGTGTTACCCAGGAAATTTACAAGGGAGTTGGTTTTTAGGACCAAGTCAACAAGCCACCACAATAGCTGGGAGAGCCTTTGTTCAAACATTCACCTCCATGCAACCACCACAACTGCATGCCTGGCAGGCGGACCAAGAGGACACCATAACATGCGGAATTACGGGTGAAAAATCAAATTATATTAAGTACGTCATTTATAGAAATTAGAAGAGTATTTTGGCGAGTACAGAGCCATAGGGGACGCCGAAATAACTTTGACAAAATATTGGTTGTTATAACGGTGATATAAAGGCGGGTGGGGTAATGGGAAGGCAAAGATTGAATGATGTCATGCGGTGGCTCCCTACCTCGGGTATGCATAAAGGCAGCTTAGATATCCATCTAGAATGCTGCTGCCGCAGGATCGTCGGCTGTTTGACTGAAGTAAACGGTGAGTGCCACGTCAAAAATCGTTAACGATCAGAAAACGCATTGATATTGTTTTAGGCGATGTAAGGAAAGTTGAAATCGTCGCTCGGTCAGACTGGCATGAGGAAACCGCGAAGGTTGGTCAAGAAGAAATTATTCTATTTCGCGAAAACGCTATGGTATCTGCCAGGAGTGCGCCAGCAAGCAACGACTACGTTCCTTATAGACGCAAGCGAAACGCCGCACAAATACTTTCGAGATTGCTTGTAACTGACGATATAAGGGTAAAAGATATTTAATAAGAGTGTGCACGCCTACTCCAAACGCCCCAACCTATTCAGCTTGCGAATCGTTCATATATTATATTAAATAAGCACCTCATGCGACTTAGTGTCATGAGTCAGCCGTGATTATTTTAGTGGGGAGGTTTAAGCCTTTTTACCATTTAGCGACTTTTATGGTAACATAGCGGCGAAAATTCCTAGCGGAATGGCCATATTGTCATAAGTTTGTGCATCCCTGGAATGTCAAAAGGGTATAAAGAAGCGGGGAAGGCGAATTCCCGAACGTTTATGGCAATTGTTATCACTTTACCTCGATTACGGAGCCAGATTTCTAATGGTAGGTACACTTATCTATCGAGACGGATAGTGAACATGGCTTTACGCTAGTGGCTATACAAGGGAGAGCGGAGGAGAGGCGGAATAGACGTTTATTCTGGCAAACGGTGGTGGTTTAACTGTCACTTTGTGGGGTAGTTGGGGCTCACTCGAGGCACCCTTCAGCTTTGGCTTCAGATCCTGGCACGCATGAACACGCAGATGTGGTAAGCGTGGTAACAGCTGGTCAGCAGGTCCTCTCACTGCTTGGAAGAAGGGTTCGGGTTGGGGGTGAGAGATGGGGTGTGTTCGCAAGCCTACACGATGTGGTAGGGTAGTATTCGGAGAGGGCCAGAAGTTACAGGTGAAGGGGTATGGGGTGTAGGAAGGGAACGGTTGAATGGTGGTTTGTTTGTAAACGACACCAGATCAATGCTTCCTGCTTCGTTAGTGAGGGTAGGTTTGAGGCAGAGTAAGTCGAAGGTTGGGACAATGGTGAAGGATGTCGTGATAGCATAAAGCAGCAGAAGGCATTTGGGGTATTTGAGGAGGCCGTGTGTTTTGACCCTAACGGAAATGCCCTGTGTGAAAATTATACAAGTAAATTTGTTCGGTGTGCGCCAGTCACACTAGTGCTGAGTAATCCTCCCGTACTAAAACGGGGGGCCTTCATGCTTAGGGGGGTGAAGTGAACGCTTCGCCTGTTTTGTTTGCGTTAAAATTTATTAATTTTGTGCCAAATTTAGTTTTGGTCGCAGTAATTTAGTCAATAGATGCATGTCATGCAGGAGTTCTAGATGTTTATTTATAGCTGTTCATACCTCGCAAAAACTGCATGATGACTAGGGTTGAGGTTCTTTTTTGCTTTCTTTGCCTGTAGGTCCAAACAAAATGATGGGTAAACGAAGAATACAATTCTTACCTTTACGACATTTCCCGGCTAAGGTTTAATTTTTAGGAATTACTTTGGTTAAACAGGAATCACGGCTCCAAAGCAGAGCAGAATTTTGGGACACGACTGATTCGGGTCATTAGTTTTAGATGGGGAAGCTTTGTTACGAAACTTCCCTTAACTCTGTACATCCGCTCGCCCTTCCGTATATCCGTCCATCGTTAACGCGTGACGCGGTGTTTCTCCTAGGTAGACTTTTTTCTTCAATTTCGCGTGTTTTACGCGTCGAAGCAACATTTGAGCAATTTTGCTGCTCGTAGAGGGCTCTGGTTTAGTATTGATCACTTGGGGATCGTGAAGTGCTCCAAAATGTCGACGAACCGCACATTTTCACTTTTTGTCTGCATGCATAGACATGCATGGGTCAGATCGGCCCAGCGAATGACGCTTATACACGTCGAACAACGCCACAGCACGTCCGGTAACGTGACGGCGAGGCAATTAGGGGGACGTTGAAGTGCACGTTTATGCGTGGTAGCCCGGGTGTTTTATGCAACAAGTGAGAAGCGACGCCGTAGGTAAAGGCATCGTTCCTGGTATGAATTGCATGTACGGGGATGAAATACCAGAAAAAGCACGTCGCCACTGACAATTCACACCAGGAAGTTTCCACGTAGTTTTTTTAGCGCGTCGATGGACATGGTTCGCCTTGTCCTTCAGTATATTATGTGCGGCTCGAAGGACCGAAGTTTAAGCTCGCAGGCTTCTATCGGCTTCTGAAAAAGATTATAAAGTTGGATGTGAAACGTCGTTATTGGGTCCGCGGTTGTTTGTTTCCACATCACATGGTAGCAGATGCAAATGTCGTCCTTCACAAATGATGTGTACAGAAAAGCGTAAATACGTGCACCATACTCTGTGCCAACTGTCACTGAAATCACAAGGCACGACAGCACAAGTACAACAAAATCACTTGAACAAAAGCCAGCCGCCTTCTTCAAAATAACTTACCTGTGTGAAAAGATACGCTGTAACCATTAGTGTGGAGGGGACGTGCCCTATCTGTCTCCCCAACGGTGGCTGCCAAATTAGTCACGATAATCTTCTCTCACTCATCGTTGCTAGTTGCTGCCCGACGATACAGAACATTGGCGCTGGTTACGGCGGACTATCCGCAGTTTTTGTTGTGGGTTGTGGTGGTTGCAAATGAAGCTGGGTGGCGTTTTTAGAGATGGGTGTACAGGGAAAAGTTGCTGTCATCGATGTGCACCGGTGTTAGCGTGCGACCTACGTGGCGAAGTTAAATTCCTTTAACATATTTGGGAATAAGTTCTCTACTGAAATTCGGTAGACATTTTCTTCGAGCTAATTTTTGAGTGCGAGCAATATCAAACCCGCTAGGTCGAAAATTTCGCTAACCTAGACAGGTTACACAAAATGGCTGATCGAAAAAAAGAGTAAAATTAAAGCAATTGAGCTTACAAAACATCTGGGTAAATTTCTGGCTGGTTGAAAATCGAAACCAGGGCCGCCTGAATGTAAAATGAGCACACATCTCCTGCATTACCAAATACCTTTTTTATTTACAACCTACAATCATATGCCCCTCAAGGGACCCCAACAAAAGAGGAGTAAACAATTCATACATCAAAGGCAATGAACAACAAACACATATAGTACAACAAAACCGAGGCTACAGCAGAAGACAAAAGGTGAAATCACAATTCAGGCGTCCACAGTTACCAATAAGACCTCTGGAACCTGTCCAGTGCCTCTCTTGAACATTCATTAAAACTGCGCACTTGTCCTCTTTGTTATTAAATAAGGCTTTTCGTTGAGCGGTCTTGCTCGGCATGAGCATCCAAGCTCTGCAGAAGCTACGTATGGCAAACAGAAAGACAATGTCATAGGGAACACAGCTCTCACTAGCAAGAAATCACGGTACCAGGGTTTTGATCGAATAATGTCCGAGTAAGCTGCTATACATTATACCAAAATTACCCCCTCTCCGCATTTAATCAACCAATGCCTTACGCGCTCAAGATTTTCCCACAGCGTACAGTTTGTGCCCCATGGTAGAGGAGAAGAAAAGAGTGTTGCGGTGGTGGACATACACATGTTTAACACGTCGAGGAACATCACACGGTTCACCTTTGTAGAAAACAGAACGATTAACAGGGACAGGAAAGCAACCTTTGCCAAATGGTGAGAAAAATAAATACTTGGTTATTCTGTACCCATGCGGGTCAGCAACTTCGCTGGATGTCACAGTTATTAAACTGGAAAGGCTACTATTTTTTTTCTTTCATTGAACCGACAACACCTTAATGAATGTTTCAGTGTCAGGCACCCACTACTTCAACAAACAAGGCTTGCCCCTTCTCCCTGCCCTTCCTAATAAAAAAGAATATTTCCCTTTTATCCTTTGGTTATCGCCACCTTACAGCCGCTCAATGCCAATTGATGCCTCTATTTAAAGGCGAATAAATTCTCTAGCTTTACATTGCTAGCGCGAAGCTATTCCAGTTTCTTTCCGTTAGCACTACAATTGAGTGTGCCAAGTTGAGCGCAGCTGCCATTTGTCTTGCTGTCGTGCTTAGACGCGGCCCCAGCCCGGAGCTTTGCGATGCTTTCTTTCTGCCGCGTGTATGACTTGATGTAAAAGTTCACGAAAAGGCCAAGAATCAGCGCAGTCTGCGCGTTCGACACGTGGATCAAATGCCTTGGGAAGCCGCAGTTCACGAACAGAGGTATCGACATGTGCACCATGAAGATGAGAAACTGCACGATCTGCAGAGTTGTCAGGTACTTCTTCCACCACAAGTACGTGTGCACTTTGGGTCCCAGAGTTGCCAGGAAATAGTAAGTATACATGACGGCGTGCACGAAGGCGTTAATGGCAAGGCCCAACGCCGGCTGGCCCTCGGGAGCATACAGCGTCCAGAACCAGCAGTTCATCGCCACTATGGTATGGTGGATCACGTGAAGGTGAGAAATCTGGTTGAACTTCTTGCGCAGCACGAAGAACACAGTGTCGAGAAACTCTACGTAGCGCAAAGCCGCGAACCAATATCCGTTGCGGTAGGCCTCTTCCAGGCGTTCGTCCATGTAGCCAGTGATTCCCTGACACCAGAGGCTGTAGCGGCCACTCGGTAGGTACGTCTCACGAAGCACCATGAGGCAGAACTTGGCGTTGAGTATTACCATGACTAGGTTGTAAAATTGGACGACGTTGGTGATCTGAAAGGGCTCTCTGTTCTTCATCCAGCGAGGTCCTAGCACTTTGACGAAGTAAAGATAGAACGCGACGAGCGGGAACACGAACGTTGGATTCACCACTAGCGGGTAGTCGCGAGTCCTTGGATCGCCCCATTCTTGGACCTGCTTCAAGAGCGTGATCGGGTTCCAGCTCAGCGGCGTTTGCCCGTTGACTCCAAAGCTGCGCATCTTCCCATCCATCGCTTCAGGCAAAGGGGCACTACAAGAAATGATAAAGATAGCAAACGTAAGATAAGGAAAGGCAACAGCATTGCTAAACGATGGTAATACCTCTGAGGAAATTGATTAACTATTTTTGGGTATCATATGGGGCCCGTCATGCCTCTTCAAAAATAATTTTTTTCCAGCACAATATTCCTTTTGGTGGAGCTTTGTCACATGCAACTATAAGTCAGGGAATATTCCTTTGAACAAATTGGTGACAGTATACAACATTGCTCTTTTGCCATCAAGGTTGATTCATGTGCAATGAAATATCCACTGCCAGCAATATATATTGTTACGTGGCGGGAGGACAGATATGAGACGAACCATGGTAGATGAAGAGCGATCTATTTACACTATGTACATGGCGGCCATGAGAGAGTGGTGGTTCCCCTGGAAGTCCTGGAAGTCCTTCCAGGAATTCCAAAAGACTTCGAAAAAGGACTAATATAACCAAACCATCTTATAAAACCATCTTACCAAAAAGGACTAATATAACCATATTTACACTCTTGGTTTAATACTAGCGCTGCTTAGGGCAGGCACTAAAGCTTATTAGGCCCGAAATACTTTCTTTTCCCTGTTACAGGTGGTAACTGTCCTAGGCACTATTCCCCTCTCTGCTTTTCGTCTATCAGCATTCTAATCTTCTTTTCGTCCCCTCGACAGCCTTGAAGTTAACTTCCTCTCTTCCTCCCAACCGGCGGGAATTTTTCCTCCACTTTCTTTCTGTCTTTCAAAATTTTTCATCGGTTTCAATGACCTACCACATTCTCCCCTTTGCTTTCCGAGGCATTGTTGACTGCAAACCATTATGACCTTGTGTAGTAATTAGTACGGTACTACGTTTTGCTGCTGAAAAGTTTAAAACAATTAAAACATTTAAATACCATTAGCAGGCGGTGGGAACACGTAACACGTTATCCATTACATTTTCAGATGTATCGATACGTTGCTAAGCAGATATGTATTTTAATTATCGACATTGGCACGTCGTTGAAGCAAAGATGTCGTCGGCATCTCTCCGTTTGTGTCATAATTGGCAGTTTCACTGACAGGAACAAATACTAAGCCAAAATTATATTGAGGCCTAACTTAAGCACTTTAGGTCACTACAAATGCGATTCCTTGTATAAACACATTTTCTTTTGGCTATGTTGAGTACGCAATAATACATGGGAGACAGCATGAATTCTCTTCGGGAACTCCCTGTGAAGATCGCGTAAGGCAGCCGCGGAATGATTATTTTAGACCTTGAGCTTTATATCTCAATGTGTTATAAAATACGTGGCGTACAAACCACATGTTGTTAGGTACAGAAAATTGCAAAGAAAATCGGAGCGCCAGCCGGAGACGCGCACCGGGACTGGGAAACAGACGAGCTGGAAGAGGGTAGGCTGGCAACGTGCAATAAGCGCCGCATTGCGAGGTGAAGGTGCCAAAAAAGATGCTCTTGGCGATGAAAAGCGTCAAGAACGAGCGTTAATTATGACCTGACAAGTACATACCTAGCATTTTCTGACATTAAGTGATGTTCTCAGAGACCTATTAAATTCTTTATATGGCAATATTTTTGTCTCAAGCAAGTTTTCATCTCGACTGCCTACATAGCTGTAGAAGTTTGTAAAAACATCTATGGTTGTGCCGAAATTAGAAGCTCCTGTTCAGAAAACTGCGCCTTATAGCTCCTTCAGCTCTAGAACCTAAGTAAACCAGCTCTTAAATGGGTTATAGACCAAAGAGCAAGCTTTCCCGCTTTACGCTGACAGATATTTTTCAAAACACTCCCGAGCTTTCTAGCAATAGTGCGTGCAAGTATTGCGGAGTCACGAAAAGCTCGGCAAGCAAGGCTGCCACTCTTCGGACTTCGCTCATTTCCGAGACACAAAAACAAGCCTGCGGGAATCACTACAACGCTCCCGCATAGTGCTATGAAGGATATACACATGCGTCATCTGCTTCGTGGACGAAATCCGAACTTTCCGGATGAAACTATTTCCATGGCTGGAAACTTCTCGTCACTGTCCTAGGTAGTGCGAAGAGGAATAAGGTGGCTGATAAGAAGGCAGCGATGTGCCTTTTGCTCACAGGCATTTCGATGAATGCTCAGAGAACCAGGTGGCACCTAATAGCGCCGTGTGTCGAGGGCTAGGCACAGTCAAAATATAGCCGCGGTCGGCCCAACTATTGCACAAAGCTGAGCACTTCCATTAATCTTCCCGATGGCGTCGCTGAAGCCTGCAAATCTGTCACTATACACCACAGTAGGGGCTCATGAAACCAATTAGCATCACTTGTTCCGCACCGTAAAAGCATGGTGAATGGTCGTTTTGAGGTTGCAGGTTTGGAATAGTGAATTTTGTAAGTGCGCCAAGCGTGTCTTTACGACGTAGCGCAGACTTGATTCTGAGGAAGCGTACGCGAACCAAAAAAGCAGGCGACGTATTTCTGAAAAATTTTCGTCGGATTTGGTACGACGCAGTGTCTGATGGTATACTAATAAAGAAGAATATATGGTACCTTGTCGGTGACAAGTCAACCTTAGTTCGTCGAGGCGCCAGCATTTCACCGTCACCCGACGCGTGGTCTTTGTATTTCGTGTGACAAGCATAATAAATACACAACCACGGATTCACTGATGCAATGATGCACTAATGCACGGATTCCGAACGCACACATCTTTTTACTTAAAAAAAAAACGAGTATATCACCAACGGAGGCTGCGTATATCCCGAGACATCCATGCAGTTTTTTTTTCTTTTTTAGTAGCAAGCATATCTTCAATGAATTGTACACAATCCTAGAAGTTGACTCAACTGTTTAAAACGACGCTTTCGGTGAGGTCAGTAAGACGGAAGACGTCAAACCCCCGCTTATACTCGCTGACGTGGTTGTAGTTATCCAGCCGGTCGTTATCATCGACTCACTGGAACGAGGCAAAGGGTGGGGCTCCCGTTGAAGACTGTTGGCAGTACACGCAGGACACATGCAACCTACGTAGGCCGCATGATTTTAAGGGGCTTTCGAGCAAAGGATGGCAAACTGTGTTCGAGAAGCGACCTCAATGGAGCTCTAACAGACACGACCGAATTGAAGGTGCCGGATCCGAGCACAGTTGAACCAAACACTCAGCACACAAGCGATTTCGACCAGATCATTCACGCGATAAGCCGGCTCGATGCATAAACAGCACGTGTATTGTGTATTGTGAGGAAATCTCATTTTGAGCATATCGTATATTGCTCTGATAAATGTAAAAAAACGTTATCTGTTATTTCTCTATCCCTACCACTCTAGCCAACTCACCTTTCCTGCGGACAGTGAGTGGTCCTAGTGAACGCGCGACGGCGTCCACGAAGAGCTCCACCGGCGTCTGGAAGCTTCGCCCAGAAACTGACGGAGGAACAACTGTTGTCTGTGATAAACCTCGCTCGGGGGCTCACTTAAGCGAATACACCTACCGTTTCTTGGATATTCGGCAGCAATGTGAGAGTGAAAATGACAAACCGTCGCGTCATTCCCACTTGATAGCGCATTGTTTACGGATAATTTGTCTGTGTCGGGGAAATTCCTTCATGGCGAATGTCAAACGGAACCGGTGGACCATTACGCTAGTGTAAAATGTTCCTTTTTTTTGCGAGAAAAGAAGACTGGCGGTCTTGTACTTCAGACAACGTTCGCCTCCTCAGTCAAATTTTTCCCCCACTTTCGCCTCCTCAGTAATACTTCTCACGCTTTTTCGCGCTCGGTGTACGTTGTAAACAAGGAAACCTGAGAGGCAAACGGTTGAACAACCGCTAGTGTAGCTTCAAAGCCACTGTTTGGGGCAGTCCCTCTTCTGTTTGTGCCGGCCATGTTGCTCATAACCTTACCTCTTACGTATGAACTACGTAGACCTGCTACGTAACCCCCCCCCCCCTTTCCTGGTGAACGTACGCTTTTGTTTTGTATGCGTTTGAACCGTGAAGCACTTTAAAAAACCAGAGGAGTGGAAGAGCCCTCCTTTCTTTGCCGCTTTGGACAATCCCTATTTTAGAATCTCTTTGCCCGACCATTATCATAATCGTGGGAAAACCTAGCGATGTCGCGCCTACCGAAAGCACGCATGTAGTCCGCAGTCTTGAAGCAGAGGGCTTTAACTATGCACACTGAAACGGAAAGTAAAGTTGGAGGCAAACGTTGCACCCATTTTACAAGGCGACCCAGTTGTCTTTTGGAAAAATTAAGCGAAAACTTTCGAGTACAATTTTCTTTGAGGATCTCGCGGCGTGCATGAAAGCAAAAAACTACACTTCCTATTTACGAGCAAGACATCCGGCAAGATTGCAGGCTGATTTCACGAGAGATCGAACATGGGTGTACATCCACATTTTTTTTTTGTTTTTTACCATATTTTTACGAGTTGTGCGCAAGCAAGCACTTTTAAAAAAAATGTCTTGGCCCCTACTAACAGTACACTAACCACTTACTTGTCACAGTATCCACTATGTAATTATTGGTTTTACTTACTGGCCATGCATAACGTAGGAAAAACATTACACCACCTTCCCGTGGGGAACCCTGATTAGTATGCGAAGCAGCCATAAGGTCGATTCAAGTGCCCATTAATTTTCAGCTCGTCGTTTCAGTTAGGTTGAGGTACGGAGATACCGTTATATTTGTCGTTTGGTTTCCATGGTAACTACCAAACTTTTCACTTACCGGAACTACGAAATGGGAAATTGCGTTGACCCCATGGCTGTTTCGCATACTACTGAGGGTTCCCCTTCGGAAGATGGTGTAATTTTATTGGAGGGTGGGGGGGGGGGGCTGCTAGAATAGAGGGGCATTAAAGAGAGAGAGAGAGAGAGATAGATAGAGAGAGAGAGAGAGAGAGAGAGAGAGAGAGAGAGAGAGAGAGAGAGAGAGGGAGAGAGAGAGACGTTGTACGTGGTATGAGTTTGTCTTTATTTAGGCATTATCATCATCATTTTCAACATAGGCGACGTCGAGCTGTGGTTGGCATTTCGCTTTGATCATGACCGCCTTATAGTCTGTGAAATGTAAAGTCAAGGGCTGTTGTAGTGGATGAACCCTAAAGTTGCTGAAGATGAGGTCGAGGCACGTTCCCCGGATGGCTGTGGGCTGCTTGTAATCCCGGCCGTCCGAGACTCGCCGACGCACGCCGCCTCCGCCGACGATGAAACCTCGAAGGCGCGTGAAGCGTGCTCGTCTCGTGCCGGCCCAGGAAGACACCGGCAACACTGTCGCTCCAGGAGACCTTAAAGGGCAAGATACCACCGGGCGCTCAGCAAGCCGAGCATGCGCAGTGGGGGTGTGGACGGCGCAACAACAACAAGTAAGGGACATAGCCCCTACCGTGAGATTCTCCGCATCTAAAAAATCTCGGCGTGACAATGTAGATCGGCTGAGCGCGCAGCCCGTCATAGACACATTCAACACGCACATATCACACTTAGACAACAAGCATAGTAAGAAAAGCAACGGGATGCATGACGAGAGCGAGTATAACTTAGTTACCTTCGAAATGCTTCTGCTCTTCTTGCTTTTATAGCCAGCAACGGAAAGTCCTCTGATAGAGTCAGTGGACGTGTCACAAAATGGAAATTTTAGCGATAAGTTTGGAAATATGCATTTTTATTTCAGCATATACAAGTGAGCATGTGGATTTGCAAAATCTTTTTCAGGGAAAAGTGATGTAGTTATTAAGTTCAATATTTCATACAATTTTTTTACTATCGGTTAACGTTACTATCAAACAAGCAGCAGTTAATAAGTTCCCGGACTCGACCAGTACCGCTAGAATTTATGTTCCATACTTAGTGGCAGGACCTACGTACCGTTCTAGGGGCAGTAAAGTTTGTAAGGAGTTAGTAAATATAACCGTTGCTGCCATTTTACCAGATTTTTGGTAAGTGGGAGGGAATATCCCAAAACTGCAGTCCGTTTTCCTTCAGCATGCTTACTTCGGGAAAACAAATTACAAAGGCGGCCCTGGTGATACGCGGTTTCCAGTGGCTGCAGTTTTTACTACCGTCGGGGCTTTTTCAACTCCAAAGTGTAATTGTTCTGTCTGAAATTTGTTTGCAAACAACCACAACACCAAAATGACAAACAGTTCCAAGTGACCTTTGCATTCTGCCGTGAACAAAAAATTTAGAAAAATATCGGGAAATCGGACCAGACACTACATTGTCGCTTACTTTGACGCCCCCTATCTGCGTGTCTGCAATAGTGATACTTCTACATATTTCTAAACATACCTGTAAAATATCGCTCCTCAAGAAGAAATATAAATATACGCAAAACCATTTACTGCTGTGATTTTTAATTCATCATTATCATAAACATCATCGTAATCAGACCACTCAGTTTCATTCCAAGATGAAGGCTTTTCCCACTGACATCCAACCGCTTCGGTCCGGCGCTGCTCGAGTCCACAGTTCACTCCCGAATTTCCCTATTTCATCCATCCAATGGGTTGAAGGCCTTCCCCTTCTTCTAGGCCCATCTATTGGTATCCACTCTGTTATTCTATTTGTTCACCGGCTTCCGGTTCGTCTCAGTATATGGCCAGCCCAAGTCCATTTCTTTTTCTTTATTTCAACAATGATATCTCCTACTCTCGTTTGTTCTCTCACCCGGGTGGCTCGTTTCCTGTTCTTTGGGTGTTATTCGTAATTCTAACATTATTCTTTAAATGGCCCGTTGAGCTGACCTAAGTTTGCTTTCTAGTTGTTTAGTATGTTGCCACGTTTCAGCTCTGTATGTCATCACCGGCAGTATGCACTGGTTTTAAATTTTTCTTTTGAGTGACAGAACTATATTATTTCTGATTATCTGGGAGCGCTGGCCGAGTGCTCCCCAACCCATACCTATTCTGCGCCGCATTTCTCTATCCCGGTTGGGGCCAGTACTGACCATCTGTCCGATGTAGTTATGTTCTTTTACTTCTAGCGTTTGTTTCCTAAGCTGAAGAGGGTGTTTTTGTATGCTTATTCCTCATTACTCCAGATTTATGCATGTTTATTTATTATGCTTACTGATTATAGTTCCTCAACCATAGTTTGCATGTGTTCTGCAGTCTCACTCAGCAAGACTATGCTGTCCGCAAACCTCACATGTCTCAAGTATTCCCGATTTATCCTTAATCCTATGTTCTCGCACTTAAGCATTGGAAATACCCCCTCAAGACGTGCTGGGTATAGTTTTTGGCGAGATGGTATCTCCTTGTCTTACTCCCTTTCGGATCGGAAATTTACCGCTTTGCTTGAGGAGGTTTACCCTACCCGTACATTCCTTATATATGCCTTCTAGAAGTCTTATATAGGTTTCCATGGTCTTTTAGTGCTTCTAACACGCTGCGGTGAGAACGGAATCAAGCGCTTTCTCATAATCTATAAATGCCATGTAAAGGGGTTCAGTGGATTTTTCTATCACTTTATTGACAACATGGATGTGACCCATGGTTGAGTACCCTCACCTAAACCCAGCTTGCTCTCTGGGTTGTTGAGAATCTAGGCTGTCACGTATGTGGCTAACTATAACTTTGGTAAACATCTTGTACATAACAAAGAGTAGGCTGATGGGTCTGTAAATGTTGAGGTCCTTGGCATCCCCCTACTGATGAATCAGAATAATGTTGCCGTTTTCCCAGGCTATGGGCCCTTTTTGAGTGTTCAAGCATTTCTAAAACAGTACAGCAATCTTTTCCAGTACAATAACTCATGGCCCCTCCAAAAGATCCACCGTTATACCCTCGTCACCTGCAGTTTACCTCTTTTCATGACCTTAAGAGCCTTTGTTACCTCCTCTTTAGTTGCCAATGGGACATCGCAAGTTGAGCTTGTACTTTGAGTAATTTCGCCTTGTGTAATGTCGCTGGCATATAGCCTGGTGTAGAATGGTCCTGCTGCCTCTATTATGTCGTCCACGTTGGGCGAAATGCTACCCTGCTCGTCTCTGAGTGCGTACATCCTGTCTTCGCCAATGGCTAGCTTTCTCTTAATTGCTTTTGAGCTTGCGCCTATTTGCAGCGTTACCTCGATCACTGCGACGTTATATGCACAAATGTCGTTTGTTTACTTCTGTTAATCAGTTCCGAAAGCTCACATAATTCCATCCGATTCGCCGTACTGGACCCTTTCATGTTCTTACGTTTGGCAATTAGTAGCTGCGTTTTTTTTTCCACTTTGTTCATTACATGTTGTTTCTCCCACGGCTGCTGCTGATTTACTGAGTGCCGATGTGAGGTTGTCATTTAGCCGTCTACACTGACCTCATTCTGCTCGTTCAGAAGCGCGAATTCGTTTAAAAAGTTATTTTGAATTCCTGCGAATTGGCTCGGACTGACTCCATGTGGGGTTTCTTAATTTTCATGAGTTTCCTTTATTTTCGAGATTCAGCCTTATCTTGAATCTAACCATTCTATAATCGCTGCTCCTAGTCTTACTTAGCACCTCTACGTCTCCCACGAAACTTGGGTTGTCACTTGAAGTGAATTTCGTTCGTTGTTGAACCATGCGTAACTTCGAAGATAAAATTTTTAAAAATTCCGGTCTTGCTTTCCATCACAATTGCGGAGACGAGAATCCTCAGGAGGGCGAGCAACACTCCTGAAAAGCATGTTGCATTATTTTGTTTGTGCCGAAGTTATAGGTGGCTGAAATCATGCGTTTGTGACGCGTCTCATTGTCGTGTGCTCAGCTACTTCCACTGTTTTTCTGGCTTCAAGCTTTGGTAAAAGAGTGTCTGTTGGTAGTCTGCGGCCATAATAGAGACTTTTTGAGGCTATTACGTCTTTAAAAATAAAAAATACTTTTTTAATTGTTTTTATTTGCGAATTTTACTGAATAAGCGCGAGCACAGCTACGACTCTGGCGAAGACCCGCCAGAAAGCGCCCCGTGGCGGTCGTAAATTTCCTCTTGCCAAAAAAAAATACACTGACAATTGCTATACTCCCTAATGCGAAATTTTGGCGCAGGGCGAGGTGCAGTCTTCTCGGTCACGGCGTATATATGCTGCGTCTGGGGAAGTGATCGCGTGATCAGCGATCGCACGGCGGTGCGCGCAACGACGGCCCGCGTTGCGACGAGGCTCCTCGATTTACCAGGCCTGGACGGTCCGAGGGCAGTCAGAGTACTGCGTTCGGACCGGTAGTCCCATAGAAATACATTGGAAAATCCAGCGCCGGAATGCGTCTCGGGAGTTCGCGGACGACCCGGGACTGGCAATCGAGGAGGCCCTATGCTGTTATCTCGCAGCCCGTCATGATCATGTTTAAACCTCCCGCGCAAAGACACGTGGATCGGGTTAGCCACGCACGCGGAAGCAGTGAGCATGTTACAAATCTTGACCGAACCTCTCGCCAAAATGTCACGTGGTTTGGATTAGTGGTGAACAGATCAGCGTCTGGGGAGGGTGAGGGCGGGGAAAGCACTCTTTGGCGGCGACTCATGAAACAAAAGTGAGGGGGACGCAGTAAGGGACATGAGTGCCGCCCTCCCCCTCAGCCTTCACCAGACACTCCGCTCCGTTTTCTTTCTGCCGTCACTGCTGGGTTCGGTCACTCGGTTACAACGGACGACTACGCTGCGTAACCCAGGTAACGGCTGTCAGACGGCTCCGCCCTCAAACAAAGAGCAAGGAAACAAAAAAAAAAGCTTTGCTGGTGTGGCGACTGCCGTGACTGACCGTAGCCGTTCATATTTTTTTACAATAGCGGTACTTTATAGCTATGTTTAGAAATAGCTAGCCAACATTAACTGTGACTTACAGGTTGGTCACAATCGCACATACGGAGACAAGGCCCAGTCGTACTAGATTGTAGCTTACTTTGATGCACCGGTGCATCAAAGTAAGCGACAATCTAACGTCGCGTCCGATTTTTTAATTTTTTCGTTCGGGAAAGAACGCAAAGCTTGCTTTTAACTTTTTATCATTGTGGTGTAGTGTTCGTTTACTAACACATTTTAGGCAGAACAACTGCACCTTTCCGTGCGCAAAGCCCCAAAGTTGGAAAAAGCTGCAATCGCCGGAAACGCACGCCACTCGTGCCACCTTCGCAGCACTGTTTCTCGCGACGTACGCATGTTAGAGATTCGGGCTGTTTCCTAGCTTGCGCATACCTCGCAAATATATGAGAAAAAGCAAGAAGTGCTCGTGTACACTCGTGTCCGATCTTTAGAGGAATGAGCCAGCAGACGGGTGTGTATACGAGCGCTGAAGTCATCGCGCGCTAGCGGGTAGTTTAAGGCATCCACCAAGTACAGAGTTTGTACTGCCAAGCCACTGAACGACCATAGGAGCAAGCAGAGAGTTTGTTCGGGAATTTGCAGTTGTGGCAGAAACACACTGCGGAAATTCCGCGTAATGTCTTATAGTAATACCATCAATTAAACGTGACCGCGGAGTGAGATGGAACTTGTGAGATTAATCGGATATTTTAACAAATTGTCCAGTTGATTAAGTTTCCAGATCACGAAAGAACAATGTCAATATTGCCCCTATTGCTTAAAAGCGAAATAACGTCAACGTTATTGATCAAAATGAATCACTTTTCAGAGTGGCTTTTCGCGACGTAGCCACTCGACGCCAAAATGTCCTCCTGTCTGCTCAGGTACTCCCATATTCCCGTAGTGTCGCGTCCAATTTTTGTTTCTTTCTGGCGTTCTGTGCAGCCAACCGGTTGAGCTGACCTGCGCTTTGGTGTACACCACTCGAAGCTGCAAATAGCGCTGATGGAGTACCAGTAGTTGTTATGAGGGGGGAGCGGGGTAATCGTAGAAGCATAGGCCAACGCCCTCTAAGTTTGTGCGCCCTAGCGAGGCGGTGTAGGATATCGTGTAAACATTCAGTAAAATGTACTGCCAGAATTGTACCCTCAGAGCGTCAGGGGAAGCTAGCGCTCTTAAAGGAGCAATGAAATTCCGTCGTTCCTACCAATCGCTTATCAGATAGTGTAAAATTTTTGTTGTGTTTTGTTGTATTTGAACGTTGCTGCCATCTCAAGTGGCACATGAAAAAGGGGGCTGACGGTAGTAATATAAGCTTTGTTTGTGGTATTATCGCTTGGAGTTTCGTAATCAATACCTTGTTCTATAAACACATTGCCCATCGCTTTAAGCCACGGAAGTAAAACGTCGCTTACATTCTAGATACAATCTATGCCGACTAGGAAATACCTGCTGAATGAGCAAACTCGTGGTAATAAAACAGGGGCGCTACACCCGCGTTGTCTATAGGTGGTCTCTACGTCGGCTCCCTACAAGAGCCGCAGCTTTTTCTTCCATTTCTCTCTCTGTATACGAAATAGGACATTTTGCGTGACTCTATCGGGTGGAAATTATTGCAATGACATTTTATTAGCCAACACAAAATGTCTAACTCCCTACTTGGCACAAAATATTGCAGCCCGCCACGTAGGAAGAAGTGTTCTCAGTTTAATAGGATGGACATGGCGCCGCCTTAACTTTCCTAGGACCAGTGACTCTCATGTTTGGTGTCAGGTTTTTAGGACCAAAAGAGGCAGTCAACGTGGACCTGTATACCTCAACCAGTGGAATCGATCTCATTCCACCACCATGCCTCCGCCAGTTTGAATTCCATGACTTCAGGTCTTGTCTCCACCAGGTTGGAGAGTGGCCTGTCGGTAGAGAAAAACTCTGAAGTCACTGTTTATGCTGGTGTTATTTCGTGTGCGGGAACGGCCCTATTTTGTCTTTTCAAATTCGTTTATTTTACTGACTTTACGCGCTGCATAACTTTTTCTGATAGTTCGGCTAAATTTCCCTCAGAGCCGTTACGCGTGTCATGATGAGGTTTCACTCGTCTTATAGAATAAATCTTACCTTGTACGTTTTTCTGAGCCCATGTTTCAAGCAAGCTATTTTGAAAGCCGCAATACAATTTATCAAGGGGCTAAATGATTTGGCGCTCCAAAACATTTTCTCATCGTCTGAAGCGGCATAGGCCAGAACTTAGCCCCAAATACTAAAAAATTGCACTGTCTTCATTTGACAAAGCTTCTGACATCCTCGAAGAGAGTCCAGAGAACTGGAAGTTTTATGCATGGGAGTGAAAGGTTTTACCTGTTCAAATTTTTTTGCCGCATAAAAAGGTGTGAATCCCCCAAAGGATGGGAACTACCACCTGCGTGCTGAAGGTGCGCCAATCTATGTACCGAGGACCTGGTTTTGTACGAAAGACCTGGAATAAATACCCAGATCTACACCAAGTCAAAGGGTGCATGTGGTGTTGTGCATACAGTAGCGCAAGGCTTACATGGCTCGTCCAGAAACTGATTGGGGACCAGCTTACCTAATTCGCAGTCTTCGGTGCTCTCGTGCTAACGTTGTTAAAATTAATTAGATAAAGTTGTACTCGTTCATTTTGTCCAAAGCCTGACATTTATTTTTGTATTTATTTACACTACTCTCACGGCCAAGAGGCACTAAAGGAAGATGGTAGCGGGGTACATAACTATGACAACCAACAGTGGGAGTACATAAGTGGGAGTACATAGCCTTAGTTAACACATTAACAAATAAAGTTTTGTACGGCCGTCTTTAGTTGGGAGTGTTCTGAGATGGCAAAAGTGGAGGTGGGGAGGTGGTTCCAGTAAGCACTGGTTCTTGGGATGAAAGAATCATTATATAGGTTATTCCGACAAGACGAACACCAACTTTACGAACGTGCTCCCTGCGGGAAGAAATACATGCAGGCAGAAGCATAAGCTTTGCTTTTAGGTGAGCGATTTGGATTTTTCTGGAAAAGGCAAAGACGTTGTATTTGTGACGTACGGACAAGTTAGGCAGGCCAAGAACAGGTTTCGTTGAGGTGAAACTGGCGTTACGGCCGCAGTTTCACAAAATGAAACGAGTAACACGATTCTGGATGGCTTCAACTGATTGGGTGAGCGTGATTTTTTCCGGGTCTCTATGTTGAACGAACAGGTGCCTTATAAAACGTTAATTTAACAGCCAACGGCATAGAGTAGAAGTTCTGGCGCATCTGTCTAAGCATGCGGTTGGCATTGTTAGTTACGTAGTTATGTAGTTAGTTATGTAGAGACAACAGACGATGGGGATTAAAAATCATCTGCAGGGACGCATTGCGTGCGATAAGAAAGAAAACTTGATAAAAAAATACATTGTTATTGATGTTTAGCTTGCTGCGTTTATTGATAAGTAAATTATGCGAAACAGAGTCAAACGCTTTGGCGAAGTAGAGAAAAACACAAACAGTATCACAACCTTTCCCTGGACAGATTATTATGAACCGATTTTTATTGAAAGCAAGCAACGGCGTTTCACACGCTAAATATTTTCAAAACCATGTTGGCAATTACTGAAAAACGAATTTGACTCTAAATACATAATTAGATTGTTTTCAGCAATGGTTCCTCAGCCCTCAGCTCTAAAGATCGGGCTATCCGAAATTTGTAGCTTAAGGCGGTTTCAAAGGCGGTCACGAATGAGCAATTCTGATTGCTGTCACGTTTCGCACGCATCGTTGCGGATTCCGTAAAATATCAGTTTATCGCTTCGAGAGCGGTCATCGTGTATACCTATACGTGATTCCAGTGCAGCGCTTTCACTTCGTAGTTCATCAGCGACTAAAAGAGGAGCTCAGCAGGGGGTGGCATGTCTTCCAGAGATTTAATGACAGATTAAACTGCCGCTATTCGCGTGGACGAGTCTGAAACAATTCGCGTAAGCATTTCCTTTTTTAAGCTCAGTGAAAGCATCGTTACCCTGGTTCGGTATATACCGGTTATTTACACAATTGTGTATATACCGGTTATACTTAGGTGGTTCTGGTCGAGACAGTTCAATTTAAATTTATATGCCTCATTTACTGATGTAGTGGTTAACATTACCATCTTTTGACCTTCCCGTTCTCTGTCAACCTCCTAAAGCTGGCTTGAATCTTACAACGGTGCAATGCTGAATCCGCCTCCCTGTGGCCACGCCAGTAACAATATCGACAAACGCATTTACGCAACACGTAAGAGCCATGTCGTTACCGCATCGTGTTTTGTTGGTTAAGTTTTGGCACCAAGCCATTCACGATCGCTGCACTCTACACGGGCGATGTTTTATGCAAGGTTTGGGCAAGTTTTTTGATCCCGGACTCCAGGTAGACGCCACAAGTTCCTATAACCGTCAAAGGTCTACTCGAGCTCTGCTTATATCAAATCTTTACCCAAATTTTTGGGCAGAAATCTTGCAAAGTTCATATGAAAACTAAATTGGCCGTGTTCTTCGATGGCAAAAGGTTTTAACTAACTTTCGGTAGAGAGAAGCCTATTACAGCAACTTTTACGAGCGAAGCCATTTAGGCGGTCGTGCTGTCGGCATCTCCAGTCGTCTTCGTCGTTTCATCTAGTCACGGTCCTAAAACAACGTGACACTCGTTTTGCTACGGCTCACACTAGAACGTTTCCCCTCCGTGGGCAAAAACGCGTCTAAAAGAACACAACAGAACACTTGTTTTTCAACGACTCACGCTCGAACGCTTGGTGTTTTAAGGACACGAGACTTTTGCAGCAAAGCTCTATACCCCTACCCCCCAAAGGTTTTACTTCCATTGGCAAAAAACGCCAAGGCGACAAGAATACACTAATACACTGCATGCTTCGCCTCTCCCCAGATTTCCCGTTAGTGGAGATGGCCCGGAATTTTTGGAGAACACCCCTCCAATTGCAACGGTCGATTGATTGTAGGGTTTAACGAGTCGACGCAAGACAGGCGACGAGGTGCGCCGCAGTGGAGGGCTCCGGATTAATTTTGACCACCTGGGGATCTTTAACGTGGGCCGAAATCTCGCACATATGGACGTGTTTGCTTTTCGCCTCCATCAGAAAAGCGGCCTACGCGGCCGGGAATCGAACCCGCGTCCTCGTGCTCAGCAGCGCAACGCCTTAGCCACAGAGCCACCGCGGCGGGTCGATTGCAACGGTCAACCTCTATTTGAGTGTGTCAACATGGTTACGAACGAACAACCGCATCGGAGACCGCCAGAGAGCTGCATCCTCAAAGCAGAGATAACGCAGTTATAACCCACCCGGCTTTTAGATTAAACACTCTGGTTGAAATCCCATGTGCTCTAAAATGTGCTTTTGCTTTAGTTTACAACAACGGAAATTTTCTGTACCAGACCACAATAACGACGATGTCGGTTTTCCTTGCTCCTCCTCGTGGAGTTGTTCCGGCACAGGTCCACCTCACCATAATTGTTAGCGCCGCATCTCGGTTTTCTGTAAGGTGAGCGTGAGCTGCAAATTTCTTTTTGTTCGGAAGGCTTCAGTCACCGTTGAGTGAGGCTCAGCTTTCACTCAAATTTTGTTTGGGCGTCAGTTGCCTAGGAAACATAGAATGTCTTCATGCAGCTATCGTGACACTGTTCGTATTGTAACAACGTTTTTGTGACTGGGATTTTCCAACTGTGATAAAAAATATTGCCTAATTCTAGGTGACAGAAAAACATAGATGCATGTTGCCACCTGGCCACTCATACAAAGTGCGCATTTTTTCACGGAACAGCAGCATGAGAGAACGTGAAATTAGAAAAACAAGTTCTTTATTTAAGTACTTCTTCCTGGAAGGCCAAGGTTTTCTTTAGCGCGTAAAGTATTCTTACATTGCCTCCGCAGAAGTACAGCGTGTCTGAACCTTACAATGGGGCTTACGTCTGTTGAATAATTTATGTAATTCCCAGAAAATGACTCTCTCCATATGAGAAAAACGGGCCAAGGAATGCCAAACGGGCTTAGTTTCTCCGCTAGTTGCATTCGCTGCAGATGCAGTTTCCTGCTAGCATCCCCATAACTAAAATCCAAGCCTACGCGAGCGCTAGCCAAACTATACCACCAGCTGCAGACATTTATGCTAAAAAATAGCACAAGGTGGGGCATGTTACATCAAACACTATAGGGTTTTAGGTAGGTAAAAAATTAAATCTACATATTGCAATACCTAAATTACTTGTGGTTGTTGGTCTGTCGCCTTGTTTATGTGCGGGAATGGTTTAAGAGCGCATAAAAATTACTTGGGACCAACCTTTCTTAAAACGGTCAGGGCGAGACTTACTGACAAATATGAATACGCCTAAGCTGGTCTGAAGTTGCCGCAATATAACAGATCATCCGCGAGAGCCCGATGAATCGCACAAAGGCACGAACGATTGCCAGGCGAAAACTGGTGAAAACAGTCAGGGGAAGGCTGCACCAAACGGGAGAAAACTAATACGAACCTTCTCAGCAATGACGCTTAACTTGACAAGAATTCAAGAGCAACTGCTACGCTCACTTATAAATCAGGGCCTGAAAAACCGGAATGACTTCCATTCGTGCCTGTATTTGCAAATACACCTTTTGAAGCATTTCGTGTCTTTCCCTCATTTTAACATTAAAAACGTATTTCGCTATTTTCACCTATTCGTCTCCGTATTCGTAATCTTTCAATTGGTGTCTTTGATGGGTACGTCTTCATATCCAAGTATTCACCTCCATCTTAATATAACCGTACTGTTCTGCATAAAAAGTATGAGAAATATTTGAGGCGACGGGCATATCTGAATAAGTGAACACGTGAAATACTACTAGCTTTGTATGCTTTGAACAAGTATATTCAAACTCGATAAGGTCCAATGCTTAAAATAAATTCTTCAAAAGCCGCAATAAAGAAACAGAAAAGCTTGCCAATACAAAAAAAACAGAAGAAAAAGGCGAGAAAAGCACAATGACAAATAAAATATTAAGGAGAGCTCACAGTATTTTTTCCGAAAATGGCCAAGTTATCCAAGGTGTACTTTAGGATAACGTGGACAAACAAGTACCTGGGTAACTCGGCCTCACGCAATGCAGATGTCACACTGCAATCTTTAATTGGCTCTTACCAGTACCAATTTCTCAAAAAATAAAACTTCTTGTTTTAAGCACTGCCACTACACAAAACCTAAAACCACCACTTTTACCGGGAAAACAAATGAGCCAGCCACCCTGGTGTAGCAAGAATTCCGCGCTCTGAAATTCACAAGGTCAAATACACATTTATATATTCATTAATTTTATTTATGCATACTGCACCCCAATTGGCCTAACTCAGGAGTGGGTAGGCACATAGAATGCAAAAATACTTTTCTGCACAGAATAACAAAGATAAGTTCACAACACACTTAAAATCACTTGTTTCATAAAATTATGCAAACTTCACACAATAAAATTGATTCATATTAAAAAATTGTCCAAAGCAATGACCTAATTTCACCAGGTAGTAAATTTCATTTTTCATCCGTCCGGGGAAAAGGCTGTACTTAGTGCGTGGAAAGGCTGATTAGTGCGGGGATGAAAAGGCACAAGGTTACGTTTGTGGGTATTTCATGTTAATTTCAGTTTATCGGGTGACAAATAGATGTTCTGTAACGCGTAGCGCGGAGTATTCATCAAAACAGGCGAACGTTTAAGACATTCACGATCACGGCGCTCGGAGTAGTGTAATCAGGTGGGATGACGGTGGAAAGCTCCAATAGAAACGGCGGAAAATGAAACGAATTGTTTTCTTCTGAATTAAACAGCGTTAATTTCAGATATTTTATAGGGCTCCAGATGGTACAGGCATATACTAGAATGGGTCGAATCAGCGTTTTGTACGTTAACAATTTTGTTTGGAGATGAGCTTACCGCAATGTACGATTTAGGTAGCCCATTTTTTTTAGTGCTTCGTTGCATGTATATTTAATGTGCTTTGATCACGACAAGGTAGGGATGAAGATGACCCCCTGGTACTTGATGAGCCTTCCCTTGATGAAATTGATGAGCCTTCCCTGCCCTATTGTGTACTAAACATTGTGGTGCGCTACAAGTTGTGCCTTAGAGAGAAAACATGCTTGGAACTAAGGGCGTGATGACTACCATGAGAGGGCAAGATTTAGGCGGCATTTTAAAAAAAAAAGTGCCTTTCGTTTTGTTTCACTTGCAATAGCTTCCCCTGAGAATTGCCATAAATGCGTCTAGCAAAAACCCAATGGCAGTATCACAACAAGCTCAGTTTCCCACTAACTTTACCTTTCGAGCTCTCAATCTCGTTTTGAGCTACAAGTAACGTGCTAACGTCACAACAGTGTCGTGTCTAGGCTTTCTTCTTGCCATTCACAGCAGCCACTTTATGGGCCACAACTTCTTGCGCTGTCTTGTGACCCGCAGGCTCAATGTACGTCTTCTTGTAGAAGTTCACGAAGAGGCCGAGCACAAGAGTGGTTTGCGCAACGCCCATCAATATCAGGTAGCGGGGATACCCACAGTCGACGAACAGTGGTATGGACATGTGCAGCACAATGGCCACAAACTGCACAATTTGAAGGGTGGTCAGGTACTTCTTCCACCAGAGGTGCTTGCGGACCTTCGGTCCCATGTTGGCCAGGAGGTAATAAGTGTACATTAC
This sequence comes from Haemaphysalis longicornis, assembly GCF_048455015.1. Lineage (NCBI taxonomy): Eukaryota > Metazoa > Arthropoda > Arachnida > Ixodida > Ixodidae > Haemaphysalis > Haemaphysalis longicornis. The sequence goes on along the minus strand of NW_027526335.1, from coordinate 100,076,339 downwards.
CACATGCACAAAGCAGTTAAGGATCAGACCGAAGGCTGTTTGCCCCTCGGGCGCGAACAGCACAAAGAACCACAAGTTCAGCGCCACTATAACATGGTGGATGACGTGTAGGTGCGTAATCTGGTTGAACTTCTTGCGGAGCACAAAGAACACTGTGTCCAGAAAGTCCGCGTAGCGCAGCACCACGTACGCCCAGCCAGTCCTGTAAAGCTCGGCCAAACCACCGTCCACGCGGCCTGTGATACCCTGGCACCAGAAGCTGTAGCTTCCTCCGGGAAGGTACGTGGATGAGAGCAGTAACATGCAGAACCTAGCATTGGCGAGCACCATGACGAGGTTGTATGCGCGTACCAGGCCGTCTATGCGGAACGGCTCGCGGTCTTTCATCCACCGCGGGCCGGCTACTTTGACGAAGTACAGGTATATAACGACGAGGGGGAAGACGAACAGTGGATTCGTGACGAGGAAGTAATCTCGCGTCCGAGGATCACCCAGTTGCTGCAGGTTGGCCAGAAAGTAGATGGGATTGTCTGCGAACGACTGGTTGCTCACCGCCGCATCCGTGTGTGTCACCATCTTTCCCTGCATTTTTTCTGGAGTACAAGATGGAGAAAGTACAAAGGGTGAAAATAGATAGGGTGCCTGAAAGTCATTTAATTTATTCAGAGGGCTTCTGAGTAAGAGAAGATGAATAAACGGAGCAAGACGGCGTTGAGCTTGAATGCACAGCGTGTGAAAATAACGGCAGTAGGGCGAAACACATGTTTTATTAATAGACTACCGGTAGTACTCGCCGATGCCCCTGGTGGGCCAGTACAATAGTGGGTGCAACGCATATTGAGTACACTGCAAGTCGTGAAATTTGTCACTAAATTCAGATTCAGCGTAGGCATCGCTTGGAGATTACCCTTAAATGCGTTTGCGTACGTTGGTAAGCGTTACACATATGAGAAAACCCGTTTTATAACGGATCTGCGACATGACCAATGTTTTAGAAAGAAGCAGTTTAGTATTTTGACAGCAAAGTAGCATCCCGATTCAACACCCCCCCCCCTCCCACCCATTGGCTTTACCATGTATGACATCCGTAGCCGCAAGTAGACATAATCCGGTTTGCAATAAAACTTTGCAACTTTGTGGCGAATGCTCTTAAGGTATCACTATATACGGCTGCCACTTTTTGTCACGTCCACAGCGGTGCAGTATCACGTTATACTCCCATACATTTTTTGATGTTCTCACATCAAAACTTGTGAGGTTTCACGCCTCCTTGAAGTGCGAGGCCTTCCATAACAAGGACCTCAAGTCAAAAGTAGGGAAAGGAGATGAGTAGCGGCGCAACAAGTTAAAGGGAGAGAGAGTGAGAGAACCACTTTATTCATGACTAGGCCACGAAAGCAGTGTTCCGCGACCTGTTGATTCCTGGAGACAAGAGTGGTTCGAACCTCAAATGTCGAACTCTCTAGGGCCTGCTCCCAGTGGCTGGATGCGAAAAATGGAGGGAAGATGGAGTGCGGGCGCTCGCTCGCTCATGGTCTGCCATTGGGGTAATGGGCGTCTAAGAGAGGGAGCAGAGGAAAACTTAAGCAATGCGAAAGCGTAAATGGGTCGTCAATAAATCGTGTAGGGCTGCAAGAAGACGAAACCCTTCGAGGCCTCAGGGCGGAAGCAAAGCATCTGAGACTTTAAATTGTATAAGTATTCTTTTGAATTCAAAACGCTACCCATGTTGTTGTAGTCGAATATTTCAATGTGTATGCGTCGGGGTACGAGATGGTTAACGCGTTTTCTGTTGGGATCAGTTGTCTCTCGAGGACACAGCGATCTTGCCCAGTGAACTACACATAGGCTGACACCCATAGATTTCATATTGTATATGCATGTACCCGCGGTTGCGATATTGCCGATCACTGGATATGGTAGCGACAACAAAGCCATCGTGACAGTCTTTACTAAATGAGTCAGTTCACAACCCCGTTGGTCATGTACATTCGCAGGGCGGAAAGACGTTAAAAGTTATCCAGAGTTACCCATGGACCTTTAGTGAACTCATGCGCCCTATTAGTAATCACCTACTGAAATGTGAAAATTCAAGGTCCTGCAGTGTGAACTTGGCATTCATATTACATCTTACCCATGTTAACTTCCTCAGGATTGCAATTTCAAAAATGTCCCTCGCCCTTTTACATGATAGGGAAAAATCCTGAAGTTCGTTTAAACAGTGAAGCTGTTCCTGGTCGAGGATTTCATGGAACTAAATCTGGTAATGCTGTCGCAGTGATGTGGAGAGGGCAGAGCCAAGAGAGGAGGAGAGAGAGCAAGCGACAAGCGCACATGCACCAAATGAAAACAATACGTGAACGAGACGTGTTACAGGCAAACGTTTCTAAACTACTGAGCAAAAAGAAAATAGCTTTACATATTTGATGAGTCATAGGCGGAGACTACGGGGGAGCTCGGAGATCCGAGCTCTCTCCGGCGTGTTACTCGGAGGGGGCTCTGCCTCCTCGCCCGCCCCCGAGCAATGCCGATCCCTGCCCGCCCCCTCTATTCCTCCAAGTGTCATTACCATTGACATTTCTTTAGAGCTGCCTCTACCTCTCCATATAAAATTTGAGGCTAAAAGCTACTTCATCATTGAATAGGGGCAGACGTAGACGGCTTACTTTCATACATACATTTATGCCCTCGAATTCTTACCATAAGAGGACCAGCGCACTAGAAGTATGTATGTATGTATGTATGTATGTATGTATGTATGTATGTATGTATGTATGTATGTATGTATGTATGTATGTATGTATGTATGTGTATGTCTGTATGTATGTGTGTATGTATGTATGTATGTAAATGATGGTGGATACATTCTATGATCACCATCATCACGGGCTGAAACTCAAGGGGGGGCGAACCCTTCCGGAAAAAAGAAAATTCTCCGCCTGTAATTTGAGTCAGGAGATCAATACAGAAGCACTATTTTATTTGTTCTTTTGATTAGAAATACATTTATCTGATATCAAATACAAATATACGCCGCGAAAAAACAAAAGCTCTCGCGGCGCCCCCTGTGGACCATGTTTGAAGTTCAAAAGTAACAAAAGGTTTCAGTAGATGGCATGAGTAGTAGAAAACGGCAAAAATAAATTTCGCATGAATGAAAATCAATCTGCTTGCTTTGAGAAATTCTATGAAACTTAGCCTTGCTACCAGGGAATGCCAGGCAGCTTTGCCGTTAGCACCAGCGTTAACGAGGATGTCAATCAAGCTGAGCTGTGTGTTCTTTCAGAATTGGTATTGGTAAAATTTGTAATTAAAACCAGTTGCATATATCAACGGTGTGATCACACATTGCGGAATCTGTAAGGCACGTATTTGACCCCAAATCTTGATTCTCCCACCAATGGTAGACTAAGGGGAAATGTAGTAAAACAGCTTTTAGACATTCGTATGGCTTACCTATATTAGTAAGGATGCGTCTAATCTTACCGCAGCCGTGAGAATTACCTCCGGGAGATTCTCACGGCAGTTTTCATAAAAGCTGGCTGGCCTAACATTTGATGAATAGTATTACGCCCCAAGGTAACCTAACGTAACATAACCTCAGTGAACCTAAGGTGACCTCATCGAACTCGTCATAACTTACCCAAATCCAACCCAAGTGCAACAACCCTAATCTAACACAGCCCACCGACACAAAACACAACCTATATAAAACGAAATTCAACTCATTCTATAAGTGCTGTGTGTTGACCTCTTGATATAGTAGAAACCACAGTAAAAAAAACATTAATAAAATCGTGATTACCGAAACAATTTGAAAGCTAAAAAAAACATCGCAATGCTGGACTTGAACCTAAATCTTCTCGTTTAAAACCAAGTACTGCACTACAGCGCTATAGGGGCAACTGGAAACACGGCTTTTTAGGGAATATTTATCTCATAGAATCCCCGGGTTCCGTTCGTAGCCAATGAGAGGCGACTGCCGTGAGACATTTTTGATGGTAATTCTCATTTTGGCGTGATAATAGACACTACCTATAAGAAAAACCCGTTCAATATCTTTAAATCCGGCCATATTCAGCTACTAGAGCATAATAAGAATGTATCCTTGAATTGTAAGCCTCCAGGACCAGAATCTCGTTACGCGTTGATTTCAGACGTTATGACTCATCTCTGTCAGGAGCAATATTAGAAGTCTTCCTCGCGCGTTTTTTCGAATGTAAAGCAGTTAAAATTTTTTGTGCATATGAATGACCGAAATTTATCACCAAAAACCAATTCGATATGTCAGCGAGCGGAATATATACAAAGCAATGTATAAAAGCACCCATCTTTCAAAAATGCACATTTATGCCGAAGAGATTGTTTAAGAAAAAACTCAGAAACTGCTTATTAGGAATCTGTGCGGACTACATATATTATCAAAAAACCACACCGATATCTCCACGGGTGAGCGAGGTAATCATAGATCAGCGAAAACACAGCTTTCCCTTTTAACTTCTGTAGGGAAGCAATTCCCAAAGTTTCAGCTTTGGTGAGCCCGTACGCCATGATTGAAATGTAGTCCAGAAATTTAAATTTTCCCGGTCGAGCAGTTCCAGCTAGGCTTTGATGAGTCAGTCAGTCAGTGGCTCGGGCACTTTTCTTTATACGCAGAAATTTCGTTGCAGGTGCAACTACATAGGTTAAGCAGGGCTTTAAAAATGCTGTCTTCTTTACTCAAAGGGCAAAACTTAACAAAACAGCCTAAAGGAGACACTACTGTACGTCGTCAAGATACGCCCTGAGTTATTGTTGCGGTGAAATTAGCGTTTCTTGCACGCCAAATACAGACCAAACGTAATGAAACGTAAATGCTGCAGGAATATTTAAAAAAAGAAGCTGTATTGTCGTACAAAACCTTGCGAGGATAAAAGAACCTAATTAAATATTTACACAGTTATTGTGTTTTAGAAATCGTTCGTCCCAATTACTCACCAGATAGCCAACATCTATTCACGATTACTTTTAGGAGCCGGGAGTGGGTTACGGGAGGTAAAAATACTGGTTGCCGTTCCCTGTGTTTCGGTAATCGTTCCATTCGTGATTCTGAAAGTGTTATCGACAATAACTCTCGTCCTTAAAAGGCCCCAAGCACGGGGGAAAGGTTCATCAAAGCTGCACACTTTGTCCTGTGCAAAAAATATGAGCCATAAGAACTGTGCGATATTACAAATATATGAAAGTGAAAAAGTCAACATTTCCGCTACACTGGAAAGGAATATGTAGACGCTTGTGCACTGTCTTAGCTAAAACATTAGCGTAAATCAAGCTTTCTCTTTTGTGCAAACACAGTAGTAGGAATAAAAACTAGATTATGATGCTGGTGAATCTTACTTGGATAACAAGGCTCGACTGAATATCAAGACAGACACGAGCGCTCCTTTGGGAGGGAATGTCGGGCTGCCTGTCGAACCAGCAGGATGAAATATTGCCTGGGCCTGCAACGTAGCATAGACGAGAGTCGGTAGCAGCTATGAACAGCAGCCTTCATCTTTCGTGGAGGCGATATCGTCGCCAGGAGGTAATAAATTTATGCAGTCACCTGCTGGGTTTCGCGTAACCTCTCCACATGCGTCTTTTCTTGGAGGCAGCTTGTCGTTTCCCAGTAATGCGCTAGCGTCATGTATTTACAGACATCAGCTGTTTGTTTGCGAAGGAAACGATGGCAGTCATAATGGCAGACTTTTTGTACATCGAGGTATCACGCGGCAACAGCTCGTTGCAACGGCGCAGGAAGGATTTAGTAGGGGTATGGCGCACGCTTTCGACGCTAAAAAAGAGAACAAAAGCAAATAAGCAAGTCATAAATAGAAATAAAAACCGATACGAGGTTAGAAAGCAACCTCAGAATGCAGTGTCCGCCCGTAATTCGTCTTTCCTTTTCTGCTTTTGTTTTTTGTAAGAGTTATTGTAAAAAAGTGTAATTCTCATGGTCGGAATAGACGCGAAAACTACGTACAGTAATTTAATATGTGTATAGAGCGAAACTCATCTATTGGTCTTACGCATACAAAGAAGTCACCCGTTAGCCCCCTGCATTGGAGGTAAATATGGGTGGCCGAATTAGCCTCCGCGTTGGCGCCAGAAATTTGAAGCACTGTTCGCTTGTTAGGGGCTGCATCCACCAGCCATAAAGGTAGCTCTGCCTTGGACATATTATGAAACATTTTTTACTTCCTAGATTAGTACCAGCCCCTGTACTGCCTTTCATTTTTCTTTCGTCATCGTCCCTGCGCTCTTTTTCCTTTTGTATCATGCAGCCAGCTAGCCCAAACACAGGCTTTAGTTCGATTTTTCCCCATTTAGAGGTAAGTTTTCATGAATAAGTTGTGTAATAAAATTAAACGTTAGTAAAGTTCAGTTTCAATATCCTAGGCGACACGCTAGTAAACTAGAGGGGGCCGATGCATGTACAAAGCGCCGCGATTTAGAACTGCAGTTTCGTAACTGGTATACAGTAGGCCCTCGTTACGAAAAACTAGGCTATGAAGAATTTCAGAAGAACAAGTCTTTTGCACTTTTAGGACACGCGGAATGCAAATACAGTCTGCTTAAGACAGACTTTTGATGCTACGAACAAATTTTCACAGTGCCTTCAAGTTCGTCGTTAAGGGAGTTGACTAGATGTTCAAGGACTGTGGTTGCAGCGCGCTCCTAGCGCAAAGTTTGCCACACATAAGTAAGGAGCGGTGGCACTTCGTTGATGACAAATGAAGTTGGTAGCTTCGTCCTTCCTCTGCAGCTGCACAGAGTAAAAAGAAGAATTTTCTTAAAGGGACAGAATCCAGCTCTTTTGGCCTATGAATACACGAACCACTCGTAGAATGAAATCTATTGTCCTTTGCAAGTTGTCATTACATGCGCTGCACAAAAATCTAACAAACATTCATGGTGTAAGCAGTGTTGATCACAACTACCGAGTTAAAAAATGATTACGACGAAGATGACAAAATTCGGATAAAGTATGAACGGTCAGCATACCCAGGCCCATAGCAACAGGCACGTGGCAATAATTAGAACAGTCGCAGTCTTTCAGTACCCCTGGCTGTAGCAATATTTTTCGAAGCGAAGCTTTCTATGCCTTACTGATTGCGTCTGTCGTCACGCAAAATGCACTGCAGAAAAGCCATTTACACAATGGCTTTCATAAAGCAATGATGATGATAAGCGAACTCACATGAAGCGCCACAAGAACAAATCGCTTCCCGTGGTCGGAATCGAACCTGAGACCCTCGCGTTATAGAAGCGACGTCTTTCCGACTGCGCCATTTCGACACCGTCGAAGCAGTTTAGGTTTTGGTCTTTGACTTTGACACAGGTTTCCAGGGAGAAACCTTCGTGTTTAACCGTCTTTTTAAGGGGCTTTGATTTTTTGCAACTGCTTTTTGTGAAATGTGCATCATGGTGAGGTATTGCCGGCAATCATTTCCAATTAATGATGCTTTACGCATAATTTAAAGAGCCTGTAGATGCACATTGCTATTTCGTCGTGCAGTGCTAGGGTATACAGCTAGTGCATCTCTCGGAGGTGGCCCATCACTCCCGGCTACTTTGTTTGTTATGTGACCAATGATACCCTCTGAAAGTCATTTTAAACATGCTGAAAGGTGTTAATTCTGCGTGAACAATGTCTATAGGTCTCTCTTTCTCTGAGCACGGACATGTTTGTATGTGGGTTTGCGTGCGTGCGTGCGTGTGCCTTTAGGACAAACCTAATCAGTTCGCAAGTTCACGATGCCGAACGCTAAACCTCTCAATTTGCTTAAGAGGAGGTAATCTCCGTCGTGATTCGCGGTCGCTAAACAGGCATAACTGCGGGTACCATTTGCTGTTGCGCTTGGTGGTAATCCCTTCTTCAAATTTGGTCTTGGTGCTAAGCGTCGTCGTAAAACTCTGTTTCCATTCTTTGCGCTACAAACAAAGTTTAAAGTATGGCTGCGGGATTCTCTATACGAAGATTATTGTTTGTTATCAAGTCCAGAGGGCAGAAAAAACGGAGATGGGGGCTTGTGTGTTTTGGAGTGAATGTAAAGTGCCGTATTAAAAAAAAACTTGTACCATTGCTGTTTCAGACCTGTGCTTTCATGCTCAAACATAGCACCCACGACTGCGGGTATTGGCGAAAAGGGCAAAACTATTCTTTAGGTAGATTTGGAGAGCTGCGGCCATAAGTCCTCTACACAAATACGCAAACATAGCCACACGCCTATGACAGGGAAGTAACTATAAATTGATCGAAAGTCAGCGACAGAGTCCATCAACGCTGGCTTGTTGGCTTGATAACTCGGAAGGTCTATTTTCGCTTTTCATGCACTTGATGACTTATACGGGGCTGCCAGTTTTCCAGTTTTACGTTAGCACTCCAAGTGAGATACAACCGGAGCTAAACCAAAGACAGCTCCATGGTGGAACGAGAGTACACGTTGATAAAAACACGATTTCAGAAAGAACAGCCCTGCTTACTGGCGTTGCTGCTGATTTACTCACCGGCTAGCAGATTCTTCCACGCTCTCGATGGTGGCCCCTGAACTTCTGATGCTCGCCAGATATAGTGAACCTGCTTGTGCGAACAAGGAGGAGAAAAAACTGGTTGCGAAAAGACAGTTTCGAAAACAAACAAGGTGCGGTTCGTAAAAGCGCCCCTCGCCTATCTCACATCCCGCCCTAGCAAGGATGGGATATAATAAGCAATAAACTGCACCGATATTGGCGGATGGACGTCACTGAATTGCAATTTCAGGGTGGATACACATTTCCCACGGCCCAGTTGGCAGCTCGCAGCACTCGCGAAAGACGTAAACGTGTGCTGCTTTTACGAAACGTCGGCACAATAATGTCAGGCAAGTGGCCAGCTTAACTCCCCTGAATCAGAGAATGGTTATCGCCAAGAACTGATTTAGCACCAGTTAGCTAACCTGATCGGCGAGCCGTCTGTGGCAGGGCGTGCTGAGCGACCAAACCAAGGCAAAAAAGAAAGCAGGGCAGGTAATGAGTAATCAACATCAACATCATCATCAACATCATTTCGCGTGTGTCCTCTGCAGGGCGAAGGCTCCTCCCAAAGATCTTAAGTTACGTCGATCGCCTGCCGCCTCTTTTTCGTTCACCAATTTTTTATAGTTCATACCTCTATCGAGCCTTTTCCCCACCCCGGTTGTGTCTACGGTTACTTGACAGCCACTCCGTTAAACGAATGGTCCACATTTTGTCCCTCGTGTGCTGGAATTTGTACTAGAATATCTTCGACACGAGTCTGTTCCTTTATACACGTAGCTGTTTTGTTATCCCTAAATGCAACTCCTAGTACTCTCCTTTCTATAACCCGTTGGGTCGCTGTGCATTTTCTTTAAAGTTGCTTATTGAGACCCCAAGTTTCGGCCACATACGGCATTTCCAAAAGAAGGTATTGGCTGTACAGCATCTTTTTGAGCGACCGAGGAAGCATATTGTTCAGGACATCATAATTTCTGCTGAATGAAGTCCACCTCATACTGATTCTGCGGTGAACTTTCTTCTCATAATTGGGATCAGCACTTATGGCTTGCCGAAGGGTAGACGTAATCGCTCACTTTTTCTGATAGTTCGTTACCTACCTTGAAGGCGTGTTTCCTGGCATGTCTATTGCACATAACCTTTGATTTATTTGGCGTTTATTTTAACCCTCCATTCAAAGCTCCCACTCACAACTGACGTAACATTCTATGTAATGGCCGACTGGTTTTACTAAACAAGATAATGTCGTCTGCAAACCTAGGGTGACTCAGATATTCCCCATATAATGGTGCCCCTGTTTTCCTCCACTTTTTCTTTCTGAACAAACCCTCCAGACAGGCAGCAAATAATTGCAGAGATATTGTACCCCCTGGCCTGACAACCCTCCGTCCAGAAAATGCGGGCGTTTTATTTTTATTCAACAGTGTACTTCCCGTGCATCCGTCATATAGTGTGTCTTTCAACAGCGCACTGTATGGCGTGTTGAATCCAACATCACCTAGCACCCTAATTAGTGCTGAAGTACGTAGTGACTCAAATGCTTTTTCATAGCCCATAGACGCCCTGCACAATGTTTTATTATACTCTGGCTGCTTACAAATTATCTGGTTAATCGCAAGAATATTATCTAGGTCGATAAACATTTTCTAAAGCGGGCCTGTTGTCTTGGCCGCTGAAAGGTTAAGGTCGTGCACATACGATTGAGAATTACTTTTGTGAATACTTGTAGGTAACAGACAGGAAGCTAGTGGGTCTGTAATTTCTAAAGCCCTTTTCGCAACCAGTTTTTTCTCCTCCTTGTTCGCACAAGCAGGTTCACTATATCTGGCCAGCATCAGAACTTCTGGTGTCACCATCGAGAGCATGGGGGAATCTGCTAGCCGGTGAGTAAATAAGCAGCAACGCCAGTAAGCAGGACTGTTCTTTCTGAAATCGTGTCTTTTTTGTGTAGAAGAACTACATTTGCGTTTTGTCACGCCTTTGGCCCTGTTTCAGTCCTGAGGCACTTTGAAAATAGTTCTGAAAGCTTGGCTAACACTATATCTCTACCAAGGCACAATACATTGGTTCTACTTCCGTCATCTCCTGCAGCTTTGCCCTCCTTCATTGCTTTGAGCGCGATTGCCGCCTCATCTGTCGTTACAGGCGGCACGTTCCCGACATCAGTAATCGCAAAACGGGTTTCTACATTTGGGTCAGAAGAGAAGAATTTTGCATAAAATTCCTATGCTGTTTTCAGTGACGCATCCAAGATGGTTAAAAAACGGTTTAATCGATGGCATGGAAGAAACATATCTGAGGAGGAATAAACTGCAAACAACTGCGAAAAGTCGAGCCTTTCTCATTGTTTTGCACCCATGAGTGCAAAACAGCCTTTAGTAAAACTATAAATGCCCACAACGATGTGGAGCTGCATTTCAGTGTCGCGACTTCAAGATCCCGCTTGAGATGTTTTCAGTGTTTTCCTTTACTTCGGCTGCGTTTCCTTGGACTGTTATGGATTAGTACTGCCATGCTTTTGTGAGAATACCGTCCAAATTCAGGATTCCTAAGCCGTGTTAAATTATTACTGAGAATAGGGCATTTTATTTAGGCTTTCACCGGTGCCGCCTACAAAAAAATAGTGTCAACTATACGCCTCTTCGTTATTAGTTAACTCAAAATGAAATTGCCATCGTGTCTACTGTAGGAGCGCATTTCAGTGTTCAATAGAACAATTTTTCACATCTTTAGTTTTCGTTACCTTCGCTAACAACAATAAAATGAAGCAAATTCTTACCGCTTGCTTCTCTTCAGCGTGTATTCATTCCCAATCGTCACAGCATGTTCTTGCAGAGCTTCGTCTGACAGTTCTCCGGAGCGTCCCCCGCGGTCAGCGCTCAGTGAGTGCTTTTCGCGAATAGTAGTACGCACATTTTATTTAGCGCCTTCGCTTACCGTGTTTCCCAACACCGGAAGGAACAGTTAGAAAAGAATCATTCAGTGCAGGTTCTTTTGTTTCTGCAAGCCGGCGTCGAATACGTGTATCTGGGTTTCATTCCCACGGCCCTCAGCTCTCTGCTTTTTTCCCGTCTTGCTTTTCCCTGAAGCCGGAACATGACATTGCAGACGAATAGCTCATCGGCTTTTTAACGTCCCACGGGACGCTGCAACAATTGGCGTGCGGTATAAGGTGTACCAGAAACGTCTGGTGGAACCGGCTCCTTGTATATGCATCTCGGAATGCCTTTTGGCGCTTAACAACCTGTTCACGCACAGCCAAGCACACGGCGTAATCGAACGTCGTAAAAGAACAAAAAAGAGCGACTAGCGGACGGACGATAACCAGTTCGGCAAGATGTGACTGCGAACTTTAACACATGCACCTTTTCGCAACTCAGAGTTCGTGGCGTAGTCTAGCAACAAAATTACTGGATGCGTCCAAATATGCTCACATGCTTTGAATTCGAAAGCCTTATCCCAATCGCAACTAGGTGAGTCGATCGTGAGCTTCTGACAGCAGCGGTCAATCGCCACTGGCGAGCACCCCTTAGTTGGTACGTGGGAAGTCTGGGTGAGCATGTTGATGTCGCAGCCAACCCGAATTCGGCGAATTGGTCGTGAACCTCTGACGGCTTCTGTAGTCTACATTGCCCAACCCCACTGAGTCGGTGCATGACAATCCCGAAAGCCACTCGGAACTCCGTTTGGAGTTACGAATTCTTCATTACCTATGGTGTGTGTCTCTGTAAGACGACGCATGGAGTGGCTGGGCCAGGACCGACCAGCGCGCTTTTTTTTCGGTTTCTTTATATAGCCCCATGAGCAGAAAAGAAAGGGAGAAGGGGTGACAGCAGGGGCTTGTTATAGTCACGCGTGGCGTGATAGCCATGCCAGTCACGTGCGATACCTGATATTAAAGCGTCACCCAACCCGCATCCCATTCCCGTGATGAAGCAGTAATGTATCGCTAGAGGAATCTATAATGCTTTTACAGCGAAGCTGTTAGTCCTCTGTTGGTCGGAGAAATTTTGTGTCGTAAAGAAAAAACTCTGGCAGTACCCATCAATCCTCGCCCAAGACTCCGAGCGCATGCTTCAGACTAATCAGGCGTGCAGCGTAGAGCTCAGCGGTGCCCTACAGTGGTGCCCTACATACACAACATTTCGCATCACCTGAAAAATGTCGCTGCGGGTGTGGCGTCGACGTTGTGTTTACGGCTAGGAACAAGCTTGGCAGAATCTGCGGAAGCGTTGCTAGGAGAATAGATGGATAGTGCAAAGATTCTGACGAATGCATAGTCAAGCACCGGGACCCGTATGTATACAGTGCAAGAAAGGTGTTGTGTACAACATTCCGTTGGGCTGCGGAAAGAAATACATCGGTCAAACTGGTCGCTGCTTAAATGTAAGACTGCGCGAGCATGAGAATTCCAAGAAAGGAGCGTCGAACTCGAATCTTGCACTAAATTGCAAAGCCTGCAAAGGGTGCCAACCAGCTTGCAGGAGTGCGACAGCAGAATATCCGCACAAAGATGACATGTGACGCCTTATAGTGGAAGATTGCAAGATACGGAAAGTAGGAGACGCCTGTCTCCCAGCCATCGATAACACTACAGCAAAATGAAGTTAAATTTTTGGATGCAACAATTGAGGGTCATGGGGGATGGTAATGCATGATAACAAAAGTTATCTTCATGCTCTTTGCGGATGTGTTGTGAATGAACGATCAAGTATAAATGTGAATGTTTTTGTATTGAATAAACAGTTGATAGAATGCGCTCGTGTTGTCCTCTCCTTGTGTATCGTCTGTCCGCCCTTCAAACATGAATCAGATCCAACTAGCTAAACTTTCCGTTCTACTAGAGCTCAGTATTAGTTTTAATAACGAAAACCACTAAACAAGCATCAAACTGCTTGATGGATGATGAGGCCCGGTGAACAATACAAACATCTTCCTACGCATTCCCACCCGCCTCGGTGGCTCAGTGGCTAAGGCGTTGTGCTGCTGAGCACGAGTACGCGAGTTCGTTTCCCGGCTGCGGCGGCCGCTTTGCTGATGGAGGCGAAAAGCGAAAACGCCCGTGCGTGCGAGATTTCGGCGCATGTTAAAAAACCCCAGGTGGTAAAAAGTGATCCGGAGCCTCCCACTACGGCGCCCCTCATCGCCTGCGCTGCCTCGGCGCTTTAATCACTACAATCAATCAAATCCCACGCGTTCGCGGTAAAATTAGGTTGCAGCTGGTTTCTAAAGGCCCGTTTGGCGTCATTCGAAGCCCTCGTCGATGATTTTGATATTAAAATTGTGAAACCTGCCAATGAGGACTGGTTCTTGTCGTTTGCCAGAGATAACTTTAGTCTCAAATGTTATAACGACACAATTTACGAACCATGCCGAATAGATTGTTTGGATTTGGCCTTGCCCAAGAATGTACCGAATATTGTCGTGGAACCAATCACAGTCTACCACATCGGCCAAAAAGCCACTATCACTACCATTACTCTAAAGTAATAATAAACACATACCTCCAATCATTATGTGTGGTGTTTGATACAGCTTAACTGGACATGTGCATTCGCTGGGCGAGATGGCGGCCAATTTTTTTCTATTCAAGGTGAGTAAAAACTGTACTTTCAAATCTGTTTTCCCTGTGGCATGACCTTGAGGAGTAGTTTCGGCCCTTGCTCTTTACGGCGGGGCCTTGGGTCCGATAGAGCTCTTTGCACAGACGCCAATTGTAATCGCCATTGACGAATCCCTCGTATGGGGCGGTTTTAGTGATCCCTTGACCAATGCGAAAACCATTCTGAACTCCATAATGGAGAGCTGCGAATCCGTATTGCGTTAACATCATAGAACCAGCATGTCACACACACGACGTACCAGCAAGACATCGCCGTGGGAAGCCATATCGCTATCGTATCGAAACCACTTGAAGGCCAACTGCACTCAAATTTTTATTTGCCCAAATTTGATCCAAATAAGTAGTTCATGCCCTTGAACTCACCATGGCGAAATCCTAAGCCTCGTAAGTTCACAGCACACTAGGTACCATCGTTCAAAGTAGCTTCGAGCAGACGACGTTTGCAACTGCCGGAGAGTCGCCGAAACAAGTACCGCGCAGCCTCTGATGTAGAAGGGGAATCTGTCCCGTGAAGCTCGCGCGCTCCGGCGACTTGCACGGCACTCTGCCGGGCGCAGGGACGCCTTCGCCGGGGGTTTCGCTGCTACACCACCGCACCGTAGTGCCTTCGGCGTCACATGTTTAAATCTAACCGCATAGTTAGCAATGTCTGCCATTTTTTCGATACAATAAAAGTTGTTAGAAGCATAGAAACTATACGCGTGCTTGCGATGGTTCAGAAGTTTTCCAAACATTTTTTACTTGAAAATAATATTTTTACTCAAAAGAGAATAGTGTGAAACACACACTTGTCTGTACATGTGTCAGTAGTGCTACATCTGTCACAGGAAGAAGGATCTTTTATTAGTTCTTGACCAATTGCACATCTGCGTTCAATATCTGCCGTAGTTGGGTTGGCCCGACGCCACCTCCACCCTTAGACCGCTCCTAAAGTTTGACGACCTAATTAGAGCTCTTCTACGTGCGGGCGTGCATATTTGTGCGACTTTTGTCTCACTCGCTGAGTATAAATCAGCCTTGCTCGAAGTTACAAATACATCCGCAGGACGATCGGCCGTCGTCTTCGCGAAGTGCGAAAGCTAAGGAAACTGCTCGTCTCCTAAACCACAACCTTTTTTTTTTCAATCCCGAAATGAATTATTATCATTTTTAGAGCGCTATATTCCGTTTCATTGAAAGTAAAATGTTATAAACAGCACATGTCTCTGGTGAAAGTATAGAAAGCAGCGGTGGATAGGTAACTCGTATTTTAGGGCACCATCTAGCTGTGGAAGCTGATATATGGCTTTAAAACAACTTTACAATTCGAACCTTGATGTGCAGTGAGGTGAACAATAATTGGTCGGTATTCACAAAGCTGTTACCCCGTAATAAAAAAGTAAAAATAGTGATTGATCTCGGCCCGTGCACGATTTGTTCCCGTCAAAAAGAGCGATATGATATCCCAAGTGCCGAAGTGCCGGCTAACCAAAGCTCGCCTCTCTTCTTTCGCCCCTTCCCACTCCCTCTTACCCTCCCTCTGGCATCACATGATTGCTTTAATTCTCAACTCAACTCTTCACTCGCTTTCCATGCTCTGCTTCCTGCCATACGACGATGACGCTGAATAAAACCCGTTGAAATGTGTAGAGATCGACTCTGATAATTGATAGGCGCCGTTGATTGTATATGCAGATACGTATAAGCTATCCTAGCAGTTACGTTTTCACAAAAAAAGGTGCGACACGAACGCCTCTCCATCGCTGACGTTAAATGAAACGCGTGGTCATTCAACGCATAGTTCGAATTTTTTTTGCGAGCAGACGACAACTCAAACGCATACTCCGGCTGCAGACGGATAGACGCGCGGTAGAACCTGCGGAAGCCATGTCTGGCGAACCGCCTGAACGAGAGGCGAGGTCTGGGAAATAGTCTCCAGTGATCATATTGCGCCCACACCCCCTGAACGTCGGCTGGTCGCGCCCGATGGTGCGGTCGCTACCAACGCTTCCTTGCAAGCTACCCGCCGCGAAAACCGCAGCGCACACGACACTTGCTCCTGAACGGTCGTCGAGCGAAAGCCGCCTCAATACAGTCGCAAACGGAGGTCGGTCGCCAGGTGACTGCACAGCCAATGCACAGTACTTTTGTTGAGATAAAAGCGAGCTCAAATTCCTCCTCCGCTTAAAAGATCTGTCAGGATAGAAATCGGCCTCCTGTGGCGACCATTAACAATAAACTACGTTGAAGCCGCGACTGCAGAAGCTTCATGAGTTCAACTCGGCCGGGCAAAATCATCCCCGAGATTTCTCCGAGTTCTAACGTTAATCAAACACACCTAGCCCATTCGTGTGCGCGGCGTAGCGATCGAAGCCACACCCACCCATGGCAGGACTTTGCCGATGGCGTAGCGTTGTAGCCACGAAGTCGTCATTTGATGCCCGCTGGCAGCGACAGGAACAGAAATTAAGTCCCAAGGCCACCGTGAGCCAATGGTACCACAGTCGCTGGGGTGCTCGGTCCGAACTGCGGTTCGCTCTTGTCCGAGTTGATAGAAGCGGCCAAGACAACACGATTTTCCGACGAGAACCTTCTTCATACACTGTGAAAACACAGTCGATGACAAATGACAGAACTGAAAAGGCTAAAACTCGCTTAAAATGTTTGAGCCAATGCTCAAACACACCCTTGATACACTGAATTGTCACTATTTCTGATTAGTGCACGCCGTGCACACTCAACCAAGCAGTAAACAAAAGCTACATTTGACGATCGGGAGCAAGGCGTGTTGCGTTCGCTACAGTGAACCCCCTTGCTTAGTTGGTTTGTTTTTGCGCAGAGAGAGCGAGAGAGAGAATAAATATTTTTATTTATCCAGCGGAGGCTGACGTTTGGGCTTCGCCTCGTGGGAGGCATCCCTAGTCCGGGACACCTTGGCCGCCCGTGCTCGGGTCACCAGTTTGAGCTGGTTATCCGGGTCTGGGCTGGCCAGGGAACCCCTCCACTGGTCGAAGGTAGGCTTGGGAAGTGAGGGCAGTCTGGAGTACGTTGGCACTCCCATATTATATGGTAGAGGGTGCCAGGCTGGGAACAGTAAGCACAGAGGGAAGGTCCTTTGGTTCGCAGAGCTGCACTGGGTCTACCGTCAAACACATAGCAAACATAATTCAATGGAAGAACAGTACACCGAAAAAAACTGGCCGCCCCGCGTCGGGTGTGGCGAATAGCCAGGCTGGGGATTTCAAAGTAGTAGTGGGGTTATCCAGTTTATGCTAGGGAATAAGTATTGCAGTTCGATTTCAGATGTCGCTGCAAACGGATGATATCACAGGCTGTACATTATGAACGTAAGAGGCCCCAATATGGCGCACTGAATATGCCAGGCGGGCTACGCGCGATTGCGCCGGTTTCGGTGAAGGTATATTTTATGCTCCACTATCACTACTTTTATAACCCAAGCAGCTGGATACTCGGGAGTAGGCAGAACTTGGGCGTCCGGAATAGCGTCCTGGTCTAGGCGTTCTTCGACCGCTCGAATTACGTCATTGCAGCGGTGTAATGGCTATTGGCCGGCTTTCCTTAAGTTGCAGCAATGAACGCCTTCGATAGCCATTTTACAAAAAATCCACAAAAACAAAGCAGGAACGGAAGTCGTATCTGCTGCGACGAGCAAATCAAGCAGTGCCGCTCCGTGCAGGCGATAACTATAGCTTTCGTACCGCTCCCAAAGGCAATGAAAAGTATGAGAGTATTTGTCGGAAGTGTTTAAGAGCCTAAGAACATACTGAGTAGCGCAAAGAAACACCCACAAGAAAGATGATAAGGGACAGGCGCAGATCCTCTTTCTTGTGTGTGTTTCTTTGTGGTACTCAGTGTGTTCTTAGACCAAAACCAAAACGCCCCGCAACAAGTTTTCTTGAATGTTTCCGAGTCCCTTTAATCCGACTTCTAGAGTCTCTGAAACACTTTTTTAAACTTCTTTATAAATCTAAAACTATTTCAAAACATAGTCAACACACACGTCCAGAAGTAGAATTGGGGGTACAAAGTACCAGTCAAAAGTTATTTTTCTATGCCCATCAGATAACCTGGACATCTGC
Organism: Haemaphysalis longicornis; assembly: GCF_048455015.1. NCBI lineage: Eukaryota > Metazoa > Arthropoda > Arachnida > Ixodida > Ixodidae > Haemaphysalis > Haemaphysalis longicornis. The sequence continues at coordinate 100,058,102 of NW_027526335.1, read as the reverse complement.
TCAAAAAAATTTTTCTCTCTTTACCCAGTCTCAGCGTTCCGTTAGCGCTTCAATTACCTCATTACAGCAGTGTCGCGGCTGTTGGCCACTTCCTTCCTGTTGCAGCAATAAACGCATTCGATAGCCACTTTAAAAAGAAAGCCGCAAAGCAAAGCAGAAACTGAAGGCGGACAGTTCTGCTGCGACCATAGGGTTTCATACTAATATATACTGGAGGGAAATGGGGCGCCAATGTCTAAGCCAGCAGCTATTCGGCGAGCGTTTCGTTATGCACCGGAGCGTTCCGGGCAGGCACGTTCCACTGGTCCTTGGCATAGTTCAAGAGCAGGCTGAAAAGTTGGCTCTGGCTACAAAACAGCAACAATATTACCGCAAAATATTATTCAAATGTGTTTTGTTATTATAAAATTGAACCCCCAAGATATTTATTTGCCAGAGATTATTCGGAAGCTTCATGCAAGATAAACAAGAAACGGATGTTACCCGTTTTTGTTGCTTCGAGACAAAAAAGAAGCTATGTGGCTAACCAAGCCAAGTAGGCGAGAGACGTCGCTAGCTGCAATGGCGACGCTTACGACGGCCCGCGACTGCAGCGCCAGATTTCCCTCTAGTATATATTAGTACGAAACTCTATGGCTGCGACGAGAAAATCACGCAGTGCCGCTCAGTGCTATTGATAACTATAGCTTTGACAACGCTTCCACACGCCAAGGAAAGAGTGAAAGCGTTGCAGAGTTTTCAGTGCACCTCGAGTGCCGTGGATTTCTTTTTTTTTTTTTTTTGCGTAGGTGTTAAAAATTTACTTACTTCACTCCAACCGTTCGTCTATGGTTTTATTGCCCTTCCGGCAATGGCGTCTTGTTTGTGTTTTTTTACGTGAAGGCGCGTAAAGTTGTAAGGCCATCCACTGCTCGCGCAGCCGAATTTGTCGCTTCATGGCCAACACGTCCGGCGCATGCAGGGTGGTGGCGGGATATTCTGTTGCTAAAAGCTAAGATTCTTTTTTTTTTAATGTAAGAGCATTACGAGTTCCGTCAGGCGAAAAACCAGGCATTTTGTGAGCAGCGCGTGGCCCCAAAATTCCGCGTGCATTTTGAAACGAAAATTGGCGAATTCCACTCACAGGCAGGTTCAGAGAAAGAAGCACCAAATCGTGAATCAGCACCAGCCCGCTAACGCTGTGAATCCGCATAAACACGCATAATCTGCCAAGTTAATACATGTAATTGTTATAATAGCGTATCAAAGGTTGTGGGGTGAAGTAAAAAAAACTCCAAATGAAGAGAACGGGCGTAGGGCTGGTTACAAATTAGTAGACAATTCGAGGAATTTCACATGGAAGCATCTACAGTTCCGCGTTGGTGGGTGTCATTAAGGTGCGTGGTAATAGTGCCTCCTAAAACGTTTTGGCCTTAAAAGTGAAACTTACCGCCTTGAAATGGCTTCCTGTCTGTAAGTTAATTGGTGCTTACCGTGCATAGGCTAGCGGCGTCAAGTTCGTTGTATGTCGCCACTGCAATGGTGTTATACTAGGCATTGTTCTTACGCGTAGCGTAATCCACTACCTTAAACACTGGTGTCATGGCTTGAATCGACTTATGAAGGGTGACCTCGTGGACGATAGTTACGGGGAACTAATGCTTCGCCGGATGAAGAGTGGATTAGCTTTGTGCTGTCCACGGATACCACGTGGTGGTTTTGTCTTGACCGTCGACGGCGAGAGCGTGCGTCTTGCCAAGTTCCTTCCTCTGAAGAATCTTCATCGTGCTGCTTATTAATTTCTTGGTCGGATGCCTCCTTTTCACAGATTTTGTCGGTACTTCTTTTTTTCTTTCGTCATTTTTCACTTTCGAGGCACCTGCGCGAGTGCGTCGCGGCTGGGGAACTGAGATGTATGCATGGTACCCCTAAGCAACCGCCCGCCACCTCGGCAGCGAGGCGGGACAGGAAACACACTGGTAACTGGGACTTCTCCGTATGTGCTATCACATTGGGAGACAGATCGTAACACTGTATCACCGAAAGAGCCAGAGTCCAAGCTCCAGGATAGAGAACAAGGAGCTTAAAAGAAACTGCACCAATGTGTCAAGATCGTGTGCTTTGTGACCGCCGTACAGCATTAGATCCACAGAGCGACGTGGACACGTACGCGCAGCGTTCAACGCCTGTCGAAATTCCAGGCGATGTTAAAAAGACAGCAATGAACTGTGTTTACCAGGCCTCTTCGCTATCGTTCAACACGTTCAGTGCCTCGTAGGTCACCCGTGGGACATCCCAATCAATCAGTCTTGATGGTTGTTTCATCGCCGCAAGTTTTCACTCAAACAAGAGGTGTGCGGGGTGTAGAGGAGAAAACGCAATGGGCAGCCGGTAACCATCCTGGATCGACAATCCCCGGGTTTCGGCTGCTGTCAACGGCCGGGGGAAGCAAAAAACTTTTGACAAAAATTCTCTATGTGGGAATGGTCATATAGCGCATCATATGCATATATACGTATATATTAAAGTAAGTAAAGACCGAGGCACGAGACAAACATTAAAAAATAAAAGTTTACTGACGTTTTAGGAAAAGGACTTCTTTTCTTCTGGTACTCAGAAGAAACGAAGTCCTGTTCCTGAAACGACAGAAAACTTTTATTTTTTAAATGTTTTCCTCGTGCGCCTCTGTCTTTACTTACCTTATTTTCTCGCGCTCTTTGTAAGTTTTTTCTTTACATGCTATTACTTATATATATATATATATATATATATATATATATATATATAGAGAGAGAGAGAGAGAGAGAGAGAGAGAGAGAAAAGAAATAAGTGGTGGCAGTCAAGAATGCCTCAGAAAGCAAAGGGGAGAAGGGGAGAGTGTGGTCGGTCATTAAGACAGATGAACTTTGAAAGAAAGAATGAAAGTGGGGAAAAATGCCCGCCGGGTGGGATCCGCACCCACGACCTCCATAATACGCGTCTGGTGCGATGACCACTACGCTACCGGCTGTGCGGTTTTCCCCTCCACCTCCGCGCCCATTCAGGAAACTTTCAGTGGCGTGTCGCGAGTGTGTGCGCGAGTGTGTGTGGCTGCAAGCATGTGTCCCAACTCCACCCTGTGCCACCATCCCGCCACGGATACGTGTCTGTGAGCCCAAGCCTGCTACTACACCTCCATCCCGCCTAACCTCAACCTGTGTGTGTGTGTGTGTGTGTGTGTGTGTGTGTGTGTGTGTGTGTGTGTGTGTGTGTGTGTGTGTGTGTGTGTGTGTGTGTGTGTGTGTGTGTGTGTGTGTGTGTGTGTGTGTGTGTGTGTGTGTGTGTGTGTGTGTGTGTGTGTGTGTGTGTGTGTGTGTGTGTGTGTGTGTGTGTGTGTGTGTGTGTGTGTGTGTGTGTGTGTGTGTGTGTGTGTGTGTGTGTGTGTGTGTGTGTGTGTGTGTGTGTGTGTGTGTGTGTGTGTGTGTGTGTGTGTGTGTGTGTGTGTGTGTGTGTGTGTGTGTGTGTGTGTGTGTGTGTGTGTGTGTGTGTGTGTGTGTGTGTGTGTGTGTGTGTGTGTGTGTGTGTGTGTGTGTGTGTGTGTGTGTGTGTGTGTGTGTGTGTGTGTGTGTGTGTGTGTGTGTGTGTGTGTGTGTGTGTGTGTGTGTGTGTGTGTGTGTGTGTGTGTGTGTGTGTGTGTGTGTGTGTGTGTGTGTGTGTGTGTGTGTGTGTGTGTGTGTGTGTGTGTGTGTGTGTGTGTGTGTGTGTGTGTGTGTGTGTGTGTGTGTGTGTGTGTGTGTGTGTGTGTGTGTGTGTGTGTGTGTGTGTGTGTGTGTGTGTGTGTGTGTGTGTGTGTGTGTGTGTGTGTGTGTGTGTGTGTGTGTGTGTGTGTGTGTGTGTGTGTGTGTGTGTGTGTGTGTGTGTGTGTGTGTGTGTGTGTGTGTGTGTGTGTGTGTGTGTGTGTGTGTGTGTGTGTGTGTGTGTGTGTGTGTGTGTGTGTGTGTGTGTGTGTGTGTGTGTGTGTGTGTGTGTGTGTGTGTGTGTGTGTGTGTGTGTGTGTGTGTGTGTGTGTGTGTGTGTGTGTGTGTGTGTGTGTGTGTGTGTGTGTGTGTGTGTGTGTGTGTGTGTGTGTGTGTGTGTGTGTGTGTGTGTGTGTGTGTGTGTGTGTGTGTGTGTGTGTGTGTGTGTGTGTGTGTGTGTGTGTGTGTGTGTGTGTGTGTGTGTGTGTGTGTGTGTGTGTGTGTGTGTGTGTGTGTGTGTGTGTGTGTGTGTGTGTGTGTGTGTGTGTGTGTGTGTGTGTGTGTGTGTGTGTGTGTGTGTGTGTGTGTGTGTGTGTGTGTGTGTGTGTGTGTGTGTGTGTGTGTGTGTGTGTGTGTGTGTGTGTGTGTGTGTGTGTGTGTGTGTGTGTGTGTGTGTGTGTGTGTGTGTGTGTGTGTGTGTGTGTGTGTGTGTGTGTGTGTGTGTGTGTGTGTGTGTGTGTGTGTGTGTGTGTGTGTGTGTGTGTGTGTGTGTGTGTGTGTGTGTGTGTGTGTGTGTGTGTGTGTGTGTGTGTGTGTGTGTGTGTGTGTGTGTGTGTGTGTGTGTGTGTGTGTGTGTGTGTGTGTGTGTGTGTGTGTGTGTGTGTGTGTGTGTGTGTGTGTGTGTGTGTGTGTGTGTGTGTGTGTGTGTGTGTGTGTGTGTGTGTGTGTGTGTGTGTGTGTGTGTGTGTGTGTGTGTGTGTGTGTGTGTGTGTGTGTGTGTGTGTGTGTGTGTGTGTGTGTGTGTGTGTGTGTGTGTGTGTGTGTGTGTGTGTGTGTGTGTGTGTGTGTGTGTGTGTGTGTGTGTGTGTGTGTGTGTGTGTGTGTGTGTGTGTGTGTGTGTGTGTGTGTGTGTGTGTGTGTGTGTGTGTGTGTGTGTGTGTGTGCCTCAGCCAGCAACCCCACCCTGCCTCGGTCATAAACTGGATGGCAAAAAAAAAACTCCCCCAAAACCGAACACCAGTGCACCCAGTCACCTGTGCAAACGACAAAACTCTTTGCACCTCGGCCCACGGGTCCACCCACCTCTATAACTAACTAACGTAACCAGTATAACCAATGTGTACTCCCATTTATTCCCTCGTAACCTTTACCATATAATCCTCCTGATTCTATCTAGCAGGCTCACGTACTCCCAGTCATCCTTTTACCTGCGTCATTATCTTACTCTCTATCCCCATGTATCCGCGCTTGTCTAATTCTTGTTGCCATCTGTTTTTTTTTCCCTTTGTAATGTTTACCTGTTCAACTCTCATCTACTCAGTTTAGCTCAACCCTTATATATCTTGTTCAGCTGTTTAACATTTATCCACTACCTTTTATCAACTTAACTTTTTCCTTATTGTTGTTATTAGAGTTTAGCTACTACTTAGCATCTAGTGTACTCCTTCTTTTTCTAGTTTCCTTTTTTTTCTCATTATCTTTTTTTATTATTTTATTTTATTTTTTTGTTTTTTTATCCAACACCGCACTGTTCGTTCCTATTCCGGTCCTGTTTTGCGGCTCAGCTGCTTAACCTCTTTTGTTGTTAATTTTCTTTTGATGTACTGTTTTTTTTTCTTTTTATTTTCCTTATTTAATTTTTTTTAGTATTATTACTTTTTTTTCCCTCCCACCTATCCCCCCGACAGCCCCAACCTTGTGATCCACTCCTGCATAACCTGCTAACCAATGTATAATGCACACCAGCACAACCGCCAACCGGTGTGTAACCCCTTCTCCAGTAGTTGTTTCCCCTGTCTGCAGGGACGGGTGCGTGCTACAAGGAAGAGTCGCGTGCCGAATTATTATTCCCCCTCTCTTCCTCCATCCCTCCTTCTCTACTCTTTTTACTGTCCCCCCTCTCGCTTCCGTTCGCCGGTTGAGGTGTCGGCGAAACGCCAGACAGTTACCGGCCTCTATCTCCCCTTCCCCCACCCCCAACTACCACTCCCTCCTCCTCCTCCTCTTGCGCTGGGGGGTGGTAGCCAGCGCCACTCGGAATACTCGGGATGAAGGGTACCTTCTTTTTAACCCCCTGGCCGTGACTTCAGCATCTACGACATTTCGAGAGTGGTCGACCAGCATTGAACCCTCTTAAGCTACCAATGGCACCAAGACTTCCAGAACCGAGGCCGTCGCTATAAATGCAGCGAATTAGAATGGGAAATGAGGGGCTCGTTGAATTAAGACGTAAAGAAGGGCTGGCAGTCAAGGGGAAAAAAAAGGTATTTTTGTTTCCTGCGCTTGGGGGTGGTAGCCAGCACCACTCGGACTACTCGGGGTGAAGGTGACCTTCTTTTTAACCCCCAGGCCGTAACTCGAGTGTCTAAGACATGTCGAGAGTGGTCGACCCGCGTTGAACCCTCTTAAGCTCCCTATGGCACCAAGACTGCCAGAACAGAGGCCCTCGCTATGCATGTAGCGAATCAAAATAGGAAATAAGGGGCTCATTGAAATAAGACAGAAATAATGGTTGGCAGTCAAGAAAACCTCGGAAAACAAAAGGGAGGATGTGGTAGGTCATTGAAACCAACAAAGAATTTCGAAAGAAAGAAAGAAAGTGGAGAAAAAATTCCCGCCGGGTGGGATCCGTACCCACGACCTCCAGAATACCGGTCTGGTGCGATGACCACTACGCTACCGGAGGGGCTATTTTCCCCTCCACTTTCTGGGGTATTTATGTAAAGGTATTTCTGTTTCCTGCGCTTAGGGGTTCTATAAAGGTTCTATTTAAAGGAATTAGGAGAACCTTTAAGGGGCCGCCAGCTCTGGCGTTTCTGCAGCCTTTCACAACTAGTCCAAGCTGCGCCAATTTTTGCCTAACAGGCCTGAAATAACCTTCGCAAAATTGTTGTCGTTTTTTTTTTTTTTTTGCTTGTGCACTCATTCGAGCACGCCCGATCAAGAGAATAAAGTACAGCGCGTTGATAAGTGGCGATCGTAATGAACGAAGGAGCAATAGGAACGAACTGGATTATTTAAAGGTTCTCCTAGTTCCTTGTTCAACCGCTAGTTGTTATGTTACCGTAAAACTTGGAAAACAAATTTCTGAGGTTTAGAACTCCGCTTTAGAATCTTGTGGTTATATTTGAAAAAAAAACTGCATTAATGGCGATTCAATTCTAAAGACGACAGCTTAATACTCAGAACAGCCCCGTAAATCAAACTCCGTAAACTCTTCCCTAAAATTTCCACTTCGGCAACTTGAGCACCCACACATCTAAACTAGGCCTAAACAGCCTTTATACCCAAATTTTTATGCAAAAGAATTTATGCCGTAGCCAATACCACCGCTGTAATTATCGCAACCACGGAGACCTCCCCCTCCCCCCCCCCCCCCCCCTTCCCCGGCAGCGCTGTCAAAACAAATTGGCGCAGCTTGCAGTAGTGGTGCATGGCTGGAGAAATAGCTTAGCTGGTGGTCTTTCTCCCTCCGTCAAAGACCCGGATTTTGCGCCTCAGATGGATTTCCTGACTTGCCGCTGAAGGTTCTCCATGACTAGTCATGCCCGGATCGTTTTGTCCTCCGGATTTCACATCTCTCCCAAAGAAAACCGCGTGAGCGGGCGCTATAGAGCCCGCCGCAACCGGCTTCGTGAACTCGGTGCCTGTAGCGCGAACTCGCTGTGTGTGCTCCCCACTTCAGGCGCAAACGTACGTGAACTGGCGAGGAGAAGAGCACGCGAGCGATCATGCCACGAACGCTGGGCACAGTGTCCTCGAAGGTCGAGCTGGTTGACGCCCGGCGCTCTTCACGAAGCGCACCCTCACGTGCACTCGGTATTTCTTCTTTGTATTTTTTGCCAGCTTCTCACGTGGCGCGAGCCCCAGCACAAGCCTGATCGACACCGGTCGCTCCTCACGAGGTATTTCACGAGGTATCCTTTTTTCTTGGTATTTTTTTTTTTACTTTTGGCGACGCGATACGTTAAACTGAAAGCTTGAGTAGCTCTATCGTTAAGAAAAAGTTCCGACCGTGATCGGCGTTGCGTAAAGAGCCCGATACCAAATTTAAGCTGCTGTTTCCGGGCTGTCGCCTGCAGCGGAGGGCGTGCGCTGGGTCGAAGCAGGCCGCACGCCGCCCTTGTCACGCCAGCTACGCTACGAAAGCAAGAGCGAAATTCCCCTCGCTCTATTTAGCCGGGAAACCAGCCGACAGCGGCAACCTATGGCGCCTATGCTCGGACGCGCGGCTGCTCTGGGCACGGTCACCGTCATACATTTACAAACGTCGGTCGCTGTGACTGAGAAAATATTTGCAGACTGTACCCTGGTTTTTGTAGCAAAATTTGACAACCGAGCAATAATAGGGCGACATTTACCCGAACGGGTATTTCTCCAAGAGATACGCACGCTGTACTTCAGTCTGAGGCATTTGAAACGCCGCGTATGACTTCCCCTACGCGCGCCTCAGAGTTTTCCGACATATTCGTCATCAACAGTTACACCTCGCAAAATGATGTCATTGCACCGTGACATGTCCTGTAGTTTATCGACGCGTCATTGCAGGCCACGCTTTTGATTTGTTAAGGTTTCAGCGGAGCACGAAAGGTTTGCCTTATCCATACGAGAAAATTCTTTTGTCATTTGGTTTAGGCCTTCTAATCACTTGTAAACCTAAATTTTAGTTCAAAACTTTCCGGCCCAAATTTAATATCTATTAATACCACAGACAAAAGACAAACTCAGCTTGGTTTTAAAATGCTTCAACTGATATTGCATGAACGACACTAAGAAAACGAAAAAAAAATGTCCGTGTACTCTGACAAGTCAGCAGGTAACCGTTCTAATTCTAAAAATGCCTGGGAACGGGTACCAGGCCTAAGATTGGCCTCAACGTTGCCAGAACAAAGTAATAGGGGTCATTGAAAAGCGGTCCGGAAAAGTATCTCGTAGCACTCTGGGCAAGGGAGCACAAAAAAGTAGCTTTTAGCGCTTTCCTTAAAGGGACCCTGCAACACTTTTGATAAGCGCTTTCCCTAGCTGTTTCCTTGGTGTCTGGAACCACTGCGAAAGCTATAGTTATCGCCAGCACGGAGCGGCGCTGCGTGATTTGCTCGTCGCACCAGGTACCCCTCCAGTTCTGCTTTGTTTGTGGGGCTTTTTTTAATTGCTCTCGAAAAGTGTCCATTGCTGCAACTGAAGGAAAACCGGCCAACAGCCTCTACATGACCTGAGTGACGTAATTCGAGCCGTCGAACAACGTCAAGACAGGGAAAGAGAGAAAAATCTTTTGAGCGAGTTTACACGTTATCTCTTGGGCATAAAGCAGTAATTTTTTGGCTGAGGTACTTTGAACCCCCTAATTTAAATACTGGGTGTGTTCGGTGCCTACATTCTGCAAGCATTTAAGATTTTAAAAAAGATGAAAGAATTGTTGCAGGGTCCCTTTAACCTGCAGCGAGAAATGCCTACGCATTTACGAAACGCAAAAATCTTAGTACAGACAGACAGCCACACTAGGGAACGCCGCAATGCAGAGCAAGCGCAAGAAATACCCGCGCGCGATTACGAGTGGCATTGGGAACAAAGAGGACCAAGCAAAAGAGGTAAAAGAGTAGAATACTTAACGTCACCGGGTACAGAAAGCTTAGTTGATCGAGGAAGATGCCCCGGCAAACCACGAGAAAGGCGCACAATGGCACCGACACTACTCCGGCGACACCCGTCACAAAAAAAATGCCGCTGAGAGTCCCCGAGAGATGTCCGAACTGCGCGTAGGCATTTGCTCATTTCGTCCGACACGTAGCGCGGAAGAGAAGTGACCATCTCATTTTCGTTCAGTGGGACTATTCACTGGGAACTATCCCGCCCAGTGAACTATTTACTGGGAACTATTCCGCCCCCAATCCTGAACGGTCCGCCGTGCATTACCATCTGTGTGAACATGAAGGAGATTCGAGAATAGATGAGATGCTCGAGGAAGATGCTCGCTGATTGCGTTCATAACCAGCAGATGCGCGGGTATTGCTGGGTAAGGAACCCGTTCTCGATCTCTCGCACGCGTTCCACTAGTTTCCATAACAGAGCAACTTTTCTATGAAGTGCTTCTCACTGGTTGGCTGTGGCTGTCGTTTCTGGTTGCCGGTGTCGGCGCGTTGCTGGTGGCGCCATTCTGCACCTTTCTCTCGCTTTTCCTGGGCTTGTTCCCCATCCAACTATTCTCGGTAACATTCAGTATTCCACATTTGTATATGTCGTGTTTGGTCCTCGTCCAATTCAGCTGAGTATAAAGCACTTCTGTTTCTCACGCTTGTTCAGAATTGCAGCTTTTCTTGCAGCGACGCTGCCTGTTTGTATTAGAACACGGCCTTCTTTGTTATCTCTCACCGCCAGTGGCGGTAGTAGTAGCGACACTTTGCGCCTTATTTAGTATTTTCTTTCGCAGAGGACACGCTCGATATCGCTCCGTCTTTCCGCGTCTTCGTGCTCCATTAGTGAGCGGTTAGCGTGATTAACGGTGGAATGTGGTGGTCCGTACCGCGTACAGCTGGTGGGCCTCTAAACCATACGACAAAATTGTGGTAATTAAAAGATTGTTTTAAATTGGCGCGCACCGCATGGGTTCGCGTCTCATCGGCATGCTCAGGCTCTCCATGGCTGGACTGCGATGAGTCATTACCGTGGCGAATGTAGCTGAGTATGGTTCCGCATGATTCATTGACGTTCTTAAAGACTCAATCCGGGGGGCTAGAACCCAGTCACGGCATTTGCCAGCCAATGCAATAGACACGGGCTACGTCTGTGCCTCTGACAACAACGAACAGGTAGTGAAGTTGCCGAGATGGCTGTTTTGAAACCAAGCAGTTCCAGGTTTCAAACTCGGAGAAAGCTCGCGACAAGTGCTTCAGAGAAAGGTTCCTCGACGACATACCCGGCACCTTGTGTAACGTCGGCGACAGGCTGTCTTTCAATCCGACGCCACAAAATCCCAGTCGAACTGAGACACTTCCACCCGCCTCAGTAGCTCAGTGGCTGAGGCGTTGTGCGGCTGTTTATCAAATTGTGGGTTCGATCCCTGCCGCGGTGGCCGCAGGAGAGGGCGCACAAAGTTACTGGACAGGAGCCAACCGCATGTGCGTGATTTCAATCGCGCGATTTCAATGACGATAGACATTGACGGTGAGGAGAGGCATAGAGATAGCATCGACGATTCATAATAAAGCACCTCTGAACTATTTACGGGGTATCAAAAGGCTAGCTAACTCAGAATCCGGGAAGTCAGTAACCGGCTAGGCTCTCTCGGCTTCGCCTATTGTGACCTCCAGTGTGTTATTGGTGAGGCCATGCGCCTAAGTTCTCCTGTGGGGATCACTCCGGTAAGGCCGAAAGTATACTGAAGTGGTTTCGTCCTTCTTATTAACGACGTTTGGGACATGATGGTGGAAGGGTCAACATGCGTGCGGAGCCGGAATTACTTTCAATTACTTACAGAACTTACAGAATTACGGGATTACTTACAGAACCGCCAGTTCTGTGTGCTTTCGTTTTAAAGTAAACAGTATAAGAAAATTCCGGAAAGCTTGCACTCACGCGCAAGTTTTGAAGCGCGAAGCTGTTGTAGGTGAGCATTGCCGGACACATGGTTAAGTTTCAGTATCACTGTTTATTTGCGTAGTTTCGGGGCTAGTAATCGTGGTCATATGCATCGAAGAGGTCGTCGTCTTCTTTGCGGAGAGTGGTTGATGCACTGGCATCTTCAGCATTGTTGTTGTTAAATCTTTTATTCGAAAAGGAAGGCCCGAGGCCTCGTGGGGTAGTTGATAGGGGAGGATTTTTGGATGAAAGGGGTTCGCATGAGTTCGTGGTCGTCGGGAGGCGGCATGAGTTTTTGACAGGAGCAGGAGGAGCAATAAACATCCCTATGGAGCAGTTAGCCTTGAGAGGTTTGTTCAGCATTGATTGGTCTATTCACTGGCGTAGGCCATCGCTATATAACTCGCGCTAGACAGCTCTTTGTGGCGAACTGAATGATAATGTTGATGGTGAGTTCATCTAATGTGAGGGGATCGACATGGACTGAGGGATCTGGGTTTGGGGAAGGGAAATTCCGGTATCGAGAGATTTTGGGACATACCCAGACCAGGTGGTGAAAATCAGCCTTGACGGCTTGCTGACAGTATGGACATTTCGGGTTTATGGGGGGGTAGTACTGTCTGCGAATTGTTTCCGGTGAAAATGATGCATATGAGTAGAATTTGTAAATAAATATTTCGTGGGTTCTAGTAAGTGAAGGTTGGTTTGAAATGTGATTCCTCGGCGTAAGTTGCTTTAGTCGGAGTTTCGTTTCGTGTTTATACAGCTGTATGCGGATAGCGGGCGTTATGCTGGCAATTTCGGTGCTGTCCAAGGATGCATGAATATCTGAAGCCTGGGTTACTGCGGGGTCAGCGGAGGAAAGAAAAGAGCAAGCCTCCTGGCGGCTTCGTGGGCTGCCTGGTTCCCGGGTGCCGCCAAATCATGGCCAGGAGTCCAGTCTATGCGGATGTGAATACCATGTAGTTTTAGGGCCAATGTTTGCCTGATAATATGGTTTACGGAAGAGGGCCTTAAACATGGCCGTCGAAGTTCTTTAAATGCTTCGTAGCAATCGGTTAATATTGTGTTCTTTTTTGGTATGGGTTGATAGTGTTCGTACATTAAGTAGTCAAGAGCAAAGGTAATTGCGAGTAGTTCTGCTTCCGTCGGTGTGGCAGTAATTTTGACGTGCCGGCTTCCTATAATGGTTCGGTCGTCTGAGGAGACCCAGGCAGTTCCAACATTTGGTGGTGTCAATCTGGCATCAGTATAAATGTCGACTTCGTCGGGTTGTTTTGTTGTGAAAAGCCTCTGACAACGTTTCTGTCTTGAGGAGGGCGTTGTGCGGGTGATGGGGCGGGTTGTTGTTGGCTTGGTCAGGAGAGGTCGATAACACGGAAGAATGGGTATCGGGAATTCAGGTAAAGGAATGCGATCTTGCTTATCCAAGGCTGTGAGTGTGGTACCTTGATGTGTAAGTTTCCCTTTAAAGTTGCGTTGGTTGGATTTCTCTTGAATGATTTTTTTCAATTGGTGGAAGGGCAGCCGCAGACTGGAGGTTATGGATTTTTCTATGGCATGGTAAGCCAGTGATGGTACGAAGAGTCGCATTATGAAGAAAATTGACAGCTCGTCGTTGGGTACAATTCAATGTGCAATATTGGGCTCCATATGCGAGAATACGGACTGCTACAGCGTGGGCAAGTATCTGCACTGCTTTGTGATTTGCTCCGCCGTGCTTATAGATAGTCTCGCATATAGATAAATCTCGCACTATAGTCACACTTTGACGGTTCCGGGCGATCATAGTCATGCCTAGATTAAAAAGTGTGGGACTGAGGATCGAGCCTTTTGAAACTCCTCTGTGGAGGTAGAAGGTGCGTGGGTTTCAACCTGGCAACGTTCCTTGAAGCTTGGTGGGGCGGGCTTCTGGGAAGTTTCGACTCCATGTCTGTGCAGAAAGGCCTTATCATGTTCATCGAGGATGGCGCTTTGGCCTTTCGGAGGTCAAGTGCGAGTGCATAGTCCAGGAGTGTAGAACTTCTTGAGCGATTTATGGCGCGTAGCAGCAGCCTTAGGCTGTCGGTAGTGCCTACATTTGGATGGAAGCCAGTTTTCGCTGGGGAAGATATGGTTCCATATACTTCATGTAGTGCACTATTCGATTCTTAATGAGTCGCCGATGAGTTTTCATAGTACAGGTGTGAGGGAGATTGGCTGAAGATAGGAAAAATCGTCAGGAGAGGCTTTTTTTCATAGGTTTCGGTATGTGACAGGCGAGGGATAGCTTGAATGTAGAAGTTTCCCAGGAATCGTTGATTTGTTCCAAAAGTTTATACCGTGGTTATTCTGGAAGATTGAGGATGTGGGTCCATTGTACGCCGTCGTGTCCGGGGCAGACTTCGGTTTGCCTTGACGAATAGCTGTAAAATGTTCAGTGATTGTGAAGAGGCTTACAAGGTCTGAGCATGTTTCCGGAATCGGGATTTCGGGTAGAAAGTGTGGGGGAGCTGGTCATACGTGTGGAAAGAAACTTTGGAGCAGCAACTCTTCGGTATCCGTGGGATTCCTGCTGCTCATCATGATGGTGCCAATAATTGGTGTTTTACTGCGTTTTTTGTCCGCAAGGCTTCGGTAAAGTTTCCATAAGGAAACGCAACCTGGTGGTTTCCCGAGGTTATGACACAGATTTACACAGTTGTTGCGTTGGTATTGGTCAATGACCCTGTAGCGATGTCACATACGTTGGAGTATGTTGTGATCTTTTCCAGTAGGCCGGTAGAGCTGGGTGAGGTACTTCATTCGCTTCCAAAGGTTGGCGAGGTGATTGTCTAAGGTACGGGAATCTTCGTCGCATGTAACAGTTTCCAATGCAGAGGCAGAGCAGTTCCGTATGATTTCAGCCATTGCTGCAAGTGATGTGGCGGGGTCGTATTGAAGCAGACGATCTCGGAAGGAAGACCAATTAAGGTGGGTGCACTGTTTCTTGTTTCAACCGCTCCGGATTCGTTTGCCGCGAAATGGGATGATAATAGGTAAGTGATCAGCGCCTCACGTTGTACAGCTGGCTACCCATGATTTCGTAAGACCTGGGGAGGCCCGCGTGAGGTCTGTTGTGGTATCCTTTTGAGATGGGTGGAGACCGATGCCAATAAGGTATATTGTATCGTTGATTAGTTGAAGATTTAAGGTTTCAGTAAGTTTACCGAGCTTTGTTCCGCCAGCCGAGTTTGTTGAATATCCCCATTCTGTATGATGTGCATTGAAGTCACCCCCGACGAGAACAGGGGTATTTGGATGGGCATTGATGAGGTATTGAAGCCGTGTGAAGGGGCCGGTGACTGTGGAGGCAGTTTAGGTTTGATATCAGGCGGACACCATGACTAACTTTTTAGCATGGGGTGGCTGGGCGACAATGGCCACAACTTCGTGCACCTTCGAGTCCGAGGCGGGAACCTGAATTTGTACAGCCGGAATCGACGCATCGACCAATATTGCCGCATACCCAGGGGTTGCTCCTTTTCGTAATATAGAAAAATAAGGTAGGCATTTTAGCCAGAAAGGTTTGGGGTATTCAAAGTTTCTTGAAGGAGGAGGAAAGCTGATCTGAGTTTACTTTACTGGTCAGGACGGCAGTTCCACTGTAAGGCTGTGAGTAATGCGGGAGTCATGGTTTGGATCGGGGTTTAACTTTTCTTGGGGGCTCGGGGATGGGTTCTGGAGGGCGCATAGATTTAAGGACTTGCTGGAGAAGGTTTTGATTTGGTTGAGTTGACCTTCAAAATATTCGTGCATGCGACTGCCGTCTTCCAACTGCACAAGCCATTCATGAAGGATCTCCGTGCGAATTGTTTGCAACGTCTGGGCCATCTGGGGGTCATTTTTGGTCTTGGAGGTATGGGTTCGCTCAGAGCTGGGGCTGAGGCCGCGAATTGTGCACAGCCCATACATTGTTTGGACGGAGAGTTATTTGGGGGTTCCGCTTGGGCGCATGCACTCGCTTGAGCTGAGCGATTTCAGTTTTAAGTTGGTGATTTTCAGTTGTAAGAGCATTCAACTGAGCAAGGATGGCGGTGAGTTGTGGATTTTGGTCGGTTGTCTTGGGTGCATTTATTGTTGCGTTTAATAGGGCTGTAAGTGGAGGGAAGTATGTTTCTACGGTGCTTTTCTTGACACGATCTATCTATGAAATTCCTTGAGCTTAATCTTTAGAAGGAGAGCTCTTGGTGGTTTGGGGTACGCATCCATCGCAACTTGAGTTCAGCCAAATAGGACCAAACTCATCACAGACCACGCAGTAAATCGCTGGGCCACAGTCACCTGATTCTGGGTGATTTTTTCCGCATAAGCGGCACATAATTTGGGAGGAGCATTGTAGAATTCCACCAGCTCAACTGGCAAAGCCTGCACTAAGTCGCGCAATTCTTTCATCATAGTGAACCGGCAAGATTTCGTTCTACGTGAGCACTTTAGGAAACATCACAACGCATTTGTACAAGTATGAAATTGTTTATTTACATGTTCCGTCATTGCTTTGCACTGTGCTAGTAGTAGTCATCTCCATATGCATCGATGTCGTTGTGTTCCTCATGCCAAGCATTAATGTGCGGTAGCGTTTGATGATAGCACTTGAGTTTTATGTTTGTTTTGTTTTTTGCTACAGCACTGCGCCTGCCGGGACTCGACGGTCACCGCGAGGCACGCGCTCACGAGCGCTCCGCATTTTCTTGGTATTTTTCCTATAGAACTGAAATTACGGCTAGTACAACAGCTCCGCTTTTACGAAGCAAAAACAACAATCCTTTAAAACACATGCCGAGAGTTGCCAGACTCGTTGGCCTGGTAATGCCGGGTTGAGGAGCTGGCAAAAAGTCGACGTATTTATGTATACCGGGAAATGCGCCAACCTCAATGCAAATAACACCGCCTATCAGCACACCTAAACAGGTATTCTATGGTGTGCACCGCCCTGGCGGTTCGCCTTGCACCCGAGGAAAACATCGTGGTGTCCCACCTATGAGCCATTGTGCAAAAGAATCAAGACTTCGCTCAGGGCTTTTGCACCGAACGTGTTAATGTGCCCTACATTTCAAATTATGCGGCTATATGGACCTCACGTTTTTATCCGCAGCCAGAGTCATTTCTAGTCCAGAACATTCAAGTGGGTTGAGGGCTGTTGAAATGACGTTAGGATTACGGAAAAAGTCGCTTACCTTTTTATAAGGACAATTGTGACCTGTACTGTTCTACACTGCGAGCAAAATTTGCGTAATTGCTTCTTGTAAGAAGCAACTCAAGAAACACTGTGGCTCGTTTCCCTGTCACGTTCTATTCGAAAGTAGCCTTGAAGCATGAGAAAAGCTTCCTGCGGCGAAGCAGGTCCCACCTATTCTGTTCTTTTTGCCTTTGTGTCAGGCCCCTTAAATTTGCAAGTTTTACGACCTTTCTCTTACGTTTCCTTTCACGTACAGTCAACACAACTGCTTTTCTTGGCACATATTCAATGCTTAGCAGGTAATATTCAGGGCAAGAAAGCCACAGATACAGCGGTAGACAGAGAGGGAATGAATAAAAAATATCATACACAACTACCCCAGACTGACACAACCCACCGCCGGATCGGCTAACGTACGCGAGCGCGACTGGTGGTTTCTCCAAAGACAATTTATCATTCAATACGTTCTGCAGTTCTCGCTTCAAAACAAAAGAAAGACTAGGAGAACACCTAACTACTTCTTGTCGTTTAATGAATGCGAAAGCATTGGTGTCTTCTAGAGTGCTCGTTTTCATTTCGCTGTGAATAAAGTTGGCTCTCACATGTTACCAACTTTGCCTTTATCAAAGCAAAGCTGTATATGGCTAGGGCCCAAGGTCCTTGCGCCGACAGGAGCAGTTTAGCCAGCGGCATGTATTTAGCATATAAAAAAATTCACAAAAAATAAAAAAAAATGATCGTTATACTTAAACTGTGCGATACCCACTGAATCAAAAATGATATGCAATTTTTAGTTTTTTACTCGCACCTGTGCTTGTAGACTGCCAAGAAAGGCCCCCTGCATCATTTCCAATAACTCCTAAACGTTTTTCAGAAAACTGTAGTTCCATAACTGGACGCATTGAGTCCCCCGTACAGTTTGAAAGATGGCTTCCTCCATCGTAAGCACTCCCGTATGATTATTATGGGTATATGATCCATTACATACCTATTTTTATATGCAGATATACATTTACCAACATGTATGTAAATGGGTACATTATTCATTATATTCCTACGTTATATGTAGGTAGACATATACCTGCTTTCTATGGGTATATATGATACATTAAGTAATTTGATAACCTCGGGAGAAAAACAGTTTTTCTTCGCTTTTTTTTATTATATTGAGACACAAATGATATTGTAATACTGCATTAAATTTTTATCTATTGCTTTCAATGTTTGGACATTGCAGGATTAACATAAGATGGCTTGTACTCCCCTTAAAGTAATGTCTTTGGAGCAAAGAATTTCTAGCAAAGGTGAAGACAACAACAAAAAAAAACGGTATGTTTGATCTTCGAAAGCTCACATTCCCACATCGAGGTTGTACAGTGAAGCACGGCGATCTATGGAGCGTAGTATATGGCTACGGCCCCACTTTACGCTCCTCTTCACCGCCGCTGCCTATTTCCCGAGTAGTGTCTACTGCTCGCTACGCGTGGCGTCTCTCTCCCCGTTGACACTGCGCAGTGCCATCTCTTTTCTGCGGCCACCTGTGCGCCCCACTAAATCCGTCACTGTGATTGACGTAGCCGCGCTGCGATAAAACGTTATTGTCTCTAACCACCGATCGTGTGTGTCCTTAACCTCTAGCGTAGAGATCAGGTCGCTGTCCCTATCGTTAAATGTAGCCAATCCCAATATACCTAATCTTCAACATAGCAAATTCAACCTGAGAGCCAGCTTCACTGGAGTTCTCGCTTCACATAGTGGGAGGGGTGGGATTTTATTTTTGGCCAATGAATTCGGTGATGACCATGGGCAGCGTTACTTCCCTAGTGTTCTCTTGCTCAGTTACGATCCCGTGCTCCTCATCGTCACCCGATTAGTCCAATCGGCTGACGATGTGGACTCATCAGGTGTGGTCTTGACGCGTCAACGCCTGAACGGGGACCGTACTTGCGTATTGGGGTCAACCGCGATGAGCATAGCTATGTGATCGGTGTAGTATGGGATGCGTACCTAATATTTGCACCCCTTGCAAGTTCTGGAAAACGCAGAATACACACGCATGATGTGACGTCGCGACCGTGGTGCGCAATGTTGCAAGTTGGAAAATACAGATCGGTGCGCAAAGTAGCGAGGAACTTTCCGGTAATTTCGCGATCTTGGTTGAAAACGCTGAATATTAAGAACAGTGACTTAGGTCTCATTAGGTGGGAAAGCTAACTATTGGTTCCCTGATTGCGTATTGGCCATTGACCTGTGTTGGTTGCGCTCGTTTCGTGTGTCCTACAGAACTGCCTAGCGGATATTTGCCCACATTTTCGGAAGGGATACTACGAGCGATGATTGACTTTTTTCTGGGCCTCACAAGCTACAAAACCTAAATGCAAAACCCCGTTATCTCTCATCAGCAAAGTCTTATGGCGGAGTTTTTCTGATTCCAGCTTCAGAAACAAAGCGGGCTGGAAGCAATCTCCAGAACTTATGAATTGATAGAGGAATTTCGTTTTTTATTGATACAGTCGGCACGCCACAAGTCATGATACCAGCGACGAACGCATGGTGCCATATTTGCGACGAAAAAATGTGTTCCCTATATTGCAGGACTGACGCTGCGAACGAAACAGAAGTTTTGCAATTGTTTCTGGGGTGGCTTGTCAAAGAGTACATTCAGCGCATTGTCATTCGCTCTGACTCCCAAGCAGCCCTGGGGGCTTTCCTTCGCAATGAACTGCCTCCAAATATACGAGCTGCGCTAGCTGAGTATGGACAGCGCCATCCTCATATTTCAATCACTTTAGAATGGACCCCAGGACTTTCTTTTTCCTTAAGCAATGCTCGCGTCCACGATAAAGACTCAACGGCTTGGTGCTCCGCAACTTCCCAGGCCTCGCCCGAGACCTACTTCCCGGCAGAGGACAGGAAAGAGCGCCATCAGGAACGAAGAGCGTATATGAAAACACTCAGAATAGACCACACAGAGCTCCTCAGACCACCTGATTCTCTTCCGAGCAAGTACACGACACTCCTAAGGCAAGCACAAACACACTCCGTACCAAACGACTACACTCTGCATCAAATACAGAACAATCCAAGCAGACCACATTGCAAAGTGTGCGGCTCCATACCCACACTCACACACACTTACTGTACCTGTCCCAGAGCCCACACACCGCAACGTCACTCACTACCTCATCCCATTTCCTCCTGAGAGGCCTGGGTTGCCCACCTCGGCAAGACGACCTCTTCGTGGACAACTCCCCTTCAGCACCTGCTCACCATCAGGGGGGAGGTCATTTGATCTCAACCTCCTAGAGCGCGGACCCGGACAGGGGTCGTATTAATAAACGTTTACTCTCTCTCTCTCTCTCTCTCTCTCTCTCTCTCTCTCTCTCTCTCTCTCTCTCTCTCTCTCTCATTGTTGGCGAAGTATATAAGTGGGAAACAAGTGCAGTAGCTTCAAATCCACGCACATTTCCCGCACGCACACACCAGGACACGCTGCTACATGAAATAGAATTTGGAGCACTATGGACAAAGATTGCCAGCGGTTGACGCAGTGGCGAACGCCAGTCCAACTAACTCTACGGAGGGAACGAATCTTTGGCAGTAGTTTACACCAGTGTGTCGAACCGACAAAAATACCGGTTCGGTTACGGTTCGACAAAATCACGTAGCGAACCGATCCGATGAGTTGAATTATCACCGAAATTATAAAAAAAAACACTTAGTAGTTTTAACCGACATTCAAATCAAAATACAAATGAAAATTCGAAATGCTGCTGTTCCCCAAGGGCAGTGGTGCGATTGCAAAGCAAACTTTAAACAAATATGAGAAATTAGAAAAACAGATCAAGTGGCGATGATTTACCACCTACTTTCTCGCACAGACTTTATGTTGTCCTTGCGACTATTCATAAATCCACCGCCAAGAGATATGACTGTGGGATATATTTGCTGCCCTTTCCTTTTTTATTGTAACCGAAATCGTCGCTATAGAATCGCCAATCACGCTAACCTTGAAGCCTTAAATTTAGGCCTGCGTACTGGCGCGTTCAAATACCAGCGCTTAATAGCAATGGCGCACGCTTTTTATATTTGTAACAAAACAAAAAAATCCTACAACAGGCACCAATGAATTAGATCATTTGGTTAGTCTAAATAATTTGTTAGCGGTCACCTTGTCGAATGTGTTAGCTACACTTTTGTTAAAAGTAAGCTTTAGTTAACGCTCAGTCACTGCATTATCGCTCTGACCACTGCAATTCTTTTTGCGATAGCTATACCGGATGTGTGTATTACAATCAGTACGTAATCGTACCGCCTGACCCCCGCCATCGTTTCGTGTGCTACATTGCGAAATCTTTTAAGAGATTATGCTGTTACAAAATGAAAAGGAAATTTGATGCCTGGAGCATGAAATGGGACTTTTTTGTGTACACGCTCTTTAATTCGTCCAAAGCAGTACACTCCTCCGAAACGAGTAGCAGTAGAAGTAATGTAGTGAGTTGGGCAGTCAGTACAAGTGCACTTTCGAAAAAAAGCAGATCTGAAAGAGACAAAACTGCAGAACAAGCAGAAAAGATGATCGTTGGGCGAATTGGGCAGTGTGAGGTAACGGCCTGCTTTTCTGCGCTTGTCATTGGCATTATTACGGTTTCTACTTCCAAGACAAGGCCGAGGGCTTCAGTTTCTTGCCAAGGGATGAAGTGCGCACCTTAACAGTTCTCCCTGACATATCTGTTGTTATTTTTATCTGTAAAAAAACGGAACTTGTCCACTAAAACGTGTCCACTTGTGGTCCTCAAGAACTGACCACGGAACTCACTTCCTACGCATTGATGACACGTTTGGTTGTGAAAGACAGGGCAAAGTAAAGTATAGAGCAATATGCACGTTTTGGTGCTTTTTTTTGCTGATTCGATTTTACTTTCTTTTTGCGTAATGTTTTAAAACAACGTGATTCGGCTTTTCCTTTTGGTTGTTTTACGTGTAAACACATTTAAAAAAACACTGGCGCATTTGATGCCCCGTGCTATATCTCTGCTTCGAGACGCAGCTTATATTGCAGGCCGGCAGAATTATTTTAACCAGCTGGTGATACTAAACGTCTATCAAAATCTCGGTACACGGAGGTTTTCGATTTCCATTTAATTCAGAAAAACGGTCTTAGGGAAGGGAGATCGAGGCCTCTTGTGGTCAGCAGCAAACGGCTTAGCCACTGAGAAGCTGCTGCGGTCAAACTTGTCAAACATTAACAATTTGCAGATGTCGGACCTTTTAAACAAATTATGAAATGCAAAACGTTTGCACACACCGGGTGTGGGCTTTGGCTGTTGCGCAGGGGAGCACTCCTGCAGCCTGATTGCTCCAATAAAATCGCAGCTAGGGAAAGGCAAAGTCGTTTTATATTCCCTGCAAGTTGCCGAGAATGGCATTTCGTTTGGTAGCTTGAACTACACTCGCGCTTCCAGCAGCGAAAGGCCATTGCTACATTGGTGCTCATTCATTTCCCTTGTTGTTACATAGAGCGTGATAGCGTTCAATTGTCTGGGTGGAAAAGTGCGCGAGCGGGTACAAAGTTGATGATATGTGAAAGAAAAAAAGGCCTGACTTGCAAAGACTGTGCAATACTAACAACGAAGGGTCGAACCGTTTTGGCATGAACTGGTAACCGTTATTTCTTTTTTCGTTTAAGTTCCGGTTTTGGTTCAGCGTGCTCAAAAAATAACGGTTCGGGTTCGGGTTCAGTTACGGCAAAAATACCGGTCCGGTTCCGGTTTTCGGTTCGGTTCGGTTCCGAATCCACACCCTGGTTTACACATAAACCTGTGACAACGCGGAAACATAACTTGCATTGGCTTGTGTCGTAGTCAAATCGAAGAATTTTGCAGTTCGTGAACGTTCCGACATCGAACGACCGCCACGTGGATATTCTTTGGGAAAACAGATATTTCCAGGTGCGCTTGTAGGTCACGATGCGTGTTATGTTTAAGCGGGAAAAGTGTGCTATGCAGTCACCTTATAAAATAGATCTAAAGCTCGGGTGTAGCTTCCAGGCGTGGCTGAAAGTGCCGTATCGGGCAGCCCTCAGGCTATAATCACTTGCAACATGGGCACGTTGCAACGCTGGAAAGTTTGTAATCAATGCGGACAGGGTATTAAGGCCTCGTTCTATTCCGACGGCTCCTCACAATTCGTCAGGTGTGCTACAACAACGCCAGAAGTCGCACATGTGACTGCGGGAAGATTGTAGTAAATGCGGAGAGTTGTAAAGCCTCGTTAAAGTTGTAAAGCCTCGCGAGCATGCTGTGGAGCATAGCTCCACAGCATCCTAGCGAACAGAGCGGTAAGCGCTCAGGGGTGCCTTCAAAACAGGCCCTCAGCAATAAATCGAAATGAGGCTTTCTGTGCCGGGTGGCTTGTGGGGCCTTCTCAAAGTTTGAAATCTCCAACAGGAAATGTCCGAGATCCCACAGTCACTGGCGCGTCTGCTCGGAGACCAATCTTCAGCTCATTCTTTCGTGGAATCGGAGTGCGTCACCGAGGCAGGATTAAGAGTAGCAGCAAGTAACGGGCGTTCTCGCATTCCGCCGCTTTCTGCACCATATTCTCCGGGGTATGCAAATGTTTGGACTCCTATGCATCTCACCGGGAGTTGACATACGCATCGGTCACTGGGGCGGGAAGGATAGGGCGGTGAGATAGCTCTTTACTGTCAGACGAGCAGTGAGCTGCACACTTTCTCTGTATGGGGACCGAATCCCTGGACGGAGTTCAGGAACACTTCAACCGAAGGTTGGTGTCATTATATAGCTTGCGTAGGTACTTGGTGTGAATTTTTTCGTCTCCTTCCTCTGTATGTCCGATTAAAATCTTCGAATGTGTCACTGGTGCAACGCCGGAGAGTAGCACTTGAAGGTCAATGAGAGGCTGCGTCCTGCAGCGTACATAAATATGACGATGATGGTTATGGTGATGATGATGATGACGATTACGACGACGATTATGATGATAATGATGATGGTGGTAGTCTTGATGGTGGTGGTGGTGGTGGTGGTGGTGGTGGTAATAATATTAATGAAAGGATGGAACAACCTTCACCACTGTCAACACGGTTTTACTGCAAAGCTCCTGCAGCTCAATCCTATGACGTTGCCCGTGGTGAATAAGTCATCCCGTCAGAAAGCGCCCCATGATAAAAACCAGCTTGATGGCAAAACCCGGAATGTAAGCCGATGCAGCTTATTCAAAGTCCACCGTCCTTCTCTCGCGCGTTAAAGAAGCGGCGCAAGCCAGGTCAACGGGGGAACACGGGACTCGTTGAAGCCACTCTGTGGCAGTTCTCGCTCACTCTTGCAACACAGCGCGATGTTTAAATCATTCTTTTATTGATTACATGCTGCACTTTTAAAAGGACCAAGGAGTAGGGCAGAAAAGAAAACTGCGATTGACCCTCCTAGGTGGCTCAGTGGCTAAGGCGTTCTGCTGCTGAGCACGCGGTCCCGGTTTCGATTCCCGGCCGCGGCGGCCGCTTTTCTGATGGAGGCGAAAAGCTAAAACGCTCGTGTGTACGAGATTTCGGCGCACGTTAAAGATCCCCAGGTGGTCAAAGTTAATCCGGGGCCCTCCAAAACGGCGCGCCTCATCGCCTGCGTTGCGTCGGCGCGTTAAACCCTACAATCACGAAACACACGTGGACCAGAAGAGTACATACTCATTACCATGCTTGGTTTAAGACAATGGCACAAAGATAAGTAACAGCGACACCAGTTATTTATAAAAAAAACCGTTATATACAATAAAAACATTACAATCCAAACATTTCACATCCGAAACACAACACCAAATCTTTCCACGCAAAGAGACGCCGCAAGGATCACCCGTACATCCAAACGTCCAAACAGAAAATCTCTCAGCGATACGAGAAGATCTGAATGATACAACGCGGAAGAATGCAACTAAGCAGTGGACAAACCTCAGCACAAGAAAAGCTTACGTGTCACGTCGCGCGGCCTTTAACGCTCTTTCCTTAAGGCGGCACCGAATGGTTGTGAAATGCACGCGGCATGGCGTGTCTTTACATCCGCCTAGGTAATTGAGTTGGCGCAAGAATACACCTGAACCAACGGCTGCTTCGCTACGTTATCGCCTTGTTATAATGGCTTCAATATCACTTCGCGTCAGTCGTCCCATCGTCGTTGTTTTGAACTATTTCATTTTAATTTCAAGTGTTTTATTCTTTGTCATCTTGTGCTACGCCTTACGGTGCGGAATATGTTAGAGAACATGACGGTTTGAAATAGGGCTCGAGTAATTAACGGTCCGAGGAGGACGCAGTAGGGTTTTTTTGTGTAGAGACTTTGGAGGCGCCGTAACACTCAAGGTTTCATTACCTCACGCCAAGTGAACATCATGGATTTCAAGCATTCAAAGTAATGTCCACCCTACAGTAGCCTTTGCAGTACTAGAGCTTGCTAGCTAGAGCTTGCTACACAGACAAACTAATCAAGAGATATGCGACACGATTATACGCAAAGCGATAGGTTTGAACCGCGCACTGAGCATAAGTGACTATTGCCCAGACGTAGAAATGATCTCGGTCCACACATAGATAAGTCAAAATACACCTGAACGTTTTCCATGTGACTCAACAAGCAGACTGAAGAAGCAGAATAAACGTCTTGACTGAAGAAGCAGAATAAACGTCTACAGGAGACGAGGAAGAAACTGTTGACAAAACCTTAAATAAGCAATCCCTTCTAAGGACTTTATAAAATAAAGCTAAGTAAAAACGAAGAGAACAACTTTGCCAAGGATGAAGTTAGAGCTATCTTGTCTACGCTGAACCGCTCCTAGGGCATAGCTTTTGCCTTACGCCGAATCAGAAGCCAATGTTCGTGCAGCCCTGCCTTTCCTTATATATTTTGGCGGCCCTGATGGGACCCCCTTTCGGTTCTATGTCTTGCATGCATCAGGATTCCTTTACTATCAAACGTAGCGTTCTTTAGTTATCAATAAGATACTTTACACAACTGTTGCACGCGCAATGGCGCAATGCCGACTCTACTACCCATATTTTAGTGTAAATATAAAAGCACTTGTGAGTCCTGCATTCAGCATGACATAGGTATATGCTCCTGTGAGTACTTTTCGGGCTTTTTCTTTGCTGCAAACGCATAAAAGACGACTTGAAAAACAATTTTCACCCCTAACGTTCCGGTTTTCCGTCTTACGCTGACATGTGGGCCACACTCATATTGGAACGCCGTTCCTGGGACTCCAAGTGAGTTTTTTGCGCTAAAATAATGACATTTTGGCCAAATCTCCACCGGGGTAGTTGCCCTTGTTATCGTTATAAGTGCCAAACCCCGGCGAAGCTTATCAGGAGGCTTCATGGGCGAGGGGGCGCCAAGAAGTGCAAAGAGGAAGGGGGTGGGTCGGCGATGAGAATTCTATTTGCCATGGCGAATCTTTCACGCAACCGGAGACACACTTCTAGCTAAAACCCCATGTCATGCATCGAAATGATCGCCGGTTAATTGTCTCTTGGCTTTTTTCCTCTGGTCTCAGCCGTTTTTTCAAAAAAAACTATATAAAAATACAGTAGCCTTCATTGAACATATCTATTCATATCTGTAAAGCTGACCCTGAAGGGCCCCTTATAAAGGAATAGCTTTTTTCTAGCAAGCTAAATCAGTTTCCTTTGATAAATTTCGTATAGTAATGGAAGTGGGGAGCAATGCCCCATTATTTATGGTGAGCAGATAATGCCCTTGAATATACAAACAATGCGTGGACCCGTAGTTCCTCGTAACCGCATTTAGATAAAATTTGGCCTGTGGATAATGACTGCATTTAGCAAGCTTAAAACCTTTGGCAACTTTTGTCTTTCTTTTTTCAACTTCAAATAGGTGTTAATACGAATGCACGCCCAGGTGCAACAAGAATTAGAAAGCACCATAAAAAGCATGTGGTAGTGATATTTCATTACAGTATTTCCTACACCCATTTGCACCCAGGAGGTCCCGCCCGAGGTTCCTTACCTTGGGACCACCTCTTGTGTACTTACATTGGGTAGTCGCGCAATATTGCATTTTTCAAAATAAACTTTTAAACTTTGAAAAAAAAATGGCCAAAACAGACGACTTAGGCAGCCTTCTTGTGGTCGACATTTTCCTCGACGGGATCCATTACGGGCCATGTAATTGTGAGCTACCTTTTGTCGCACCGGCTCTATGTAAGACTTCTTGTAGAAATTCAGGAAGAGGGCCATCACGAGGCCAGTCTGCGCTACACCCATGAAGATGAGGTACCGGGGGAACCCGCAGTCTACAAACAGCGGTATGGACATGTGCACCACGATGATCACAAACTGCAAGATCTGAAGAGTGGTCAGGTACTTCTTCCACCAGAAATACTTGCGAACCTCGCGTCCCATGTTAGCCAGGAGGTAATAAGTGTACATCACCACGTGCACGAGAGAGTTGAGGGCCAAGCTAATGCTGTTTGCCCCTCAGGTGCGAACAACACGAAGAATCACACGTTCAGGGCCACGATAACGTGATGTATGACGTGCCGGTGGGTGATCAGGTGGAACTTTTTGCGGGGCACAACGAACATGGTGTCCAGAAAGTCGCCGTAGCGTAAAACCACGTAAACCCAGCCAGTACTGTAGAGTTCGGCCAGACGGTCGTCCACATGGCCCGTGATACCCTGGCACCAGAAGCTGTAGCTGCCTCCGGGTAGGTACATACTCCTCAGCAGGAGAGAGCTGAGCTTGAGGTTCCCGAGCACCATGAGTAGATTGTACGCCCGAACCAAACCGTCTATGTGGTAGGGCGGCCGGTCCCTCATCCAGCGTGGGCCAGCCACCTTGACGAAGTATATGTACAGCAAAACTAGGGGAAACACGAACAGCGGGTTCATCACCACCACGGGTAGTCTCGTGTGCGAGGGTCCCCCAACTGTTGCTATTGGCCAAGAAGTAGACGGGGTTTTCCGTGAATGAAATGTTGCTCGCGGTGGCAGCCGCATGTGTTGAGATCTTGCTGTCCATTTTTTCTGGGCAGAAAAAAACAGGAGAAATAGAAATATATTGCGATTCACTCTGAACTGAATAAATGTTAGCAATAGCGCAACAAAAAGACTAAACACAATCATTAGAAGCGGGGAAGAGTGCTTCCTGACTGCATTAAAGAAAACGATCGGTGACTTGCAACAGAAAATGAAACACAAGTTTTATACCTACAACATGCTTCGCGAGGCGACAACGCGCGGGCCTCCCAACAGCGATGTGTCCACACCAAAAAACCGCTTATATAAAAGGTTGTTTTTTATGCATAAATATACTTTATCAAACTATCCTCAACCGCTGTTCAGGGTAGCTGGCCTTACTGCATGCAAAACGGTTGTTTAAACACAACAAAACAAATGTTATGTTCTACTTGGCCTTCCGCCGTATTGTGTTCAAACCCGTATAGGCCGAATTTTCAACTGACGAAAATAACACTAAACTTCCTAATAGTTGTTGCTTGAATTGTCACTCACGTACTACGGAACTGCAGTTTGACAGAAAGCAGTATTTTTACCACCTGACTATTATACAGAATACGGTGTTCTGATAAAACAAGTGTGATGAGGCAGGGGGAAGTGAGACGGCAAGGAACAAGGTTTTCCAGGATTTTAAATCTTCACTTCATTACCTTATGTGGTCATACATGTAAAGAATTTTAAAAAAAGCTCAAAATCCGAAAGTGAAGGGATATCAGTAATACCTTCGTAGTACAAACCCGACATCTTAGACTCCGCTAAACTCCGTAAACAGAGAATTCAATGCATCACTCCGTTTCGATGTTAGCTGAAACCAAGCTCTATCGTTGGTATTTTTTGTAGACAGCTGGCCACCAATATTGTTGAGCGTGGTTAAACGTTATTGCGCATGTCATTTTAATGGAAAACATTTGCGAAATGAAAGGGGTTCGACTGTCTCCTGTGCGTCATTGGACTCGCAATGCTCACAGCAAGTGGTACCGACAGGACACCATAGAAGGCGAAACAGCGCTATACATAGGCCTGGAAGGACTACCAAAAGTCGTGTACCCACGTAAATGGTTGCGGAGCTAGATATGAGCAACTTAATTTCCATTGTTAAAGTCAAACCTCACATGCAAATAATCGAAGGGGTCTCGTACCATCCCGATTGGGGAGATAATATCGCTTATTTCTGGATTGGGTTTAGAAATTGCTGTAAGTAGAAGGCCACATTTTGGTTCAACTGTCTTGAAATGGCGTAAGGCATTCTGCATTTTTTAAGAGCGAATGCTCTTTATAAGCGACCCCAAACCATCCACCGCCGGCGTCGGCGGCGGCGTCCGCAGTGCTCTTTAAAGAAAAAACAGCATCCGGCGCCAGGTTTCGATCCGAGGACTTTGCGGGCCGCAGCGCGACGCGCTACCGACCAAGCCACAGACGCGACGGTGATATCAGAGTTAGACGCGCCTTATATCTTTAACGCATTCGAACTACGTCGTCAGCGGCGTGCGTTGGCGACTCAGCGGCGTTATAGCGGCTTGATAACTGCGTGGTGTACACGTGATACTACAATCCCGATGGAAGAGATGGCAGAGAAGGCGGCGAGGCGTTGGGCTGCGGGGGCCGAGCGCAAGCGCCGCAAGCGGGCCGACAACCGTGCCTTCGCACTTTCACATTCTCCCCCTCGGGGAAATGCGGGGGAATTTTTTATGCTGGCGGAGCTTACAGCCATCCGGGACGGACTGCAAGCGCTACTACCAGCACTTCAAGCCCCTGGACGTTTTACTGTACAAATTTACATGGACTCAACAGCGGCCATTGGGATTTGCGCCGTGTAGCCTTCAACTCGTCTGTTTCAAGAGACATTCATAAACTACTGGATACGTTCCAGTGCCCTCTCCGACTGTCCTGGATCCGGCGTAATACTATCACCGCTCATATTATCGCGGATAGTTCCTGTCACCTTACGTCGGTTCCACAACCGCTGCCCTTGCTGACAACTGAACCACATGAACAATTTGCCCTAATAAAGGAAGATCTGCGTCGGGCCCCACGCGCTCCCAACCCACCGTGTGGAACAGACCTTACCAGTGGGCTCGCTCGCTGGAAGGAGGTCCTGCTGCGTAGACTTCGAGTTAGGATGGCCCTCTCTCCTGCCGTAACCCGGGCGTGGCCACCACGATACCATACCCATTTACCAAAACCTGTCCCTTCTGTACGGCTCCTGCCGAAGACGCCGACACCACCCACCTGCTATGGACGTGCCCTTCCCTGAGTGCAGTGGAATCCCGACTCCTCCAATAAACTCGTTTTTCCTTCAAGCCAACTGCGTCATCTTCGGCTTCGTGACATGGTGGAAGTGCTGGGTACATGCACCCTAAACCATCTGCAAGTCGCCAAGCAAGCCCCCCTCGTACCAGCCGCTGACATCAAGGCCTCCCATCCGAGCTCGGTTTGCTACCGTAAAAACTACCGGACACGTCGCGATTAGCACCAGGCTCTACCAAGCCAATCCTCCCACAGTTCTGCAGCAACCTCGGTAGCCCTTATGATTCAGAGAATCCCCTTGTGAAGAGCCGAAAGAGTGGCTGGATATCTAAAGCGCGTCCGATGTTTCAACCCACGGGATGACGAAGAAACCTGGAAGCAAGTGTTTTTCTACCTCGGAGACTCGGCAGCGAATCCGGTTTGAAAATCACGAGAGCTCGCTAACATCATGGAGCACCTCCAAAGCGGAATATTTGAAAACGCACACAACTGTCCCGCCTAACGAACGAGCTTAGCTATTTCTGCAGTCGCGAATGCAATGCCCCACCGAAGGTGTTGTAGTGTTCGTTGAGTAGATGAAGATGCTGTTCCGATGCGCTGACCCCAAAATGGCCGAAGAGAAGAAGCTGCGGTTTCTGATGCGGGGTGTGAAACAACAGCTCTTTGCTGGACTCATTCGCAAACCACCAAAAAACGTCACTGAGTTTGTTACCGAGGCTTCTATGATCGAGAGGACCCTGGGCTTGCGTTCAAGGCAGCACGATCGGCCACTCAACGCGCTTTTGGCGAACCCGGTCAACGCTCCATGATTCGATACGGAAGACTCACGAGAAACAAACCGCGCTGTAGTTCGCGAAGAACTGAGGAAACTTTTCAAGTTGCAACCCCAAATCGCCTTCCTCACTGACCTGATCACAGAAGTACAACACGTGCTGGGAACTTCTACGTCGTCGGAAGCACCACCTGAGCCACAAGCTATGGCCTACGCCGAAGCTGTCCGTCGAAACCGCCCAGCTCCAACCCGTTATCATGAGGCCCTGCCGTGCCACCGCCCACTGTCGCCCGCCCGACCCCCTGCAGTCCAAAACGAGAGGCCGAGGAAGGCGGACGTAAAGCGAACCCCTGATATTCGTCCTCTGTGCTACTACTGTGGTGAGGCTGATCACATCCACCATTTCTGCCCATACAAGAAACTCGGACTGCGTGGTTTCTCCGCCGACGCACCTCGCCCTCTCCGTGGCCAGCGACCCCGTGAATTCAACGAATATCAATCACAAAGCAGCCGTGGCTCAGCCCGTTTCAACCGTTCGCCATCGGCCTACCCATACCAGTCACCGAACCGCCGTAGCAATGCAGACTTCGCTCGCTGAAGGGCCCCAGCCCACACGGGGGTAACTAAAAGCAGCAACTCCTGGAGGGGAGTTGATGAAAAGGGGAAACATTTCGAAGGAGAGCACGCGTTGGCGCATATTCATCGAGTGATTAGTGAGAAGTTTAGGACAATATTGGTAGGGAAACCAGGACCGATAACATGAGCGCCACAGAAGACTGCGGAAAGCGAAATAAGTTTGAGCAACCTTGATTGGAAAAAAGCAGAGCAAAAGGTTTCCCCCCAGACAGCAGTGGGCCCGGACGGAATACCAATGAAACTGATAAACCTGCTGGGACCTAAAAGTAAGGAATCGTTTATGAGGGCAATAGGTAAGGTGATAGAAACCAAACAAATACCAGAGGACTGGTTAGAAAGTAGGATGAACTTAATATATAAAGGCAGAAGAGACAAAGCCAGTATTGATTCATACAGACCACTTAGAGTAACGTCAGTGGTGTATAGATTCGTAATGCAGGCGATAAAATGAGAAATTCAAGCATGGATGGAAGAAAATGAAATACTTGGGGGACTGCAGAAGGGATTTAGACAAGACAGCCGACAGGATGACAATTTGTTCGTGATAGCGCAATGCATTGAAATTGCGAAAGCACAGAATAGACCACTATGAATTACGTTCTTGGACATTAAAGGGGCATATGACAACGTAAACAGAGAACGGCTGTGGAGCACGCTGAAACTCCAGGGATTAGATGACGAGTTAGTACAGTTCCTTATAGCAATCTATAAAGACAATAGAGTGCACCTTACTTGGGAAGGACAGAAATGCGCCCAGCAGGTCAACATCCATCGGGGACTGAAACAGGGATGCCCTTTGAGCCCAATACTGTTCATGCTTTACATGGCAGGGTTAGAAAAGAAACTGGAAGAGAGGCAAGTAGGGTTTAGCCTAACCCATATGCTGCAAGGCGAAGTGGTACAACAGCAAATTCCGGGAATGTTATACGCAGATGACATTATTCTTCTAGCTGATAACCAAACTGATATGCAGCGGCTAATAAATATTAGCGGCCAGGAAGCCACCGACCTCGGGTAAAATTTCAGTGCAGGAAAATCATAAATAATGGTTTTCAATGACTCTACCACTGATGTAGAGTCTATCCAGCAAGGCGAATTACCTAGAGTGAAGGAATATGAATATTTGGGAGTGTGGATAAACGAAGGGAATAACTACTTAAGAACTCACGAAGAGCAACTTAAGGTTAAGGGAAAGCGAAACGAAGCTATAATGAAGCATAGAGCTCTGTGGGGGTGTAACAAATATGATGTAGTAAGAGGAATGTGGAAAGGAGTAATGGTTCCGGGTCTCACGTTTGCGAATGGTGTACTCTGCTTAAAATCAGATGTTCTATCAGGCCTTGAAGTAAACCAGAGAACGGTAGGACGTATTGCCTTAGGCGCGCATGGAAAAACAACTAAGGAAGCAGTTCATGGAGATATGGGCTGGGCATCGTTTGAAGTTAGAGAAGCTCAGAGTAAAATATGCTTTGAGATGTAGTTGAGGGCAACAGATCAACGAAGGTGGGCAGCTGAGGTTTTTAGGTACCTATACTTGAAAAGCGTGGACACGCAGTGGTTAAGAAAGACTAGAAGGCTAACGATGAAATACGGAAAGAACAGTGGAGAATCCAAAGCAGCCAAGGTAACCAAAAAAGAGGCAAGACAGATTGAAACGAATAAATGGAGGGAAAAAATGGAAGCTGAAACGTCGTTAGAGATGTACAGGGCTGAGAAATTGAACATCAGAACGGAAAATTTCTACGGTAATTCCCAGGGCAGTGCTTTGCTTTTTGAGGCTAGAGCCGATTGCCTACGAACTAAGAGTTTTGTAGGGAAGTATTCACAATATGATGGGGTATGCGTGGTCTGCGGAAAAGAAACAGAAACTATGCGGCACATAGTGTTAGAATGTGAGGGTATCCATCCAAATCTACATGAAGGGAATATTGGGCTTTCAGAAGCCCTAGGATTTAAAGGTATCACAGAGGAAGTTAACTTCGAGGCTGTCGAGGGGACGAAAAGACGATTATAATGCTGGTGGACGAAAAGCAGAGAGGGGAATATGGCCTAGGACAGTTACCATCTGTAACACGGAAAAAAAGGTATTACGGGCCTAATAAGCTTTAGTGCCTGCCCTAAGCAGCGCTAGTATTAAACCAAGAGTGTAAAACATGATTATGTTAGTCCTTTTTGGTAAGATGACATGTCATCACCCCGCTTCAAAGGGGAGACCAATAGCAGTCATCATCATCATCATGCACAACGGTGGAAAAAACGAAAACCGTCCAACGACGCAAGGACTACGAGCCCTCAGCCCGACGACCCGATCCAACCCTGACGTTACTCCCGAACAAGACGACAGGCACACGGTGCGACACGTACCCGACATGACCGACCCTGCTAATGAGAAGATGCCGACAACGAAGCCG
Organism: Haemaphysalis longicornis; assembly: GCF_048455015.1. Lineage (NCBI taxonomy): Eukaryota > Metazoa > Arthropoda > Arachnida > Ixodida > Ixodidae > Haemaphysalis > Haemaphysalis longicornis. Next base: position 100,024,304 of record NW_027526335.1, on the reverse strand, counting down.
TATAGTTCGCGACCGTCAACACGGACATGCCGAGATACGACGCCCCGTCTCCCCCGAAACTCGAGGAAGGAGACTTCCGACGTCCAGTTGACCATCGACGGCTTTGATGTACTCGCTCTTACAGAGACGGGAGCCGACTTCTAAGTAATTAGCGGATCATTCGCGTCTAGCTGAAGAAAGTTACGACCAGATGGCACGGTCCGCACACGCGCACAGCAGGTGGTCATAGTGTAGCGCCAAGTGGAACGTGTACGTCGCGCGTCACTATAGGCGACACGACGTACCCTGCTGCGTTCGTCATTTTGCCTAATTGCTCCCCGACGTAATTCTTGGGATCGACTTTTTGACTGACAACAGACCAATATTTCAGCTACATTCTAAGTCGATAACTTTTTCCTCCGGTCACTTCATGACGCCGTAATCGAACCCCGAGCACTGTGCTGCTGTAAGGATCGGCGATGATCAGAAGCCTGATGATCAGAAGCTTGATGATCACAGAAGCTTGATGATCACAGTCTATTGTGGTGATGCTGCTCCTGACGTCGACGCTATCGTAGAGACTGACCAAAAGTTGCTTCTCGACCGCGGTGTCTCTGTCGCAAGAGGCATTGCGCGCTTTAACCAATGCCAGTCCCATGTTTTGGTCACAAAGTTCACCGAGGATGCCAGCCTTTAAACAAGGGCGCTGAAATTGCGTTCCTCGAAAAAACACGACTTTAAACTCGCACCTGAAGATACCTTCAAGCTTCCTCATCCCTTTGTCGTGAATCCGGCGCTACCGCAAGAAGAACGGAACAAATTGTTGGCTTTCCTGCTTTGCTATAGCGAGTGAACTCAAAATTACATCAGACACCTCTAGCGAAGCACCTAACAATAACCGAGAATGAAGGCCCACTTACCCGACAGTCACGATACCACGGGTCTTCAAATGAGCGGGAAGCCATCCGGACACAAGTTTAACATGCTCAGCGACCACTTTATAGAGCCATCGAAAAGACCCTGGGATGCGCCGGCCGTACTCGTGAAGAAAAAAGACGGCATATTAAGGTTTTGCGTTGGCCACCAGTGGTTGAACCAAATCACCAAAAAGAACGTGTACCACCTGCCACGAATCGACGACTCCTCGACCACCTCTGCCACGCGAAGATCTTCTCATCGATGGATCTAAAGACAGGTTACTGCCAAATAGAAGTGGACGAGAGAGACCGAGAGAAGACTCCATTCAAAACACCGGACGGCCTTTACGAGTTCGAGATGGTGCCGTTCTGGTTGTGCACGGCACCAGAAACGTTTCAAAAAGTCATGGACACCGTGCTAGCTGGCCTGAAGTGGAACACCTGTGTCGTATACCTCGACGACGTTGTGGTATTCGCCCGAACTTTCCATGAACACCTTGCAAGGTTGAAGTCTGCAATCGAGGCTATTCGCTCGTCGAGGTTCATGCTGAAGCCAAGGTTCACGCTTACGAGGAACAAAAGTTTTCGGGCCGTGTCGACAACGCCGCAGGAGTCCTTCCTGACCCGAAAAAAACTTCAGTAATAGGGAACTTACCAAGCCCGGGAAACAAAAAGGGCGTGCGAAGATTTGTCGCGCTGTGCGCATACTACCGGCGCTTCGTCGCAAACTTCGCACGCATTGCAGAGCCACTCACGCGCTGGACAAAAGATAGAATCCCTTTCAGCTGGCAAAACGCCCAAGAAAAAGCATTCTGCGAGCTACAACAATCCCTCAAAACCCGCCCGTGCTGGGTCATTTCGACGAAAACGCCGAAACCTAAATGCGCTCGCACGCCAGTGATATAGGCTTGGCTGCCGTCCTCTTCCGAAAGCAAAACGGTTGCGATAAAGCAATCGCCCTTGCCAGCCGTGGTCTGTCGAAGAAGGAGAAAAACTACTCTGCCTCTGGGAAAGAGTGCCTCGCAATTATATAGGCCATTTCAATATTACTCCCATACGTGTATAGTAGACCATTCAAGGTTGGGAGAGACCACCATGCGCTGTGTTGGCTCGCCAAATTGAAGGATCCCTCTGGCCGTCTTGGGCGGTGGAGCTTAAGCCTGCACGAGTTCGACGTTACAATCGTCTATAAATACGGCAGGAAACTTTCCGACGCCGACTGTTTGTCCCGCGCCTCCGTCAACCTACCACCACACGACTTCGATGAAGACAGCACGTTCTTCAGAGTCGTGATGGAGAGCGACCTAGCCGCCCAGCAGCTTGCCGACCCCGACTTACGCGTCATGATCGACTACCTCGTACGTCGCAAAGTCGGCGTGCCTAGGCCGTTTGAACTGAACTTACCAGCATTCAGGCTGAAAAACTCCATCCTCGTGAACAAGAATTTCAGCGTCGGAACGAGAACGAATTATCACCTTGTCATACCCACAGACATTCGTGACGAAATTTTAGAAGCGGGCCACGACGACTCGTCTTCTCTACATCTCGGCACAGCACGCACTATTGGAAAAATCAATACGAAATACTACTGGCTCCGCCCTAAATCTGACGTCATGCACTACGGCCGGCGTTGCCGTGATTGCCAACGACGAAAAACGCAGCCGACAAGACCCGCCGAACTTCTCTAGCCGGTTGCCGTCCCATTGAGGCCCTTCCAAAATATTGGAATGGACCTTCTGGGCCTGTTCTCTACGTCACAATCCGAGAACAAGTGGATTGTCGTAGCGACCCTAATTCCGGACCTCGGAACGGCCTTCAGCCCTGAGCTTATGCAAGGAATTTTACGCAACAGCAACACGGATCACCGAAGATCGACGGCGTACCACCCCCAAACAAACGGACTAACGGAACGTGTGAACAAGACGATCGCGGATATGCTCTCTATGTACTGCGACTTTGAACATAAGACCTTAGACGAAGTCCTTCCGTATCTCATGTTTGCGTAAAACATCGATATCCGGAAAACTACGCAGATAACACCTTTCAAGCTTGTCTACGGAAGACGGCCGACTACGATGCTTGGCTCCATGCTCCCGCACGTATAAGACGACGACCTCAACGTCGTCGTCTTCTCAACGTCGACGTCAAAGCATATCTTCAGCGTGAGGAGGAGGCCCACTAGCTCGCTCGAGTTCACACAATGGACCAACAGCTGATGGATGCCGGACGCTACAACCTCCGACTCGGAGACGCCGCGCACCACCCAGGGGATCGTGTGTGGGTTTGGACTCCCATCCGACGACGTGGACTAAGTGAGAAGCGTCTACCACAGTATGTCGGACCCTGCCGGATTCTAACGTCTTGGCCAACTTGCCTACGAGGTGATCCGCGGTGGTGATTCCGGAACATCACGACATACACGCGACCCGAAGTCGTCCACGTGGTTCGCCTAAACCTTTCTACGCAAGATGACAAAAATTATTAGGTGCAGAACATCTTATTCACTCGCCTTGTCCCTCCGGCGTCGTCGTCGTTTTCGGCGTTGTCCACCCCTCCCCCATTCTCCTAGCCGCGCCAGCTGCGCTCTCCGCCGCTCACCCCCTCTCCTCTCCGATAGCGAACAGTCCCTCGCGAGCCACCTTAGCGAGGGGCATTGGATTGGATTCGAATGGATTGGATTGGATTGGATTGGATTTGGATTGGATTGGATTGGAATAAAGTGGATTGTGTTGGATTGTATTGCGTCATAGCCGCGGCACGTTGCTTCAGCCGCGCCAGACGCGCTGGGGCCGGCGCATCTGCAGTACTCTCTCTTCCGCGGTTTCCTCTCCTTCGGGCGCGCTGCGCATATAACAGGTGTGCCGTTCTCCGGCGAACCAACATCCACGCTTGGCTCAAACACCTAGAGTCCGCGCCGCTTTACAAGTACGCCAACGTCGTCATCGACTGGGGCCGGCTTACGCAGTCCCCTCAACGTTATGCGCGCTATAAAACGCGGTCCCTTCGCCGCTCCGCCTATGCGTCGCATCTACACAGGGGTTCCCGCTAGGGGAGGTGGGAGTTTTTCCTTTTTTTTGTTTATTCGGACAGTCGCTTTATTTTCGCATCGGGTCGATGCACTCGTAAAAGGGTGGTAATGCCGCGAAGCGTGCATTGGTTTTGTTTATGTTCTTTTAGATGCGACTCTGAGAGCATCGCTAGTCGGCGGCCCTGTCCTTCCTGCGTGCGTCCGTCGTCGTCGTCGTCGTCGGCGTCCGCACTCTCCTCCGCTCAACCCCTCTCCTCTCCGATAGCGACCACTCCCTCGCGAGGGGCATTGGATTGGATTCGATTGGCTTGGCTTGGCTTGGCTTGGCTTGGATTGGATGGGATTGGATTTGGATTTGGATTTGGATTTGGATTAGATTGGATTAAAGTGGATTGTGTTGGATTGTGTTGCGTCAGAGCCGCGGCAGACGCACTGGCGCCGGCGCTTGCCCAGGTGAGAGCGAACACTCTCTCAACATCTGCGGGTGTGTGGCCCAGAGCGCTCTCACTCCGCCGGTGGGCGGTGCTGCGCGCGGTGCTGCGCATGTGCAGTACTCTCTCTCTCCGCGGTCTCCTCTCCTTCGGGCGCGCTGCGCATATAACTGGTGTACCGGTGTGTTTCGGTCGACGGTTGCTCTCCGATTGCGCTTGATTCCCACTCAGCGTCGCATTGGTCACCTCACACCAGGGTTCCCGCGAGGGGAGGTGGGCGTAATTTTTTTTCTTTTACCGCCTGGCTGCGCCGGGCTGTGTTATCGGTGTCCCGAATGAAGCCCGTGTTTCATTCTTTCTTTCTTATACGGCACGGATTATCTCATTGGATAGGGAGAACGTTTCGCCCTAACGCCACTAACCTAGAATATTCTTCTTTTATCTGTAGTGTTCTCGATGTGATTCGACGGTTCGAGAAAAACTCGCGCCGAAATATAAAATTCCGCAGCAGACGCCACGGCATTCCTTTCGCCGGCGCTCCCCTGCACACGTCGCTTTGTTGATGGCTGCTTCGCTGCTTGTGTATTTGTTTTTTTTTTACTTTTGACGGCAGCACAAGTTCGCTTCAATAAACTCGTTTTTCCTTCAAGCCAACTGCGTCATCTCTGTCTTCGTGACAATATTGTTGTGCTTGTGAGCCTAAGTCTCACCAAAGATACCCTTTATTTGATGAGACGGGGTGCTGTACAGGCCCTTGTTTGATGAGTCTGTAGTGCTGTACAATAATAATGATCAGATTGTTAGGGAGCTGATTGAGGTCTTCTTTACCAATGAAAATAACAAGTGTGTCAGCAAATCGTCTCTCAATCTACACGGGAAGGAGCACACGCTAATCCGCGAGATGTTTCTCTAATCAATGGTTTGTGTTCATGTATAAATTTTGTGTTTTTCAATAAAACGCCAGTTACGAAGTAAGCGCTTGTGTGTGTCGTTCCTCTCTGTCTGCGTTATTTAGGCGCTTTAAAGTTTTCAATCACGCACCAACTAGCTCAAGTTGAGGTATTTCTAATTACCGTACCGTAGTGCGGAAACCACGTTCGTAGTTTTTTTCGGTGAACTTGCACAGTTTTGTAAATACAAATGTGCCGTTTTCGTCGCACTATTTTACAAGCCAGTTTTCTAACGCCAGCTGTGACGACACATTGCCAACTCCGCATAGCTAGATGAAGCAGGCAGCTTCCATGTCTTCTCTGTTTAACGTGCGCGGGTATCACTATCAAGTAGGTATTAGCCTCAACTAGGTGAAAATCACCGTTCTAAGAGCTGAGTTATCAGGAAAAGAGTTTCCCCCTACGCTTAACGTCCATAGAAGGACGAAGACAGGCCTCTTCCGGAATAGGTGGCTGCAGCAGAATACTGGATGGCAAAAGCCTGTTCTGGTCGGGGCATGCGGGATTGGTGCAACAAGGCCTCCCTTGTGGGGCTGAACATTCCAGTTTAGCCTCACTGCTAACCAATGTTGTCATCTCTTCCCGATCAAGCTAGAATCAGCAATTCTCTAAACCCAGCAGCACTCCAGACATGTAGGTCAGAGAGAGGCTTTTGAAGCGAAGCTTTCGTGTCCTCACTGGTGACGTTCTATGTCAATACGCCCTGCAGGACACCAAACTATTTTTCACGATGATGATGAATGATCGTGGCTGAAGTGAACGAAAAGAACGCTTAACGTGGCCGGAAAGGAACCTGTATCCCTCGCTTTATAAATCCGGCGTCTATCCGATTGCTCTATTTCGACATGCTCAAAGCAATTCGACCATGTGTGTGTGCGTGTGTGTGTGTGCGTGTGCGTGTCCATGTGCGTGTGCGTTCGTGCGAGCGTGCGTGCGCGCGTGTGACTGCACGTGTACGCGTCTGCGCGTGCGTGCGTGCGGGCGCGTGGGTGGGTGGGTGTGTGTGTGTGTGTGTGTGTGTGTGTGTGTGTGTGTGTGTGTGTGTGTGTGTGTGTGTGTGTGTGTGTGTGTGTGTGTGTGTGTGTGTGTGTGTGTGTGTGTGTGTGTGTGCGTGTGCGTGTGCGTGTGTCGTTTTGTATGGATAGAAGGACGGCTAGTGGTACACACATGATTTATGATGACAAATAGAATTTTTGTGGAGCTGGCTTATAATTGAGTTGAAGGTCACACAGGTACTTTGGAAAACTAACTGTCGGAATTCTATAGACTCTTTGGAGGCTTTGATGGGTAGAAGCTCAATGAACTTTTATGGTGTAGTCACATCGAGAATTCTACGGAGTCTTTATAGAGGCCTTGAGTTGTTTAAGTTCACAGAGCTTCTATGGAGAAGAGACCGTAGCAATTCTAAAGAATATTTATAATGGCGTTGAAGAGTTAGCTCTTAATGAACCTTTATGGTTAAGTTCCAACAAAACTTTTACCGAGCCTTTATAGATGCCTTGAGCTGTTTAGATTCACAGAGCATCTATGGAGAAGTGACTGGAGAAATTCTACAGAATATTTATAGAGGTGTTGGAGAGTTTGCTCTTAATGAATTTTTGTGGAGAAGCACCTATAAAAATTTTGTAGGTTTTTTATGTGGGCAACTCCAAAAGCTCAGAGTTCCTTATGTGTTTCTGACGCGTTTCTTGTGACTCCATAAGAACTCCATAAAACTCAGAAATTTGCAATCTATTTTTGTGAGGGTAGAACCTTGTGACGTTCTGTGTTTTGCAATTCTTAGGGCTGTGAGTACCAACTGGTGCTGGCGTAATATCGTTCATGAACTTTGCTACCTCGGGGATTTCCTGCAAAAGCTTCGTTGAAACTTTTTCTTTGTTTCTGCTTCATTATTCAACTCTGGTGCTTCAATATGCATTTGGCGAAGTTTCACTTCCTCATTGTTTCGGGAGGGAACATGACGTCTCGACTTCGCGTTTCGGCAGCTCGTCATCTTTCTGAATCGTGATACCCTCCGCTGCTCCCTGTTCTGGTTTCTTCGTCGTTGGTGACTTCACGCACATTCCTTCGGTTTTTCCGTTCTCTTGGATCATTTCGTCGTATTTATTCGGTCTCGTAACTCTTCGGCCCTGAATTCCTCCCGTCTTGTACAAACCCTATTGATGTCTAAGCTGACGAGGCTCTGGTACGATGCGGAAACTTCAAAATTTATTGTGATGCGTCCTCTGTTTGCGACCCTGAAGAATTCACTGCATCTCGCTCAGTCCCCGTGATCTTCCAAAGTTGCTTTCTACAACTACCAATTTTCGCGCATTTTTTTTCTGGGCTTTATTTCTGAGACACGATTTATGGAAAGCCTAGCAGACAGGCGGTATTTATTTCCCGCATTTCTGGGACGCTGGTTCATTAGCGTAATTGGCCACTTAATACTGTCGCATTTAACTAATCCCGAGCATGCGCGTGCGTCACGTGCGGGTATGCATAGGAATTAGCCCTGGACAGATAACTTTTGACATATACCCCTACGGCATTTCCTCTGCCATTTTCAACCATCATCCGTATAGAGTTGTACCTTGTGTCAGGCATGCGTGGTCAGTGGTATGGAGCAGCAACGATGTGTGTTTTAATTGGACACTAATTAGCTACTGGCTCAGTACTGTGGCACTGAGAGCATGCGGCCCGTCATACTCCATGCAAGAGATGTCCGAGTGTAGAGGGTAACAGATGGTAGAGAAATGGTAAAGGTGAGAGGGAATGAACTATACTGCGGGGAGGCGAAGAAGCAGCTCGTTTCACGTCGCCTACGTTTTGAAGCATCGGCGATCGCGTAGGGCTGGGGTTACCGCGATTCCTACAATTCAGTGCACGCTGGGGTATGATCGCACAGTTGGAAACCTCTTAAATTAAATAGGCGTAGCGTTGCTGAGCACAATGCCATTGGTGTCTCCATGTCATGCGTTGCTGTAAACGTCGCGGATCTTCAGACACGCTGAATAGAAGGGAGTGAGCCCCCACTTGGCTTGGATTGGCGTAGGAGGAAATACGACTGCGACGTCACGAAGAAACTGGGAACGGTGGACTATTCAGGAAAATGCGCTAGCGGATAACTAGCGGATATTCGCCCACATTTTTTGGAGGGCAACTATGAGCGATGATGGACTTTTTCTGCCTTTTCCCCGGCCCCATCACAGGCTACAAATCTTGAAGGCAAAACCACGTTATCTCTCATTAGCAAAGTCTTGTTGCGGAGTCGTTCTGATTCCAGCTTCACAAACAAAGCGGTGTGAAATCAATCCCCAGAACTTATGAAATGGCAAAAGCATTTCGTTTTTCAGGCATGTAGTCGTCACGGCACGAGTCGCGATACCAGCGAAGCACACGTGGTGCCATACTTACAGCGAAAAAATATAGTCCCTATATAGCCGGATTGACGCTGCGAAACGAAACAGAAGTTTTCCAATAGCTTCAGCGGTGTCTTGTCAAACAGTACATTCAGCAGCTAATTGTTCGCAAAGTATAAAAGTGGGAAACAAGTGGAGTAGCTTCAAATGCACGGACATTTCCCGCACGCGCAAACATGGACACGCTGATACATGTAATAGAATTTAGACCACTATGGTCAAAGCATTGCCACCGTTTGACGCAGTGGCGAACGCCAGTCCAACTAAATCTACGAAAGGAACGAATCTTTGGAAGACGCTTACACATAAACTTGTGACAACGCGGAAAAATAACTTGCATTGGCTTGTGTCGTAGTCAAATCGAAGAATTTTGCAGTTCATGAACGTTCCGACATCGAACGACCGTCACGTGGATATTCTTTGGAAAAACATATTTCCAGGTGTGCTTTTCGGTCACGATGCGTCTTATGTGCAAAGGGGAAAAGTCTGCTATGCTGTCACATTATAGAATAAATTTAAAGCTCGTGTGTGGCTTCCAGGCGTGGCTGAAAGAACCGTATCGGGTAGCCGTTAGGCTATAATCGCTCGCAAGATGGCCACGTTACAAAGCTGCAAAGTTTGTAGTCAATGCGGCCAGGGTATTAAGGCCTCGTTCTATTCTGACAGCTCCTCAATATTTCTCACGTGTGCTCAAACAACGCCAGAAGTCGGCACGTGGCGACTGCTGGAAGCTTGTAGTAAATGCGGACAGAGTTTTAAAGCCTCGTTTGATTTGGATAGCTCCCCAGCATGCCAGCGGGCAGAGCGGTAAGCGCTCAGGCGTGCCTTCAAAACAAGTCCTCAGCAATAGATCGAAGTGGGGCCTTCCGTGCAGGAAAGGTAATGGGGCCTTTTCAAAGTATGAATTGTCGAACAGGAGGGATCCGAGAGCCCATACCCACTGGCGGATCTGCTAGGAGACCAAACTTTAGCTCATTCTTTCGTGGGATCGGAGTGTGTCATAGAGGGAGGATTAAGGATTGCAGCAAGTAATGGGCGTTCTCGCATTCCGTCGCTTTTCGCACCATTTTCTCCTGGGTATGCAATTGTTTAGCGTCTTATGCATGTCACCGGGTGTTGATATACACATCGGTCACTGGGACGGGAAGGATAGGGCGGTGAGATGACTCTTTCCTGCCAGACGTGCTGTGATCTGCTCACTTTCTCTGTACTGTGGCCGAATCCCTGGGTGGAGTTGAGGAACACTCTAAGGGAAGGTGGGTGTCATTATGTAGCTTGCGGAGCTTGGTGGGAATTTCTTTACTCTAAAAGGGGATTAGTACACGCAGCCAGGACAACATGCGTACCGTGCTCTACTGTAGTGGAGCACCATGGTTTGTTGTTTATTACTCTTGGATATAACTAGATACTCACTTCCATTAGATATTCATTACTTTGGTAGACTCACTGAACCTTGCACATCTGCATGTCGAAAATACGATGTCCTGATGTTTATTCCGTGTACCGGAAGAGGGCAGAGACACGCCTTCAATACCGATCGGTTGGTTATTTTCGTTCATGGTACACTAATCGGAATCGGATAAAATTCACTCGCTTCTTACAAAAAATGTTTTTGCCATTCGCAGGAGAAACTAGCTTTCAATGCAGTGCACTATAACTGCGCCGCCAACATCGTGCAAAACTCGCCGCTTTCTGTTATTTTGTGGCTCTGGTAAGTAAGTACGAAACAGGGAAAGCTATGCTTGTGGCTACTTTTGCATAATAGCAGCAGGGGGAAAGAGAAAGGGGAAGTTCGTATCTTACCATTCGTAATCCTTCTTCGCATCTTCTCCTGTACGTGATCCACAAATGTATTCTTTCAAGGCACTGCTCGCAATATCTTACCCATTTTAAACAGTTGTTTTCGTGCGACGTGTCGGCGTGCGTGTGCCACGACACGTACATCTAATTTATTGACTGTATCCATTTAGTGCAGCAATTAACTTTTAGCCGGCTATATTTTGCCAAAAGAAGCACCATACGTTGTATTTAAACGCAGATACCACGGTTTCTTTCGAGTTCATCAAAATGTTCAGCTCGTGGTGTTACAGCACGTAACTCGTCTGCACAACGCCCCATCCTTACGATCTTCAAGATCACCTGGCGGCCTGATCTTCCAGTCGACTACAGTTGGCACACTTGTAGTCGACGAAACAGAAGAAACAAGAGAAACTAAGTTTCGCTAGTTCCATCTGCCGCACCTTCATTATGAGGTTTTGTTTTAGTACCAGTGTAGAGAGGCAACAACTTGAAAGGCATCCTATCACCTGATAGTGATAGTTCGGGTGGCCCTCCTGTCACTTTCAAGTCCTTGTCTGTCAACTCTATACTCGCGTAGAATGTGAGAACAACAAACGTTGCCCCTGACCCTCACCCCTGCATCCAGCTGTTACTCCGTGCCCCGCCAAGAGTGTCTTACTCGGAGTTTTTTTTATTCTAGAGACGCGAGTCCTCCCTGATATTTCTCGCACTCAATCTGCTTAGGAATCACCGCAGCGACGATAACGAACGAGGTGACGAAAAGCAGGCGATGTCACTCACTAAGCGCGTTTTTTTTTTTAAAGCTCACGCATTGACGTCACGAGTCCGTCGCTTCAGCGGAGTGATACACAAGATGGGGTATTGCACTTCTAAGCTTAGACGCGAGTACGGTGCTTAAACAAAGGACTAACCAACTAGCGCTGCAACAGGTCATTCAGAGACGGTGGAGGTCTGCGCTGAAACTATTGACAGCTGGGGTTCAGGAACACTGGGCATTCCGTCCATAAGTAATAAAATAAGCTACGCAGAAAAAGTTCTATTTTTGTGACAATGCACGCTGGTGGGAACCCACTAGGATTCCGAGTAATAGTTCCAAATAATTCGGGGTCCGTCTATTAATCCGTTCTGATTCGTACCAAAGGCAGCAAGATGGCACATGCGTGCATAAGTGAATGTATTTAGCAAAGAACACAAACAAGCTGTATAGGAGAGTCGATTCCTCTCTTTCCTCTATATGTCCGATTAAAATCTTCGGATGTGTCAAATGGTGCAACGCAGAAGAAGAGCAGTTGAAAGTCAATGAGACAGGCCTGCGTCCTATGTACTTAAATATGATTATCATGACGATGATGATGGTAATGATGATGACGGTGGTGGTTGTGGTGGTGTGGTGGTGGTTGTGGGGGTGGGGCTTGGGGTGGTGGTGGTAATAGTAATAATATCAGGACGGAACAACATTCACCAACCCCAACTCGGTTTAACTGCAAAGCTCCTCTAGCTGAATGCTATGACGTTGCCGGTGTTGAATAAGTCATCCTGTGAGAGAGCGCTGCTTGAGCAAAAGCCAGCTTGATAGCAAAACCAGCATTGTAAGCCGATGCGGGTTATTCAAAGTCCACCGTCCTTCAATCGCGCCGCGTAAAAGAAGCGGCCGGGGTGGGTCTGACGATGGAACGCGTGACGCAATAACGCCACTCTGTGGCAGATCTCGCTCACCCTTGCCATCACAGAGCGATGTAAAATTTATTCTGTTATTTATTACATGCTGCAGCTTTAAAAGGACCAAGTAGGAGGGCAGAAAAAAAACTGCGAAACGCACGTGGTACAGAAGAATACATACGCATTACCATGCTTGGTTTAAAACAATAGTACAAGGATAAGTAACGGCGAAACCAGTTATATAAACAGAAATAGTTATACAATGAAAAACAATTACACTCCCAACATTTCACATCCGAACGACAACACTAAATGTTCCCACACAAAGACACACCTCAAGGATCCGCCATATATCCAAACGTCCAAACAGAAAATCCTTCAGAGATACGAGGAGATCCGAATTATAAGACGCGGAAGAATGTGACTGATCAGTGGACAAACCTTGGCCTCAGAAAAGCCCACATGTCACGTCGTGCGGCCTTGAACGTTCTTTCCTTAAAGGGGGCCTGAGATGGATTTCAAAGTGTTTTTGTTTGTGTCAGAAATCTACTCTATAGTTCTTGTAGAAACAAGTCCAAAAATAGTAAGCAAATTCGCTCACGCTAACAAAAGTTATTACCCCGACGAGACATAACTATTTGTTGGCTCGGCGGCTTGCGATGACGACATAGTCCGACCTCGTCCGAGGCGAAGCACTCATTTCATGGTTGGCCGCCGGAATGTCCGCGATTTTTGACGGCGGCGGTTTGGTTTAGAGCGTCGTCGTTACCATGGTTACTTCAGCGAGTGGGTCGCACATGAGACGACGACGTCTTTTTTTTTTTTCTATTTTTTAAGCTACGTTTTCAGTCTTTACGGACTTTGAGCAGGGGATACTGGTGACAATTGCGGAAGTCGACCTTGCATGCGCGAGAGTTTCCGTGAACGGTAACTTATTTTTACCGTCGCTACATAGCGATACAGAGGCTAGAATTTCTACCGACTGTAGTAGCGAGCCCCCTGCGCCGGCGAAATGTACGCTCGCGTTTTGATTAGATTACCGGAAAGTTCCGAGTGAACGCCCTCCCCCGAAACATCGCCCACCCCCTTTTACGGGTGAAATATTCAATTCACTGAAAGACGCGCGCCCACCCCGTAACATGGCTTTAGCGCCGATGAGTGAACAAAACAAACCCGAATCATCTCTTCATTTGTAGATGCGGTCACTTATTCGTCCTTCCGCGCTTGACCCGAAATTTCGCCCATCTCGTATTTTTCACTTGATATCACTGTACTTAAATTTGGGTGGGCGTTCTTCCGGAACTTTACGGCACAGCAAATGCGCTGTGCTCTGCGCTTCATGCAAGCAATCTTAATTGATGTTGTTTACTACATTCTTGCTAAATGATGATCAGGAGCACGATAAATGACAATTTTTTTTAGAATGAGCGAGCAAAATTTCCGCCCCTACTCCAGCTTCCACGCTTCCAATGGTTCAGATGCCTTTATGAACTAGCATAGCTCTTTTATGCTTTCAAAATCGTCTTGGGCAAGGTAATATAGGTAACTGCGGAATCATTACAATATATCTTACTCATTTTATATCGAAATATTTAGCGGTGGCGTGAATTCTGGTTAATGCAATACTTGGTCCTAATTCTTCCCACTAGATGGCGGCGTCAACGTCATGTTTTCGATTTTTTAAGCTCTGCAGTAGAAGTATACGGCTCTTTTAAAAAAAAATATTGTATTGTGAGAGTTCAATCTAAGACGTCTAAGATTCAAGCCATTTCAAGCGTAAGCGAACAGTTCTGGGCAACAAACGTTTGTGTCATTTACTTTGCGACAAATTCGCCAGATGTCGCTACTCGGCAGAGCCGGTAAGCCGGAATGCAGAAACCGCAGAGTGCAATCCTTTCGTTTTCAGCGGCGAACGGCTACTCTTGCTTCATTTAACACGGTAAACGGTAAAGCGCGCTAAGGACACTATGCAACAGGTTCATTCAGAAGGCGTGCAGAAACCACACTTTCCTGCGATCATGACTTGATGGGAAGCAATGAAATGAAACTCTTTGGCAGTTGTCGTTACGGGATGAGCATGCTCTTGCCCTTGCCGCGACCGCCGTAGAGAATCAGCTGCGACAGCGTTTGGGCTTGAACTGATTTATTCAGCCCGCGTGAGCGCACTTGAGCGTGCGCCTCGTGATCACGAGCAGTGCCCGGCGTCGTCCAAGCGCTGCGTGCGGAGCTCCTCCTTCGTCGTCGGCGCGGCGCTCCCTTGGCGCGCCGTTCGTTACCACCTCTGAAACAACGTCGAGGCTACGCTCGAAACACATATGGTGCAAAGAATCCTTTCGGGTACAGCGTCCAAGAAAGCAAATGCAAAGAAAACTGATGATACTCTAACACCAGACACGGAGCGCTGAGCGATCACGCTGGCTGCAAGCGTCGTTGCTCCTGTGCTCACTGTATCCTTCCGCCGAGAACGGAGGAGCGTCAAGCCCGGTTTGGCCCGGTGTGTAAGTGCTTTACACTCCGGTATAAAACAAATATGTGTTACTGTGTAAAAGCACCCACACACAAAAGATGTTTTTTGTAGCTTTCTGATGTTTTTACGCTCGTAAAAAATTGATTAAATCAAGAGCGCACAAACACGTCACGATTAGTTCAAGAAATAGCCGTTGCGCTCCGATACCATCGACCCCCCAAAAACCCCCATCTCAGGGGCCCTTTAAGGGGAAAAGGAGTGGTTGTGAAATGCACGCGGCGTAACGTGTCTTAACATCCGCCTAGGTAATTAGGTCGGCATATGGATACGACTGAACCAACGGCTGCTTCGCTTAATTTATCGCCTCGTTATAATGGCTTCGTTATCACTTCGCGTCAGTCGTGCCACCATTGCAGTTTTGAACTGTTTCTTTTTAATTTCAAGCATGTATACCTTTTTTATCTTGTGCTACGCCATACGGGGAGCGATTTTTGAGAACATGATGGTTTGAAATGAGGCGCGAGTTTTTAAGTGTCCAAGGAGGACACAGTAGGGTCTTTTTGTAAAGCCGGTGGAGGCGCCGTAACACGCAAGGCTTCCTCTACCTCACGGGAAGTTAACGTGCTAGATTTAAACCATTCAAAGTAATGGCATCCCTATAGTAGCCTGAGTGGTACTAGAGCTTGCTAACAACGAGATAAGTGTTGTAAACAGTCAAACTAGTGAAGAAACAAACATGATAGGCATATGCCACACTATAATACACAAAGCGATAGGTTTGAACCGCGCACTGGACATGAGTGTTTATTGTCCAGACGTGGAAACGATCTCAGTCAACACATCGATAAGACTTAATATTGCTGAACCATTGCGATATGACACATAACATGCATGCCCGAAATAAAGGTTTTCTTTGCAACTGTCGTCTTGACTGCAGATGCAGATTAAACGTCCAGTGCAGAAGAGAAAGAAACTTCTGACAAATTCTTAAATAAGCAGTCCATTCTAAAGGCTTAATAAAATAAATCTATCTATAAGTGAAGAGAACAATATGCCAAGGATGAAGTTAGAGCTATCTTGTCTAACCTGAACAACTCCTAGGGCATGGATTTCGCCTAACGTCGAATCCGAACCTATGCGCCTCCAGCCCTTCCTTTCCTTATATATTTTGGCTACCCTGATTGGGCCCCCTTCCGGTTTTATGTCTTGCATGCATCAGGATTCCTGTACTATCAAAAGTAGCGTCCTTTACTGGCCAATAAGATAATTTACAGAACTGTTACGCGTTCAATGGCGATGCTCTGTTTCATTAAGTTAGTTTCTCCAGTGTGCCGAGTCTATTAACCATATTTTAGTGCAAATTTAAAAGCTCTTGTGAGTCCTGCATTCAGAATAAGGTATGCTCCTGTGAGCACTACTCCCGCTTTTTATTTTCTGCAAGCGGATAAAAGTAGCCTTTGCAAAACATTTTCATCCCTCACTTTCGGGTTTCCTGCTTTATGCTAACATTTGGGCCTTACTAAAATGGAGCGCCATTCCTGGTCCTCTAAGTGAGTTTGCTGCTCTAAAAATAATGCCGCTTTTTCCAAATTTCGAGAGGGGTTGTCGTCCTTGTCGTTGTTATAAGTGCCAAATAGCGGCGAAGCTCGACAGGAGGCAAGATGGGGCGAAAGGGGGCCAGGAAGTGGACGTTGGAAGGATATTGGTCGGCGATTAGTATTCTATTTGCCATCGCAAATCTTTCACGCAACCGGAGGCATTCTTTTAGCCCCGATCCCATGTCATAAATCGCAATGAACGCCGGTATTTTGGTGTCTTTCTTCTAGCCTCAGCCGTTTCTTTCAAAAACTATATACAAAGTACAGTACGTTTCATTCAGCATATTCCTTCATACCTGCTTCAGCTGTCTCTCAAGGGCCCCTTATAAAGGAATCGCCTTTTTTCAGCATGTTAATAAGCTTACTTTGATTAATTTTTTATAGTAATGGAAGCGGGGAGCAATACAACATTATTTAGGGTGCCCTTGATTATATACACAATGCATGGACCCGTAGTTCCTGGTAACCGCAATTAGTTAAAATTAGGCCTGCGAATAATGACTGAATTAGGCAAGCATAAAACGTTTGGCAACCTTTGTCTTTGTTATTTTTCTTCAAAAAGGTGTTAATACGAACGCACATCCCCGGATCAACAAGAACCAGAAATCACCATAAAAATCACATGATGGTAGTGATACATCTTTACAGTATATCGTACATCCGCTCGAACCCAGGAGGTCCCGCTCGCGATTTGTTACCTTCGGACCTCCTCTTGTCTACTTACATTGTGTAATCACCCATTATGGCATTTTCTGAACTATGCTTGGAAACTTTGAACAAAATTGCCACAACAGACGACTTAGGCAGCCTTCTTGTGGTCGTAATTTTCCTGGACAGGAACCCCTTTATGGGCAGTGCCACTGTGAGCCACCTTTTTCCTCGCCGGCTCTATGTAAGACTTCTTGTAGAAATTAAGGAAGAGGGCCATCACGAGGCCAGTCTGTGCAACGCCCATGAAGATGAGGTACCGGGGGAACCCGCAGTCTACAAACAGCGGTATGGACATGTGCACCACGATGATCACAAACTGCACGATCTGAAGAATGGTCAGGTACCTCTTCCACCAGAGGTACTTGCGAACCTTGGGTCCCATGTTAGCCAGGAGGTAATAAGTGTACATCACCACGTGCACGAAGGAGTTGAGGGCCAGGCTGAATGCTGTTTGGCCCTCAGGTGCGAACCACACAAAGAACCACACTTAGAGTGCCACGAGAACGTGGTGTATGACGTGTAGGTGGGTGATCTGGTTGAGCTTCTTCCGGAGCTCAAAGAACACCGTGTCCAGAAAGTCAGCGTAGCGTCAAATGACGTTAACCCAGCCAGTCCTGTAGACTTCGTCTAGGCGGTCGTCCACGTAGCCCGTGATACCCTGGCACCACAAACTGTAGCTGCCTCCGGGTAGGTACATGCTCGTCAGCAGGAGAGAGTTGAGCTTGAGGTTCGCGAGCACAATGAGTAGATTGTACGCCCGAACCAAACCGTCTATGCGGTAGGGCTGCCGGTCCTTCATCCAGCGTGGGCCGGTCACCTTGACGAAGTATATGTACAGCAAAACTAGCGGAAACACGAACAGCGGGTTCATCACCACCAGGTAGTCCCATGTGCGAGGGTCCCCCAGCTGCTGCAGGTTGGTCAGGAAGTACACAGGGTTTTCCGTGAAGGAAATGTTGTTCGCGGTGGCAACCGCATGTGTTGACATCTTGCTGTCCATTTTTCTGGGGCAGAAAAACGACAGGAGAAATAGAAATATATTGCGATTCACCCTGAACTGAATAAATGTTAGCAATAGCTCAATAAAAAGCCTAGACACAACCAATAGAAGTGGGGAAGGGTGGTTCCTGACTGCATTAAAGAAAACGATCAGTGACTTGCAACAGACAAATGAAACACAAGTTTAATATCTGCAACATACTTGGCGAGGCGACAACGCGCGGGCCTCCCATCAGCGATGTGTCCGCGCCAAAAAAAGCGCTTATATGAAAGGTTGTTTTTATGCATAAATATACTTTATGAAACTATCCTCAACCGCTGTTCAGGGTACCTGGCCTTACTGCAAGCAAAACAGTTGTTTAAACGGAACAAAACAACTGTTATGCTCTAGTTGGCCTTCCGCCAGATTGTGTTCAAACCCGTATAGGCCGAATTTTCGACTGACGAAATTAACACTAAAGTTCCTAACAGTTGTTGCTTGAATTGTCACTCGCATAATGCGGAACTGCAGTTCGACAGAAAACAGTATTTTTACCATCTTTCTACAATACAGAATACGGTGTTCTGAAAAAACAAGTGTGGTCAGGCATGAGGACGGGAGACGGCAAGGGACAAGGTTTTCCAGCATTTTAAATCTTCTTTCAATACCTTACATGGTCATTCATGTAAAGAATTTAAAAAAAAAGCTCCAAATCCTAAAGTGAAGGGATATCAGCAACACCTTCGTAGAACAAAAGTGAACCGACTTCTTAGACTCCGCTTAACTTCATAAACAGAGAATTGGATGCTTCACTCCATTTCGATGTTAGCGGAAAGCAAGTTCTATCGTTTGTATTTTTCGTACACACCTGGCCACCAAGATTGTTGAGGGTGGTTAAAATTATTGCGCATGTCGTTTTAATGGGAAAGATTTGCGAAATGAAAGGGGTCCGACTGTCTCCTGTGCGTCATTGGACTCGCAATGCTCACAGCATGTGGTACCGACAGGTACCATAGAAAACAAAATAGCGCTATACACAGGCCTTGAAGGACTAACAAAAGTCGTTGTAAGGGATCCAGGCGCCAGCTACCCCAGATGTGTCCGACGCAGGAGGAGCGGCTGTTCCGGGAGTGCGGAATGAATGGCTTTATGGCAGCCAGCTTGTTAAAGGGAAACTGAGGCAGTTTTCAATTTGCTGAATAAACAGAAATTCGGAATCGTTGACCTTAAACACCTAACCTACGAGGTCTTTTTCTTTTTTTTTTGGTTGAAATAGCGGCGTAATAGGCGAATAAACAAGCGCCATCGCCACGCCCCCGCGACGCGCGGAGCGCAGGGGAGGAGGACGGCACGAGAGTGAAAGGGATCGTGGTGACGTCGTCGTGAGGAGCGATCGGCCGCCGCGGCAAGTGTTCGGCCCATGCTGCTGCCTTTCTCAGCGTGCCGTCCGCCAGCGTTAGCTTTCCTGGGCCCCGTGGTGTGTTTTGTTTTTATTTAGCAACTAGTAGTGGAAACTTTTTCAGTGCTGCGTTGTACTGCTTCACAATCGTGCCGAGGAAGCGGAGTAACCATGCCGAGGTTCTGCTCGGCATTCGGTTGCAACAGCACCTATGGCCGCGATAAAGTGGTCTTTCATAGCTTCCCGCGGGAGCCGAAACTCGCTGCTCAGTGGGTTGCTACTGTAAAGAGGGAACACTTCAAGCCAACAAAGGCGAGTGTGTTGTGTTCCAGACATTCCCAGACAGGCTGCTTCTAGGCAGTATCGGGATGCCATTCTGTCGAAGTGCAACCTCCAGCACAGCCCTGTTGAGGCACACATTTTTTTTAGTTTTCTGGTGGTAGTGGCGCACCTGGGGTGCCTTTGCCTCTCTCGAACCTCCCGTATCTCCTGGCAACAGCAGCAATCTTCTTCGTCGGTCGTTGTAACGCAGTGCGCGCATGAACACCTGTTATGAAAACATGCTTATCGTGATATGAGTGCCTCAGAAGGGACCACTACTGACCAAAGCGTTTCAATATAGCTCATGCTGAACTAAGTTACGACGCCACTGCAGTTTACAAAAGCCCCAGCGGCGGGATATCGGCTCTAAAATCTGGAACAGCAGTGGTGACGTCGCAAAAAACATGTGAGGAGCGGCTCTCTCTAATCAAAATTGGAGTATCGTGTCGCCGCTGCACGACTGAAGCCGTTGGTGCGTACTGGCGTCTGCGCTGCTTGTACTGTATGTACTCCTGAACTTCTTGTTGGATCACGGACAAAGAAAAAAGAGCTGTGCGCTGGTGCCGCGGCAGTAATAATATGGATGGTATGGATGAACCGCCGGTGAAAAGACCTCTGTAGCACTTAAAATTTGCATATAAATTAGTGCGTACGTCAGCAGAAATTTAACCTCCTCTAATAAAGAAGGCCTTACTTTGCGCCATGGTACCGCATTTTCGAGAAACACGGTGCGAGAAAAGGGAAATGTTGTGGCTCAAGACGCCACTTGCATGTTTCGAAGGAAATTTTCCATTGAAAAGGTGGTTGCTTCTCAAAATCAGCGCAGAAAATGATTCACAAATTGCATACGCTAACCATACCCCCTAAAAAAAAAAAGACTTCGGCGGGAATTGAACCCGCGAAGTTGAGCGCACGGGCGCGACACGCGAGAGCACTGCGCCACCGCACAAATGGCGACACGGTGCAAAATAGCCTAGGTAATAGATGGAGGCCCATCCTTCCGTGTCATACGTCGGTGTTTACTAGCTGGTTTACAGAATTTCTGGCTGGTAAACTGAAATTTCTTAAATAGCGCTTGCACAGCAAGGTTCCCCGAAGCCCCCACAATAGCTTATCTCCATCAACTCCGCTGCTTCGCGAAAACGCTCGCAAAAATGTGTGTGCGCGGCTGCGACTGCGATTTCCCACTGCGGGGATAGAGCTTGTACTTTGGTTTTACGTTTCACATGAAAAACCTTGGCCGATATTGATGCCTTATTACCCAAATTACCCTACGTAACTCTTCTTCTGCACGAAACTGACCTTACATTTTCTACAGGCGAGCCGATCGCACACCATTTACAGCTTGCAGCTCCGGGGTAGCGGCGGCGCCGAAGAGCACAGCCGAAGCGTCGAAAGCCAAAATACGGATTGCATTAGCGCTAGTGTTGAGTTGCATGGGCTTCGTGGACCTTACTGAGTTTATTACACTCCAGAAACTATCAAAATAGAGCCGCATTGATTGCGGCACGGATGTTGTCAGCGAGCAGTTTTCGCTTCTCGGTCGATTCCCGACGACGCGTCGGGCGACCGGTCGGGTGACCGGTCGGGTGACCGATTTTGTTGGCTTCTTCGGTCGGCGAATCAGTCACACTACGGCGACTTTCCATCGGCCGACATGTTTGTTTCGCCGTCGGCGTAGTATGACAGCGCGGTCGGGCAACTCGGCAGTTGGCCGATGGCTTGGCGACTCAGCTGTTTCCCAGGCGGGTGAACGTTGCCGGTTGGGACACGTATTCCTCGGAAGTGTTGTTCGTCGCCGGCACTTGTCGCCGTCGCCGCTCGTGCACGGGCGAGAGGCTCGAACAGTACGGGTGTACGATAAACTCACTATTCGGACTGGCCATCGTGGGATCAATTAAACAAATGCAAATACAGCATTTTCTACCGCGACGACCCGCTGGGAACGCGTTTCATGCTCCGCCTCCTCCGAGGGTCCTCACGACGACGTCATGAAGACTTGACCAATCACGAACGGCGGTGAGGTTCGCCACATGCCCCTAGGCACCCGTTGTTCATTTTTGCCAAAATTAAGTGCTTTTTAATAGTTTATGCCAAGTTTTGACTTGATTTTCGAGTTCGCCGTATGAAAAATGATAAAATGGGAGCAAAAGCTCTTTTTTTGTAAAAAGTGCTTCAGTATCCCTTTAAGGCTGCAGAGGGGCGAGCGCGCAAGGCGGTGGCAGCGCGTGCTCGCAGACAGAATCCCGATGTGCGAGCCCGCGAGGCAGAAGCGCTCCGTGAACCTGCGCGACGCCGCCGCCAAAATCCTGCCGTACGAGAGCGGGAGGCCGAAGCGTGTCGTCTATATACACACACAGTGTTTCTCACGTCTTTCTTGATGATGTAGTGGGCGAACTTTCACTGAAGAGTCACGGTTTTACCGAGGATTTCCCCTCAGGAGCTTCGCCCACTCATCATCATTCACCCCGTGGATATGCTGTGAATTTTTTTTTCCTTGCCCTGAAATAAATGAACTGCGCCCCCTTCAGCCGTTTGTTTTCAAGCTGACACTCTCACTCTTACTGGGCATTTCTGCGGTATCGGTCTTTCTCAGGGACTACTTAGTTTTAGGAATGACGGTGCGGCTTGCCCGTTTACACCAGTGCGTACAAGCGGGGGCCACCTGACACAGCGCGCACCACTGTGGTTAAGAACCGGAAGCTTCATATTTGCGCGCGCCGCATGAACCAAGAAATTGACCAGGGCGGGACGCTGAGGCAGAGCACCGCTGGACGGGGACGAACCGGTATCCTGGGAATGTAGTGTGAATATCGTTCCACTTGATTCGGTGTCATTCTCGGGAACCGTGGCTGGGTGTAGACACCTGTGACCAATGCTGACAACGAACGCGATAGACACGAAAGTTTCTGGAAAGCGAACCGATAGTGTACCCGGTAAGGTTCGTACAGGTGCCTTAAAAATAAACGAAGCAACACAATCATTTCCATTTTATACGGCTGCCAGCCGGACATAATATATGTGGCCCGATTTTGTTTAGGAATGACTTCCTTGAAAAGTCGGTTTGAGGTTGCTGGCTAGGCACATGGCGAAGAAATCAGCTCAAAATCTCCAAGACGTGTGTCATGTATCATGGGCACCCCCTGAGAGGGATGCATCAAAACCCCTCGAAAAATATAAGAAAAGAACAAGGAAACCCCAATTTGAACGGCGCGCCATGCAGGCACCAATCAGAGAACCCCAGCGCCTAAACCCCGAGGCATCATGGTAAAACATGGCAGTGCACTGGTCATCCAATCGGAGAACGCCGCGCAGGAGACCAGTGGCGTGATGGCCATATATGGACATAGGAAAAGCAAGGAGCCAATGAGAGTGCGTCACGAGAGAGCCCAGCGGGAATAAAAGCGGGTGCACAAAGAGAAGGGAGAGGCTAGAAACAGGGAGCCAAGAAATTGAAGAAACCAGGAGGCGGTAGGAGCACGTGCGCTTCACGGAACGAGCCAGGGGGACGCAGCCAGGCCATCAACCGTGCCACCTGTGCCTTGGCGGGAGCGGGCCGACTTCGCATGGGCACCGTCATCCTAGGTGCACCACAAACCTGTGTCTTCGTGGCCCCAGCGGCATCGGGTCGGGCACCAGCGGCCAACGTCCACGCTCCATCGACGTTCGTCTCGACGGCCCCGAAATGCTACGTTCGTGCCGAGCCTACCTGGCACCTCCAGTGGCAGCGGCTACCAGAGGGTAGCCACAGAGGAAACAAGTCAGGATGCACGGAGCCCACGCCGTCCAAAGAGTGACCGCGCGCATCGAACGCCGGCACCGAAGCGAGACGAGGACGGCTATCACTGAGTCGCGGCCACGCAACGGGTGCGATACGTCAGCGGCGACGAGAGCGGGGTAGGCCAGTACAGTAGGGACACAGTTGTAAAATACACTAGGGAGTTGTGGTACGAGAGGAATTAAGTAGAGCTTGATTAAGGAGTGTATTCAAACTAATAGTGTAGGACTTTTGTAGACACTTTTGTGTTTTGATTTGAATTGTACATTGAGCTTTTAAGATAGGGGTTTATATTTGAGTTGTGTTTTGGATTGTTAGAGGTTTGAGTGTGTATCATTTGTGTGCAGTTTAATCGTTGTGTGCTCTGCGTTAGGGTTTTTTGAGTGTTCCTTAAATGAGTGTTTTGTCAAACTCGTCAACGGCTTTCCTGCGTTCATCTCTCGGAGCTGGTAAAGACAACCCTACCAACCGTTCACGTGACAACGTGTTTCGTTTACTTTTTGGGGCCCCTATATATTAAAACGGAAAAGTCACTCGTCTGGATCTCCTTGATGTCGTCAATTTTAATTTCTAACCGAGTGATTTCTTTTCGCATATTGCGCTCATCTTTTATATAACATTTTCTTGTGCGGTGAAAGAGTGACACAGACGGACCGATTGGTTTTCTCATTGACTCCACATATACATTATAATGCGTTTTCAATCAACTGGGATCGCACGAGTACATGTTTGGCAGCGTCATGAGGGACCACATACAAGCAAAGAAGAGTTTCAACAGTGAGAAATTCCTGTTGGGTCGTAGAAGCCTATTCTTCGTCCCGTCTGGTATCCGCGTCCTTCCTCTTCCTATTTGCACTGATACCCCGTCTGAGTTGAGGAAACACCAACTAGCCCAATTTTGTTCTTCAAATGAGCAATACAAATATGGTACAGACCTTGGAATACCTGCATCTAAGTTAAAAACCCGGGCCGAGACGAACTAAGCTAGGCAAAGGCTGAGAGTTCCTCGGGCCACTTTAGTCTGCTGTACGCGCTGTGAAGGCGAACGCATTCTAGTTCTTCGTGGCTATACAATGAACTCCCGTTCAGACGAACTGGAAGGGACACCATAATTTGCTCGTCCTTTCAGAAGCCCTCCCAAAATAAAAAATTGGCCGCGTATCTGCTCCTTTCGTTGCAAATGTCGACCAAAGACGGTTTCGACTTTTGCCAAGTAAATGCCAAGTAAAAAAAACTTGGCTGCAGCCTAGCTGGACGCCATGGAGGAGAGGGGGGCACAACATAGGCGTTGCTTTTTTTAACTTGGGATATCAATTAAAGTTTCGCAAATCACGCGAAAACGCACTAAATATAGATGTTTAAGAAAGATCATATCCCACCTGTCGCGTGAAGCCATCTACTAGGCCGCCATTTACCCGCACCCATGTGGTACGACACCCCGGTCATGCACGATTTCTCGCGGTCCCTTAAATGTAGTATTATCGGGGTTCCACTATACAAAGGACACTAGAGAACAAGACCCAAAGAATTCGATTGTCGCCTGCACGCAGGGTTGGTGCAGCTCTAACGAAATATCGCACCGTACTCCTGCCATTTTTCCCGCATTGCCTCTACACCCAGCGAATGTTCTCTCCGCATTAGGGACTGCTGGGTTAATATTTACGCTCCAATCCTTTGCCGATTTCATAGTTTTCATCTCTGTTTCTACGATTAGGAGGCTGGCCAATCACCCTTGAGATGAAGAAATCAGAGAGGCCGTGGTTACGTTAAGAGGAACGCATTTATTCTGAAAAAGCATTATGATAACTAAAAAAAATGGAACGTGCAGGCGGTGACTTTTTTTCTTCTTCACGTCTTCTTCGTCGCCTCTTTCTTGTTTTCTTTATATTCCCGCCCGCGAAATTTAATTGTAACATCCGTCTGTGAAGTGCAAAACCTGTCCTGGTCTCCTGGTTAACTGTCTGTCAGGGGTCCTCAGCCAAACATGTCTGGACAAGCCCGTCCCTGCCGGAAAATTACCCTTCAACCTTGCACAGCTTCCAATTGGCTCGGTGTGACTTCTCCCCTAATAAAACTATGTCCCCTTCCTTTATCGCTGTGTTCGCCAAGAGTTTCAAGATTTGCGCTTCTTAACTCTGCTAGGTATTCCTGCTGTCATCTTAGCAACCACGCTGCTGTTCTTTCTTGGGACTTCTTCCAGATACCTTTCAAGTCTGGTGCAGGCGGATGTGTGCACTTGGTGAAGGCTTTGTCTACCTCGTCTGACGTCGGCCGGGGTAATTGGCAGGGGTTAGTTGGTCTCGACGTAGACGTATCTGAGCGGCCTGTTGTTGAATACCTCCCTCTTCGGCTTCCACAACAATTGTGCGGAGTTTTTGTTCTGTCATAAGCCGTGTTCTAATCGTCTGTATGATAGATTACTTAAAACAATTCTTATCAGCTTCACAAAATTCTCCCCACCATGGTGTTAAGTCGGCTAAGTACTTGCACTTGATCTGAAGTTTTTCTCTTTGCAGATGCACTTTTATAGTCCTCACCGGTATTTTATTGGCTTTCTTTTCCGACCACATAAATGATCTTGCATTATCGCTGTAGGTAGTCTTTCACATGTCTCTTCTGGCCCCGAATCTTCTAAATGCAGTATAAAACACTTCGGAAGGTGTGCTGTTCATCAGCTCAAGATGTACCGCCCCTGTCACCAAGCATGTGAAAATGATGATGTACATCTTTTGCTCAGTACGTCCTCTTTCCTCTCCAGCATACAGTGGCCCAGCGAAATCGACTTGTATGACTTCAAAATGACTTAATTGCGTTGTTTTTTCAGCTGTCAGTGGCGCCATTTTATGAGTCTTCTGTCGAGCGTTAAAGCTCCTGCATATAATGTACGCCCTAATGATCATTCGGACTAACTGCCGGCATAAACATCCCAGAACTTTGTTCGTAATCTGCTCGGCATTCCACGGACGCCGCCATGAATTGTTGTCTGATGATGCACATACCATACCAAAATCTCGGAAAACTTAATATTTTTCGAAAGCACCATTGGCTGTTTTTCGCCGTAGCTCATGTCGCTTCGTTCGAGCCGTACGTTCACTCTGATTATGCTTTCACTTCCCGTGGAAACTTCGAGGCCATGTAAATGGGATGCGCCTTTTCTTCCCGTCGCGACTGACGTAAGATGGCGCTTGAGCTCTTTTTCTCTTGCCTGATGAGAAACAATGAGCCTGATGAGATTCAGCCTTGTTGAGTTCTGCTGCTGTCACTGGACCTGGTGTCTTCTCTTTTCCGAGATTCTTAGCATTACGTAGCCCCCATGTCGTGACCTTTAGTATCATCCTGTAAAACCCGCACCGGCTCAATTCAATAAGTTTTTATTCATCATTTCACGACGTAAGCCTCCAATTCTCCATGTTCGCGACCTCCTTTCCTTCCACAACGTTTATCCGCGCATCACATGCCGATACGACGAGATCCTATAACCCAAGCTGGACCTTTCCTCCAGGCATCTGAAGAAAGCAGTTGTTTCATTTTTGTCCTTCACGTCATTAGGTCGGCACGGTTTTCCTCACTTTTTACTTAGCCCCATGGGTTTTCACTTGATTTCCTTTTGATTTCTTTTACGCGATTTCGAACAAAAATGTTCTTGGTTTTGCCTGACTTGACCCAGCAAATCACTACTTAGACCCTGTCCAGAACTTGACGTCTTTTATTTTGCCAACGAAATTGTCGGCGATGCATTTAACTAACTTCACTGCGACCATTGTTGCCAAGAGTTCTGCTTTTGCAAGTGTTATGTCATTAAACGTTGTTACTGTTCCTTTACTCATTGGAATCTTGGTGTTCTTGCTTCCATCAGTGTATGTGGTGACAAGATATGCCGATGCTCCGCATTGTCTTGGGCTTGCATCCGAAAATACGTGCAGAGTGGATGACTCCTCCCCCTTTCATTCGAAGTGGGAGCATCTTGGTAACAAAAACCCGTCCAGAAACTCCAGCTCTGAAATACACTCCATACAAGATGTTCTATATCCATCTGGTAAACGCTCACCTCAGCTGAATGACTCTTTTTAAACATGGTGTGATTGCAGCTTTGCTCGAATGAAAAAAGATGTCGATATTCCTAGGAGCCCGTATAATCTGGTGGTGGCTGGTAAAAACTGACGCTTCGTTATCGCTGTCACATATACCTCCGAATGCCAGCCCGTACTAGGAAAGCCGATTTTGTCCCCTGTGAAGTTCCATTTCATTCCCAGCAATGTAGTTCTTCATTCTTTTCTCAGTTGCCGGTCTGGGTCTTCGCCCTTTTTTGTCAAAGACACCTCGTAGAGTTGGGTCGTTAGATGTACAGTTTCTTAAATTCATGCCGGCTGCAGCAAATATATCTCGCGCTTGGTAGTACATGGTTCGTGCTGTTGACACCTCTTTCGCATCTAGCAACACATCATCGGCGTAAATTGCTTTCTTTAGTTTATCCACTGTGCTTGGGAACTTCTCTCTTACGGCACCTAGATGGCAATAAATAGCTGCAACTAAAAGAAAACTACTGGGCTTCATGCCGAATATGACTCTCATCATATTCTAGGTCTCAGTTGTCAGGAACTCTGAGTCTTTTTTGGTAGCTCCTTCCACCACAAGAAGCGAAGTGCGTCCCGATCTTTCTCGTGTATGGCTATTTGAAGGAAAGATTTCTCCATGTTAGCGCCGTCACTATTTTGTGTTGTCTGAAATTCATCAACACGGACCCGAAGTGACGGTTAAGGTTTGATCCAGTTTCTATGTTGTCATTTGACTACCGGCCTGCCGTACGGTTCACAGACGCATCAAACGCGATTCGAATCTTTGTAGTCGCTCTGTCCTCTTTTTACAGTCTGATGTGCCGTGCAGTAAGCGATAATTTTAAATGCAGAACATTTCAGTAACTCACGATGTCACCCGGGTTGACGTCCGTCGTAGACCGCACCGTCGTTGCCCGCACCCCTCCCCCTACACTATATAAAAAAAATACTATCCGGCGCCTGGTTTCGATCCCTCGACCCTGCGGGCGGAACGCAATGTATATGGTGCTCTACCCACTGCGCCACAAAGCCGACACAGAATGAGAGGCTACGAACCCGCCTTATATCCTTGACTCATTCAAACTACTGTCAAGAAGCTGCTGATACAACGCATTCACTACCACCAACTCCCCAAACACTAAACGTTAACGCAATACACCCACCCCCTATGCGACGCATTCACTAGAGTCCCCCTCGCGGGGAGATGGGCCCAATTTTTTTTTGTTCTCTCGCTGTCTTCTGTGTTCAATTTCTCAGATAATCCCGATTCTGTATTCTGCCGTGCTGCCTTATGGCATGCTTGAAGGTTTTTGAGGTCCTTAAGTAGCTGTTTGGTTACCTGTAAAAATCTTTTTTCGGCGATGGACTTGTTTTCGTCGAGCGTGACGTGTTCCTTTCAGGGAAGCCTGACTTCGTAACGTCCGTCTTTGCAGGCCGTGGTGCCTTCGATGCACTAATGTACTCCATCATTGTCTGTTATCTTGGTGGGAGCTCAGTTGTCGCTGATGGCTATTGATTCTAGTTCTTAAAACCTTTCAACTTCGTTGTTTATATCTTCCTTCGTAGCGGTTACCTTCAGCACCATCACTGTTCGGAAACTCTTGATTGAGCACAAAATTGTGCTCTTCCATGTAACGTTCACCCTAAAATAGTCTCCGTGGCAGTTACTTTATCTTGAAGGCGTTTTGTTCGTCCCGTAACGATCTCCCAACAATAATCCACTCGGACGAGGAACGACTTTGCAAATGGGGCCCTTCGCTCATGAGACTGCATCAGATCATCTGCTAATGTCAGACCTAGAGCTTTCATTTTCTGCATTACTCTTTTGGGTGGTGATGGCAATGTGTCTTTAGAAATGACGTCTATTTCCACTGTTTGAATCATAATCCCTTCTTCTCACAGGATGCTCCCACAACCCTCATTTCCAGTTCTTTATTGCCGCCACCGAATGACACAACGGCGAGCCTCTCCGTCTTTTTTTCCTTGCATCCTAATATTCGCAACAAGCTTTGAAGGATGAGAGATCGTTGGCTCCCGGTGACAAGTATTATTCATGCATCGTAGCCCGTTTTCTTCCCTTGCGTTCAAGATACAGCCGTTTGGAGCAAGAGGCACAAAAAGGTGTTTGTTGCGCGTGCATATTTCACGACCGACTGGCTGCATCTTGGCCGGACTCTTTCTGGTCCTTAGGCATTGTCTCTTCATCGCTCCGACCTCGGTCGAGTTTTCTGGAACGGCACATCGACGTGGCGTGTCTTCCTTTGCAGATCTTGCAGCAAACGATGGTTCGGCAAATTCGCGCCATATGGCTGAGTCTGTGCGTCAGAAGCATCGGTTTTCCCATTGAAGCACAGCCGTCTCATTCTGCGTAATGGTTCGCAGGCAATGTCCTGCATAATGTCCTTGTTTTTCGAAGAATACGCACTTTTTGTACTTGATGCTCTGGAAGCTTGACATCCTGGACGTAAGTGTGACGTTCTCCCTGGGCGCCGGATGGTCTTCCGCTTGTTTGTTGCCTCGGTCGTCGAATTCTCCTTCTCTGTGGCAGATGTGAATGCGCGGAAAATATGTCTCTGGATTGTGTGAAAGGTGACGTCTAATGCGGATAGCTATGGTCCCGTCGCGTTGTTTGTTTCAAGGCGACGGGATCATAGCTATCGGCCTCCGACACCAGCGTTCCCACAATCTAGAGACTGTTAGATTTTCTGCGAATTTACATCAGCAGCAGAGAAAGAGAATTTGACGACCGAAGCAACAACCAAGCGGAAAACCATCGCGCACCTAGGACAAACGTCCGACCCACGTCCAGGGTGTCAAGCTTAAAGTTTTCATCTTGATCTTAATCTGTGATTTCAGCTTCATTGTAGACTTCATCTTGAAGTCCACCGTTATATCGGTAGGCAAACCTTTCTTTATCAATGCCAGTAGTATGGGCGCGCGGTTTTCCAGTTTGACTCCCAATAAGTATAACCCTCGTTTGTTGAGCTGCACCTCGTTATAAAGTCGCTTGACTCCGATGAGATCTTTATCGCCGCTGACAGCTTCGAGACTTGTAAGCTCCTAGATATAGAGCTCTCACAGGTTCTTCTCCCTGAAGAAGGCTTCCCACAACAGTTCTATGGCGTGCTCATAATTCTCTTCTGAAAACTGCAACTTTGCAACAAGTGACGCAGCTTCCCCAGTTAACGATGCTGGCAAGTAATTGAATATTTGCGTTTTCGGCATACCTTTTCTGTCGCGTATTGCAGTCTCAAATCGATTCCAAAATCGAAGTCATAGCTTTCTTGTTCAGTCAAACGTGATAATTTCCAGCCTTGATAGCGTTATACATCACTTAGTTTTGGGCGGTTAGTACCTTGCATTTCAATATTGGTGTTATTTTCTTGAGCACGACGGCCTGTTCGGGAACTTAGCTCGTATTCTCGAGTTTAAGTCTCTAAAATCTTCATTTCATATTCTAGAACTCTTTCTAAATCAGTTTCTGCATTCTCTGCCGTCAAAACTTGCTCTATTTGGTTGTCCACATGTTTTAGAGCCTCCGAGATTCCTCCACATGATTACGTACCGTTACCAACGTGCTCCGATCAACTTTCGTCGCAAGCTTCAGATCAACCTCATTCATAAGGGTGGTAGCCTGCTCTCGCAGCACTTTGCGCTTCTTCGCGAGTATTTTTCTGTTCATGTTTCTACCGAATACTTCACTGAGACCTCGCCTGATTTTTTGATCCTGCGATGCTACTCCACGGCCTTGATCCTTCCCGCGACGCTTCTCCGATCAAAGCTGAATTCCGACCAGTCCGTTCACGCCGACGGGGCTGACCGCGTAGATGACGTAGTTTTCACCGTTTCCTGGTCGCGGCACCTTTGAGACACAGGAATCGCAGAGGCCGTGGTGTCGTTAAGGTTGGTTGGTCGGTTGGTCGGTGGGTCGGTGGGTCGGTGGGTCGGTGGGTCGGTCGGTCGGTCGGTCGGTCGGTTGGTCAGCCGGTTGGTCGGTCGGTTGGTCGGTTGGTCGTTCGGTGGGTCGGTCGGTTGTCGGTCGGTTGGTTGGTCGGTTGGTCGGTCGGTCGGTGGGTCGGTCGGTCGGTCGGTCGGTCAATCGATCGGTTGGTCGGTCGGTTGGTCGGTCGGTTGGTTGGTAGATTGGTCGGTCGGTCGGTCGGTTGGTCGGTCGATTGTTCGGTTGATCGGTTGGTTGGTTGGTTGGTTGGTTGCGTCAGGCCATGGCACATACCCACGCGGGTGATATGCCAAGAAGCTTTCTACCTAATCAGGATGTGACCTGTAATATTTTTGATTCCAAAATTTCGAAAAAAGAAATACGCAACAGAATCTTTTTATACTATGAAACCATAGTCAGAAATAAAAATGAAATAAATGTGAACGCGTGGCTGGCTAGCAGGAAAACCGGCCTGTCGCCGCAACATAAGAGTGAAGGGCGGACACAACATCCCTGTGGGAAACTCCTAGGGCGGAAGCGCCTAGCGACAGAATCTCGAAAGTAAATAGAGGAAGGTGGAGGCCCAGAGGTTCACTCCAGGTGCGTGCGCTGGATGGGGAGAAGCTGTGGAAATTAAAAGGGAAATGTTCTATATTTTGCAGTTTGTCGCAGAAAGGGCATTGTGGAAATGGAGCCGGACCAAACTTTTAAAAATAAAAATTTAATGGGGAATTTCGCATTGAAGTTTAGTGGTTCCTATCGCGCATAGCCTTGATTCACAAAACATCGGCTTCCATGCACGACGAAGGTGGCTATATTTTCTAAAAGAGAGAAGGGCGCCTTGCCGATGTAGAAGTTGTAGTAGTCTGTAGAAGTTGTAAACATCTGAATCTCGCCCCCAATAGAAAGCTATCATTTGGACATTGCACGACCACAAGGCCACAAAGAGACATACTGGCTAATTGATCAGCCACTTCATTGTACGAGATTCCTGCATGTCCTGGAACCAACCCTAATCTAACCTCACAAAGCTTATGAGAAAAACATGACCGGAATGAGCAGGTAATTGAAGAATCTGTTTCGGATGTTAATGCGGAACACACAACGAGAGAGTCAGAAAGAATGACAACATGCGAAAATCTATGCTGGAGTTTTTGAAGAGCGAAAATCATTGCCAATAATTCAGCCCGGAAAATGGGAGTGTAATCAGGTAACCTAATTGAAAACGACCAATCGAAGGGCTGGGAGAATATTCCGACTCCAGCCTTCTCATCGCTTTGTGAGGCATTGGTAGCAATGACGATGTAGGAATGAAGGGTTAACAAATGGTCCTCCAGCAATCCATTGAGGATTCGACCAGGCAACGTCTTTGCATTCGGGGGGAAGATATTATCAAAATTTATTTCCACAATTGACACACTCATACAAGTAAGGAGAGCCGAAAAAGGTGTGCGTGAAGTTGCTGAAGGCATGACTGTACTAGATCCATCTGGGGGCTCTGGAACCACAGCCAGTGAATGCCTTGAAAAAGATCAGGCCTCAGACGGAAAATGAACTGTGTGTCGTGCAGTTGGGACTCGAACAATTTTATAAAAGTTAATACGGTCAATAATTCAAATATATACTTCAGTGGAGAAAACCGTGCCTAAAAGTGTAAAATAGGCACTAGCGACATATTTTCGTAATGCCAAGCATAATCGCAAAGCCATTCTCTCAACTAGAAACAGGGTAGGTAATTTATACACTCCACAACCAGAAAATAGGGCGCAGCCAAACACTAATACCGGGCGAACTTAACTCCAATATATCATTAACAGTGTGTCTCTACGCAACCCGAATTTTTAAATGCGGAGCATTTCTTAGGCTCGCGATGTCACTCGTCGATGTTGTCGGCGCCGTCCACACGCTCACTGCGCATGCGCGTCGCGTCGAGGCGCAGGTGTGCGTCTCTCCCCCGTACCCTCCTCGCTCTCAACAACAGGTGCGGCGGTGCGCGAGGAGCGCGTGTACCTCGTGCGCTCTGTCACTCTCAACAACAGCTGCGGCGGTGCGGGGGGAGCGGTCTGTGCGCGCATGCGTCGTAGCTACCCGGGCACTGCGTCGCGGTCAACAGTAACGGCGGCAGGGCGTGTACACGTGATAACGGCGTGGTGGGTGCGTGGAAAGTTCGCGCGCTTGTGTACAGAAGTGTGCGCATGCGCGTCTCTCCCCCGTACTCCTCTCCCTCGAACGCGGGCGGTGTGTATATAAGCGGCGGAGCGCGCGTTCGGAATTCAGTCAAGGGTGTCTTTGATTGGCTTTCGCTTGACTTGACGCTTTGCTTCACGGCACCAAGCAATAAAGACAGACTAACTTTACACTCCTTGCCTTCGCTTCTCCTTCATTCAATAAATAAGAATAATAAAGACGAAATAACAATTAAGCATTCCCAAACCATACCCAATTACGCAACATTCACGCGATACCCCCACCACTCTGCGACGCATTTACTCGAGTTCCCCCCGTGGGAAGATGCGCGCGGGTTTTTTGTTACATAGCGTGCGGAGGACGCCTGTAGCTCGTTCCCCTTTTGCCGCAACATGTTTACTATGAGGATGCCATGTAAGCTTGTCATCGTAGATAATACCGAGATATTTAATTTCTGTAAATTAAGGAATGGGTTGCTGTCGGTCCAATAGGCATAATGATATGGGGATGGCAACTGGAAATACTGAACTGCACATTTTAACGTTAAGCAATAAATGTAGCCTGCTAAGCCAGTTATCTAGGGCGCCCAGATAACTTTGTAATCGTTGACATATGTCATGAATATCTCTGCCCTATGAGTAAAAAGCAATATCATCGGCATAAACGTAAGTTGAAAGACCATCCATAATCGGAAAGGATCTGAGCAGAATATTAAAATGAACCAGAGAAAGAACTGACCCCTGAGGAGTCCCACGAAATTGCTGATATTGCGAAGATGATATGCCATATTTGGAATGAATGAATGACTTTATTTAAGGCAGGAGGCTATAAAGCCCTGTGGGTAGGGAATGGAAAGTAGGATTGGGAAAGAAAAATATTTTCCTTCCAGTTAAAAACCCAACAAACCAGGGCAATGTATACTGGAGTTTCGCTACTCTATTATGTGACGTTAAGGTAGTTTACTCTACGTTGCGTAGGCCTTTGTTATATCCCGGGTAACAAGTGCGCCCACATATTTAGGCTACGGGCTAGTTTAACGCGGCTCTCAATGTCAACATGAGCCTTCCAAATTAAATTCCTATGTCTGAAGTCAATTTGGGTTGGGCTTCATATACTATTGCTTTCGATAAACCACATGAGGCGACCATGTAGTATCATCTCGATGAGCTCTACCAAGTAGCTAGTTATGGAAATCGGCCTGATGTTATCTGGGACATAATCTAAACATTCGTTTTTTAACAATGGCACTATCTTAAGATTCCGGAGATATCCAGCTATATTTCAGTGACGTGTTTACTATGTTCAGTAAATCTTTAGGGTATTCCTCAATTAAAAACTTTAACATTGGCTCAGTAATGCAATCTGGCCGCGGAGGAGCAACAGACAGCTGTGAAATAACATCAGCCAATTCCGACATTGTCACAGGGTTGAAGCCAGCATTAGAAAATTGACTGATAAAATGAGCGGAAAAAACAGAAGAAAAGCGGGTTTTAAGTTCTTGTGCACTTTGTTAGAAAGTTTCAATAGACTCCTGTGTTGACTGAACCACTGAATTTTTATTGTAGTGCTCTTGTAGCATCTTTCTCGAGCGAAGAAACTTATATAGCAATCGCCCATTCTTTGGCTTTGGAAGAGCGGCAAACTTCTGGCTGTTATGGACTTCTTTCGCTTTAGACACTGTCCGTTTGAATATGGCGGCCGCAAATTTGTAGTTGGTCCAGTTGAACGGGCATTGGTTTCTAAGAACTACCTTCCAAGCCGCCTGCCTTTAATTATACGTCAGCGCAATCTTCATTCCACCACGGGCTATTGCTATCTTTTTGGGAAGAGATAATGTATTGAGTAGTCTTAACAGCATCCGGGAGGTTGGATGTAACTTGAACTGTCCTGTGTTCCTCGATATCGGATTGAATAGATTGAAGTGCTACCTTTACTTTGTTCTGCACCCGGTGTAAATTGGTATGCCGAACCATACGAGCACTTGGGGACCTAGAAGGACACACTATGTCAAATACAATAGGAACGTGGTCACTACTTGTAGCGTGATCCAAACTAGACCATGAAGAGTTTGAAGAGTTTGCGGGAATTTGAAGAAATCAATTCTAACACAGAAGTAGTCTTCCAAAGAAACAGTGTTGCGGAACCAGAGCTATAACATTGCATATTGTTATCATTCATCCAACCACTTAGCCGCCTACCACAGGAATGTGTGCGGAACTCTCAAGAGACACGGTGTGAATTAAAATCTCCGCATATAATTCCGCGCTTCTCACACGATGATAAAACAGCATCAAGATGAGAGGCGGAAATGACGCCTTCCGGAAAATAGGAGTTAACAAGAGAAAATGCAAAACACCCCGGTAAGCTAAATGTAGCTGCTAGAATTTCACAATCCACAGACATGCATTCAAATGACTTATAGGCTTTATGGCGAAAATTTGGTGTAACAAAAATTAACAATCGACCTGCTCTAGTTAGCCGCTTTAAACGGATTATCCGATAATTCTGGAAATAAAATGGCCGACGCGGAGTCAGCCAGGTTTTCTGCTGTATAATAACGTTTGGTTGTTCTTTAGAAACAATGAATGCAAGGTCTGTGAGAGCTGGCATGACAGAGCGGCAATTCCATCGTAGTACCCGAAGCGGCATTACGAAGAACACATTTATTCTAAAAGGGCATGTTGATGATAACTAAACAAAACAACACGCAGGCGATGACTACCTTCTTCCTCGCTTCTTCTCTCAGGTTTTTAAGCCGTCCTTAGCACTACATGCATGACATTGCCGTATCCGTGCTTCTCTACTTTTGTACTAACATGATCAAATTACTCCTTCAGCCCCCATTTGCGCAATAGCGTCCTCTCTTACAACATTCCTGATGCTTTTCCAATGGCGCCATTTTCGTCGTCTGTCTGTTTTCTTCTCGGCCTTTATCAGAAGTACATATGTGCTTTCATCATAAGCACCCATTGCTACTTCTGTACTTGGCATGCTTGAATCACTCCAAAATATACCTCAAGGCACGTCTCCAAAAGGTGTTTCTACCTTTTGTTGCATAGACTCAGGGATCGCCAATGACGCAGAGGGGCATTTTATACTTGCATTCCAGAAACACGTGGTCCCTCTCCCAGGTTCACACAATTTTATTTTATTCTCGTTGCGCTGTCGCCCATTTTTTCGACCGTCTTTTTTTCCTCCCAGGTGCCAGACGCGGCATCTTTGCGTGGTGAGGAAATTAATGCGACCGCAATAAAATAGGGCAGGCTTCACGATGGGGCTTCAAGAATGACGCTTCAACCCATTGACGCAAAATCAGTCAATGTAAATCACTGGAGTCTAAGAGCGCTTTCGAAATGAAGTGCCAGCGAATTGAAAAAGATATCAACAACCCAACAAAACCGCATACAAGGGACACAGTAAACAACGTTCGCAACGGTAGTTCAGCACCTAAATTAACCACCCTTCGCGGTCCTCTTGTTTTGAGGCACCCGTGAAAACCTACGACATACCATAAATCTGAAATGTGCTCTCACAACAGAATAGGTAGCATAAAATATAGAACCGAAATTCATAAACGTAAATCAATTCTTTCATTTCATTTATTCCACTTTAATGGGTCATACAGACAACACACAAGTTTAATTCATTCGAAAGACTGCCTCATTACAATCATACTTACACCACCTTTAACGTAAACGTAAACATTGCTGAAATAAGCTATAAAATTAGGAAAAAATGGAATGGCCATGCGGCTTACTATAGCTTATTTCCAGAAAGAGAAGCACACACGGAGTGGCTGTGAAATGCACGTGGCGTAGCGTGTCTTTACAACCGCCTAGGTAACTAAGTCGGCGTACGGATACGCCTGAACCAACGGCTGCTTCGCTATATACGTTATCGCCTCATTATCATACCTTCGCTATTACTTCGCGTACGTAGTCCCATCGTTGCAGTTTTGAAGTGTTTCTTTTTAATTTCAAGCGCTTACACCTTTCTTATCTTGGGCTACTCCTTACGGTGGGGGAGACTTCAGAGAACATTATGGTCTGAAATAGGGCGCAAGTTATTAACGGTCCAAGGAGGAAACAGTAGGCCCTTCTTGTATAGCGGATGGAGGCGCGGTAACACGCAAGGTTTCCTCTACCACAGCGAAGTGAACATGCTAGATGTAAACCTTTCGCAGTACTGTCGGCCCTAAACTAGCCCCAGCGGTACTAGAGCTTGCTCACAAAGAGAGAAGCGTTATACAGAGACAAACTAAAAAAGAAACAAACACGATTGAGAGATACCACACTATAATACACAAAGCGTTAGGTTTGAACCGCGCACTGCGCATGAGTGAGTATTGTACAGACGTGGAAATGATCTCGGTCCACACACAGATAAGCCAAAATACAGCTGAACATTTGCGATATGACACATAACATGCAGGCCCGTAATAAACGTTTTCTTTGCAACTGTCGTCTTGACAGAAGAAGCAGAATAAACGCCTGCAGGAGAAGAGAAAGAAACTGCTGACAAAACCTTAAATAAGCGATCCCTTCTAAAGGCTTTAGAAAGTTAAAGTTCAGTGTAAATGAAGACAACCACTATGCCAAGGATGAAGTTAGAGCTATCTTGTCTAAGTTGAACCACTCCTATGGCACAACTTTTGCCTAAGGTCGATTCAGAAGCTACGCTAGTGCACCCTTGCCTTCCGTTGTATATTTCCGCGGCCCTGATTAGGCCCCCTTTCGGTTTTGTCTTGCATGCATCAGGATTCATGTACTCTCAAAAGTAGCGTCCTTTACTGGTCAATAAGATACTTTACAGAACTGTTGCGCGCCCAATGCCGAAGCTCTGGTTTATATGGTTAGTTTCTGCAGCGCGCCGACTGTACTACTCATATTTTAGTGCAAGTGAGTCCTGCATTCAGCATGAGGAACGTATATGCACCTTTGAGTACTTTTCCCGCTTTTTGATTGCTGCAAGCAAATAAAAGTCGCTTTAAAAAACTTTCATCCCTCACGTTCGGGTTTCCTGCCTTATGCGAATATGTGGGCCTTACTGAAATGGAACGCCGTTCCTGGGGCTCGAAGTGCGTTTGCTGCGATAAAAATAGTGTGATTTTGACCAAATCTCCAGCGGATTAGTTGTCCTTGTCATAAGTGCCAAACACTGGCGAAGCTTGACGGGAGGCTTGATGGGGCGAGGGGGTGCCAGAAAGTGCAATGAGGAAGGGATGGGTCGGCGATGAGAATTCTGCTTGCCATCGCGAATCGTTCACACAACCGGAGGTGCAGTTCTAGCCCAGACCCCTTGTCATGAATCGGAGTGATCGCCGCTTAATTGTCTCTTGCTTTCTTTCTTCTGGCCTGAGCTGTTTCTTTTGAAAACCAAAAAAAATACAGTAGCTTTCATTGAACGTATTCATTCATAGCTGCTTCAGCTGTCCCTGAAGGGCCCCTTATAATGGAATGGCATTTTGCAGCATGCCAAACCAGTTTGCTTTGATGAATGTCGTATAGTAATGGAAGCGGGGAGCAATGCAACTGGATAATGTGACCGTACAATGGGGCCTAAGGCGACCGGATAATGCCCTTGAATATACACACAATGCTTGGACCCATAGTTCCTCGTAACCGCATGTAGTTAATATTAGGCATGCATGTAATGACAGCATTTGGGGAGCTTAATGCATTTGCTTTAAATATTCTACTTCAAATATTTCTACTTCAAATAGGTGTTACTACGAACGCACATCCCCGGTGCAACAAGGATCACAAAGCACTATGAAAACCACCTGATGGTAGTGATGTTTCTTTACAGTATATCCTACACCCGTATTCACCCTTAATGGCCAAAACAGACGTCTTAGGCAGCCTTCTTGTGGTCGACATTTTCCTCGACGGGAACCCCATTGCGGGTCATGCCATTCTGAGCCACCTTTTGTCTCGCCGGCTCTATGTAAGACTTCTTGTAGAAATTCAGGAAGAGGGCCATCACGATACCAGTCTGCGCTACGCCCATGAAGATAAGGTACCGAGGGAACCCGCAGTCGACAAACAGCGGTATGGACATGTGCACCACGATGATCACAAACTGCACGATCTGAAGAGTGGTCAGGTACTTCTTCCACCAGAGGTACTTGCGAACCTTGGGTCCCATGTTAGCCAGGAGGTAATAAGTGTACATCACCACGTGCACGAAGGAATTGAGGGCCAGGCTGAATGCTGTTTGGCCCTCAGGTGCAAACAACACGTAAAACCACACGTTGAGGGCCACGATAACGTGGTGGATGACGTGCAGGTGGGTGATCTGGTTAAACTTCTTGCGGAGCACAAAGAACACGGTGTCCAGAAAGTCTGCGTAGCGTAAAACCACGTAAACCCAGCCAGTCCTGTAGAGTTCGGCCACACGGTCGTCCACGTGGCCTGTGATACCCTGGCACCAGAAGCTGTAGCTGCCTCCGGGTAGGTACATGCTCCGCAGCAGGAGAGAGCTGAGCTTGATGTTCGCGAGCACCATGAGTAGATTGTACGCCCGAACCCAACCGTCTATGCGGTAGGGCTGCCGGTCCTTCATCCAGCGTGGGCCGGCCACCTTGACGAAGTATATGTACAGCAAAACTAGGGGAAACACGAACAGCGGGTTCATTACCACCGGGTAGTCTCGTGTGCGAGGGTCCCCCAGCTGTTGAAGGTTGGCCAGAAAGTAGATGGGGTTTTCCGTGAATGACACGTTGTTTGCGGTGTCAGCCGCATGCGTTGAGATCTTGCTGTCCATTTTTTTTGTCTGGGGCAGAAAAAAAAGCAAAAATAAATATATGTCGCTATTCACTCTGAATTGACTAAATGTAAGGAATAGCGCAATAAAAAGCCTAGACACAAACAATAGGAGCGGTGAAGAGTGGTTCCTGATTGCATTATAGAAATCGATTGGTGACTTGAAATAGAAAAACGAAATGCAAGCTGAATATCAGCAACATACATGTCGAGGAAACAACGCTCGGGCCTACCCTCGCAACTCGGATGTGTCCACACGAAAATAGCACACATATAAAAAGTTGCTTCGGTAGGCATAAATATACTTTATCAAACTATCCTCAACTGCTGTTCAGGAGACCTGGGCTCACTGCAAGCAAAACGGTTGTTTAAATTGAACAAGACCACTGTTATGTTATTGTTGGCCTTCCTTCATGTTGTGTTCAAACCCATATATACAAAATTTTAAATAGACAAAATCATCACTAAACCTGCTAACACCTGTCCCTTCAATTATCACTCGCATGCTATGGGACTGAAGTTCGAGAGAAAGCAGTATTTTTACCACCTGAATACGACGCAGAGTTCCGTGTTCTGATAAAAGAAGTGTAATGAGGCAGGGAGAGGTGGACGGCAAGGGACCAGGTTTTCCAGAAATTTAAATCCTGAGTCCCTTTCTTACGTGGTCATTCACGTATGGATTTTTAAAAAAGCTGAACTGATAAACTCACGAGATATCAGCACCACGTTCCTAGCATGAACCCGACTTCTTAGTCTAGCCTGAACTTTATAACAGAGAAGTGACTGCATCACTCCGTTTCGATGTTAGCTGAAACCAAGTTCCATAGTTAGTATTTCTGTCGACATCTGGCCGCCAAGATTGTTGAGCGTTGTTAGATGTTATTGCACATGTCATTTTAGTGGGAAATATGGGCGAAACGAAAGGGGTGCGACTGTCTTTTTTGCGTCATTGGACTCGCAATGCTTACAGCAAGTGGTACCGACAGGACAACATAGAAGGCAAAATAGCGGCATATATGGCCCTAAAAGGTCTACCAAAAGTGGTGCACAGACGGAAGCGGTTGCGGAACCATATTTGAGCAACTTAATTTTCATTGTTCCAGAAAAACCTGACATTACAATAATCAAAGGGGCATCTGACCATCCCGATTGTTGAGATAAGATTCCTTCTTTTGCTGTATTTTGTTAAGAAACTGCTGCAAGAGAAGGGCCATATTTTGGCTGAACCGATTTGAAGTTATGTAAGGTATTCGGCATGTTTTAGTCATTTTTTATGACTAGGTGAGTCACACGAACAATTCTCGGTAAAGGAACAACAGAGGCGGTACAAGCGAGAACAAAAGCAGCTTTTAACCCACTTGGAATAAGTCTACGTATCATAAAATTCAGACTGCACTATTAGCACACATTTCTACATGTACCAGGCTTACCTTTCTTTTGGTGTTCAAGCGCGGGGCAGTCAGAAGTTAGTTTCAACAAATTTAGGAAGGATGCCGTTTGAGTACGCTACACCCGGCAGGTGGATTGTACCAAGTGATTCCACGGACAGAAAGAGACGGCTACAGTTCAGGCACTCATAAAAGAGACATCCAGTTCTGCTAGACGTAAGCCTCGGTCTGGAAGGAACGCCAGACAGCCTGAGGAAACACTGTGATGAAATATTGGTGGCCGTTTCATGTGGGAGAGAGCGGTGGGCGCGCGTGGCATCAACGAGCACGGACTGCCGCGTTCCTGCTTACCATACAGAGGCGATGCATGAACAGCGCATTTATTACTAGGCGCATGTACTTCTTTTGGTTTGTGGTTACTACGCCTGTACTTTCTCAGGAAGCTGCTTTTGTTTCAGGGGATAATGCGCTCACGTGATTAGTTTGACGGTCTTGATGTTTCGGTTTCTTTTGTTGCGCAGAGTTCGGCCGGAAGAGACATTCTGAAGATATAATCGATTGCAGAGAAAGGCTAAGGCCTTGATTTTTTTTTTTTTCGTTGGGGACAAGAAGGAAATTGCGGGAAAATTCAGCATTGTGAGTCGGTCCTAGTCTCGGGTATGCAAGTGTGTGCAAGAGCTGTGTTTATTAACAAAACTGTGAAAGTAACAAAACATAACGAAGGGCGAAAACTCTTCCCCCTGGTTACAATATCGCCCGCATCAATGTTGCGCTTCAGTGTACGAATAGCAAGTTTTTCGGGTGCGAATGATCGCAAAGCTCAATGAATTAAATACTGAGCAAGAAACAAAAGCAAACTGCATTCTAGCTACTCTTCACTTTCCTATTTCGTTTTTACTTACGCGAAGTCGGATTAAATACGTGTTTTTGTATTTCATAGTTCGTAAGATAAGAGCTGCGTGTTTAACTTCCGTGTTTGTTTAATTGCTGTAATGTTTCTGCGATTCCCCGCACAAAATGCCCTTGGTGTTGTGAAGGCCCTGTTTTTCCACATTGTAGTTGTACAGACATGACCCGTCCTATACATATAAATTCGCATCTAATCTCAATCGTTCTGTGAACACACTATTACCCACCTTCGTATTGGCGTCGCTTATCCTAATAAATTTCTTCGTCGTATGCATTTCACCAACGGCACCTGCTGCACTTGTGGTCATAAATACGCCTCATATACTACTTGAACACTCTCTGTATGTGATCCACAAGGAATGATTAAGCCATACCCTAATCTTGCGGCACGGTGGCTCACTGACTAAAGGGCCGCGAACCATGCATGGGGCTTGTTTATTTATGTTTTCGCTTTTACCGCCTGGCTGCGCCGGGCTGCGTTATCTGTGTCCCGAGTGAAGCACATGTTCCATTCTTTCTTTCTTATACCACACGGATGGTCTGATTTTATAGGGAGAGTGTTTCGCCCTAACCTCACTAGCCTAGAATAGTCTTCTTTTGTCTACATTGTTCTCGCTGTAATTCCACGGTTCGAGAAACACCCGCGCCGAAAGATAAATTCCCGCAGAGCAGACGGCGTGACACTCGCCTGCACACGTCACTTTGTTGACTGCTGCTTCGCCGTCTGTGTATTTTTTGAGTTGTTAGGGGATTACACGTTTGGTCCAATAAACTTGTTTTTCCTTCAAGCTATCTGCGTCATCTTTGGCTTCCTGACAATAGTATTGTGCTTCTGAGCCCAAGCGCACCCTTTAGA
Organism: Haemaphysalis longicornis; assembly: GCF_048455015.1. Lineage (NCBI taxonomy): Eukaryota > Metazoa > Arthropoda > Arachnida > Ixodida > Ixodidae > Haemaphysalis > Haemaphysalis longicornis. Next base: position 99,980,787 of record NW_027526335.1, on the reverse strand, counting down.
ATCCACTCGCGGCAGCCTTAATTCTGGTAGAGGTGAAAAACAAACACGGCAGTGTGTCGAAATTTCGGCCCGCACTTAAGATCCCCAGGTGGTCTAACTCAAAGGAGTATTGACACAAAATTTCAAAGCTGGGATAACAATGTAAATACCTTCCGCGGTATGTGGAGTCATTTTCCGGTGTGTTCAATCATAACCGTTTCGTATAACATATTTTAGATCTATCTTAAAGGAGCCATGAAGAGAAAATGCAAGTTGGTTTTATTCGAAAGATTTCGTGTTTTATAGTGCCCTCAGCGCTTGTCCGGATACAAACGGTGCTTTATTCACTGAGAAATTAAACAATTTAGGTTAAAATTTTGATTTTCCCGCTCAATCGTGCGTTTTCGTGGTCCCAAATGACATCACAGGAACCGACCGCTCTGCAGCCTAGAGTACCTTCATTCACGCATCCGCCGTACAGGGTAGAGACACGTATACGCTGGCGCCGCCATTTTCGGTAGCTCGCTCGCCGCCGAAGCAAGTCATTGTGTCAAAACCGCGCTAACATTATCGCCGCAACGCGGTTTACTGAAGAAGTTTGAATCATATTGTCTGTTTCGCGTTGCTAGGTCTCGTGGGAAACGAAAAGAATAACGCGTTGAGCCCGTTGGCCCAATTGCGGCGGCACGGGACCGTTCAAAGGTTGTCTTCACCCTGTACAGCGGTGTTGGTTTGTTCCCGCGTTTCTTTACGTTCCGTAACCTAGATGGCGCCACCATACCGTGGCAAGCGTTTGGTTTGTTTTTGCCCGCATTTAAACCTGGCTTGGTTTTGTTCTGGGAGAAAATATTCGTTCCCTGAAACAGTGCTCGCTCGACAAATGGGGTCAAGTAAGACACCGTTGCTTGCGTCAATCGGCCAGTGTCGTCTGAGACAACCCCAAGCCCCGTAGTGCTGTGCAGCTAAACCAAGCATGCTGTGTGCAGTACGAACAGCAGAACGCATCAGTACTTCTATGTTTACATGTGCTTTCGTAACTTCCACTGTTTGTCGCATCATTCTCATTGCTTTGTAAAGAACGCGCCCTAAATTTAAGCGCAAATCGCTCGTTCGTCTAGTTTGTAAGCTCTACCTAATTTGCGTCTGTTTCTGCCAGCCTCCGCCAATCGCAGAGCTTAGCTCATGTGACATCATAGGTTCTGTTGCGGGAAATGAGCTGGTGGGTCGCATGACCATTCCCGTTTTTCCTAATTATGTAGCTTATTTGAGCGAAGTTTACGTTAAAAGTGGTGTCAGTATGATTCTAACGAGACAATCTTTTGAATGAACCAAACTTGTGTTTTCTCTTCATGGCTCCTTTAATATTTGCACTCCGGACTAGGATCAAAACGGATACCCTTTCAACATCGACATCAGCACGACGCCTGGTTCCAAACTGCCGACGTCGGGGCTGCCGTGACGTAGCCAAAGCGCTTGCTGCTGTTGGCGCGCGGCGCTTCGCCTTGTACATTACGTGACACGTCACAGTTTTTGGGACTGACGTTATGCTGCCCGACCGCGGCAACCGCACCCAGTCTCGACGCGAGCGTCAAGGACGGTCATGGTACGACGAGAACACTGACGTCAAGAGCACCCTCCTGCCTTAGCGGCTGCCTCGTTGTTCATTTCGTGTTAATTTCGTGTTAGTATTCCTTTTCGTGTCAGTATTCCTTTTGTGTGCAATTACAGACAAATGAAATGCGAACACAAAAAAATGAAACAGAACATGCAAAATATAAATATACTTCTCGTGCATGTCAAATAATGCCGCGTTATTGGCGTATTTGGAAAGTCAGATCTCCCATCTTTGTTACTATAATTCAGCCACTCGCCAATTCAACTTCACGCTTTTTGTGTGCTCTGTTTCACATCCTAAGACACATCCAAAGATTCAAAAGAGTCGTCTATTTCCGCCTCCGGTTGACTATCTTTCTGTCCTTCTCTCGGCACAATCCTTCTCTCGGCACAAACTCTATGGCATACTGTTCGGTTATAAAGAGCCTAGTGTCATTCTGGTTTGATGTTCTTAGTAGTGTGTGTCATTTCTTCGACTTAGGCATTCTCCTTCGTTCGTTTGAATTTTTCTTAACGCACCGGACGTTCCCATCAGTTTTTTTTTGTTATATTCTTTAATAATTTAATACGGCTTCCATTTTTCTAACCACCCTCTAAAGATTGCTTTGTTGCAAATCTGAGGCTCTGACTTATTCTCTCGGCTGCTTCATACGAACTCTTTTTCCAGCGCTCATGTGTCCAGGATACTTGTATGTTGCACTCTAAGCAAGACAAAAAGAGAGATCTTGGAAGGAGCTGAAATTATTAGGTTAGAACGTGTGCGGGAGCATCCCCGAGTCTTTTATTTTACCCGCCGCGGTGGCTCAGTGGCTAAGGCGTTGCGCTGCTGAGCACGAGGTCGCGGGTTCGATTCCCGGCCGCGGCGGCCACTTTTCTGATGGAGGCGAAAAGCAAAAACGCCCGTGTGTACGAGATTTCGGCGCACGATAAAGATCCCCAGGTGGTCAAAAATAATCCGGAGCCCTCCACTACGGCGCGCCTCATCGCCTGCGTTGCGTCGGTGCGTTAAACTCCACAATCAGTCTTTTATTTTTTTTTTTGCACTAGAGCTGTAAGCGCCTAATTTATTGTCATTCTTCGTGTCGTTGTGCGTCTACAGAGAAAAAAAGGCCTCAGCTATATAAAGTGAGAAGGGCTTACATTCCTTGCAATCACGTGTTCAGCATACGGTGCCCCCTTAGTTTCAATAAAGAATGCCCACAACCATCTAAACATTATGACTGGTGATAAGGCACTCCCGGTGTTCTTTTTACAAAGCACGTAGCGTACCGAGCAAGCGCTTTCTGTTAAAGATTACTTTGGCGCAAGCTGCCGCGGCGCCGACTGCATGCTGATGACCACACGAAGCACGTAGGGTTGACCGCATGTGTTTCACGGTAAAGTTCACTGATCCGGCACGTGCCCTAGGTGTTGGTCGCTGACTAGCGTGTCTCCTTTATTTTATCTCCACCCACGGGTGGTCCAAACTCCACTTGCTTTTCGGCCAATTCTTTTTTAAGTGCGATGCACTTTATAAGCGACCCTGAATCCGCCGTCCGCGCTCCTCATCCTCTCCCCTAGCAACGGCGCGAGGAGCGGAGAGGAGCGTCTGTAGCAACGGCGCAGCGACGTCACACCCCACGTGACCCGCGCGCGCTCCGCCTCCCGCGCCGTGGCTGCGCGCGCCCGCGCCGGCTCCCGCACCGCTCCTCGCGCCGTGACGTCACACTCCCACGTGACCGCGCGCTGGCGCCTTTGCGTCTGCTCCCCCTCTCCTCGCGCCGTGACGTCACATGCTCTGCAGCTGGCGCGCCTCTCCCCCCGTTAGGTTTGCACTCACCCTCGGCGCGCGCCTCTCCCCTCGCCTGACAGCTCCCCCTCGCCGGTACTGCGCCTCTCAAGGCGATGGCAGAATTACTACGCCGTGTACTCTCGGCGCAAGAAATGCATTCGCACTTCCTCACGATTCCCTTCGGGGAGGTGGGGGCATTTTTATTGTTCAATTGAGTTAAACTGGTTGAGTTATGCTTCGGTGATATCGGTTGAGGCAATTTGATCTACATTCTTTTGCCTCATTTAATCAATGGTGCGAAAATTGGAGCTGCGGCGGTAGCTCCCGAAGATGGTACAGCGGTCAGTATATTTTGACATACGGCACTATAAAAGGTCTTCTACACATTATTTCCTTGTTCCAGACTTGCTAGGGGCAGACCACGCAAAGTTATGTCTCCCTTAGTGTACCCTGAACCCCTGCAGTGTCGACATGGGAATATAAATTACGAACTATTGAACTGTGTGAAAATGGATCACCACCGAAGCTGCATAAAATGCGCATCACACTCATGGCTAGACAATGTACGCGAACTTATTTTAACAGCGAAGCTGTGTAGCAAATAGTAATTTTGCGTGTCCCCAGTTAAAAATATCAAAAAATTTGCTCAGCGCGCAAAGATGAGCGCAGGCCACTCCGCGACCGCCGGCAGTTAACAAAAACAAGAAAATGCCTAGCGCTCCTGCGTGTGTGCCTTGCGACTACTGCCCAGCGTCCCCTGCGCACGTTTCTCAAGCCAAGCATACCCACTTAGGGAGATTGGGCAAGATTGTGGCGACTATCCAGCAGTTTAAAAAAAACAAGAAGATACCGAGCCCGCCGTAGGTGCGCGCATCGCGGAGAGAACCTAGCGTCCCCGAAGCACGTTTGTCAAGCCACGCATACTTCGTTAGGGAGATTGGCCAAGACTAGCCAAAAAAGAACACTCAAGCGTTCACCGTAATCGTGGCAATACTTGCTCGGAACGACGAAGACACTTCATTGCGTACGCCCCTCCGGGTTGATGTTGGCTTGAGGATGAACTTACTTCGAATGCGAATTTCACAGGTTCAGCAAAAAACAGGGGAAACTGAAAGGTTCACAAAACCTTTTCACAGTGAGGGTTTTGTGGACTTTAGATAGGGTTGTATGTGTATATGCAAAGATGTTGCAGTAGCAGATAAGATGCCTCTACTCTGAAAGACTCTTGGATATCCAACCCACCACAATCCCGGAATAATTGTCATAGTTAAATTCCGGGCATCTCGTGCTTCGGAAATACCATTCATGAGTATGAGGCATTTCTCTCACGGAGGGTAACTTCACGGTTCCCTCTATCGTTCATCCATTCGCGCTGCTTTTCGGGCATCCCAACGGAGCGTGGATTACTTAATGAAGGAACCGATTTGGTCTCGGCAAAGAATGCAGGGGCGATTTCCGCGGAACCAATTACGGTCTACCACAGCCACCACAAAGCGCTTATTACGGCCATTACTCGAAAGTAATAGAACATTGAATTCCCTTACCATCAGGTGCAGTGGTTTGGCAACAGCTTCGCTGTCAGACCACTTTCGCAGGAGCGAGATGGTGGGCCATTTTTAACGCGTAGCATTCTTTGCCGACAACTTCCACAGCCAGGACAGTGCAACGCCCTGAAAATCCACAATAATGCAGATTTCATGGAAGTTCCACCTGTAATCTTTCTAATAGCGTAAATGGAGATAATTGGTCGAACAAAATTTACAAAAACCAAAACTTTTGGCTGTAAAGAACCCATACCCTAGACAAGCGGTATAAGAATGTTACGCATTAGTAAAAAATTCTATGAATCTGTGCAGATTTTTTTACGGTGAAAAAACGGGTCTGAAGCGGCCATTCCGCCTCAGAGCATACATTTCATTACGGCAGGCAGTGAACAAAATGTGACATTTTTGAAATTAGACATAGTTGGAGGACATCTCTTGTATTGCGCTCACTTCTTCACGCGTGTTCCAAGGGCGTTGTTAAAAAGTTTAAATGGATGACTAAATAGCTGAAGTTAAATGCCTTAGGCTATTAATGGGATAGCAATGCTCCGTTGTGTCTTTTTTGTGCGAGCATCAAAAACTTTTTTCGCGTAAACTCACCTATATGGCGAAGGTAAGTCATGCTAATTTCAGACCAAATCTATGGTCTAACGAAAAGCCGAGACGCCGTTCAATTTAACAAAACGTTTCTTTCTGTCTTTATTATTTCTTTTTGCGAAATGTCCATAAGGGAGTGCTGCTGCCTAATTTACTGTGATACAGCTTACGCGACGCGACAAAACTCCTGAGCCGGTGGGGTTCAGTAACACTGCTACTAGTTTTCAGTCAGAAACCTCAAATCATTTTAACCCTGAACAAATTTTTATTCGTATTTGGGAAAGTTCGTGCTTTTACAATCAGCTGGAAATGTTACAAACGGTCAGAATTCTATACGCAAATAATTATTCAAGAATTTTCGCATCACCATTAAAGAACATATCTTGTATATAGTGCAGCTTTCAAAGGTCAGTGAAGTGAGTTGTATTCATTGTCCAGTTACCTGTGAAAACTTCAAAGCGCACAAATAGCGGGCACAGACAGGAGCGACACACACAAGCTCTTACTCGCAACTGCCGTTTTATTGAAAAACACAAAATTTATACACGAACACAAATCATAAATTAGTGAAATATGGTGACGATTAGCGCGTGCTCCTTCCCGTGTAGAATGATAGACGATTTGCTGATACATTTGTTGTAATCTTTATTGATACAGAATGTATCAACTAGTTCACAAACAATCTGATCATTATCATGGTACAGCACCACAGTTTCATCAAACAAAGGCCTGTACAGCGCCACAGTACAAATAATAATGATCAGACTGTTAGGAAGCTGGTTGAGGCCTTCTTCATCACTGAACATAACAACAAGTGTTTCAGCAAGCCGTCTATCGTTCTACACGGGAAGGAGCACGCGCTAACCGGCACCATGTTTCTCTAATCTATGATTTTTGTTCGCGTACATATTTTGTGTTTTTCAATAAAACGGCAGTTCCGAGTAAGCGCTTGTGTGTGTCGCAACTGTCTGTACCCGTTATTTGTGCGCTTTACAGTTTTCAGTCATGCAACAACTAGCCACACCTGCGGTATCGCTAATTAACGTACCATAGTAATGTATATAATGCATAAACCATGTTCGTAGTTTTTTCCCTAATATACACACAGTTACGTAATTCAAAATGTGCCGTTTTAGTCGCACCATCTTACAAGCCAGTTTTCTTACGCCAGATGTGACGACACATTTCCAACTCCGCATGGCTAGATGAAGCAGTCAGCTTGCATGTCTCACCTGTTTAAAGTCTGCGTGTATAACTAGAAAGTAGACATTACCCTCAAATAGGAGAAAATCACCATTCTGAGAGCTGAGTTATCAGGACAAGTCTTTTCGCCTCAGCTTGACGTGCACTGCAGGACGAAGACAGGCCTCTTCGGCAATGCATGGTTGCAGCCGAATACTGGTTGGCAAAAGCCTGTTCAGGCTGGAGAGTGTCGGATTTATGCAAGAAGGCCTCCCTAGTGTGGTTGCACTCACTGCTAACCAATGTTGTCACCCCTTCCGGAACAAGCTCTAATCAGCAATTCTCTAAACCAAGCAAAACTCCAGACATGCCGGCCAGAGACTGACTTTTAAAGCGAAGCTTTCGTGTCCTCAGTGACAACGTTGTATGCCAATACGCCCTGTAGGAAAGTAAACTTTTCCTGACGATGATGTTGAATGAAAGAAAAAAAACGCTTCCCGTGGACGGAATGGAAAGTGGGTCCCTAGCTTTATGAGGCCGGCGCCTATCCGATTGATCCATTTTGACATGGTTGAAGCGTTTTGGAAAACTAAGATGACAACTAAAGAATCTGTCACGGGAAGAATGGCGTAACTCTGCGTGCGGCCTGGCTGACCTCACCTGGCCATTAAAAATGTTTCTCTTTCTCCCTCTCTCTGCGTGCCGAAAGACTTTTAGTCACAAGACGTTAAGTCTAACTTGCCATTTTGAGGTTTAGGACGTTATGCCTAACTTTAAATCTTCGCGGTGTTATGCGCTACAAACAGCCACCCACTAAAAAAAATTCCTCACTGCCCGCTAAGCAGCAGGTATCGATTCGCGCAGTACATCCCAAACACAAACGTAAGGCCTCAGTTGTGCACGCCAGAGAGTTCCTGTGGGTCTTCTAGAAAAGAGATGCGCACCTGCAGAGTAGCACATTCTCTCAGTGTGGGATTGGCCAACCTAAGAATCCATCACGAGAAAGCTTCGCGTTCGACCAACGCCATCGTTAGATGGAAGGGTGCACGTTCTTTTTTGTTGTTGTTGTTTTTACTTGCAGCACGTTCCCTAGTGTACTAATTATTCAGCTTCAACTTATCTGTCGTATATCTATTGAGGAGGAGGAGCGCGCCGGCACACCTTTTCTCTGCTATACCTGCGCAAAAGGCATGAGGGATGGCTATGCGCAAAGGCGACTCGTAGACGATCATTATCGTTTCTGTCTGTATTGTATGATTGCTTTTATTTCCATCCTAATATGACATTAGTGGGACGCTATTGTAAATGAGTGGACTGTCCTCCGGGCAAGTCATTCTTCGGGCTTAGTGATTTGCTTTATGCCACGTGCCCGACAGACTTCGCTGGCTTCCTTACGGTTATGGCCTCGTAATCATAAGTGAAAATATGTCCGAAGAAACAGCAAACACGCGTCGGTTCCCCATGCATCAACGCTGTTTTCAACTAAATCAATAACTGCTGTTATCACGGCACAAGACGATTAACATACGAGAAGTGCCGGTGGGAGCTAAAGTCTGAGGGATCATTCGTTAATTCCACGTTACACGTGCCTTAAGTGCAAATTGAAATGTGGATCTATTTTCAGAAAAAAATACTCTCATACGTCGCCGTTTAGACTGGGGGTGCCAAAAAATCGTGCCCTATTTATTCATAATTTATAATGCTTAGACTTTCACATCCTTTCCATGTTTGTAATTGCAAACTTGAAAAATAGCGAATTTTTTTCGAAGTAATGGGTTTTATCTATGTTGGCGAGCATTGGAAAATAAATACAGCCAATTTTATACACTGAGCAAATTTTTTTTCTGGTTAATGAGGAGGCAAGTTAGCAAACGGTTAGCTATGGGATGAATTAATGACTCTAGACAGGAATCCTTAATTATGTATCCCGTGGCCACTCACTCCCTACCGGCATTGGGTAGAATCAAAATTTTGTGCTATTTTGACACTAACAGCCTCCTTTAGTGATAAAAAAAATTGCTTGACTTTCTTACCCGACATCAGCAGCTGTCATGGTTACATATCAGCGACTCTTTTGCGGTTCATAGTACGCGTGGAGAATTCCGGTTTAGATCGCTACCGCGGCGTTTTTGGTTGCTACGGTACCTAAACCCACTCGCGCACCGAGCTTTAAGCTGGTTCATAAAGGAGAGCACCCGCGCATCTGTACCCATAAACAAAAAAAAAAACATATTTCAAAACATCCCTCTGGTAGTTTTCTAAATTTAAGGCCAAACTTATATTAGCTCAATCCAGCAAATAATACCCATAATGCCAGGTCGTTCTGGCCAACCGTGGAAACAAGGAAACCCGCCGCATCACCTCCTTGTCGACTTCCTCCCGGCCACGCGATATAACTGTTCAAGACGACGGGAAAAATTTTAGGATCCGAGAAAAAAGCAAACATAAAATTACTTCAGGACCTTACTCCTGAAACGTGATCAGCCAATACCCCGCCAATGTGTCAAAAGACTTGCAGCCTCTTCTGCGCAAGGAATGACTGACGCACCGACAATTGACACCGCTGGTCACAGTACAGAGACTTTCCACCGCGCATCACCTATAATCAGCATGCATCACCGTACATCACAACAGACTAACATCCAAACATGAGTATTCTGAAGTATCGAAGGTTACAGACGTACGTTACCTATTTTAAGTGGAATTAGGAAGAGGACAACTTTCATTAAGGGCTTAAAATACGTCCGTCAGCTTTTTAACTGCTAATTAATGTTTGAAGCACATGCAACAGCCCTTAGCCTAAAACCCAGCTTTTTTTTTCTGCAGCGTACATTTGCCAGCTGCAGTACTGTATACCAGCAGTGAATAATGTGTGGCAGACGCCCCCTTAAATACTGGTCTTATTAAGGTGACGGTCTTACGTGTCCTCTTCTGAGAAAATAGGGAATAAGAAATGTCATTGTCTCAGGCAGCAACATACACTCCAACTTCTCATACAGGTGGCTGTTGTCAAATGAATTCTTTGCATTCTATATGTCGTGTGAGCTGGGCATGCATCTTATGTGCACATCTGGGCACTCGGTCTCTTCTAACGACAGCTAACCTGTTCAATATTATAACATTCACGGTTAAAAGCACAGCTAAAAAGCGATTCGTCCATCAGCAAGCAGTCAAGCTTGCCGAAGCGTGCGTAAATTGGCCGGGAGTAACCTGCGTGCGATTGAAATTTGTTTGAGCGCTTGAATACTCGACCTACCGCATTGAATACACCCCACAAATTTTGATATCTCTGACGGTGGAAAAGCTAAAGTTGTGCAAAAGCACACAGACTCCCTCCCGCGGAGTTTCGTTGCCATTTCTTCTTGAATAAATTAGTGTAACAGTTATTTTGGCACCCTTCGGTGCGATCTTGCACCCTATCACAAACCGCTTTCGGGGGCTGCTTTCGGCCTCATGTTCGAAGGTACCTTGATTTCAACAAGCGGCAGCTCTATCCCCTTGAGTCTTCAGTCGTCGCGTCTCTAAAACCACGCTATCAAGGTCATACCGTATGCGCTGACAACTTCCGACCAACAGAGCGCGGAGAACAACGTAAGTGTGGTGACAACGAGACTCGATCAATTGACATTAAAGCTAGAGAACTTAACTCAACTTGGGGTACGCCAGGAAGGATCACGTGTGATTTATGGCGGCAATATCAATCCAACATTTGGTGCGAGCTGTCTCTTACCGTTGCTCTCTTCCAGCAAGAACTCTTCACTGGTTGGGCGACTCTCTTCTACTATTCCGTACGGTCTAAGGTGACCGGCGTGGACACGACGTTCTCAACGTGTAATAATGTATGGGTGGTAGCGAAGACAGCCCTGACGTTTTATCCTTGCGATTTCCTGATGGCGCCGAACATAAGGAAAACGCAAGTATACGCGTGACGCTCAGTATTACGGGGACTGGTACGGAGCACTATTTCCCTTTCCATTCGCACCTTTTTGTTCTATAGTCGTGAAACAGTGGTTTTGCTGCTACGTCCTGTGGATGTTAATAAAAAGCTCACGCATAGGACGCCCTTTTCTACTTTCAATTCCCTTAGTCCAGAAACGTGATCTGGTGGATTATTTCAGGTACGACAGGGTTTGGTGGTTTTACCGACTGTTCTCGCCTACAAGTTCTCGCCTACGAATTTAAATCCTACAAGTTTCCTGGTGCTGTCGCTACCACAGTAAAAGGAGCGTCTGGTTGACTGGATTGCCCCGTACTAGGGTTAACTTACCGCTGACGTCAATTCTGCATGGGGAATCCTTCGAACGTTTTTGTGTCTGGTGATATAGTTAAGCGAAACACGTTCTCCGAACTTCTGACATTTTGTTACCAAAGTAACGAGCCAACGTGCTGTTGGAGTAGACGTATGTAACTACCCACGGGCTTTGCCCACCTTTTTAAATGGCTCGCCCAAGTACAAACCATTCGTTGTATAAAACCAGAATGAGCGGTATTGTTCCGACAGACCATAAAAATTTGCAGGTTTGACCACTCAATGCTAATTACTAAATCAAAATAGCATGATAAGAAGCACTAAATGCACGGCATAAAACTATTATTAAAGTTTGTCACTTCGAAAATGCATGACCAGAAAAACTGTGCAAAAAACGCATCCCACTCATGGGTAGCTTACACGTATTTATTTTTCTCTTCATTTGGTAATAATATTTACTTAGGCTTAATGGTTACGAAATAAAGCTTGCAAGGACTAAATTTTTATGCTAGCAAGACAAACACGGTGCTCTATTAGGCTCTATTAGGCTCTATAGGCTGTATTAGGCTCTATTTAAAGCCCATGTATTCACAGCAGACGGGGATTCCACAACATCTACTATTCGACGGTGAACTACCCAATTACGAAAAAGGAATAAAACTCGCCGTAATATTATAGTCGTCTGATCGGCTAATGGTCACACCCGTTGTTGAATAAAAAAGGGTCTGACCATTTTTTTTATTGTAACCGTAGTCGTTTTTTGTAACCACACTCTTCTCCTTAATGTCCTTCCATCCGCAGCAGGCAGGAATACTGCAACGTTTACCTTCACTGTGAACCAAATAATTGTAACAAGTAAATGACACTTGGCGTAGTGATGAAGTCACTTTAGTGGCCACGTTGTGAAATATTTTTTTCTTTGAAAATAGTTTTTGAAAAACAAGTTACAGACGTTTTGTGTACCCATACTCTACCCATATATATCTTGCCGGCGTGCCCTAATTTTGTAACTTTTACTCCTACATTGTGAATTATATCATTACAAATATAAAAAGAACTCCCTTTATCTTTTATATCATTTTTATCCCTTTATCTTTTATAGAACACCCTCCCTTTTTATATTACAAATATAAAAAGGAACTCTCTAAAAGAACTCCCTCTTAGCGGTAAATCGTGATATAACTGTTTTCGGAATCATTTCATTAATACCATCAAACGCCCTTCTTCTAACGACAACGACGACTGAAACGCTCATATTTCTCGTGAAGGATTCGTTCGCTGTCGTTTGGGTTGTAGAGTTTATCGTTGATGGGCAAGCCTTTGCGTCATTGCGTCGTTACATCCGTGAATCTCGTCGGTCCTTCAGTTCGACCAAAAAAGCTTCGCTTTAAATCAGGGCCGCTTATGACCGTGTCGTAATGGCGGACACACCCAGACGATAGATATATCCGTGAAGTGTTTCTGGCAGTCCAGTTTTTACTAGCCCCCTTCACTATTGAGTACTCGTCCAGTGTGACGCACAAAAAACTGTACCAAGACCTTGCTGCTTTTTGTATTACCTGTGCCATTGTATAGATCAATGTACCGTACGGAGCCAGGCCAGGATGATCTTAAGCGTGTCAAACGAATACCGGGACCGACATGGGTTCACGCTGGTGTGCTGCCCGTAAAGGCGGGGCAGAAAGAGAATGTTCTGTACCTTCCCTGACGGGTTCACTGTTACCCGTTCAAGAAACCCGAATGGATCGAGCATGTGTTTTTAAAGTGTTGAGATGGGGTCTTTTTCTGGGACGTGCTTCAGCGCACATTAAAGAAAGATTCCTTTCTAGGTGCACACGAAATCGGTTTCTTGCCCATCGAAAGTGATGACGGTGTACCGTACCACCTCGTCAGGTTTCTGGCCCTGCACGGCATTTGCAAATCGCGTAGGGCCATACGCCATCGTGATTTTGATGCCAATTGCTCTAACGAGTATTTTTGTGACACCATTTAGTTGATTATTGAAGTATGGAGGGCTCAGCCTGAGCCTTCATAATGGTTGCCTGTGATGGAAATATTACCGAGCATGAAACAAGTTTAGTTGGCTTTCTGTTACCCAAGTCTTCGCTGGCAGTTTTATCAATGTAGTGTTTTGTTGTGGGTGTTTGTATTGTCAAAGTAAGGCAATAAAGGAAAAAAATGTGTCGAGATGGCACAACCGGATGGACGATGACTTCGCAACACGAGGGGCCCGGTTTGGATTCCGGCCACAGGAAGCGTTTTTTTTTTTTTCTTGATCCGCTAGTTCTGTGAAAACCATTCCTGCAGTGCACTTCGGTGACGAGAAGGTCGCCATCAGGTACCCGTAAAAAGCTTCAATTGAAAACAAGAGTTATAGCCGTTTTCTGCCGCGTATTCGCAATAAATCTGACTTTGCCGCAAGGAGTTTTTCCGCACGCACAGTGCAGGCAAGTAAATCCGCAGGCAAGTAAATCCGAGCAAGCACGCTAAGGAACAAACACACGCACGCATACGAACGTTTCACGCTGTGGAACGCCTCGTGCTTCAAAGACACGTGCAGCGTCGTTTTCTTTGCTTACGCGTGAAAAATCCACGGAACACCAGCCACAAACCGCTTCCTTCTAAAAAACAATAGGAGGTTTTACTGCACCGACAACGGAATATCTTGTGAAATGAGTACTGTTTCGCTGTTGTAAGATTGTGTCAAATACCCGGCCAGTGCGCGTACGCGCTACTCAGTGGGTATGTAACACTTTGGCAACCTTCAGTGTACGCCCACAGAATTCAGCGAGTGAACATATATATTTTTGTGGTCTTCCCTCTTTGTTCTTGCCCGCTAAGTAATTCATCTTTTATACGTTGATTATGGTGGGAATATCCCAGCCTGCACAGCGGGCGGCAGCGTCTGTAGTAACGCACGCTGCAGCAGCATACATTCGTGATTATAAAGCCTCAATCAATACATCGCCGCGGTGTGTGGTACATCACTTCCTTTGAATAACAGGAACCATCAGATATGCGCCGGATTTCAGGCCTAACGTTGCGGTTTTAGGTCTTACGATTAGAGATTCCGTTCCCTTGTACGTACAAGCCGGGCTCTTCCTGTGTGCAACCAGCGCCGTCTACCACTTCACTTGGAACACTCCCTGCGTTCCTTCGAGCAACTGCTAAAAGAACTACCGCTGTAGCCTAGGGCTTTGATCCCGATCTTTGGGCCAAACAGCCCGGGTTTTAATAGCAGCAGTGCTCGTTTTTTCCCCGTTACCTGTGATTTCGTCACTGTAAAATATTCGCATAGCTCAAACATGCGCATTATTTGCGTAAATAATAGTGTTTTGGTATCCCTTAGGTCGGTTTGCGGGTGGTGCGTGGCATATCGACATTTTTATTTAGTTTCGGCATCCCACAGGAAGCCCTGTCTTGTGGCTGCATTGAAACGGAATATTGTTCTTACGACGGGAACCTGTACCAACGCTGACGGTACATTGAGCAAGACATTATGCCTAACGATCCGCGTTTATGGCCTAATGTCATCAACCTTTTGTTTTTGTTGTCTGTCCAACGACAAGAGATTCACGGGCTGTGGCGGGTAATGGTGTCCATTACTGTGATTGAGGCGCGTAATTTTGCCGTCTCGCGCGGAATATTTGAACGTGGAGCACAGCAGACGGTTTGTGACGTCTTCTTCGGGATATGCTTTGCGCAGCGTGTCAAAGTGATTCGACCACGCTCTTGTGGTGTCAGACCGCAAACACGACCTGTCGCACACGTTATGCGAGGTTCCGAATTCATCTCGAAGAAACTTACCTCTCAAGTACACTTTTAATGAGTATGCGCGTGTTGATTTTTCTGATGAATTACTTCGGCGTGTTGCTGAAGCTAACCACGCGTTTCATCCTCGAGTTTTGCGTGGAAGGGCCGCATTTCGAAATTTATATTGAGCCCTTTGGTTCACGCGACATTCGATACTCCGCGCTTAATGTTTGAAAGGCTTATTGCAAAATATAGTTTCCACATTCAGATTCAATAACTGGTACATACAAAAGGTGGTCCTAAAGTTAAGCACTGTCGGGGGGACCACCCATCCCTCGTGCCTCATCCTCGCCCCATTGGGCGCTTTGTTCAGGACGGTGCTCAATATGACGCGCGCATATTTTGCGTGCTTGTACTGAGTTCCGGCTTATTCGGTATGGAATCTGTCGTGCTGCACTAGAGAACCGCCTTTCAAATACGTTTTCAGCAGCCCCGTAACTTTGAAACCGGAGCCGTCGCTATACTAGAAGCACTTAAATACATAAAAAATGACGATCCATCACTGAAATAGCAAATAATATCGGACAGGCTTTCCACATTACAAAAAGTTAAAAATAACAAACAGCTTAAATATTTTCGTCAGAGATTAAGAATGATCTAAACAAAGTCAAGGGCATCCATGACGTAATTTGAGCTCACACAAAACCATATGCTCGTGTTTGTGGTATACAGACAGCTGAAGTACTAGAGAACCAGCCGCCATTATTCATAACAGTTTAAATATCCCCATATCAACTCAGGTCGTTAAAATGCAACTAAAGGAGCGAAGAGAGGATAAATGGAACCAAATGAGGAATGAACAGCGCAGACAATCCACAAAATTTCAGTGGGTAAAAAATGTAAAAATTTACCACCAAGTTCCCCTTCCAATTGCTACAAAACTCAAGCGATACGAAGCCATAAAGGGTTCTCATTGTATTCCAGAAAATTTCCGGAGTAGCGATAATATTACCTGAAAATGTGGATGGCCAATTAAAACCCCGTCCGTTATCAAAACGCACAAAATTACGAAAAATAACGTGATGGTGTAACCAAATTATTCAAAACATGCTTACCCGAATTCAAACAGGAAGTTATTAAAAGGAGAGCATTTATTGCCATATTAGAAAAGCTGGTCAACCATAACATTGCCTAACAATAAAATGACCAACCAAAAATGGCATAAATTCTAAGCAGCTTCTGAGCATACATAACCGGTTAACAGGTCCAAAATACAGACTAGATTTGTCCACTCCCATTTTCCAAGTTACAACAAAGAACAACACCAAAGAAAACATTGAGATATACACAAAAATATCATTCAGGAAACACCAAAGGAAGTACAACTATACTGGATTTTCTAGATTTATACACACTTGCCCTTTGTACATATTTACATCAATCTATGGGCAATGACTGTATTACAATTGCCTGTGTGACAGCAGAGGCATGGGTTCGGGTTTTTTTTAGATGCGGAGCGTCTTGTGCTCGGGGGTATGTCCCGCGGCGTCGGCGGTAGTCCGGCGTCCGCACATCACCGTTTCTTGGCCAATCCCCCACGTGGGTACGTCCTATAGAACACGAACAACAACTCCGGTTGTGCTTGCGCTTGACTCCGTGATTATTCCGATGAATTAGGATGGAAGCAACAGCCTCGTCAGTGAGTGTGCTGACGCAATTAAGTGAGAGCATCAGCGCAAACACTAACAGCAATTACACCCAACTACAATCCACGGAACTTGTA
This sequence comes from Haemaphysalis longicornis, assembly GCF_048455015.1. Classification (NCBI taxonomy): domain Eukaryota; kingdom Metazoa; phylum Arthropoda; class Arachnida; order Ixodida; family Ixodidae; genus Haemaphysalis; species Haemaphysalis longicornis. The sequence goes on along the minus strand of NW_027526335.1, from coordinate 99,964,315 downwards.
TCGAACTCGTCTTTACCAACTGCAACGGCGATCGAGGCCAACTTTCGGGGACATCCCGAAAGCTTCGAAAATCTGACACCACGTGGCGTACCGAGGTGGAGACTTTTTCATTTTTTTTTTTTCCTTCTTCCTTCTCCCCCCCTACTCGGGAGGCCCGAAGTCGCTCTTACCAACGCGCCCCAAGGGTCCCCTTCTTTCCGGTGAAGCATGCCGCATTATCAAAAGAAGCAAATAGGAGGGCCGGGACGCGCACAAAAGGCCGTGCACTTTTGTGCACTTCGGGTCTCCACCCTTCCTAAACATACAAAAGCACGGATGGGCGCTCGCGGGCCCCGCACGAGTGGGTGTCTTCAGTCCCATGAATGCGTCTTCTTACCTCTGAAGATGCACTCCAAATGTAGCCACTGAAATAGGAGCCTGCTTGCTATGATCCGTGCGCTGTAAAATATTTCAGCAGTGTGCGTGCGAGGTGCTGCAAAAATTACTGTACATCTGTGTTGGAAGCAAGCGTTAACGGCAATTAACCGCACTTCTCCGTTAGTTTTTTAGCGTAGTAAACATTCAGGGAGTGGTCTACAGTAAAATTATTGTTCAAAGGCTAGTGTTTAGGATTGTGTTTGGACATTAGGATTGTGTTGAGACATCGCTACTGAACATTTTAAGTGAGGCGTTGCTGACGGTTTGTTACTTAGCGGGCAGTTTTAGGTGCTCAAAAGGTGCGATGTTTATAGCGTGTATTATCTCGGGAATGGTGTGGCCTAAGAGATCTTTCATCACGGCGAGTTCATTAACTTGTCGTAATTAGGTGGGCCACAGCGAAATCGTAAACGTTGAGGAATTGTTGTAAACATGTGAACATCTACGGGATGAGAATTTGAAGCCGCTGAGGACACAATGACCATGTATCGTTGGCGCCTGTCCCCGCCATCGAGGAACAAGCTTGCTGGCTACACCTGTTCACGCGTTTGGTCCTACCGACTGCGCCTCATCTCCAGGAATCGCTCTTTCCTCGCCTTCGGTCGCCCCATCGGCAATTATCTCTTCAAGTCTCGCATATCATGGACACCCCAGATAAACATCGCTTTCTTTTATTATAAAAAAAATGAATAGGCTGGTTTGACAAGAGCTGAGACAGTCAGCTACATGAGAAAAACAAGTCACACCACCCTCTCTACCAAGGCAGCTGGTAGATGAATAGGAGAAAGCCTGCAAATTACCCATAGATATAGTATTATGAAATGAACTAGAGATGTGCTTGGAACTATGATTTCGTAATACTTATTATTGAATGTATTGACGGGGTTCACTTTAAGCGTGTGTGTAAGGAGTAGAACAACCTTTACCACTGTGATGCTAATGGATTGTTTTAAGAGGAGCGGCTTTGTGTTCTTTGTATTAAAACTGCGACTGGCAATTACTCATAATATTGATTGGGATAAAACGTCCTGCGATTATATAGCCGCTTGATGCGTCAAGCGTCATTCGTTCATTTGAGGGTAATACAGCATCCCGCAAAGTAAAGATCACTGCCACCAAATTCTCACATAATACATAATAATTGCCTTCGTTGATCGACTCTTCAATCAATCATTTAAATTATTTGACCAATTAAAATGATTGATTGATTGACTAACTGATTGGTTTATTGATTGATTGAGTTATTCATTCACGAATCAGAGCGTTGTTATTCGGGTATGGGGAAAATTCCCCTCGATTAATAAAATGCCGTCGGGGTCGAAGCCCCTTGGGGGCTCGGGCTGTCGGTGTCCCGTGTCATCGTTGTCGTCGTATCTTGTATCATGTAGTCACGGCACTAAAACATCGGGACACTCGTTTTCAAATTCCTCGCGCTAGAACGTAACGCATACTAAACGAAAGCACCGGCGACACTCGCTATCCCACGCTTCGAGATAGAACGTTTCATCTCCGTCGTCCAAAACTCGTACTAAAAAAACACACCGTGACACTCGTTTTCCAACGCCTCGCGCTAAGACGCTTCGTGCTTCAAGGACACGAGACTTACAGAAAAGCTGTATACCTCTACCTCCCAATGGTTTTATCTCCAAGGGCAAAAACGCCAAGCCTCCGAAAATACACTTAAACACCCTTCGCCCCTCCGCAGGTTTCACGTCAGTGGAGATGGCCCGGGATTAGTTTGCTAATCGTGTCTGGGTCCAACCTTCGACTACGAGTCTTTTAAATGTACGTGTACAGAATATAACTTGCAGAAACGGCCTGTACACAAGGTTTTGTACAGAAAAGACTTCGTCCGAACGTTTAAATGTTCGATAAAACGGTCGCTGGGAGTTCGATAAAATGGCGTTTCATAAATTGCCGGGAACAATATCGCAATCCGCCCACCTGCTCTCTCCCGTTTTCATTTTTCAGGTTTATCTTTCCCGTGAGTGCGCGTTACGTAGTTTTCAATATTTCCCGAAGGCAATTTGAAAAACCTCCTTTTGCAGCGCCAGTATCGCGACACAAGGAAGAAATCAAGAAGCTCGCTCAGGGAATTCGAAAACTTTAGGGGGGCGACGAACCAACAATTTATGCTCTGTAGGGCTGAAATTTTACCTGTGAGTGCACTTTAAGTAGTTTTAAGTATCTCGCGAAGGCCTTTCTAAAAATCTTTCTATGCAGCACTAGTATACCCGCTAGTATTGCGAAACAAATTAGAAATCAAGGGCACCGGTTGGAAAACTTTAAATGCGTGAGGAACACTGCTCTAATTTTCGCCGCGAGTGCGCTTTAAGTAATTTTAGGTATTTCAAGAAGGCCTTTTGAAAAACGTGCTTCTGTTCGAGAGCTACGATTTTTATTTTGTTCCCTCCCATTCAGTTACGCTCGCCGTCGACGGCTACCGCGTGTCCCCGAAAGTTGGGGATGGACTACATACAACCGCTGCTACGAGATTCACTGACCGTGGACTTCAGCGAGCATAAGGCCGTCATACTCAAAGTAAGAAGACGTGCAAACCCAAATAAAGACCTTTAGACACCACTTCAATCTCATCTCGCTCGCGTATATACGCATGCAATAAGGAAAATTACACCCATCTCTCCGAAGGGAACCATGAGTAGGATATATGAGCATTACGGGGGGCACTACATTTCCACCAAATTTGGCTAACAAACATAATGGAAACGCAAACGGAACCCCAATGACGCTCCGCATCCTACTCATGGTTCCCTTCGGGGAGATGGGTGTAATTTTTTTCTTTCTTTCGCTGTATTTTTTTTTAAACACAGCTTTAGTGTTCTCACTGATAGCATCTGTAACGCGGAAACTCCCTGCAAGAAACGCAACTTTTCGTGACAATGACGCGAAAGGATCATGGCCAGGGTGAAGTGAAAGGAAAAAACGCTCCCCGTGGCCGGAATGGAAAATGTGTCCATCGCTTTATGAGGCCGACGTCTCTCTGATTGCTCCATTTCGACATGGTCGAAGCGTTTTGGAAAACCCAGACGACAACCAAAGAATCTGTCACGAGAAGACTGGCGTTACTTTGCGTGCCACCTGGCTGACCTCAACTGCCCATTAAAGATGTTTCTCTCTCTCTCTCTCTCTCTCTCTCTCTCTCTCTCTCTCTCTCTCTCTCTCTCTCTCTCTCTCTCTCTCTGTCTGCCTGCCGCAAGGCTTTTAGCCACAAGACGTTAAGGCTAACTTGCGATTTTGACGTTTAGGACGTCAGGCCTAACTTTAAATGTTGAAGGGTTTAACACTTCAAACCAGCACCTACTCGAAAAATTGTACCGATTCGCGCCGTACACCCCAAAACACAAACGTAAGGCCTAAGTAAAGCACGCCCTAGAGTTGCTGTGGGTATTCTGCAAAAGTGGCGTACCTCCAGAGTAAAATATACTCGCAATGTGGGATTGGCCAACCAAAGATTCCATCACGAGAAAGCTTCGCGTTCGAACAACGTTGTGGTTAGACGGAAGGGTGCATGTTTTTTTGTGTGTTTTGTTTTTACTTGCAGCACGTTCCCTAGTGTACTACTTATTCAGCGTCATCTTATCCGTCGTATATCTCATGGGAAGGAGGAGCGCGCAGGTACACCTTCTCTCCGGCACAACCTACGCAAAAGGCAAGAGGGCTATGCGCAAATGGCGATTCGTAGACGATCATTATCGTTTCTGTACTAGACGATTGCTGTTATTTCCATCGTAATAAGACATAAGTGGGACGCTATTGTAAATGGGTGGACTGTCCTCCGGGCGAGTCATTCTTCGGGCTCAGTTGTTTGCTTTATTCCACGTGCCCGACAGACTTCACTGTCTTCCTTACGGTTATGGCCTATAGTAATCATAAGTAAAACTATGTCCGAAGTAAGTAAAAGCAAACACCCGTCGGTTCACCATGAACGCTCTGTTCAACTAAACCAGCAAAACCGCTGTTTTCCTTGCAGAAGACGATTTCTTCCTTACGGTTATGGCCTCGTAATCATAAGTAAAACTATGTCCGAAGTAAAAGCAAACACCCGTCGGTTCACCATGAACGCTCTGTTCAACTAAACCAGCAAAACCGCTGTTTTCCTTGCAGAAGACGATTAACATACGAGCAGTGCCGGCGGGGGCTAAAGTCTGCGGGATCATTCACCAATTCCACGTTCTACGTTCGTTAATTACAAATTGAAATGTGGATCTATTTTCAGAAAAAAATACTCCCATACAGCGCCGTTTAGACTGGGGGTTACAAAAAATCGTGCTCTATTGATTATTAATTCGTAATGCTTTGACTTCACATTCTTTCCAGCTTTGTAATTGCAAGCTTGAGAAATAGGGAATTTTCTTTCGAAGTAATGGGTTTTATCTGTGTTGGCGAGGCCACTTGAAAAATAAATCCAGCGAGCAAAGGATTTGGGCACTTGGGCATTCGTCACGGCAGGGGATTTAGTTCCGCGGGCCTACCTTCGCCATGTCCCCGCCTCCTCGCCCTTCCTCCTCGCCCTTCCGTGCGCGCAGGCGCAGACAGGTCCCGGCCAACCCGGTAACAACCTACACAACAGAACGGACGGACTGCTAAAACTCTCTATTGACAACCAGGCTGGTTGAACAACCAGCGTAAGCCATGCGCACGCCTTCGAGAATAACTGACCCTACACTAATGTGCTCGAACACGAAAACACAACTGCGCTTTGCGTAATTTCCCTCATTATACCTACTGTAATTACGCCATTACTGAGGTGGCTGTCCTTTCAGAGAGATTTAGCATAGCGACTAGCGTCCGCTAACGCTACGGCGGGTTACCGGGACGCGACTGCGCATGCGCGCCCGGGAAGTGTGGAGGTAACCCCTCACCGGAACGTATTCGCGGGCTCCGCGAGGCATGGCCGACCGCCGCGGCGGAATGAATGCGCACCTGCCCAGTCGGCTCCCGACACTCGCCGCCTTGGAGTTAGCGGAGGCTACATGCGATGCCAAAACTCTCTGTTGGCTGTTGCTGGTCATTTGCATCTCCTGTAACGATCCGCCTTCGCCAGCACTATGCACCAACCTCTTCTGTACCTGAACCTCTGCGAACTGTTTTGGCGTTTCTTTTGTGTTTTGAGTGCGCGCGGAGTTTCAGTTACGAACTCAATGCTTCCCTTTCAACAAGACCACTCGACAACAAAGGTACATTGCTTCATAAACACCCTACCAGCCTAAACGCACACTTGCGAGCAGCATCAGTTCCTTATTTTTTTTTTTTTTTTTTTGCCCTTCCATGTCCCGGAAGAAAAGAAGGAAACTCCCCGGCCTGTGATCAATCGAAGTCCGCCGAAAAGAACGCCACGAGCCACTGCACCCCCCCCCCCCCCCCCTTCCATGCACCCCCTTATCTGGCAGAGAGGGCGCAGCTTTCGTCGCGTAGTCCGCGGTCGAGTTGAGGGAAAAAGAATGCGCTATCTTTCATTGCGCAGAACTTCGGTGATAGTGAACGGATTTCTATCATTTTAACTGGAGGAGATTACTGGCACAATAGACAATCCCCCAAAAGACATTCCGAGTAGTCGGCGGTGAGTGCTGGACGGCCCCTTTAAGTTTCAAGAGAAGGCTGCCTTGGGGACCCTACCAAACGCTTTGCTCAAGTCTGAAAACAAAACATCTCTTTGCCCGGATTTATCTGACTGTAATAAAATTGTGAACGGCGGTATCGTACTGAGTAACGGTAGAAAAGGTCTTTCTAAAAGCATGTTGGAAATGACTCAACGTTTTATTTTTCCACTGGATTAAGAATATGGTTAGCTAAAACATGTTCCATGACCTCGCAACATAACATGTTCTAGAAAGTGGCCGATAGTTTTCAACATGCAAGCGGTCACCATTTTTAAGAACAGGAACTACCCTAGCTATAAGCCAGTAGTGCGGCAGTGTGGACGACCGGAGATGTTCACGAAAATGATTGTTAAAACCGAGCTTACTATTCAGCGTAGCGACGCAGGAAAGCATTTTCGATTTCCTCCTGGCCGGAAGTGCACTAATCACAGAAGTATTTCAAAAACTCCTTCCAAAGAAACAAGCTCCACCTGTCCTGACGGAGAGTCCAGAAAAAATTATTGCCTTGTTCATTTGAAAACACCGCATGAAAAAAGGAATTAAAAGTTTAGCAGAAGTGACGATGATGATGATTGGGCTTTTATGGCGCAAGGCCTACTATGGGCAAAGAGCGCCAAGGAACAATTGTTTTATGAGGATGAAGTGATAGTAAATATAAATCACTTAGATAAACGTTAAATGACATAAAGGACAATAAAAATTACTGGTGTAAGGTCGAGGTTGTCAGCGTGCATGGTAAGCAATGAGGTGTAAAAACTTTACATCGCTAAGGAACTTAAGAGTACACTTTTGGGTGATTATGGGGTCGTCCCCTGAAAAGTACGATGGGTGTAGCGGAATGTGTTGTCGGTATAGCTGCGAAGTGTTTGTGGCGTGTTTTTTCTAGTGCCTTGCATTGTGTGAGGATGGGGATCACGGATTGGCCGCATCCACACCTGCTACACAGATGTCTTGGAGATCAAGTGAGCAGGTGGGCGTGTGTTGCATGTGTGTGCCATATCCGCAATCTTCCCAAGGCGACTTCTGTGTATCTATTACGTGTGGGGTGGTGTATAGTCCCGAGTGTGGTTTTATTACCTGTAACTTGTCTGTTTGGTGACCCAAGTGTGTTTGCCACGTTTTGCGAAGTTGTCCTCTGATGTGTAGCTTCATGTCGGTATAGGGTAATGTTAAGTCTGCTGCATTCAAAAGTGCAGCAGCAGCGGCAATTTTATCCGCGGCTTCATTAGCAGTAATGTGACAAGACGTTTCAATCTTGTCAGCAACAAGTAATTGATTAACAAATTTAAGTGCATTGCGGATGGAATTCCAAAACCTGCCTGAGTCGTTCAAAATGAACTGGGGCAGATTTTCGCACAAATAACGTTCCCTGCCAGATTTCACGCTGCTTCGAAGTTTGGATGTTTAACTATTTAAAACATCATGATCGGAATTTTCAGTCTTTTTTTACATTTAATTAGCAGTTTTAAGTGAATAATTTTTCAGTTAATCCCTGATTTGACCCCTTCTGTTCGTTTTTGTATCAGCTGTAAAAGATTTAAGACGAAATGTGCAATGATCCATGACCATTTCCCGTAAATGCCGGACATCATTGCACTGAAATGTTTCGCAAGCTGTGCCAAGGTAATCTAAAGCAGACTCCTCCCTCGCTTTGGAATAGTCTTGGCGTTGTTATATCTCCCTCTACCCGAACTTTCTTTGAATCTGAGTATTCTATTCTATTCTATTCAATCTAGAAAATCATTGGTAATTACAACCTTACGATCAGATAACCCTTAAGGCCATAGCTCATGTAGGTGATTACCCCGGCAAAGCAGCGGACGAGGACGTCAGTGCATGCTTTGAATGGAAATTGCGCCTAAGGCGTGACATATCGTCTGTTTCATTTCTTTTCACTTTTTTTTTTGCCGTCGCTGCAGTGTCTCACAAGGATATTAAGTCCGAAGAATTACGGAAACGACTCGTGTCCCGTTCAAGATACTCTGAGCAACGCAACAACGAACTGCCACCTGCGGTGCACCGGAGTACAGTTTCCGAGTAACGTAATGGTGAATACAAAAAAAAATTCACGCTTCTCCCCGAAGTGAATCATGGCGAGTGTGCGAAGCACTAGGGATCGTTCTTATCGTAAATCACCCTTGTCATTGCCCACTCGCGCATGTAAATGAGGGACAACGCGTGTGTGCAGTATATACAATCCTAATCCAATCCAAACCGATACAATTCAATTAATTCCAATCCAATCCATTCCATTTCAATCCAATCCAATCCAATGCTTCTAGCGCATGGGCAACACTGTGTACACGGACGCCAAGCCTCGGGCAAAGCGAAGTCCTAAGGTGCTTCGCCCCCAAAATGGCGGCCCTTTCGGCCTTAGCAGAAGGTGGTGGCTTTGACCTGTATTGCTAGTCGCGTGGCGGGCCCATGGTGACAGTTAAGAGGCTTGCTTACATGAGCATCGCGCCAGGAAGCATGCACCACGTGCTCGAAGGAGCACCATGTGCTCCAAGGTCACTCGTTGCGTGCACTAACGCCTCAGTTTACTACCTCCAATCTGCTGCTTAGCGCTTTGGCAGCGGCCGCCGAATGCCATCCAGAGTAAGTTTAGTTGCGCCCGACGTACCTATTGCATCCGTAATTATAGCTGCGGGTCTGTAACAGCGAGCCACCAAACGTAATATATCGCCGGCTGCAAACGCATGCGCGCATAAATGTCGTAGGAAAAGTCCATTCAATTGCAAGCTGCCAAATGCATAAACGGCATATTGGCGACGGAGGTAAAAACGTTTTTTACTATACTTTATTTATTTTTTTAATTGTGAAAGCAGTTCCCCAGTGCGCTATAAAGTCGCTTCTGCCAAGCCCCTTAGGTACTTTCCGGCATCACAGGGTGCTGCAACTACGCGTGACTCCATTCGCACAGTTCCCCCCTATTATTTCTATTAGAAGAGAGCCCTAACCACATCCGACGTCAATTATCATCGCCTGCTAGTGTTGAGGATTCTTGAAACTGGAAGAGATCAAGAGACTAGCCCTCCTCTCCATGGCTTTCCGTAATAAACGGGTTTGCACTCTCTCTCTCTCTCTCTCTCTCTCTCTCTCTCTCTCTCTCTCTCTCTCTCTCTCTCTCTCTCTCTCTCTCTCTCTCTCTCTCTCTCTCTCTCTCTCTCTCTCTCTCTCTCTCTCTCGGTGCACCCACGTGTCAGCGAGAAACGCTTTCTTAGTGACCTTCTGTGACGACAAGTATGTGCCTGGTATTGCCGCATGTCTGCTTTCCTTAGGTTAGTGTATATTGACTGAGTATGTCACAATAAAATTAGTCGTAAGTGAGCGTCTGCAGCATCTGCTTCTCGCATCTTTCATTTCGTAGCGCAGTTTTATTAGACAATATAATTTTAGTCACTTTTAGTAACCACATTAATCAATTTTAGTAACTACACGTCAAATTTTATTAGTCAATATTAGTCTTGTTGTCATTGACCCTTTGTGCACAGAATATGTGAACTTTGTTATGATGTGTTCTCGCGCAATTCCTCCTTTTTGTATGATTGCTTGATATGTATTTATGAGCTGCACTTGTTCAAGAATGTTAAAACCCACTCCGCTCTATAATGTTTCAGCACTGAAGGTACCTGTAAATAAATAAATAAATAAATAGATAAATAAATAAATAAATAAACGTCTGCAAAACCTCTTAATAGAGTACAGAAGTACGCTAAAACATCTTGACAACGGTTTTATCTTAACGAGACCACCAGAAACGCTGAACCCTTCTCCCTAGGAATTCGGTACTTACGGAGTATACGGAAAACATAGGGTAAATACATGGTGCCGTATTTCGCGCTCTAATTCAGACAGGAACATGAAAAGTTTGCGAAACGTTTCTATTCTGAAAAATTCTGCAGAAATTCAGGGAATTATTACTAATGCGTAGCATTCTTTACTATCAAAGTTATTGGTTTTTCTTAATCCTGCCTGACCAATTATCTTCATTTACGCTATTATAACGATTCCAAGTGGAAAATTCGCCAAATCTGCATTATTGTGGAAATGCAGGGCGTTATACGGATTGAGATTTTCCGTAATTATTTTATAGTTTTTTTATTTTTAAGTTTTCCAATTTTATTCTACCAATAATCTCCGTTTACACTATTATAACGATTACACGTGGAACTTTCGCGAACTCTGCATTATTGTGGAAGGGCAGGCCGTTACACGTTTGGCCATTTTCCGCAATTTTTTCTATTTTGCTTATTTCTTAGTTTTTCAGAAATTTTCAGTTATCTTTATTTACGCTATTATAGCAATTATAGGTGAAACCTCTGCGATCTATGTATTTTTGTGCTAATGCAGGGCGTTACACGGTCCTGGCTGTGCGGGTACTCGGCAAAGAACGCTACGCAATAAAATCATTTCATCCTTTCGTTTTTGGAAAGATTATTTGCATTAGTTAGGCCATGGTGCCTAGTCCTCCGTATGGATTCGGTATTCCCATTCTTTCGTTTACAGTCGAGTCCACTTATAACAATATTGAGGTGCCATGAAAATATCATTGTTATAACCGATTATTGTTATAAGCGGGTTATGCCGAAAATAACAAAGAAAACGTGACAAACAAAAGCATTTAACTTGACTTCCTTAACGCTTAACGCTTAACTTAACGCTTAACGTCCAACCACTAGTGACCATAATGACCAAGAACAGTGACCACAGAACCAACCAAGTGACCAAGTGACCACAACCAAGTGACCACAGAACAGGAACAGTGACAACAGGCAAGGAAAACGACGCTGGTAAGCACCAGACTCGGAACACGTGCAAACGGTGGAGCTAGAGACGTGGCCAAATTAGCGAAGAATAGGGGAGGTCGGCACAGTGCACACAGCGCTGCTGCTGCGGCGGCTTAGGCGCCCCGGTGCTTTTTCTACAGGCGGCGCACCCTCAGAATGGACTGCCCCACTGCCCGTAGAGGCGCCCATCCGGTCCTCCTGCCCATCCTCCGCGTCGCCACGGCAGGCGAAAGCAGCGGTGGCATGCGAGCCTCTTCGGCGCGCACTCGCCGCGTGCGAGGCCAAGTGCGCTATCGCCTGGCCGCCGCGCGTATGCTCTCATGCCCTTTTGCGTAATAGGCGGGGTTGGGGTGGCATTGTCGCAGCGTTTTTGCATTTTTGTTTCGTTCAGGGTTCGTTCCAGTGCCCACATTTAATTGTTATAACCGATATTGCATCATGACAGCATTGTTATAAGCGGTTTATTTTGCCATAGAATACAATGAAAAGCTGACGGTGCCGTGGCTGTCCATTGTTATATCCGATATATTGTTAAAACCGGTATTGTTATAAGTGGACTCGACTGTATACGGAACGTTTCACTTGGGTATCATGGACCGAATATGCCAATTCTGCGGTTTCAAAGCATCGTGGATAGAACTGGAACATGGGGGAGCACCGTTCGAAAGAGCTGCGTATTATTTATTCCCACCTGGGGGTCTTAATGCGCTCCAAAATCGGAACACATGGGCGTTTGCTTTTTTGCCTCTGCCACAAAAACGCCCGCTGCGGCCTGAGTCAACCAGGGAGCTCGGAATAATATCACGAACTAACTCACTCAGAACTACGCGTTCTGTTAGCTACCTTGATTTATTTTTTGAGGCGTTGATGCTTAAGTGACTTTTGCTAACAAAAACAAATTCCATAGCGCACTAAACATGTGAGATTCCAAAGAATGATCAAAAGCGCCTTCAATTCAAACTAGCCTTCTCTAGTGTTGTTGAAAACGACCCCAATTTGCAGTCTGGAGTTTCTATAAGTGACATCAATAAAGGACATGTTTATTCATTCTTGCGAGCTTTCAACGCAAGGTGGAACAAGAGAGCATAAATATAACGTCTCGTATTTTGTTTTCATGTTCCGCAATAAAATTGCACGTATTTGTTTAGCGTAACTGTAACATATGAGGGAAGTACACGCCTCTTCATTACAAACAACCCGACGCACGGCATTTGTCCGCACCCCTCCTAGTAAGCTTCTGGAGGATCACATGATCGAATTCAAGAAAAAGAAATAACACAGAAAACTGACTTTTATTCTTTACTGCGCTGCTTGAGTTTCATGTTGGAGCCTCACATAGTGTTGCTTGCAACTACCCATGTTATTACACGGTGTTGAAGTCATTTCCTTCCCTCAAAATGGGATTAACTACTTTAGATGTACACAGCAATTTTTGTCTTCAAACGCACACTTCGGGTGGCGTGCACACAAGAAAAAATTGCAAGTGCACCGAGAACATTTATTCCAAATACATGCACGCCGCATTGCGGCGAACCTCTTAGCGCTTTGTTAATAGATACCGCCCAGTATATGCGTTTATACCCGCGGCTAGCAGCCCAAGTAAAAGATGAGAGACGTGTCGCGTTATACCCTGCACCGAAAAAGCCTGTGTACTTCGTATTTATTCTCGTAGTTAAGCCCTCCGATATTTTTTAACGCGTAATGCCCTCATCGGGCTGTTCAATATCATGAGTTCCCGCAGACTGAACGCAAACTGGGCAACAAAACTGCAAGAAACACGTACTTTTAAGCCCAACTGCGTGCGCATGGTCAATCGAAGCCAACAAGACATATCAGAAAAGCGCGGGCGGAGCTAAGTTTCACGAGGAGAAATTAAACGTCCCTATCAATTTTTTTTTGTCTTGAATGCGTGCTTATGTTAGCGGCCCCATCTAAATTCTACATTGAGCCTTGGATATTTTTTAGGACTTTTCATTTAGTGCGAGCGAGATAACGTAATCAGGAAATACGGCAGCACGAGCAAACTTTTTATGTCAGGCGCTTTTAGACTACGTGACCGACATCAAGGGCGTTATCTCAGAAGGTCCTAGACAGCTCGCTCCCAAGCTTCCAGCTGCCCTAGTTAACAAAGTAGTGATAGTACAGCGTCCGATAAACCTCAAGCCACACCGGCGCAATCGCGCGGAGCACGCGTGGCATTGTCAGCACGCCCAGTTCAGGCCGTTTACGGTGCAAAAGCACGGCGCACCCTAGCGAACATCCGCATGCAGCGCCATCTAGAATCGAGTTGCAATATGCACTCTGCTTGCGTAAAGTAGACAACCCAGCTATTCCTTTTTTAAATACCGGCCTGGCCCCAGCCTCATTTTAGCCCTCCGCCCTATGAAGCGGCGCGGGGCGGCTCCAATTTTCTCGGTGTTCTGTCCTTCCAATAAAATGTGTTTGGTACGTGTTTTGAGGGTGGCTGCAGTGCAGCTCAGCGCAAGCGCAAACCAAGTAAGCGAAGTAGTTCACTGTAGCGAAAGGAACACGCCCTTCCCCCGACTGTCAAATGTGACCGCCCTTGTATCCGTGCGGACGACAGGCCATTGCCCCGATTTCGCGTGTTTCAATATTTTACAAGTGCGTTTTAAATGTTGAAGGTGTGTCATCTGTCGTCGATTGTGTTTTAAAGCAAATATTTTTACCTCTACCCTTCAAGGGTTCTTTCGCTACCGTTGGTGTCAACAGTAAACTCGCGGGAACAGATAAAAGAATTTACTGGTACCACCAGCAATTTAAACCTGGAACTAATAGAATAACAAAGCGAGAGCCCGTTGTCTTGCCGATTTAGCTACGAGCCTAGGCAGAGACGGGTAACAGGTGGTGCCCTCACCAAGCACGGTTTACCCCCTGCATTATCGCTTAATGCCACGTGATAGCGTCACGCGACCTCTCGCGCCGCTGTGCGCCCCCCCCCCCCCCCCCCCTCTGCACGTCTAGCGGCCCTGTGCACTTGCGCATGTGTTAGGAGTTACAAAAATTAAAGGAAGCTGACGCGAACGCATGGCATCTCACTTCTAGTACGCCAATGGGCTGAAGCCTGTGGCCTCCACTGTTCCCGTAAAAAATCACAGCTCCTTGTCTTACGCCTTCACGCCAAACGACATATCAAGGAACACATTCAAATACTCCTTCATGGCCAGGTCGTCACTCCAAGCCCCAGCATCAAGATAGTGGGTCTACATCTCCCGACCAAAAGCAAGCGTGGCGTATCCTTGCAGCGCCTCAAATACAGCATCAATCAAATCTTACACATGATCAAGCGATTTGCGACGAAGAAGTGAGGCCTGCAGGAATCCGATACCTTTCAATTAATTCAAGCTTTTGCCTCTCGAGAAGCACTTACGTCAACCCCCTGTCTTTTCGAAAGGAGGACATAAAGATGCTTTATATAATGATTAGAAAGGCGGTTGAGCAGGCCCTTGGTCTTCCCATGAGTGCTTCCACAGAGAGGCTGCTTATCACGGGGCTCCACAACACGGTGGCAGAGCTGATAGAGGGCACCTTTGTAACCAGAAGGTACGATTGAGCAGAACTGCGGTAGGTCACCGCATCCTTCAACAGATTGGCTGGGCAGCCCAGAATGGCACACCAATTGATGTACTGCTGGACCCTTGGCGATAAGAACTAAAGATGCTCCCTTTGCTTAGAAATATGAACCCCTTACATGACGGAGGTCGTCGACAAGCACGGGCTCACACGCTCAACACCACCCTCGGTGGGGATCATGCAGTTATCTATACAGACGCGTCCCAACATGGAGAGCAGCAGTACGCCATCATCGTGGCTACCTCCAGAACTAACCTCCTTCGCCTTACCCTGACTCTCGCAGAGAACAACCAACTACCCTACGGCTTATACAATCCGGCTCCTTCCCACACAATCTTCACTTAATGCACCCGAATCGCTACGACGCTGAATGTAAATTTTGCACAGTAGTAGGAACACTCCGCCACATAATCGGGGTGTGCAACTTTAGCCCTCAGCGCCCTCCTCCCTTTCCGTCAACTACCCAACAAGAGAAATGGGAGGTGGGAGGGGGCATGCTGTCCAGCCCCCCTCTGCCTACCCAGTTCAGCTGGTGGACCGTGCGCAGGCGGCGCGGACTGCATATGGGCTGCAGTGAAGAAGGAACCACTTCCCTGGGCTGCACTCTGGGTCGTTCAGAAATCTGAATAGAAGTAATTTCTCCTTCACCTTCGTCTCTGCCGCCGATCTTGTCGCCTCTATCCCCGGCGGTAGCGATGAAGTGAGATCGTCTCACATCGGGTTTGAGCTTCCTTTAATTTCATAAAAAAAGAGTTTCCACTCATGTGCTACACCAATACAACTCAACCAACCACCGTTCATGCATCATGCATTGATTTAACCTTACAAAGAATATCTCTTTGAAGTAATAAAGGGTGTGGTTAAGTGCATTTTACTTCTCCCTGGTTTCACTATTTATAGAGCAACGTGAGTGAATTTGAGTGACGTCGCATGGGTAATCGTTGTGGGTGCCGTTTACAGCTTTGCTTTCCAACCACATTCACAGAATGGATTGGCGCGATTTTTTTTTTTTTGTCTTTTAAAAGTGCAGCCATGTGGCGCCCGACCCCCTTTGCGACGACTTTGAGGGGGCTTTCCCTCCATGATTGCCGTGGAGCAAGTGTTGTGTGCTGTGCAGTTTTACGCGACGGCCACCTTGCACGGAAGCGTTGGCAGCGACCGCACCAGCGACCGCCCCATGTCGACAGTCCGCCGGCGTGTGGGCAATAGGATTACTGCAGACATGCATTTTTCGCCTTTTTTATGTGGTTCACCGGACATGGCTTCCGCAGGTTCTAACATGCGTCTATCCGTCTGCTGCCGGAGCGCACGCTTCAGCCGCAAGACTCGCAACCGCTCGATGGAAAGGAGGTTGCCAACGAGTGGCCGTGCCAGCCGTGCTTCAGTTATCGTCTGCTAGCAAAACTTTCTAATGTGGCGTTGCATGACCGTGCGCTTCATTTATCGTCAGTGCGGCAGGCGGTTTCTCTTGAGGCGTGGCGTGCCCCACCATTCTTGCGAAAACTTTACTCACAGGGTAGTATGTAATCAACGGCCTGTTTGTATTATCGGAGGCGATGTTCACGCATTTCAACGTGTTTTATCCAGCGTCTTTGTCATCTGGCAAGCAGCGGAGCATGCAAAGCTTGTGAAGGGAAGAGTTGAGACCGAAAAAATAGCGTGACGCCAGGAGGAGGGTGAAGATATAGAGTCTATTAAAAAATGACAGTAGAGAGCTTCGTCCAACAAGAGCTGTGAAGAGCAAAGTGAAATTAAGGAAACAAATTTGAAAAGTTGTGGTTCTTGCTGTTACTTTCTTTGTAGCACATGCCCAATTGTGGACTGGCCCGCAATTGAGAGCTTTGAGGAGTGAATGGGCTGCGTTTATGAAAATTCCCAAAACTGTGAAGTGTAAAAGTAAAAGTTGTAGAATAATGCGTGCCGCGTGACACGTGCACGTGATGGCACATGAGAAGGGCAGGTACTAGCCGCACAGAACCCCAATATTAGCCATGCAGAACCGCGTTTATAGGCAGGCTGTGGTGTGTGCCAGTGTTAGTGCTGACGATTTCACTACGAAATGAAAGAGAAGAACCTGAGTCAAGCGCCGTATTGCAGAAAAGAAGCCCGTCGACATAATGTGAAAATTCATGCCGAAAGACAAAAAAAAATAAAAACGAGAAAAAATACGCAAGTGCAATTTATAAGTGAAGAATTATCGCAAGTACAATTATGAGTTGTTAATAAGTATCGCAAGTACAAAATATCAGTTGTTATTAAGTATCACCAGGCTTTCGCTTTCAAATCCCGTAAACATACTTAATGCCCCAACGTAATTTCGGATCAGAAAGCGGAAGAAGGGTTTCGATAATACCGAGCAGCAACTCCTTTGAATGTGGCCCGTCTCCATCAGCCACTTTCTTTTTTCTTTGCCAATTGGCCTTAGTCATGTGATTGCATTGTCTGCCAACGACGTCCGAAATGCGGAGAAACTGCTTCTTAGGACGGCAAATTTCAAACAAAAAGCTCATAAAAACGCCTAAAATAAACGTCAGATGACCACGAGAAAAAGGGAGCAGGTGAGCATGGAAAATTTTGCTTATCGGATGCCGTCCAGAAGAGAACGATGATGTGGTACTTGTGAGCGCGCAGTGTAGGAGAACGCGGCGCCTACGCAGAGGCCAAGGTCGCCGCATGTTGTATTCTCGTCCAACGCATGGCGAGGCACGACCACAGGAAGGAGTGGATGTCAGCTTCTGCAGCGCTTTTCGTAAAAGCACGTCAAAAGGAGTGGTCATTCGCAGGTCACGCGTGAGGTTAAGGTAGCCCTTCCCGGAGCAGCAACCTCCCCGGAGTGGATTAAGCACAGGGGGAGGGTGACAGTGCGAGAGGGAACAAGCGCACGCGTGCGGCGCTCGCAGAAAGCATTCTTTCCTAGTAGGAGGGTGGCGTAAGGGGGCGAGGGTGGAGCACACGGGAGCTCTGGGGGAAGAACCATCGGTTCGTCATTTGCCAACGCTCTGAAACCCTCTAACGCAAATGACTGCGCAAAACGGGCTCTCATTTTTAAAACGGGAGCAGCTCTGGTGAAGGGCTGGCTCAGGCCTTGGCGTAACACAAAGTAGGAGCGAGATATAAGATATTGGTACTGGTATGAGCCAAGTTGGTGTTGAAGCCATTCGAGAACGTGGGCAATGTAGATTCTCTCTCGCTTGCGTCATGGCGACATCACGCTTCCCCGGCATGTGTTTTGGTCAACTCAACAAGGCCGCCTCCACCTTTTTGAGGAATTCGTTGTCAATGCGCGGTAGAAGCTACAAGTTATTGCATTCCAGGAGCGAACTCGGGGGCGCGCATCTGGGACACTAGGCCAGATTCGCCGGATGTTTGTAAAGTAGCTTAGTTTTATTTATTAATTGGTTCTAATCACCGAATATGCATATGAGCCTTAAAACTGGAACGGCAAGTTCACCGGATTTTTTTAGTCGCAGTAATTATGGTTAGTACTACAGCGTTTTCTAGTGGCCGCCAAGAAACGTACGCACTCGCAAGAGGGCCGACACGACTTATTTTCGCTCTCTTCTTTTCCCTCTCTCTTCTACCTGCACAGATATAACTTTCTGATGCACCGTAATGAAATGACATTAGAAACCCTAAAAAATATGTGGTGACGCGAACCACCTTTTTAACTGCGCCTCATTTCCCGAGCCAGATGCGGGCGTTTGCCAGTGACCGCGTGAGAACAGTTCTACGGCATGGCGCAGGGTCATAGCAGAAGGACACCCTGCTATTCCAGAACCTCTGCTGTCGTGTTTCACCGAATGTACCCTCAGCCCAATCCAGTTCTCGTATTCAAATAGAGATCATAGTGTTGGCTATGCGACACTAAATTAACAGTATACAATATGCCTATATAAAGGCTGAATTAATCTTCCTGTTGAATAATCATAGTTCAAACCTGTGAATGTTCTAGTTCAAATGTTTAAATGTTCGAGAAAGCAGAAGAAAACAGATCACGGAAGACAAATAGACAACAAGCCATCTTTTATTCGAACCCAATTCTATAGAGCACTGCCGAACTTGTCACCTCATTCAAACAAACGGAAAGTACAAAACACATCCAACACTTCCTAGGAAACCGCCGTAATAACGGAGATTGTCTCGAGTTTTAATCGTTTTTGCCATTGGTCACTCCGCGGGTTTTGGGTGTGGCGCCTTCTATCTCTGCCTTCGCTTGGGGAGCTCCTTTCCTCTTAATGTACGACTGTATGTAAAAGTTTATGAACATGCACATGACGATAAACGTCTGGATATTCGCAATCCAAATAAGGTAGCGGGGAAATCCGCAGTCCACAAACAACGGTATAGCCATGTGGCTCATGAAGACGACGTTCTGGATGATCTGGATGCGGGTGAGGTACTTCTTCCACCACAAGTACTTCTGGATTGCAGGGCCCAGCGTCGCCAGCAAATAGTACGAGTACATCACAGTGTGCACGCCGGCGTTGATAGCCAAGCCTAGCGCTGCCTGCCCCTCCGGAGCGAACAGTACCCAGAACCAGGCGTTCACAGCGATAATCACGTGGTGGATGACGTGCAGGTGAGTTATCTGGTTGAACTTCTTTCGGAGCACGAAAAACACAGTGTCCAAGAAGTCGGCGTACCTTACGGCGACGTACCACCAGCCAGTCTTATAATAGTAGGCCAACTCGTCGTCCATTTTACCCGTTACGCCCTGGCACCAGAGGCTGTACCGCTTGCGCGGATAGTAGGCGTGGTAGATTACGATGTAGCAGAAGCGGGCATTGAGTAGGACCATGGCTAGATTGTACACTCGCACGATGTTGATGATCTGGAAGGGTTCCCTGTTCCTCATCCAGCGCGGACCGAGAACCTTGACGAAGTAAACGTAGAAGATAGTGAGGGGAAATACGAACAAGGGGTTCATGACCACGGGGTAGTCGCGAGTCCGCGGGTCACCCATCTGCCGGATCTGGTCGGCCAGCCGCAGGGGGTTCAGGCTGAGGGCTGTCGTTGCTGCCATGTTGCTCGCCTTTTGTTGTCGGTAAGGCACCTGGAATGAAGAAAATTCATTCATTCATTCATTCATTCATTCATTCACTCATTCATTCATTCATTCATTCATTGTCATTGATTGATTGATTGATTGATTGATTGATTGATTGATTGATTGATTGATTGATTGATTGATTGATTGATTGATTGATTGATTGATTGATTGATTGATTGATTGATTGATTGATTCTGGGGTTTAACGCGCCGACGCTACACCGGCGATGAGGCGCGCCGCAGTGGAGGGCTCCGTATTTATTATGACCACCTGGGGATCTTCACTCTGCACCGAAATCTCGAATGAACAAACTGCAAAGCGAGCAATGACCGTTTTGAGAAACCGGAGTAGTATACTGAAGCGTACATTCAGCGTAAAAACCAGATCTATTTTCTGATCATGACTTCATTGCTAATGCGAGCTCATGTGAGCAGCGCCATCTAAGTTTGATGCAGAGACCTGAGCTTTCCATTTTGCTGGCTTTTCTTTTAGAATTTTTCTGATGGTGCAAGCGGGGTAACGAAAGCAGAGAAGACGAGAGCATGAGTCAAATATTTTACCTAAGTTTTATTTCAACGTGTTTAGGAAGTCTGAAGGTCTCTGCCTCTTCCGTCATTAAGGCGAATATTCATTCGTTGTATACTGTTCTCTTTAGGGACTTAGCTAGTCTAATAGTCATGACATCAGAAGCTTTGCCGACTGCAACAGTTGACGCTTATTCTGCACTTTATTTCTTTGCAGGGGTTTGTATCAGCTCTGAAAACTCCTGCAAGTTAGTGGTATTCATCTACGTATTCAAGAGTATTTAGCAATGCAGAAATGGAAGCTCTATGGGTGTCTGCTATACTCTAAATTCGATCTCTCCTTTAGATATTACTAGTCGATTTCCTGATAATATTTCCTCAACCATTCTTTGCGGGTGTTCTTCTAACCCACTGAGAAGAACTTTTGCGTTTGCAAACCTCAAGTGGCTTGAATATTCTCCACTTCCTCGTACACCTCACATCTCCCAATAAAGCTTCCTAAATGGCACCTGTGGACAGGCTGTAAATAATTTCGGATATATGGCGCCTGCTCATATGACGCCTTTCCTGATGTGAGGACTGCTCGCTCCTCTTATGAAGCATTACAGTGCGCTTACGGCTCGGGTATATGTCGTCAAAAAAAGACGTATATCAGTGTTCTGTATTTCCTGGTCTCTCAGTGCAGGGTTATAGCAGAGGGGAGAACCGGTCTCGGTACGGTGGCTGGGATACGGTTACCGCACCTGCGCAAGCGCACAGTCACCCCTGCAGGATACTTAATCCCCCCCCCCCCTTCTCAGCTACACGCCACCCAAGTCTTTCTTGGCAAGCTTCGCACCTATTCCATCTATGTATGCACCACATACATTTTTTCTAAAATGCCCCCATGCCCCTATGCACCCTTCTTCCTTACTCTATGTTCTGCAACTCGCTGTCATGTGTACGCTAAAGCATGCCATTCGCGATTTTTCTTTCTTTGCACAACACCAGTCAGACACCATCCCATCATTCCACGCACCCATGACTACCTCAATATACTATCATTTTATGGGTAAACCTCTATTTCAAATGGAAGGATTACTTTCCATCGAAAAAGCCACACACGGCCACTGCAGCTGGGGTCGGCTCTCGTTCCTCCGCCGTTGCCACATCCTCGTAGAATGCGCCTGCATGCCCCTCACTTACTCTTAAACTTGCATTTGTCCTTGTCAGTAAAGGTGTTACCACATCTGTACCAAGGGAACGAGCAATTTTAAGAAGGACAGGTGGGTACTTCATACTAAGCAAGTTGAGGTTCGATTGGTGAGAATGCTAGATGTATTGGGGGAAAGATTTGCACATATAAATTTAAAACAATGGGCACATTTCTAGCGCACACTTATCTCACAGCGCAAATAATTTCCTTCTTGTCGTTTTTTACTACAACTACGTGGTGGAGAATTTGCTGCTTTTTTGCGTAAATGAAACCACGAAAATAAATTGAAGCCTGTCGCAAGAAATGAAAACTAGAGTCACACTTTCAAAGGAATCTTTCATACTTATTTTTTTGTTGCACTAACGGTCGCCCAAGTGAGAATTCTTGGTTACCCGAGCACTCTTAGTAAAAATTTATGCCACGAAAGAGTTGCACCGCAGATTTTTCTCACGAGCACCTTTGGGCGCATTTTGCATTCAACGTTTTCAAGCGCGCCTCGGCTTGCAAATTAACAGCGTGGGTACGGAAACAGCTTTGCGTTCAGTGCGACCTCGGAGGCGTGGGAAGGTTGCTTTGGCAAGAACTAGACGTGACAACTGTTACAACATTAACAGTCCGTACACCTGCGCGAGTAATCGGAATGGTACAGTAGTTTTTACGAAATCCCTCCCGAAAGGGCATATCCCATACATATCACGTGCTGCTTGTGCTATCAGGTAAAATACTCCCTTGACTTGTCGCCAAATACCACCTCTCTCTTAAAGACCGCTTCGGAGGGTCTTCTAAACTTTACAACGCATTAACATGAACCACATAAATCAGTAAACGCTGTGCGCACGAACCGGTGCGAAAAGAGGACACAAGTTGCTCAGTGAGAACCATGTTGACGCATACGGTTCGTCAACACAGCTTCTATTATGAACCGAAGTGTACCTTTTGTTCAGAAATAAAGAAAATGTGTACATCTTCCTCGTACCCCACTAAACAAACGTTCATGTCAGTATTTTTCTTTTGTGAGTTAATTTCTGTGATTGTGCCGCTCGTGTGCCGAAATGTCACAAAAAAATGTTGAGAGGAGGTAAATTCACATTGGCATTTGATATGCCTAATATTTTGGTAAAGCATGTTGTGGCGCTGTTGTAATATATAATTAATTTAGCGAACAAGGCAGGGGATTTACAGATAATTTGGTTGCATATGTTAGTAAGCGTTAACATTGTACACACCATTTCTTCGGATCTTGACCCACTGCAGATCTTGACGCGGTCAAGTACAGCGTACCTCCGCAAACAACTAAACCTAAAAGAACTGGAGAATGGCCGAAAGAGGCTGGGATTGTAGCCAAACCACTACGAGGGGGACATAATGACTGAACAGAAAATACGAACAAGGATGACAGCGCCTGGGCTTGGTCATGTGTCGGCATGTGTTGGTGCAATAAAAGATTTCTAGGGTCTGCTTTTAGTAAGACCACCTTTCATCGACAGCGGCGCCGCCATCCGCGAGATTGGTGCTGGCAGAATTCAACCAATCTTCAAATGTTCCCGCCCACGTGCGCTCGCCAACACTTAACATGTTGGCAAAACGTGACGCTCTTGCGAGGGCTGGAGAACTAACCCGGGCCAAGTGGTGCACCTGTTTATAACATAGTTTTTTCTTGTATTCGCTCCTTCTGCTGATTTACCCTAAAGTTACCTAGACACTTACGGCACTGTTCTGAGGCCTGAGTCGACTACTTCAGTAGGCCATGCATTATTTGGAGAGTTTTTTTTGCTGCTTTTTTTATATATATAGTGAATTGGGGTAGGATTCGTTGTCATTGACAATTGTGTTGAGCGCTGTAGGTATAGAGCTCAGAAACCGATATTAGATGCATTATTGCTGTCTCATTTCCAAACCCCGCGGCGATTTCTATACGATAAAAAGCGTCTTAAATACGAAATAAGCCACCTAGTTTTTTATCACATGGGGAATATATGCAGCCCCGCAGTAATTGTTCGCTGCCACGATAGGAGGCTCTACCAACACGGATGCTTTCAGGCACACGGAAGTTCCGGGATGCACTAATACGGGCCTCCGGATGTTGTTGTTGCAATGCTCACGGCACTGCTAGCGTCCCTCAAGTGGCGATACTCCCCCTTTTGCATCATGTATATACTAGCCAGAACTTCCCTTTTTATCCCTCCCTTCAAGCTCGTTCTACGTGTTGCGAATTTCGCCAGCGAATACGCAGCTGCGGCGCCGCTCATGCGGCAATACGATCTATTCTCGTTGCTTTGGCAAATTTCCAAATGTTTGGAACAGCCACATTTCTCCTGTGGACGACGCTTGGTATTTGGAAATTTGTCGCGGCAGTAAAAAAAGGAAAATAGATCGGTTTGCCGCACGAGCGCCGCCGCAACTGCCAATTCGCGGGCGAAATTCGCACCATGTAGAACGGGCTTCACGCTGCCGCTTTTAACATTGACCAGCAGAAAAAAAAAAAACGTTACTACATAGAGTAACTGTTGAACTCACCTATGGGGGGCCGATGCGGAAGTAATACCAGTTGTTGGGATTTAGTATGAACGTTGCTCGTTCACTTCAGTTTGTTCCGGGTGTTTTTCACGTTTCTTGACACGCGATTAAAACTGGTCGCATCAACTTCCGACCGACGCCATTAACGGGGTCTTTTACCGAATGTGCCTCCCTGTGATGAGTGCTGCTGCGCCGGCAGTGCTCTCAGACACCGTTTGCGTATTCGCACACGTCCGCCATTTCCCTACTCCAGAGGAGGAAAATGACGTTTGCGTGCCCGGCCATTATCAAAATGCGAGCCGGCTAGCTTATTAGTCCACTTTTTCTCGCAACTCTTCCTGGAGCTACAGCCTTGTTTGTCTGTTACAATGGGGATCACCCTGAAGCGCACCCAAGCCTTAGTTCCACTGCCACCGGTGGAGAATAATTCTATTGTCTTCGTGCGGGGAAACTCGGTTCCTCTGCCTTCTTGGTTTCTGGGCGACCTCGGCCTTTCCTTTCCTCCAACCATTTTTTGCTTTGTTTTTCTTGCTTGGCGAAATTTTTCTTGTGACCCACCTTCCTCCGGTTTATCCGGAGGAGATCGCTTTCAAGGACAGAACTGACGTGAAACAAGCCTGGACTAACGAGAAACCCTGCGTATATTCCGTTCGCGAGAAGAACACACTGTATCACACATTACTGTCCGGAATGCTTTTAAGCATTTCGAAGACCACCGACGTAAGTGCGCGGGGTTAGCCGGAGTTAGCCGGGGTTATCTAAGCGTCGCCATAGTTAACTTGTAATCAAAAGCGTGGCATTCAAACACTCATTCCCGAAAAATTCTGACGTCTACGACAGCCGAAAAATAGTTTAGTGGTTGTTTGCATTGAGCAGTTAAGCATAGAGCTGTTTGTGATGTCGTTGGGGCGTAAAAAGAAATCGCCCAGGAACATTTTTTTTTTACATCGTAGTATCTGTATTTTATTTTTGCAACACATGTATTGCGATATTTATATATTATGCGATGTTTTTTTTTGGCATCTCTGCTCAGCTCTGGTCACCAGCAACGGGCGACCATGAATTTTGTCAGCCGAAAACACAGCGGTTCCTACCAGATAAGCTTTGAATTTGGTAGACCACACCCAACAGATACATCTCAGTTGTTTATGGCGCCAAATGGCGTGCTAACCAAGTTCTAACATGCTTGGTAGCTCAGCGCACTAGTTCCACTGCCTCGATATTATGTCCCGTGCTATCTCCTCATGACCTTTCCGGGCAACCGGGCACTGATCAAACATTGGCATCCATCTGCAGTTGTGACGCTTGCTCGCAGCTTTTAAAACATTTCACTCGCGCCTTCCATGGCCGGTATTCAGAGGCATTTCTGTCCGACGCACGAAAGCGGCAAATGCCGAAACAAAGCCTTCAGCTCAAGAAAAAACCTTTCGTCGGCTTAAGTTGATTCAACAATCCGCACGCCTCTCGTTTCTACGGAGGAGCTGCTCCCTCCCCATAATCGGCGCGTGCATAGCTGCGAAGAAAATTCTTGAATTATCCGTTTTAACGCTCCAAAGTGACACTTGGTCTAGACTACAAGACGCGCTGTACACTGTAAAAAAAATTTCCCCGGTTTACGGGACAACCCGGAGGTAATGTATTGCCGACCAATATCCGTAATTTTGAAAAAAAGGACAATTTCAAGATTACGGAAATCGGTAATACGGACTCTTTGATCTCTATTACGGAACTTTCGTGCAAGCTAAAATGTAAGGTGTCCGCTTTCTTCTAATGAAAATTCTGTAACTTCGAATTTTACGGAAAGCATCCGTTCTGTCTGAACAACGATTCTTTTACTTCAATGTAAAGTGTCCGTTCTCGGGTAACACTTCCGTAACTGGTATGTATAAATCATGGTTGCGCAGCGGATTGAGTGACCAGGTGTCGACAACATACAGGCGTTCCACGAGAGCCCAGTATATTCGATCATGCACGTTTACCATGCGTATGCACGCAGGCAAAGTCTCTGACACGTGTTGGGTTGAACACAAATGCATGCAATTTATTTTTTTTTACAACCTGAACCCGCTGCCTTGTTCCGTGGCAGCACCTAAAGAAGAGAAAGAAGTGAAAACACAAGAGCAATTAGCCACTCCACATAAATTTAAATTTAAGACTAAATTTATTTGTGTTACAACTTTCTATGCTCCATAAATAGACAGAAAAAAGAGAGGCGGGAAAAATCGGTAGTAGACAGCTTGGCAATACCACAGCCCCCTTTCTACTGAGCAGCAGCGCCGTGAGAAAGCAAACACAGTTGTAACAAAGACAACAAACAAAACAATCATGTGCCTTCCACTATAGTTGAAGGCACAAGATCAATGCGACCCCCTGGGGATTCGTAACGTGCGCCAAACTCTCGACAAGCGGGCGGTTTTCTTTTTTTTTTTTTTTTTTGCTTTTCGCTGTGATCGGAAAAGCGGCCACCATGGCTGGAATCGATCCCTGATCCGCGTCTTTGGGCTCAACAGCAGAGCGCCTTAGCCATTGAGCCACCGTGGCGAGGAGCTGCGAAAACCAATGTCACTGACTGAAAATATAATGTCACTGACATTATATTTAATCTACTTCAAAACAAGTAGCATCATGTTCGGTCGCTTAAAACAAGCTATCAGCATCCGAACTTGAATTACGGGGTGCGGGCGGCATGCCTTCGTTCCGCGGGTGAAATTGAAGCGCGCACACGTTTCACGGAGAACGATTGCGAGGGAAGGGTGGGAGGGGGAATGAAAGCCGATGTGCCCCTGTCCGACCAAGAAAAGTGGCGCAGGTTAACCAAAGACTGTTAGAAAAACCTCTTTGATTGCCACTGATAAAATAACACTAGCTAGATAAACCTATACAACGTAAACTCGATAAAAATAAAAATAGACAATTCAGATTAACTCACTGGAAACACTCCTTCCGTGATTTAGCAATTTATATTTCGGGTTGCTGGAGAAACCCTCTTAGAAATTTCTTGTGAGTTTCTTTATTCAAAAAAGTCTGTAGGTGTTCAACAGTTAAGTTCTCAATGCCACCTGTTTCCACTGAAGCTGGCCCTATTTCATGCTGTTGGTAGCTTTTGTAAGGAAGCAGGCGCGATAGTGCTTCCCGCGCAGGTAGAGATACATCTGATATTACTTCGGATTTGCACCGCGATGTCATCCCCTGCTTTCATGTCCCGCAAGACATAATCATGATTATGCCATTGGACGAACCGAAGCGTCGTGGTGATTTCCTTTTTCTCAGGGTTAAGGCCCCGACCTTCCTTCCTTATCAATGCCAAGGCCACAAGAGCCCAAGCCACAAGTAGGTCACGGTTGTACCGACCTCGTGAACCTCTTGTGACACAGTGCTCCTCATTCACATTGCGTTCCTTTCAAACTTCCACCAGCGGCTTCTTTCACGCAATTAAATTTCGTAGTTAGCTTAAGTTTGGGTAAATTTACTTTTAACCGCCTTATGTCCGCATGGATGCGGGGTACTGCTGTCAAGCAGGTTCTCCGAAAAGAGCGCCAGCTGCGGACACCTCTAGCGTCACTTATCGTGCTACGTGCACCCGCCGAACGGTAAAGATACATAAATGTGGCGGGCGGGCATCAAGGGCTCCTCAATGGAACACGCTCTGCAGCCATAGCCCCCGTAGATTGATGCGACGTCACATTCCAGGCAGTCGTTCCGTCAGCACACCATTCATTGACGCCCTGTTGTGACACGTCATAACAGGAACTTCTTGGAGCATTATTTGTTTTATGCTTGATTGAACGCATCTCGTCCTACATAGACGGTGTACTCTCCGAGCATAGACGCCGTTGCCAGCCGCAACGGGGAAGAGAAATAAGCGGAATGTCCTTGAGATGTTCTCCCACGTACGAGGTAATATCTGTGCTGCCCTCTGTGTGCCGCTGTGCCTTTGTTGCGAGTACACGCCTACTGCTGCCACCTAGATTACGGTTGCACAACTTCAACGCAAGGTTTTCAGCTGCGCTCACTTGGGGACGACAGTCTCTTAAGAAGAAGGTCTCTTCGTGCGTCGAAGCGCTACTATAGTGCCTATAGCGCTACCATGGAAGAGAAAGCTGCAAGGAAAAGCTTGCAGCGGCATAGGCGCTGCCTTTCCCGGGGAGAGCAGAGCCCCATTCAATTCCCATTTAAATACTGTCCTCTAATGTATACACTAAAAAAAACATTTTAAAAAATTCGAGGAGAAAACCCGCACCAATTAACAAAGCTATCGCAGGTTTAAACCAATTCAAAATAAATAAAATAGGCACTAGCCCAGAAATATTTCTATAAGAAAACCGATTCGATGTTGACAAAAAAATTTTAAGAAAATCACACTCCATATACAAAGGCGCTACTGTCTATATCCACACAAAAATAATCATATACATCACAGACAATTTTGTAAATCTAACAATGTGAAAGTGAAGATGCGAAAAAAGTTGAAGGGCGTTATGAAATGAGAACACACAACAAATACAACCAAAACAGTACCTTAGCAATGACATTGCAGCGAGTTCCGGAATTACGCAAAATTAGTTGGTGCATCAATGATCCTTTTCTCACCACATGCAGACCCATGGACACAAGAATCGCACTAAAACGCATCAACCAGAAATAAACCAGTTAGAAGTGACACACAATCACACAGTTCCAGTAAACAGTACTCGGTCGGAAAGTATACACTATCGTGCACTACACTTTGCAGAGTCTTTCACGTACAGTCATTCACTTTAAACACACTTCCGTGCGCTGCCGTGTCTGCATCACTATGTTCCAAAACCTGACTTAATAATTTACCAAACCGCGCTTAGATGACGTAGGAGCCACTACTAACGCGTATTAGGCCGATGGGAAAGTCTCCACAGATCACCGTACTGCTGTATTACACTGCACAACACATCACCACACAAGTCACATGACCGCGTATGACTTCGTGTCTTGATCAAGTTGGTTTCGAGAAATACAGGCGAGGCAGTCAAACTTCAGGTACAGACCTCCTAGCCACGTAGTCCACAAGGTCTGTAAAGATTATAATTGCAGCGTTGTCATCAAGTAATGATTTAAGGTGTGGTGGTTCAAGGGGATGTCTTGTGAGCCTCTGCAATTTGTGGATGTAGGGTCTTGTTTTAACGCAGTCCAGTACGTAATGAGCCACAGATGAGGCACTGTGTCCACAAAAATACTGGCAATTGTTCTGTAATTGCAAGGGGTAAAAGTGGTGCAGGGAACGTCCGTGGCCTGTTAACAATGTGGTCAGCTCCCTAGGGGGCGGGAAACACCTCGGTATGTCCAAAACGCTCTGTTGCCCATCGATACAGTTCTGTACTGCAGTGATTGGTCTACCACGAATTCTGCCACACTAAGCGACCAGCTTTTAGTAAAGCAGAACGCACCGTGGGCTTAGTGATTTTGCCGTGCACATCTACACCACGCGTTGCGGCGTGAGTTGCTGTGAAATAAACAAGTTCATTTCCCCAGACTCCAGTGTGACTGGGGACGTGGTTTATATGGACTGGTACGGCGGATGCAAGAGAGCTGATGTTGTCCTTGAGGTTTGGATGCTGCTTGAAATGGTGAAAGGGTTGTTCAGGGCCATGAGTAGGGAGAGGCAGTCTGTATATATGTGCAACGGGGAAGTGGGTGTGTTACAGAGGAAACACTGGATTAGTTGGTGCAGGGCTATTGTTTCCGCATTGAACGAACTATTCGGGGAAACAAAGCGGAATCTTTGGGCGGCTTGTATGGTTTCGAAGTCAGAAAAAAACGACAAATGCAACACCGGCAGACGTAGGAGTATTGGAGCCGTTCGTATACGCATGCAGTCCCGGTCGTGACATGATGTGAGATACCTGTTGGATGCTCAAACGTTGGAAGGGAATACTAGTTCGTCGTGCCGGATGAATTGAAGAAAGTCAATGGGAAAGTCAATTTCAGACGGGTTAGTTGTAAGTATGTGAAATGCAATAATCTACTGCCGGTGAAACAGAAAGAATAAACGAGTTTGAATATCCAGGTGAATGCTCAGAGGTAGGACATTTCCAATCCCCTCGAGGGCAGCAGTGCGGGTGGTGGTGTATGCTCCTGTAAAGGAGAATGGAGGAGATCTCATTAGAGAATGCACGTGAGCCTTCAAGCTGTCGTGTTGGTGTGTATACCACCACGCAGGAGCTGCATATGCCACCACCGGAAGTACAACGTGTACTTTCGGTGGCAACATATGCAGCTCCTGGGTGGTGGTATACACACCAACACGCTCGGGCCTTCAGTGCTTCCCGGGGAGGGCAGAGCCCCACCTCTCCCCACCGGCCGCTCCCTATCACCCTACTCCCCAAAGTTCCATTGTCAGTGCCACTACCAGTTCAGGTATCTGCTTAGTCGCCCCTAACTTTTCACTCAAAATTTTATTGTGGCTAAAAGCTTACTCCATCATTTCTGGCGCGAAAGTGCACGGCTTACTCTCATACTTTCTATTTATTCCTTGAAATCCTTACCCTAAGAGGAAAAGCGGCCTAGAAGCATCAGCGGCGGTTGCGTCACGGGCATTTTTACTGTGCAATCTCGTCGATACGGTTCTGCATAATACGTTTTGAATACGGTAGTCTTTCTTGGGCTACTTAAACGCAGAAATTTCGGTCTGTCTGTCTGCCTGTCTGTCTGTGACTCGATTCAGCTACCCAGCCAAAGTGAAACAAACTGCGCAATAGTCTTATATACCCACAGCCAAACCTAAACGTCTAAGTCCGGTGTCAATGTTTATAGTCGCCAACATTGTTGAACAATAACAGAACATTACGGAAATCTAAGGCAGAAAATCAATACATAAGTGATATTTGCAGTGTTCCATTATTTTAAAAAATTATTAATGCTTTTTTTGCGATAGCAAATGAAATACTACATCAACTTCAAGAACCGTCGCCTGCTGTTTTCCGCGCTACAATAGCTCCTGGCGGCATTTAAGAAATCAAACGGAAGCAGCAACGAAAGGTTCCACCAGATAGGTTCCATGTTCCTCTTGAAACGTTCGTGGAGTAGGACAACGGGGTTTTATAAAGGTTGTAGTAGGGTGCCTCGATTCCCGCGCGTCTCCGCCGTAAGGCAGCGCTGGCATCTAGGCGCCCGTCCTAAAGCAGTGGGACGCGATAAATTTAAATTAACCTCATCTTAAATTGACTTCTAGGGAGGCGCGAGACCTGAGAGGAACAGCATGAGAGGTGAGCGGAAAGAGAAGGGAGGCATTTACTTTGCAGGAGCGCCAGTCCGCTATCGTATTTCATCGACGTTTGCAACTAAAGGAGCAGATACGTGGCCATTTTTTTGTACCTCCCATCGAACTTCCCCTAAAAATTATACACTTTCTTGCGTTTAATACAGCCGCATTATTGCCGGAAATTGAATAATATGACCGGGAAAGTGGTTCCTGACCGACATTTCTAGAAATGTCATGTTTATTATTATGCATACTAGCTCAAACCGCATTCCAACAACCCACCATATGCTCGTTACAGAAACAATGAGGCCGCGGCAGCGCCGGTTTTGCGGCAGTTCAGTTGAGTAAAACTTTATTGAGGTAGAGGAAGGGATTAAAGGGAGAAACTTGGGTGGAGTCCTCTTTCCAGGGCCCCAGAAGCTTGTGCCCCGGTCCAGGAACTGTCGATCAGCTGGCGCTGGTCTTCCAAGGCCTCGCTGGCCAGAGTCGCCTCCCACATTTCTAGTGAATGAGGTGTATTGTTCC
This sequence comes from Haemaphysalis longicornis, assembly GCF_048455015.1. Lineage (NCBI taxonomy): Eukaryota > Metazoa > Arthropoda > Arachnida > Ixodida > Ixodidae > Haemaphysalis > Haemaphysalis longicornis. The sequence goes on along the minus strand of NW_027526335.1, from coordinate 99,932,851 downwards.
CTGTTTGCCATATAACTGGGCAATTCCATATGGTGTGGAAAAGGGTGGCTTTTTCATTGCATTGATAACAGTGCTCACTAAATCTGTCTGGGAACATAAGCGCCACCCTTGATTTGTGTGGGAATGTGTTAGTTTGTATTCTTCTCAATGTTTGTGCATCGTGGGCGTTAAGGGCCATGTGAGGAGCGGGTAGCGTCCTCCTTTCAAGTCTTTTTCTTTTAAGACGTTCTCCGTAGGATTCGTATGGTGGAAGGGCGTAAGAGTGGTCCTCGTCGCTGTGGTTCGTAAGACTTCTCGCAAGCGAGTCAGCACTCTCGTTTCCTTCCAAGCCTTCGTGCGCAGGGCACCATGTAATGTTGTGTAAACGGTTCAGCTCCCTTCGGATGATATGTTTAGAGCCAATGGGTATTACTCCGGCAGTGATATTTTTGATGGCTCTTGTCGAGTCCGTGATTATGTTTAAGCTCAAAAACATCGCTGATAGGCGTGGCTGCTCAGATCAATGATGATTATAACAGGCGTGGTTGCTCTGCTCAGTGATGATGATACGTCAGGCGATGCATTGCGCCATCTAGCGAAAGGTACCATGATCAAGGAAGAAGGAGCGCAATGCTCTCGGAGGGCGCGTCTTCCCTTCCCGATTTTTCGCCGTGCTCCGTGCTTCTCGCGCTGTTCCTTGTTCTCTTTCTGTCTTGTTTCTGTGTTCGGGGCTGCGCTTGTGAGGTTATTTTTTGTTCTCCTCTGGCTGCCTTGTTTCCGTGCGCAGTGGTGCTACCAGGCCTGTGACAATGGCGAAGAAATGAAAGTTCCTCAACTTAAATGCAAAGGTGGAAATGGTACGCAATTTCGTAGAAAACCAGACCGGGAAGCGCGTGGACTTTGCACACGAGCCGAATTTGCCAGTGTCAACGACTCAACGCTCAACACTATTGTTGGTCCCCAAGAGTAACACCCAAAAAAGCATCAAGTTTTCGGCACTGGTGTGAAATAAACGCTAGGTGATCAGCAGGATGTTTTCCAGCAAATGGAAAACATCCTGCTTACATGGTTCAAGGAAGTTGGAGCGGCAGGAGTGAACGTCGACGTGACGGTCAGTGCTACGCCAAAAGCTGACTGGGGTCTCCTTCCAGGTTGAAGACATCATAGCGTCCGGCGGCTGGCTTTACTGATTTGAAGGGGCCACGCAGACAAAATACAAGTTTGTTTTATTCGAAAGATTAGGTGCTTTATAGTGCCCCCAGCGCTTGTCCGGTATCGCACGATGCTTTATTTTCTGAGAAGAAATGTATTTAGTAAAATTTTTGATCATCCCTCCAGATCATGTGTTTTGTGACGTGTTCGAAGACTTAACAAGGACAGGCCTCCATGCGAACGCTTGTGCGCAGCTTTATCTGAAGCGGACCGCGGAACTGTTCTTTTTTGCCGTTACTCCTCCTAGATGGCACCACCAAACTGCACAGCAACGCTGTCTGCCTTTGCTTTGTTTCTGACTGTATTTGCACCTGGTTTCTTTTGTTACGGTGGGTAGTAATATTTTCTTGAAACATGGGGTAAGCTCAACAAACAAGGTCATGTAAGACAACGTCGCTTACGCCAATCGGCCTCTGTCGTGTGAGACAACGCCAAAGCGCCAGAGTGCTGTGCAGCTATAACAAGCATAATACGTGCATGCAGTACCAACACAACAGCACGCGCTGTTACTTTTATTCTTACGTCTACTTTCGTACCTCCATTAATTATCCCACCACTCTTCCTGCTATAAAATGAATATGCATTACATTTAAGCAATAGTACCTCATTTTTTCAGCTTATCAGCCATTCCTAAGTTATTGTTTGCTTTTGGCGGCCCCTACCAATCGCAAAGCTGTCAATACGTTCTAGAGCGGAAAATAGGCTAGTGAGTCACCCGCCATTCCTTTTTTTCCTAATTACGTAGCCTATTTCAGCGAAGTTTACTTTAAAGTGGTATCAGTATGATTCTAACAATTAAGGCAATCTTTCGAATGAACTAAGCTTGTGTTTTGTCTTCATGGCTCCTTTAAAGCACGACATGGATTGTTGTACAAGACAGTGTCCGGTAAAGTGAAAAATACTGGCAGCTTCTTTTTTTTTTTTTACGTTTCCGAAAAGTTTACTCCTGAACGTTGAAAAGAAGAAAGTCCAGCACGCATTCACAAGCTACTGCAATGTTGCTTAATAAAGTGAGGTGCCGACGGAGTATGCATATTTTACTTCTTTTTTTAACCTTTTTCGGTGATGCCATTTTCGCGTAAAGCGTTTTATTTTTCTGTTCTCGTGAAAAACATATCAACGAGGTTTCCCTGTATTTTATTTTAGATGCGAAGCATCTAATGGTCGGGGCTATGACCCTCCCTTGTTGTTGTTGTTGCGCCGTCCACACCCCCACTACGCATGCTTGGCTTGCTGAACGCCTGGTGGTGTCTTACCCTTTAATGGCTCCTGGAGCGACACTGTTGCCAGTGTCTTCCTGGGCCGGCACGAGACGAGTACGTTTCATCGTCGTCAGCAGCAGCGTGCGTCGGCGAGTCTCGGCGGGCCGTGATTACAAGCAGCCCACAACCATCCGGGGAACGTGTGTCGACCTCGTCTTCAGCAACTTTAGGGTTCATCCACTACAACAGCCCTTGACTTTACATTTCACAGACCATAAGGCGGTCATAATCAAAGCGGAACGCCAACCCGAGCTCGACGTCACCTCCGTTGAACATGATGATGATAATGCCTAAATAAAGACAAACTCATAGCACGTATAACGTCCCTCTCTCTCTCTCTCTCTCTCTCTCTCTCTCTCTCTCTCTCTCTCTCTCTCTCTCTCTCTCTCTCTCTCTCTTCTCTCTCTCTCTCTCTCTCTCTCTCTCTCTCTCTCTCTCTCTTTAATGCCTCTCCACTGTAACACCCCCCCCCCCCCCCTCCAATAAAATTACACCACCGTAGGGAAACCCTGAGTAGTACGCGAAACAGCAATGGGGTCAACGCACTTTCCCATTTCGTAGTTCCGGTAAGTGAAAAGGGTGGTAGTTACCATGAAAACCAAACGGTAAATATAACGGTAGCTACTTACCTTCACCTAACGGAAACGATGAACTGAAAACTAATGGGCACTTGAATCGACCCCATGGCTGCTTCGCATACTACTCAGGGAACCCCTACGGGAAGATGGTGTAATTTTTTTAACTCCTGACTGTCAACGCCGTGTACATACAATACACATTTAGATATATACACAGGAATAAATTATTTCTTCAAGTCAGAGAGAGAAGGTAGTCGTGTGCAGGCCTCCCTTTTGCGTCAATATAAAGCTTTGCACATGAACATGACGTGCCGGATGGCTTTCGTCAACCTCCTCAAAATAGTTCCACCCCAAAAGAAAACGGAAGTGTGATTTTGAATATGAGAATCTATAAGACTAATCTGTTTGTTCGCGGCACAGAGTACGGAGCGAGTCGCAGACGGGGGGGGAAGGGACGAACTCCCAAGTACCTTTCGCGCTACGCTCACGCCGACGTCGGCGGGGCCTAGTCCCGAAGACGTCGTGAACGTGGGTGGGATGTGGAGGCTCTGCGCAGCCCGACCTCCCACTCCCTGCTGGCCATAAATAAAGCCTTTCTCTCTCTCTCTCTCTCTCTCTCTCTCTCTCTCTCTCTCTCTCTCTCTCTCTCTCTCTCTCTCTCTCTCTCTCTCTCTCTCTCTCTCTCTCTCTCTCTCTCTCTCTCTCTCTCTCTCTCTCTCTACCAACGTATGGTTAATGGAGTATGAGACTTGCCCGGAAACCACAAAATTTCGCCAATTACACTTAACCTAGCAAAACGAACTTCTGCTCAAGTGATTGTTTCAGCAACGTATGGGCTATCTTCTCGAGTTCGCTGGAGCACTCCTTAATGGTTGACTATAATTAACGTGCACACAAAATCATCTGAACCACTTTCAGAATAAATAATTGCATTCAAGCAGCATCGGTGGCTGGCGCTCTCTCTCTTGTTCGCTCCTTCGTTTCAAGGATAGTTGTCCATCCCTCAATAGTTGTATGTTACTCAATCGGAGATCGATCCGAGAGCGATATACGGCAGAGGTATCCATTATCCCGATATCCATAATGAAAATATTGAACATGTGTTAAAACAGGGATTTCTGAACAAAAAAAATTGCAGCATCTCCACTTCGTGGATGATGGCGAGGGTGCGGAGTACTGGGGAATCGAGATGACATCCCCGAGTGACATTCCAATTGCGCCCCGACCATCATTTCATTTGAGCAGTGAGTTGCACCTTGATTATTCCCTAAATAAAACTGCAACTCACGGCTCAAATCGAATTTCGCTTGATGGTGTTGTGCGCGCGGATGGACGCGGGCGGACGTTGGGAGTTCCTAAGGTACTCCGCACCGTTACAGGCGAAGGAGTAGGCCGTTTGACTCTCGGGTACCCCCTCGCGGTCGTACTCCAATGGGTAAGACGACTGACACTATCTCTGTCTGGCCTACCAGGCACAGGTTCGAATCCTGCTGGTACGTGTGTGATTCTTTGCAATTGTAGATGCTATGCGGACGGACGCGGACGGACATTGTGCGGTCCTAAGGTACTCCGCACCTAATGTACAGCCAGTATTTTGCGGACAGCCATGCATGGTGAAGGGCTACTGATTAATTTATGACGCCTAATGATCTATAACGTGCGCTCAAATGTAGACACACTGATGATTTTGCGTCTCCTGCGTATTCACCAACCGTAAGTTTGTGCTCAGTAGCGCAGTCAGTACCTTGCACACTGAGCTTCCGGTAACTTGCAGTAAATTAAATATAAAGGGGAAATTATACCTATTGTGGGGATGTGCGCAATTAAGGTGGTGCTCTTGAACCAAAGAGGCCGGGTATTTCTGCATTACGACACCGCTGTCGTCGTGTGGCGTAAAATTTCAATGTGTTTTAATTGTTTGTATTGTTCTTCGGTTAACAAAAAAACGTTTTTCGGGGCTGGTATGGAGTTGAGTGGGTGACAAAAGGCTGGCTCCATATAGTTATCCTGTTGCATTTGGCCTTCTTAAACCCTTTAAAAAGAGAGACTGGTGAAGACCTGAACAAAGAAAAATGAAATAGAATTATGAAGACGTGGCAGCAGGGGTTTCACTGAAATTCCGAGTATGTATGCGCACAGGTTGCTATTTCCTTTTAGTGTTTCGACTTAGCGCACAATTTTCTACTAGTTTCTTTTTTACGCTGGTCGTCTGAACACAAGCTAAACGTATCTGCCGCTTGAAAATTCCGCTTTCCGATTCGCAAGAGCTAAGTTTGTCGAGTAAGCTTTAAGGACGATTTTTCTATGTGCTAAAGCCCATATCTCTCGATTACGCAGAGGTGTAAATAGATAGAACTACTGCAAAAAAGTATTTACCGGTATTAGTGCGACACATGCATTATGCACAATCAAGAACACCAAATATAGTTTTACCGAAGCCTTCAAGAAGCTCTGAGCCTATATGGTCAAAATATTTGCCTTTTCAGCTTCTTGCGTGGTAAGAAGTCTAAAGTGGGAACAAATACGAGACTAAATGGAAGATATCTGTTCTAGCTTTTGTAGGCACTAGGGAGCTTTAGAAAGTATATCGTATGTCTTTATATGTTTTGTTTAAACATTGTTTTAGAAGTTGTTCTGATGCGAACACTCTCTTTTAAGTTGACAAAATAAAAAGTGGTTGGTAGTGAAATAGGGTAGGCCTTAACACATGCAATGAAGCAAAATTAATGAGGCACATTACTGAGATACCATGAGTGCGCCTTGGTGAGAAAGGGAGCCATATCAAAACTTGTGGCGCGGTTTTACGTACTTGTTGAGTTTTGCTGCCCACCCCATAATGTGCGAAAAAATTGTGCCAAGTTTTACTAGAAATCAGTATCACGCAGAAGTTATGAATGTTTGCGTTTGAACCAATTGCTGAAAATATTAATTCTGAGAAGGTCCACAAGAGAGAATTCAAAGAAGCGCATCGCATGCACAAGATAAGCCTAAATTGCAGCTATCTCTGCCTTCGGTCTTGCTCTTGTCTGATTTATATCATGCTTCATTGGACTCGCTGAACAATAACGCCTACAGGTCAGTCTCGCATTTCGACTTCCTGTTATTGCTTGCTGGCAAACTTTCATTTGTTTGCCTATTGGTATATACTTACCATACTGTGGGTACCAATAAGAACAGCTAGTAGACAGAGTAAGCCATCCAGAAAGCAATGAGCTGCTTTTCTGACACGCCCTCAAAGCCTCCGGAACTCTAACAACACATCCAAAATATTGCGCGTCCGCATTCTCAGAATTCGGGCTTGCTCTTGTGACAGCGTGAAGCACAATAAGTGCACGCGAAAGTATATAAGTGCACGCGAAAGTGTATAAGTGCACGCGAAATTTAAACAAAATACCAGAAGGGAAGATATTCAACTTGGATGTTTTATGTCAATAACTGATTAATATGTGAAATCATCGATGACAATCGACACATCAAACTGAAGCCTTGATGAGACCGAACTGAGAATATACAACCCTCATCCGCATCGACCGCTTCTTACGGGCTACGAGCAGTTGACGGACACTCGCGCGCGTACGCGGTGAGTGTCAGGCGACTGTCGTAGCACCCTCCTTTTTTGAATGGAAGAGCACGTGACTGTTAGCTTAGCGCTCACTTGTATGCCATGCGAATGAAGCTTCGGAACATTATTTTTTCGCTGATATTATTGCACAAAAAAATACAATAAAAACCCTTACAGTTTTTCTGAATGATAAAACAAGTCCTAATGAAATAAAAACAATCCGTCAACAGTGAGTGCATTTCGGCACTCTAATTCATCAATGGCATGCCACATACCTTTGTCAGCTGTTGCACATTTTTTTGTGATGCTGCAATTAGCCCATAACGCCTAGAATTATGAAAATCAAGGCACTCGAAATCGCAAGCAGCTTCAGAGTTTCCCGCTATGTCTTTTTTTTTCAGCAGGAGCTGGATAAGCAACGTTATGCAGTACAATCATTCTGGGCTTCCACAGCTGCATACGCCAAATAAAATCTTCCTCGTCCATGTACCTGTTCTCATTTCTTTTCCATCTGCGCAGTACCCTCTGTGTCATTTTTTTTTTTCCGGCGTGAACTTACCCGCGCGTTACCATTTGGGGGCGCGTTCGAACCACGCAAATACGGTAGTCTGCTCCCCGCGGCCCGCCGACTGAGCCCGACGAACGAGCCAACCCACCCCCTGCCTCTGAGTTGACTGCGGCTCCTGCGGCTCCGGCGCCTCCGCCCTAACCCGTCCGCTTATACATCGTACGGTTGAGTCCAATATGATTAGGACATTTTAGGCCCAAATCCATTGATTTGAATTGAAAATTGCTCGTAGGCGTCACAGTGCATACGGCACAACAACCAACGGAGTTGATTTAAAACTGCCTCCAAGCTTTATAGTGGCGTTGGTAACGTATATTTTTCACACGACAACGTGCTGTCTCAATAAACCACTGTATCAATAAAGCTGGCCACAAAAATAGTTTCGTCTGCTCGCATAAGAACACAAAAAATTATTACCATTAAAAACACTCTCTTTGTAGATGAGTCGTAGCTTGAGGATGGCACACTGACTATGAAGTAAATAAACCGCCGAATATTTCGGTTGGCCAAGACAATTTCGTCATCCCGAGACGAGGCTTGCACGGGCGTCTGTCAAGCTATACAACGACAGGACACGTTCACCCCCTAGGAACGGGCACGCTGAACGTCAACAAAATACTTATTTACATGCATTGCACTGTCCCTCCTTGCGGAACCTGTACAAGTAAACTACCCAACTTCTTGCAGGACAGAAGGTATGTTCAACAAACGGCTACTTTGGCAGCTTTGACAAACGAGATGGACCTATCTCTCTGTGTGCAGTACGTATACAGAGAGCTAAACTTTGGCCACTTAGTAGAACGCCTAAAGTCTGGAGTTTTCGATCTTTCCGTCTTCTTCCTTGCTGAGCTTCTCCTTCTTTGGCTCTTCCGGTTGGTCCAGTTCATTGTTGGCGCCGGGGCTCCTTCCCCAAGGCTGCAGCTCGGCTGCTCCGAAGAAGAGGAAGGCGGCGGCACACACGATGACCACGGCGGCGGCGATGTAGTAGAAGTAGCTCCACGTCCGGATCGAATTCTGCAAAAGACAACCATTTTTAGAGCGAAAACTCTACTACGCTACATATCTCATTCATCGCGTCGCAAGGCAACTTCAGCCGCCGGCGCGCAAGCTGCGCCTTTCTTATCGCTTCGCTCACTCGGAGCCTCGCCGCTGCGGCACCAGACGACTCGGTGAGGGTGAAGCGGCCGCTTCTTTTGCGATTGATCGCTCAGCGCCGGCAGCGCCGCGTATTTCCAAACGCTTCGCTGCACAGAGCACCCACGGGACATGTCTGTTTTCGCGATGCAGAACGGTAATCAAACGTGGTCATTCGCTGCACCTCAAACCTAAAGCGACCTAAAACATACCAAATCACCATTATTAACAAAAGCAACGCGTAGATTTGAGTTTATATAAAAATTTTGTAGAATTCAAACCTGGCGCCCTTCGAAGACCGCCTCATAGTTTCTACAATGGCAGAAATAGGGCGCCAGGAGTCCGCTAGAAGTAGGAGTTCCTGTATAAACATCCCCCTCGCGAGGGGCACGATCAAATGCAGAGCATTGGGGCGCACGACGTTAAGTAGTTTGAGTTACGTTAATGTTGTTGCACTTGCGGCAACTGCTGACGAGAGAGCACTCGTCAGCAGTAATTTGAATGAGTCAGCGATATAAGGCGCGTCCGTAGCGTCCCATTCTGTGTTCGGGGAGAGCTTGAGAAGAGTTTTTGGGGAACCCTGGTGCGGAGCAGGGAGCAAAAGGTAGAGTTCGAGGCAAGGCCATCGAAGCTTTTTGTAGCCTTCGAAAGGGAGAACTCGGCACAGAAAAATATCACGGAGGTCAAACATCCCGCAGGCGTGGCAAGAAGCAATGAGGAAGTCGCAAGAGCTTTCGCTGAATATTATGCAGAACTATTCTCTCGACGGTCAGTCCTAGATGCAATCCCAGCTGAAGTGCTAAATCAAATTCCCAAAATACCTGAAGAAACCAAAGATTTTATCAACACCCCATAACAGAAGCGGAAATTGAACGTACCATCAAGAGCCTACCGCGGAACAAATCTCCTGGACCGGATGGTATCATCTCAGAGTTCTATATGGCCCTTAGAAAGGAACTGAGCCCCATCCTAGCCATGGTCTTCGAAGAAATAAGAAAACAGAAGCGCCTGCCATCCTCCATGCGGACAAGCCACCTGGCCTTAATCCCAAAAAAAGTATCCACCGATTCTATCCCCGACGTCGCCGATTACCGTCCGATCAGCCTTCTCTCAACAGACTACAAGATCCTGGCCCGAGTTCTCGCCGGACGGCTGGAGAGTGCACTGAGCGCTGTAGTTGGTCCTCACCAGACATGCGGTTTCAAGGGGCGGTCCATCAATTCCAACCTACATCGCATGAGGGTAGCCGTTGAGGCGGCTGAATCAGGTCTGCTACCTTTGGCCATCGTTCAACTGGACCTGAGGAAAGCGTTCGATCAGGTGGACCACAATTATCTACTGGATCTCCTCCAACACTGCGGAATCGGTGACACAATGATCGATTGGATCAAAACTTGCTACGAGGACATATCTACCTGCGTAGTAACAAATAGGTCTGTGGGAACGCCCATAGACATCCACAGGTCGGTGCGCCAGGGCTGCCCCATGTCACCCATCCTATTCACCCTCTATCTGGAGCCACTTTGCCGTATGGCCCTTGCATCCGAGGTCATCAATGGCCTGAAGATGGGAGACGAGGAGCTCCGTGTTCTCGCCTATGCGGACGACGTGGCCTTCATTTGCACTCGTGGATCACAAGTGGGCCAGGTAATTAAACTAGCAAACCAGTTTTGCCGCTTTTCGGGAGCAGAGCTAAACTTACTTAAGTCGAGGGAAGCCTGGTTGGGTGATTGGGCCTCCAAACCAAGTTGCCTATTTGGAATAGCCTGGGCAGAGGAGATGTCCAATTACTTGGGCGTCAACCTCAACCAAAGCGTCGCAGTCAAAAATCGGTGGAAACCCAAGCTGTCAGCTGCGGAAAGAAAGCTGCAACCATGGAGAAATAGAAACATCGCTCTGTTCACGAGGGCTCATGTGTGCAATGCGATTGCATACCCCGCAGTGCTGTACGGGGCCCGCATAACTTCCATCGACGCAGACACCCTGAATTGGCTGCACCGGTCCTGGGCGGTGTTTCTCTGGCGGTCCACATTCGAGCCCATGCGCCGCTCAAACCTCTTCTGGAGCCTAGAAAAGGGTGGGTTTGGGCTCGTCAACGCGGAGCTCAAACTCACTATCCAACGATTCTTGTACTTTCTGGGTCTACGCGATCCTTTCCTAGTGGCAGCCACGCAGTGCCTGGGCACCAGACATTTGGCCCCGTGGCTTGCCACGACAGCATCACTCTGCTTTGACACGCGCGGAACGAGGTTCTACAAAAAAATCACGCTAGCCTTAGCCCTGCTCGAGGAGCATTTCTCTTGGGATATCTGCTCAAAACAAAACCCAGAAAACTGTACTGGGACCTCGTGGAGAAGGTCCTGCCGCCCCCTCTCTACCGACAACCCCCAATACCAAATGATGTCTTGAAGCGAGTAAGACGACTCCCTGTGCCCACCGCCTCAAAGGACTTTTTCTTCCGCCTCCACATGGGGGTGCTGCCCGCAAAGGCACGTCTGGAGGATAAGGGTTTCTTTCTCCATGGCGGCGCGGGTTGCCTCTTCTGTGGAAAACGCGAGATGGCAGAACACGTCCTCACAGATTGTAACGCCACAGCCGTCTTCTGTGACGAGCTGCAGACCGCGTACACCGAGCGATGGGACCTGTCGTGGTCAGGCCTCCGGCACCTTAGTGCGCCCACAGAGAACAAGGCGCTTCGGGACTGCGTGATTTTCCTGGGGCTCCACTCGCTGTGGAGGGCTCGAGTGCATGCAGTGGAGTGCGCCAGGAACCCCAGGCCTACCTGGCAGCACTTCACGGCAAAGGCTGAATGGACAGTGAGCGTGTTGGGGGCATCAGATTCTGACACGGAGCTCCGCGACTCACTGCAAAAAGGATGCCAAGCTCTGCAGCGCTTTAAAGAAAAAGAGATGCAGCGCTGGCAACGGCTGTGATCTTGCCTCACTAGTACTTTGTAGAGACGCTTTCCCCCTCTGAACAGGCTTTGTACATCTTTGCCCAGAGTTTACACTCATATGTGAACATGTTACCTTCACACGATTCCCAGTTCATGTACTCTGATATTACACTCTCTCAGGATGTCATATTTTCCTGCTTGTTTGTTCGTTGTTGCCACCGCAGTCCCACTACGTTGCTTACTCTGCGGCTCAAGTGAAAGCACGTCTAAAGGTGATTGGAGTCCCTGTGGCGACAGTATGTACGCGTACCAGCATTGGTCACCGCATCGAGCGTGCCAGTGCATTATGTATATATGTATATCCTTGTAAATAAAAAATTGTGTTTGGAAAAAAAAAGTAGGCTCTGTGGCGCAGTGGGTAGAGTACCATGTACAGTGTTTCCACCCGCAGGGTCGAGGGATCGAAACCTGGCTCCGGATAGTATTTTCTTTTATAAAGTGTAGGGGGAGGGGTGCGGACAGCGACGGTGCGGACTACGACGGGATAACGCGGGGGACATCGTGAGTTACTGAAATGCTCTGCATTTAAAAAGAGTTCATCGCTGCTTTTCTTCCCCCTTTTTTTCTGAAATGATCTTTTCGGGGGACTCGATATCTGCTGGCATCTAAATTGGCCTCCAGTAAAGCCCATTCGCGATAATTGCCTACACTGAGACGGCGGGAGGTACCGGCCAAGGCCACCAGTAAAGTGGGGCAAGGGCAGGGCCGCTGAGAAAGAAAACACAAATGTTGATTTGAATCTCCCGCCCTGATGCCGCTTCTACGAGTCTCGCGGAGAAGCATGCAGATGGCGCCACGCGGCCGCCTAGAGGCAGAAATGCTTCCAACTCGTTCGCGCCTCTCCAAACACACAGAAACATCCCCCTCGCGAGGGGCACGATCAAATGCAGAGCATTTTCGGGGGCGCACGACGTTAAGTAGTTTGCGTTACGTTAATGTTGTTGCATGCATTTGTGGCAACTGCTGACGAGAGAGCGCTCGTCAGCAGTAATTTGAATGAGTCAACGATATAGGGCGCGTTCGTAGCGTCCCAATCTGTGTCGAAATCCTGGCTCGGATACTGGCTCATCGACTCGAAACAGCCCTTAGTACGGTGGTGGGCCCACACCAGACTTGCGGTTTCAAAGGGCGAACAATAAATTCCAACCTTCACTGGATGAGGACCGCTTGTGAGGCGGGAGAGCTAGGGTTAGCACCACTGGCTGTGCTACAGCTCGACCTTAGGAAGGCATTCGACAGGGTACAACGGCCTTTCCTGTTCACACTCCTCAGGCACTGCGGAGTAGGAGACACCATGATGGAGTGGATCCAGATATGCTACACTCAAATCACGACGAGCCTAATCGTCAATGGGCAAGTAGGAACCCCCATCATGGTACAAAACTCTGTCCGCCAAGGCTGTCCAATGTCTCCACTACTTTTTGCTCTTTACCTGGAGCCGCTGTGTCGCATGGTTGCTGCGTCCACCAAAATCGAAGGACTCGTTATGGGCGGACGGGAATTCCGAGTGTTGGCATATGCCGACGACGTTGCCCTTATCTGCACAACAGCTGCCCAAGCCAGAGAAGTACTCCGACTGGCACATCAGTTCTGCGGTTTCTCCGGTGCAGAGCTGAACCTTGAAAAATCCGAGGGAGCCTGGTTGGGGTGCTGGGAAAGAAAGCCGCGCAAGTGCTTCAACATGCGGTGGTCGGACCAAGTTGAGACATCATCATCATCATCATCACCAGCCCATCTACGCCCACTGCAGGGCAAAGGCCTCTCCCAGTCTTCTCCAATTACCTTGGTCCTGTGCCAACCGTGACCAATTTATCCCCGCAAACTTCTTGATCTCATCTGCCCATCTAATTTTCTGCCGCCCCCTGCAGCGCTTGCCTTCTCTAGGGATCCACTCTGTTACCCTTAACGACCAGCGGTTATCTTGCCTTCGCATTACATGCCCTGCCCACGTCCATTTCCTCTTCTTAATTTCTACCAATATGTCTTTAACACCAGTTTGCTCCCTGACCCACTCCGCTCTCTTCTTGTCCCTTAATGTTACACCTAGCATTTTCCGCTCCATTGCCCGCTGAGTCGTTCTCAATTTAAGTTGAACCCTCTTAGTCAGCCTCCAAGTTTCTGCCCCGTAGGTGAGTACCGGTAATATGCAGCTGTCATACACTTTCTTCTTCAGCGACAATGGTAGGCTGCTATTCATTATCTGGGAATGTCTGCCATATGCACCCCACCCCATTCTGATTCTTCTAATTATCTCTGCCTCATGGTTCGGATCTGGGGTCACAACTTGGCATATCTAGGGGTAAAGATCGGAGTGGGCCAGGCGGTGGCGCCTCGATGGAAATCAAAAGTTGACGCGGCCGAATGGAAGCTTCACCCCTGGAGGAACCGTAACATATCCATTTATGCAAGGTCCCTCTTGTGCAACATGGTAGCCTACCCCGCAATTCTGTACGCAGCGCGCATTACCACCATCGATGCCGACTCGATACAGATGCTACACCGGTCGTGGGCAGTGTTCGTTTGGCGGTCGCAATACGAGCCCATGCGCCACACCAATCTCTTCTGGAGCGTGGAGGGGGGTGGCATTGGACTGATAAACGCAGAACTCAAGCTCGTAGTCCAGCGATTCCTTTTCTTCCGCGACCAGGTCGACCCGTTTCTTCAGGCGGCCATCCAATGCATAGGCTCCTTTCACTTGCGGCCGTGGCTTGCCACATCAGCGCCTGTCGATCACGGCTCTCGCATCACCGGGTTCTACAGGGAGATAGCGAGCGCGGTGGCTTCACTTCAGACGTGTTTTTCTTGGGAATACCTGCTCGCTGTGAAGCCGCGAAAGTTATACTGGGACCTAGTTGCTCAGACACTGCCACCACCCCTGTACCGTCAGCCACCGGTCCCTCAGGGTGGAGGCGATGTTCTCAAGCGAGTCAGGCAATCCCCCATCCCAGTGGGGCACAAAAGATTTTTTCTTCCGTTTCCACGCGGCAGTGTTGCCTGTCATGGCCCCCTAGCAAAAATTACCAATAGACAAAACCAATAGCCTATTGGGTTATTGACACCAATAGCTATTGGTGTATCAGTCTATAGGTGTATTGGTACCTATTGGTGTATTGGTCATTCCTAAAGGTGTATTGATACCTATTGGTGTATTGGTCTAGTCCTATAGGTGTATTGGTACTTATAGGTGTATTGGTATCATGGGCCTACTGGAGCATCAATTGAAATATGGCCAAATGCATTACAAGGCGTTTAGTTCACTGCATTCATTTGGCCATGCTACACTTGCTTCAGCAAGTTTCTAAACACAACGTGGTCCCACTACCCTTCAAATACCACAAAGCCGTAAGTGCTGGTTGACTGCAGCTTTATTGCCCGACAGGCTGTCGAATTTCCGGTGCATATATTCCTCGAGTCAAGCCCGTACTACATGGAGCGATTTCACCTGCGAATTCGCTGATGCGGCAAAACCACCTTTTTTCGTTGCTGCGGCAAAGTGCCAAACATTTGAAGCGGTCGAGCAAACGCCGCTCGTGCGGCGTAGAGGGGCCGGACCTGCGGCACAGCTCGGCACCACTTGCACGCTTGGAAACCAGATGGCGTTGCTTGTATGAGCGCAACAAAAGCGCGGGCACACCAAAACGTTTGTCTTTTCTGCTGTGTGTACGTATATTGATAAGGACTTGGCGATTCTTATATAAAACCGCAAATAAACTTATATTTACCGCAAACCAGGCAGAAACAACTTGCCAAGAAAGTAAAATAAAACCACCCTTGTTAAAATCACAACAACCTTTGCTGGTGGCAAACGTAATTCAGTCTGCAAACAAGGCGCATCCGAAATGCGAAAATCGCGGCGTTCGCAGGCCCCATGTTAAGGTGGCTAGAATGGGACGACAATTCCAGGCATTGCGAACTTCGCAAGTGCGAATGTTCGTTCCAGCGGATTCGCAGGCGAAATTTGCTCCATGCAGAACGGGCTTAAGAGCTGCAAGACCTGCAAAAACAGTATGGCAATAATTAGGAACTTCCGCAATAACTGCACATTTTAATAAGTGTGTCTAGCATTTCGTCCAGGCGAAACATACCACTCTACGGCAGCACGCCGCTCGACCAAGAACTACAGTGCGTGAGTATACCGATGTGGTCGGAACGCTTCTAAAGCTAGACATTCCGTTTCGATTCCATCTGGATGAAACATTACCCGCGGCACTTCATTTCATCTGTACAAAACGCTATATGCACAGTTGTTAATCGGAACACAAAGTCCTACATGCATTTGTACTCAGTTCACACGTGGTTGCATCGATAGTGGCTTTTCCAAAAATAAAAGCGCCGCTCTTCGACCTGCTCTGCTATTTTTAATAAGAAATTTTATCTGGAAGTAAAAAGCTTCTACAGCTTCACGGTGAAAAGAAATGTATACATACCTTCAAATGCGAAAATCCGAGCTGCGTAATGCGTGCGCGTTCGTCACCCCGCCATGCGTGAAGACAATAATCCTTGAATACGAGCGACGCCGAAGTTGTCTTTACGTTCTAGTGGTCCACAGATGATGTCCTCGTAGGTTAATATTTAAAACTAACAAATACAATGCGTGGAACTAAAATTCACAAATACGGTGGCTGGCCGCTGAGATGAACGCCCGCGCCGCGGGATCGTGTGGAAGCGCCGGACATGGAAGAAGCCATTTTGCTTTGTTTGGCATACGAAACCTCCGCCAGGTTCATATTGTCAGAGAAGCATTATTGAGCAGTTTTAATTAATGTATTTCACCTTAAAATCATAATGCAATTTTATATTGCGGGCTTAATTATTTTGGTGTTAATTTTGATTTTGTAGGCTTTAATTTCTGCAAACATATATCAAGTACGACACTTATCCTAAGAATCGGCCGTTGAATCGGCACCCAAAACAAATATGGCCGCTCCGCGGCATGGCGAGATTGGAAAAATTAGAGGTGATTGTTATGAAGGCGACCGCTGACGCTCGCGAAAAGATCTATAACTACTGTAGGCACAGAATCACACGCGCGGTGTTTTTTGCTTGTCGCAAGCATTGCGGGCAACCACCATACGCCGGCGGCTGCAACTCGTTGCTACCAGGAAATTTTTAAGCGCTACAGGGACATTATTTTTGAGGCGTGCTAAATGCGAAATGCTTGCAGCTAACGTGAATGGAATGTTTTCGGGCAGAAACACTGCTTGCAGTGCGGCAGATTCATTTTGACCAGAGGTGGTGTGTACTGAGCGCCGCAGAGCGAGATCGACACACGGGCGGTTTTACCTTTCGACTCGATCGGGAAAACAACCGCTGCGGCCGGGATCGCACCCCCGTCCTTGGGCTTAAGCCTTTATTTAGTGACGCTATGGGCTTACAGCACACCGCCTAAAAAAAGCTAATAGCTCTACTTTTTATTAGTGCCTGTAAACCAATAGCGCCGGACAATGTATTTGACCAATAGATACCCCCTATTGGTCTATTAGGCTGATACAACCAATAGCTATTGGTCCCACTATTCCAATAGCTTTTGGCCCCAATAGAACCAATACGAATTGGTCTATTCGACCAATACATGTCACTCTATCGGACCAATAGATTTTGTATTGGTCCTATAGATACTCAAATAGAACCAATAGCTTGACCTATAGGACCAATACATTATTTCTATTGGACCAATACAAATTTCTATTGGAATTTTTGCTAGGGCGCGTCAGCAGGAGCGGGGCTTCTTCCTCCCCTGGGGCGCCGGATTCCTCCTGTGTGGCAAACCGGAAACCGCAGAACATGCATTCTTTGACTGCAACACGGCGTTGTATTTCTGGCACGAAATACAAGCGTGCTTCAGAACATCGTGGAACGTCACTTGGCCGGGCCTCAAGTTCCTGTGCGTGGACACAGAGCACCCCGCTTTCCGTGATTGTGTCCTAGCCATCGGACTTCACTCCCTCTGGAAAGCGAGGGTAGATGCAGTGGAGTGCGCCCTCCACCCACAACCCGCTGGCGACACTTTCTGCGGGAGGTCCAAAGAACGGTTAGCGCATTGGGCACATCTGACTGCGACCTGGAACTGCGAAGGAAGCTCGCCCGAGGCAGCCATGCGCTGAAGCGCTACAAAACAAATGAGGAAAGGCGCAGGCAGGGAAACGCCTAAGTCATTCATAAAAAAAAAGGGGGGGGGGGGGGGGGGGGCTGGAGCGTTCAACGGGCCAGCGTATCTACGTTGACCAAGTCCTTCTTTGAGAAACAGGAGAGATAGCGCCAGCCAATGAGACAAACACAATTCCTTTAGCCTTTGTTTTTGTAGAGCCTGTGTTGCTGTTCTCATTGACCTTCTATTTTTGTTTCGTGTCTGTTTGCCCTTTTTTTCTTCTCCTGGTTTGACGTTCGTTGTCATCTTACCCCCCAATCATGTAACCGACACATCCACTGTCAGAGCTGCTCCTGAACCATGTGTAACACTCGGCATGACGTCTATATTTATATGTAAATAAAGTTATTGTTGAAAAAAAAAAGTCGGCTTTGTGGCGCAGTGGGTACAGCACTATGCACATTGCGTTCCGCCCGCAGGGTCGAGGGATCGAAATCTGGCGCCGGATAGTATTATCTTTTATATGTAGGGAGGGGTGAGGACAAGGACGGTGCGGACTACGACGGGACAACGCGAGTGACATCGTGAGTTACTGAAATGCTCTGCATTTAAAAACTGAAGTCCTATTTAGGCACTCTCAGAAACGTACTCGCGACCAAGCTTGCTTTCGTCAATAGCGTTGCAAGTACACTCAAATTTTACCATGGAACTTACACGTGCGAGAAGTACATTTTACTTCAAATTATCGTTTAAAAGTTATTGCATGTGAAAATGCAGAAGGTCCCACAACCATATAGCGGAAGAGGGCATTCAAGGTAACTTTAGAGTGCTCTGGACATTAATTTAACAGTAAGAGCATGAAAGTCCAACGAGACATAAGATCCACGGAGGCGGAAGGTCCAATCGAGCCTGAATTTCCAACGAGACGAAAGGTCCAATCGAGCCTGAATCTCTAACGAGACGAAAGATCCACCGAGACGGAAGGTCCAGTTGAGCCTGAATGTCCAACGAGACGAAAGATCCAACGAGACGAAATATCCACTGTGGGACCTTTCGTCTCGTTCCACCTTTAGACGCTGACTCCGCTGTGGACAGCCGTGGCGCCATCTCTTAGTGGCCCCGGGTGCGCACTTCCGCGAGTTTCACAGCGTCGACGCCAGCTGCCACCACCACTGTCGCCGCCAGACGCCAGACCACGGAGCAAAATTAACAGGAGCGCCGAGAGAGAGAGAGAGAGAGAGAGAGAGAGAGAGAGAGAGAGAGAGAGAGAGAGAGAGAGAGAGAAATACTTTATTGCATGATCCTGCGTGGGGATGGGGAATCAGGAGACCCTGTGAAGTAGGCGGTGTCCTCTTCCCATTCCTGCCTTGGTTAAGGCCTCGAGGGGTATTGGGCCACTGGCCCGGCTCGAGCTACTAAGCTTCCTCCAGCCACGCAGCCTCTCCCCCGTACCCTTGGATGGGCACGGTAGCGAGTCGCGCCGGCGTCAGAGTGCTCCGTTCGCTCTTGCCGAGCCAGGGCTTCCTCGAGCCGCTGGATGGCTTGCCTCTGCTGCGCGCAGTTCGGCTATGTGATCATTTTCACTACATCCGGTGGGATGTCGGTCGGGGTAGTGTTCGCACTCGTAGTGTTCTCACACGTATCACTCGCGCACTCCGCGTTTGCGCACGCGTCAGCGGTGTCCGCGTTTGGGGTGTCACAGCACTGGGGATCGCGCACTGCACCGGTATTCACTCGTCCGCCACCCTGTTCGTCGCGGTGGTGGTGGTGGGCTTGCAGGATGTGGGACAGGGTAGCGGGTTCACTTGCGCACTCACTACACATGTAGTCTACTTCCCTCTCTCCTGCGGGCTCTTAATGTCCATCACTCGCGGAGCACAATGTAGAAGGCGCAGCGAATGGTCAAGCGGCCGGCGTTCCCCGGCGCCGGCGGGCGCGTTGGCGGAACGCATTCCGTCAGCTTTTGTCGTCTGCTTCGGCGACGGTAGTTTTGGACACGGAGTGCTTTGGGCTTGCTTTGGCGCCGCTTCGCGTTCATTGCGCTCCTCCTTCGCACGGCTTGATTAACTTGTTTGACAGCACCTTCTGGGTAACCCGAACCCGAAGGAATTGAGTGGTCGTACGGCACGGCAAAGATACGTTAAAGATTGGTTTGCATGGCGGGAAAACAAAATGTAGAGCGCACATATAGACATATGGCTGCTATACAAACACTACCTTTCGCGCAGTGCTTGCCGAAAATGTGACTCCGTTTTGCAAATTTGTGAACACCAATTCGGGTGTGTTTTAACAAGTTTTACAAAAGGCGAAAGGAGCAACTGGTTCTGATCACTAGCGATTATAAAAGTTGCCTCAGCTTTCTCGCCGTTCTCCAACTTACGTCCAAAACAGAGAGTGCCTGGAACACGGACCGGCACTCACACGCTCATCAGAAAATAACAGAAACGCGATAACATCACCCGCGACTGCCCGCGACGTAGCAACCTGCTCAAGGTCGAGGCCCTGACAGTGCGCTCTTTTCACAAGCCTTCATTTCACGATATTTGAATTCGTCCGGACCCTATATCTCTGTGGTGATGACTCGCTAAAAGAAAAGGTTTGACGAGCCGGTTGTTTTGCTGGTCAGCCGTTTACAGAAAAAAGAAAAAAAAAATGCCGGGAACCCTCGTAGGCCGAAAATTGCAGCCATACAAATCGCAGCATTTTATTTGGAGTCCACGGCGTTATCGACGAGATAACACGACCGTAGAGCGACAGTGAACATCGGGCGGTAAGTTGCAGTATGAGTTACAATGAAGGTTGCGTTTGATATTCTTGGGTGCCTTATCAAGATGACAGTGTTTTTGTATACTTAATTACAACAGGGCAGCCGTCCAATTCATTCATTGGCACAGAAATGAGTGTCTTATTGCCGTTTGCCGATGGAGACTCCGGGCGACCCTTGTAAGCGTTGTTCGTGCACAGAAGCGGCATAAATAATTAAGCAGGCGGCCGGAGAGCGGGCCAACAACAGAGTAATTTTTGCGCTGCATCGGTTTGTCGTAAATAGAATCACGCTAGACTGCATGTTGTGGCGTTTCATATTACTTTTGCTCATCTTTGGTGCTTCTGAAATTGTCGTCGTTCAGTTGCGTCTTACATCTGCTGGGTCAGTACAATATATTTAGCGGGTCCTCATAACGTCAGAATAAACGCCCCCTGATAGGGAATAAGCGATCGCCACGTATGCGGTGGCGTGCGATTATCTGCACCGTCTATTTTCTGCGCACGGGTGTTTAAATTCCGCGCGTGCAGGCGTTCTTCCTGCATAGTAGGACAGGCATACGACAGACGTCGTTGCGAAAGAAAAGACGCCTCTGGGGACTTCATCTAGTGGCTCTAGGGAGAACGAAGAAGCGAAGAGCCATGTACAGAGGCACAGCGACGAGAGGGCAAACGAAGGAGGAAGAGAGCAAAGGGAAAGCTGGGCGGCCGGCGGCGCGTGGACATTATCGGCCCGAGCAAAAGATTTTAGGGGCGAAGCTCCTAAAGCCATGGGTCTGTCCATCCCTTGTGTCTCGTGGTACGTGACCGCCGCATGCTTTCGGAGATGTCGCAAAGTGGGCCGCGTTGCACGCGCAAGAACCAGCTGCAACCGGCAGCGCAAACTCGGCACCGGGAGCGCGAGCTTGTCTGTGTTCGCCAACGGAGGCGCGAGCGCACGTGCACTGCGAGGGGGAGATCACGCAAGAGATCACGCCACGAACGCAGGCAGTCGTTCTCGGAGATCGAACGAGACGCAAGGACCTTTGCTCGTTTCCTCTCGTCTTGTTCGGGCACAAGTTCGCCTTAAATAAAAGTTCTTTCCTTACCGTTGTGTCCCATCCTACGTGACAAATTGTGGTGGAGGTGCGGGGTAGTCCTCGATGGCGCGGGGTCTTTCACCAGGTCTGGGCCTGGGAGCATTGACTCCGAAAATAAAAGTTGATTTGTACAATGTACGCACACAGTCTTACGTCTTTCTTAATGATGTAATGGGTGAACTTTCACGGGAGAGTTACGGTTACCGATGATCTCCCCCTCTCGAGCTTCGCCCCACTTATCATCATTCATTCCGTGGATATGGCGTGATTTTTTTTTTCTGGGCCACAGTCGGCGCTCCTCTTTATATCTTGCTCCGTGCGCCAGACTGTGCGCCAGACGTATGTTCGAACCGAGGAAAACGTCGCGGCGGAAAAGCGCCGGGGGGCCCACGCATGTTATCTCGCGCGTGCTGAGGTTAAGCAACGTGCCGACCGACTGGCGAAACGCCGTGAGGCGAGGCGCACGCGGTGGTAACACGAGGGCCGAGGCGCATAGGTCATAGGTGCGCGAAGTGCGAATCATAGGTGGAGACTCAGACTACGGGAGGGGGGAAGGGGGGGGGGGGGGGGGCTCGGGGGCGCCCGAGTTTTTTCCGGTGTTTCTCGGAGGGGGCACCCCCCCCCCTCCGGTGATGCTGACCCCTGCCTTCCTCCCAACTCCCCCAAGTGCTCTTACCAATGGTCCAATGCCCTTACCAGTTGACGTACATTTAGAGTTGCCTCTACCTTATCACTTAAAAATTTTGTTGGGGCTAAAAGATTACTGCATCTTTGAATTGGAGCAGACGTGGACGGCTTATTTTTATATCTTCCATTTATTCCTTCGAATCCTGACCATTGGAGGACAAGCGCACTCGAAGCGTGTATGCGCATATATATATATATATATATATATATATATATATATATATATATATATATATATATATAAAGAAATTGTATTTATTGGGACGATAGATAGGGGTGCGACGATGAGCGGGGCCAAACCAAGCGGTCGTTTCATCTGGTCGGAAGAGGGCGAGCACGAGACCAACAAAACTGGACCATGATAGTGTCCTGACCCTGGTGCATGCCCACAGACGGAAGATTATCCGTTGTACGGTCTTCGCACTGGCGCATACCCCCAAACAGGAGATTGTCCGTTCATATATATATATATATCGCTCATATATATATTGAAGAGGTGTTTATTAGGCACTGAGACTAGCCGGAGCGATGACCACGATGCAGCGAGCTATCAGAGATTGTGGCGCGTTCTCCCCGAGGCCGGAGCTACCCCCTCGTCGTCTTCAAAGTCCCCATTCACTACGTACCCATTATTGCCCATGGCCACCGTATCAGAGCATACCCACACGGGGCATAGTGCGTCCTTCGCAGTGCTTGATAGCATCATGGGCTGCAAGTCAAGGGGGCCCTCCTCCCACCGGGAAAATGACAACCCTCCGCGTACGGTGTGAATCGTCGGTTTTCCGGACTTCAGCGACCATGCCTACGGTCATGAAGTACAGGGTCTCGACGCGAACACATGCCCAGAAAACGCAACATAAATTTTGGTCTGTCTGTTCGTCTGTCTGTACCTCTGTCCCACAAAATGTCGTCATTCGACGACATTTGCAGCGAAGCAAGCAGATGCGTGGCCATTTTTTTAAATTTGATGCAGCGTGTGATTCCGAGGCGCCTATGCCGTCCAAGCCCAATGGGTTTTGGTTGGTCGGAATTTTATATTTTGTATTGTATCATCAAGAAAGTGTTAAGTGCGAATGCACTTCTTAAGCGAGCCTGAATCGTCCGCCGCCGTAGTCCGCATAGCAACAGCTGCGGGTGCGCGCTCTCCTCTTCTTCCCTAGCAATGGGGGGAGATGGGCGCGCGCTGCCTGGCCGCGTCCCCATGGCTCATTCTTGTTGTTATTCCTGCTGACATGGCACATACCCACGTGGGGGATTGGCCAGGAATCGGGCGTGAGAAGGGCTAATGCACCCGCTTAAAGGAGTACTGAGACGAAATTTCAAAGCTGAGATCCGCTCTAGCAATCAAGTACAACGACAACACAAATAGGTGTCTGTGAATAAATGCATCTTTCTTTCTTTGTAGTTGTGTGTGTGTGTGTGTGTGTGATCTCTCTTTCGCGAACATTACCGAACCGCGCAAATTCAACTCGTGCATTCGCACTTTCACATTCTTCCCCTCGGGGAAATGAGGGGAATTTTTTTTTGTTAATATTGATATAATTATAATTTAGTGGCGTCCCTCGGGGTTTTGAGTTGGGCCCACTTTTGTTTCCCATGTTTATCAATGCAATTTCAACTCTTATAAAAAAAAATCATCTTTTCTTTTCTATGCGACGATGTAAAACCCTTCCGGCACATAAGCAGTGTTCAGGACTGTGGTTCCCGGCAAAGAAAACTATCAGTCTTAATTACCGACCTGGTGCATCAAAAACTCTTAGTACAGTGGACCGGATCAGGGAAATGAGAATAGGTCGAACGCTGCATCACCCATTACGACAACCTGAAGCATGCCCGTTGCAGTCGGCACTTGTATTTTTTTTTTCTTTCAGGCCACCGATAACGTCGTTCTGACGCGTGCTTCAGCAAACGTGCTTCCGTGATCGTGAGGAGCGGCAAGTGACATTGGTCTCAGATAAGTATAGAACCATGACCACATTAAGGCATATACTTAGCGGCAGAACGCTGATGATGATGATGAATATACTTTATGTGAGACCAGGTGCTGATGTTAGGGCACCCGCCTGGTGGTAGGCTTCCTTAGTCCGGGGTGCCTTGGGCTATTCTGGGCATCCGTGCCCTCTCCACCAATCGTCGCTGGTGTGGAAGGTCAGAGCTGGTCAGCAGCTCCACCCACTGCTCATAGGTAGGGTTGGGGTTAGGGCTGAGGGAAGGTGATTGCTGGCACTCCCATACAATGTGGTACGGGGTGCCTGAAAATCACAAATTATCAGTCCTTGCAAAAATACAAATCTACATATTTGTGGCGGAAACAATGGAAGAAAACATTACATATTATTCGACAGCCTTTGCAACCTTCCACTCACAAACACAATAATCCCACCTGGACGGAAGCGTGCAGCGGGGTACAAGAGCTTCCTTCGGTGAAAGCACAGCGCCGGAATGCAGAATGTCAAGAAATTGCAAGTTCTGCGTCATTGCGTTAGAAATTCCGCGGGCTTCTCTCGCCCTGTGGTGGCGCTCACTGACGCATCGGTTATCTCAGGTTCCGGAAAATGGAAAACGTAGTGGCATTGTCGCGGGTTTTTTCCAAATAGAAACTAGCGATAACAAGTCGTCAGAAAAACGAGTTTAAAAACGTGATACACAGCCACATAGAGCTGTACTTGTGCACTGCGGTCGCCGATTTACTGAGTTTTTTGTGAGACCAGGCGATACTGCCCTCCAGCAAGGTGCAACAAGTGTAATCGGAGAAACCCCGTGGAGTTTTATAGATTCATTTTGCCCGAAGATTCATATAGATTCATTTGTGCCTGGGTCCATTTGTTCCGGGACCATAGGTTCCGGGGCCATTTGTTCCGGGACCATTTGTTCCGGAACGATTTGTTCCGGGACCATTTCACTAGTAACGCGTCTCCAGTAACTAGCTATACTTCTTTCGGTAACTTGTTCTGTAATTAGTTACTGTTGGTTTAGAGGAACTTGCACCTGTAACACTGTTACGCTTTTATGGAGTAACTGGAGCTTAAAATACCGTTACAGTTTCTTCCTTTGTATAAAAAAAGATATCCAACTGCAGCAGTGGCCGAGGGTTGACAGGTTGGCGTACTGTTTGCGCTTTCAATATTTTTGGACTTTTTGACATTTTCGGATGTTTTCGGACTTTTTCACCTTTTCCCAATACGGCTTCCCTCTCATTTCAGGAGAGAGGTCGCTAAGAGGATTATCTTTCCTGCGTAAGACTGAGGTCAGAAATCTCTCTTTGAGTTGATTTCTTAAAACTTTTCCTTCGTCTTGAGTCGAGCGTAAAACAAGAAAAGAGAAACCGGTAATTAGACCTCCGAAATCAAGACAGCTCTTAGGTGTTAAGAAACAACTTATCCTAAGTTACAATGAGTTTCGCAAATAAATTCCGCGACACCAACGGTGCATCAGCAAAAAAGTTGATGCAACAAAATGAGGCGTACACAACGAGTGTTGGGGTTGTGCCCGCTTTTGTTTTTATGCCCCTTCGTATCGTGTCTTACCACGTGCAATTTTGTCTACTCGCATTCCTTCGTACATTTCTGTTAAACTCTGTAAGCTGTTTTGTGATCTTTCACTTAGTTTTATATAGCAACGCAAAAGTAACGACGCAACGTTTTCGCAATAACTGTAACAGTGTACTGTTAGAAACTCTGACTGTAACTTTAATATAGTTACTTTTTTTGCTTACGTAACTGTAACTCTAACACCGTTACGCTTTACAGGTAACGTGCCCCGGCTCCGGTCTTTTCGGTACAGGGCGTTTCGGTACAGAGCGTTTCGGTACGGTCTTTTCGGTGCACGGACCTTTCGGGACACGGGCGTTTCGGGACACGGACGTTGCGGGACACGGACCTTTCGGGACACGGGTGTTTCGGTGCAAAGACAAATTCTGGCGAACGGTTTAGGCTGGGCGCGTTATGTTCTTGTTCGTAATTGTGCGTTATTTTAGGAAATGGGATGGTTATACGGCCTTGCCTGAAAAAACGTCGGTTTATGTGTTAAATATTATCTCGGATATTTGTAGCATTTATAAAACCTAATTGCTCATTATTTTGTTTTCTAGCGACTTATTATCATCAGTATTTTATATAACAAATCAGTGACAGTATCGTGTATTTCACTCGTTTGTTGACGACCTATTATCAATTTCTTTTTTTTTTCGAAAATCAGTGAGAGTAACTAGTATTTTTGCACTTTGCGGAGTCCCTACGATAACGGCTGCGTAAATGAGTGCTACCTCACCGGGAAAGGAGCCTGTGATTTCAGCAATGACGATTTCGTCACATGGCGTTTCGTCATAGGCCGGTTCGTAATAGGCCGTTTGGTCACATAGGATCATTCGTCATAGGCCAGTTTGTCACTTAGGAAAGTTCATCACAGGAACGCAAAAACAAACTGGCTTTTTTTTAGACGTAAGTGGTGATTAGGCATGACTAGAACTACTTTGCACACCTTTTCGCAGCCCCGGCCGGTCCTCTTAGCGGCCGCCATGGCGATCCTAAACTGGCAGTAAGGCACGCCCCAAAAAATGTTTGGCTTTCGGGGAACCCGTGCACGAATTATCCTGGTCCTGCAGCTCATACCGCTCCCAACCGTCCTCTTTGCCTTTCACATGAATGTCACGGTAGCAGGCGCACGCTCGCGTGACTAATTTGCAGTGGCTGTAGCACTCCTTTTTCTTCACTTTTTTTTTTCATTTTCGTTGCTGCCTCACTGGTAGCCAAGTGCTCACAACGTGGTCATTTTTGCCCCTTTCCTTGGAAAGCCTTTTTTGAGTGCACATAAGAACTCACTCGAACTGTCCGAAAAGGGGATATAAAAACGTGAGCGGAGGCGTATCCGCTCCCCAAGCAGCTAGTTGAGGGGGCGCCCTTTTGTTTATTTTGCCCGAGAGCTACTGCAAAGGCGCCCCGCGCATGCGCAGATAGCTACTGGAGAAAGGTTCATTAAATAATTAGTTGCACCACTTGTAATAAACCACTAATAAGGGACACGAAATGGCCCATGTGGAATTTCCAAGAACAAGAAGGTCGGTGCTACCACTTTGCCTATTACGGGACCACTTAGAACCAGACGCCTGGCCCGTCTTCCAAGAACTTTGTTGGGCTACGTCCCTGTCTCACTTTTCTGTGTTGGGTTGTTGAACTCGTATCTATAATCTTGTCCGAACACTCCACCCTACTTGCCCACTCTGGCTTGCATTCTTTGTTGAGCTTTGCTAGATGTACGGCCCGAAGTACAAAAAAATGAACTAACTAAACTTGTGCCTCGCTTCTCTCTTTCGAGTCGAAAAAACAACACGTGGACATTCATTTTGTGCACCTGTGTAGAACTTTCCTAAGTGACAAACTGGCCCATGACGAATGATTCCATGTTGCGAAATGGCCTATTACGAACCGGCCTATGACGAATGATCCTATGTAACCAAACGGCCTATTACGAACCGGCCTAAGACGAAACGCCATGTAACAAACGGGCCATATCCCGATTTTATAATGACGTAGAGGTGGTAATTTCTTGGCATTCTGCATTTGAGCGCGTTGCTTCCTCCTGATAACGGTAACTTGAGGCGTTGTTAGCAAGTCATCACGGAAGGCACCTATTGTCACTCGCCGCACGCTTCCATCCCGACTTATTCGTAGTTAGCAGGGACTGCGGCGGGTTTATTGTGTTTGTCAATCAAAAGTTGGAAATGCTTAGTAACGACGTTGAAAGCACTCTGCAATGTTTTCTGCAGCATAATCCTAGTTATTCACCTTCGCAAGAACTGCTCATCTGTAATTCTTGGCGTTCTGCCGCAGAACATAATTCCCACAATATGGTCGTGATCTGAGACCAATGTCACCTACAGCTCCCTATCATCGGTACCTTTTTGAGCCACACACCAGTAAAATGATGTTCGCAGAAGCAGGTGTCGGCGCGGCATTAAACATGACAGAAAAAAAAAGACAAGTGCCGACTGCAACAGGCATGCTGCAGGTTATAATGAGCCGCTGCAAGTCAAATCACGTGGGATGATGTAAGTGAAAAATCCAGTGTAAACCTTTAGCGCTACTATTCCGACTGATAATTTGTTTGTAACTGCACTGTTAAACTATTTCATTATTATATAAAAATATAGGTGTTTACTTAGTTTAACAGCATGGGAGAGCGCTTAGTGCGTAAGGAATATTTTCCGCAGCAATCATGCACATCAAAGCAGCGTCCCCAAATAGGACCGACGGGGACGCTGCTTTGATGTGCACTTCAAAAGAACTTCGCTACTCCAAAATTTTTTTAAAAATGCCTAAGTAATTGAACAATAAATTCAAAGAACATTTATGCGAAAAGTTAACATATGAAAGTGGGTCGAGGAACTATCCTCAACAAATATTTGCAAGAGAAATCGCTTGAAAAGTATGCGGATTCGTAAGTATGGGTTAAATAATCTCAAATAAGAGCACAGATGTCGTCTTTAAAAAAATCGATCCCAAAGATCCTGTCCAAAGGCAAATCAAAACAAAAACAAACTGATATGTTCGCGCACTGGAAACTCCTTAAAAACCGTTAATTTTTTATTGTGGACCAAAGGGGCTGCCGAGTCCGGATGGACGTTCACCCTCGGGGTCAGCCACCTGTCTTCCCCGAATTCCGCTCGACGCACGGGAAGTAGGGAAGGAGCGTGCATGGAGCGTTTAATGAGCCCAAGAAAGACTATCGTCTTTAAAAGGTACTGATGGTGGGGAGCTGCAGGTGCCATTTATCTCTGATAGGAATAAAACCCCACCAAATTATGACAAGTATAATTTCGGACAGAACCGTCTGAAAATTACAAGCGACCAGTCTTTGCAAAAAAATTATCTATGTAGGTAGCAGAAAACATTACAGATATCTTTGAATATTATACAAGAGCATTTTCACCTTCCAATTCACAAAAAAACAGTGAATCCAGCAGTTAATAAACTGCTAACGATTATAAGGCCGGGGTGGAAGCGTGCGACAATGTACAACAGGTGCCTTCGGTACTGAATTGATAATGACTCGGTATGGGCATTGCGTTCTCAGGTGAAAGCAACGCCCACAAATGCGCGATGCCAAAATATTGCAAAATTTTCTTGGTCATTACGTTGGAAAGGGCCCTGCAATGGCGCTTAATTACGCATGCTGTTATTGTAGTTTCTGGGAAGTGTAAAAAATAGTTACTGTCGCTGATTATTGATGAAATGAGCGAGAAAAAAATACCTGATGATACTGTCGCTAAAGAGACGAAGTAATGAACGAGCTATACGTTTTCTGGCTACTGTTACGCAAAAAAATAGGCATTTTTGGCATGGCCACGAAGTTTACTGGCCTAAAATACCGCAGAAATATGAGCAACCACTACTATAATAAACAATTTCGATTTGCTTGCAACTCCCATGTTAAAAACGCACGCTAGTTTTGCTGCCTCAAACGCTCGCTCGAATTCGTTTTCGTACCGAAACGACCTGTACCGAACCGCCCTGTACCGAAACGACCTGTACCGAACCGCCCTGTGCCGAAATGTCCTGTACCGAAACGCCCGTGTCCCGAAATGTCCGTGTACCGAAAAGACCGTACCGAAACGCTCTGTATCGCACCGCCCTGTACCGACAAGACCTAGACCCAACGTGCCCATGACGGAGTCCAACCCATCTACGATCAAAGTCCACAACACCAACGATAGCGAAGGAACCCTCACAAGAAAGCTGAGCGTTCAAGACATCGTTGTCGTCCGGCGAAGGGGCGTTTTAACTTTTTGTGCGTATTTCAACTTAATTCTATCGTGTCCATAATGAGAAGACAAAAGCGCGGATGCATGCTGGAGCTTCAGTCTCGCCAAGGATCTATAGGCGGTGAACTTGCATTTCCTAGTCAATTTTTTTTTAATGTACGTTTTCCGTAGCGAAATTTTCGTCCAACCAGGAAGGTGATTGTGGGGTTTAACGCGCCGACGCAACGCAGGGGATGAGGCGCGCCGTAGTGGAGGGCTCCGGATTAATTTTGACCACCTGGGGATCTTTATCGTGCGCCGAAATCTCGTACACACGCGCGTTTTTGCTTTTCGCCTCCATCAGAAAAGCGGCCGCCGCGGCCGGGAATCGAACCCGCGACCTCGTGCTCAGCAGCGCAACGCCTTAGCCACAGGAAGGTGATCTAAACTACGTGTCTGTCTAATTAAGAATTAGGTGAGAACGTGACTCCAGACTAATAAATTCACTGAAATGAGTAAAAGTGCATCAACTGTCGTCGCTGAAACTAAGAGGGAGGTTTACTACGTCGTTAAGTGCGAATTGGTCTTAGGACTTGGAAATAAAGTTATATGACAGACAATATTCGGCATACAAACGTATTTCAACCGTGTTTCAGTGATACCCTGCAAAACACCAATAATAAATGTAATAAATAAAGGTTGCCCGACCATGAAGCCTTGCAGTACACACCGCGGGATGCGGTTTCGATTCTGGATGACTGCACATGGTTGAAAGTAACGATTTCGGATAGTGACCACTGGTAATCTGCAATCCATCCGAGTAATTTTACGTCATTTATTAAGATACTATGTTTAATAGGTTTTTGTAAAGCGCATTGTCAAATCCTTTCAAAAAAGTGTATGAAAATTGCGTCGGTCCGGCCCCACAATAGTAAAGGGGTGTGTCGATGTCATGGGTTAATTTGGAAACCTACGCGGTTGTAGAAACTCCAACTCGGAAGCCATCGCAGCGCCGGGACAGAAAGTTATTAGCATGTACGTGCTCAAATATATGTTTGTGAATCAGGTCCAGGAATAGCTCATCTTGTAAAAATATCTGAAATTGGCCTATAAATAGGCATCAGCAGGTTCCATTTAGCTTTAAACCACAAACCAACATTAACTATTTTCCAAAAATTTGGTAAGAGATTTATTAGAAAATTAAGACAAATAATGACCACACCCATTAGCGCCACGCTAAAAACGCATTAAGATAAGCCCCCGAAAAGTTGGTCACGTGAAGTTTTAGTTGTAAGCTGCTAACTCCCGGTCAATAATGTGTCACGTTTGGAAACGCAGTATGAGCGTTATTGAAGGCATACTTTGGGCTAGTGTCATTATCTTGATGAAAAATTTACTTGAAGGCGGTGATGAAGCTTTCTGCAATATCATTACAAAGGGGGGCATGATTGATGATTCATAGTAAAAAGAGACTGAACGTTAAAACACAGGTTATATATAAAATTGAATTTGGTGAGATTTTCTTTCATAAACATTGCGAATTTGTATGACAAGCAATAATATAAATTTCTCGCTTCCGTCAGTTTCGCCTTCGAACTACATTTAAAATAACCAGAGCTGTGAAGGATCGCGGCACTAGATTGTCGAGATTGTATCTTACAGGCAGTTTTGTATACCTGTACTTCTGCATCGCGATGCATTTTAAAAATGTATTTTTACTGTGTATTAAGTATATAGAGATACTTTGAGAAGTATGCATATCTCCTTAACTTTATTTTCCGCGTGGCAGAACACCCACCTTTTAGCGTTTTTTTTTTTTTTTAGAGAAAGAGAGAAAAAGCTATACGCGTTTATTTGACATCTTGAGAAGCGTAAAAGCCGCATCAAATGTATCCCAACAAAAGTTCGAATTCGTGAATCTACACGTGCAGATTACAATTGCCGACTTCCTTGGTAAGTCGCCAGTTATTCTTCCACCTTCTTTAACCATTTGCATTAAGTCGCACAATTTGACACGATTACTAGTTATCTCACGGTCAACCCACAAAACGGTTTCTAACAATTAAAGCGGAGAGTTCGGCGAGTTGGTTACTGACTAATGAACTCATACATCTAGCGAACTTTTGCACAGGACGACGAAGGAAAAGACGAAACACAGCGTGTGTCTTTTCCTTCGTCTTCCTGTGTTAAAGTTCGCTAGAAGTATGAGTTCATTAGGGTTTCTCACAAACCCAAACAAAACCGCGAAGTGAAAACGTTTATTTTCGGTAACTCTTGATGTCATCTAATAACTTGGTCGCTGATTATCCGTCGGCCGTTTTCTTTGTCTTTTACGCTTACACTGCAGCGTTTATGTTGGTTAAACTTCCCTCCGCCAATATCACCCCCAGGAGGTCTTAAGTAATTGCCATCAGAACTACCCCATTACTCGACTGACATCGAATTCAGAAAGTTTGAATGTCCGGCTGCTAAGAAACTTTACCGCAGGTGCCTAGAACCAAATTATAGTTCAATAACCTCCTTCCCTCCCCTTTGGACTGACTAAGACCGAACATACCAACAAAAGAAAATAGTACAGGAAAGAATTTTAAACACGCAGCGATGCCAACACTCAACCCCAGGAACCAACTCATGCCTGACAAGTCAGTGCTAAGTGGGCAGTTAAGCTCCCGTGGCTGGGGTCATTCTTACACAAATTGCAGCAGCGGGAGGAGTCTGGGAAACATGCGCCGGTTGCGGTGCCTTAACCACACCGCCGCCACAACAGTAAACCCGATCGGCTGTCAGATCAAAACGACAGGCGTGCAAAAATACATAAGCCGGCTCTGAGAGCGTCGTTTCGCCAGTGATGAGTATCCTTCTGTCGTCGGAAGGTGAAAGTTTTGACGAGCTTGCTCGGCAGCCACTGGAGGGGGAGCCAAGGACACGGGAGGGGATGAAAGACGGCGGCGGGCCCCTCTTGCTAACGCGCTGGGGTTGCCACCATCTCAGCTCCAAATGACCTCCAGCCCTCGGCATAGTCGGAGCGCGGGTGCGGTCAAGGACACGGTGACCGGACAGGTTGACTCTCTGCGCGGAAAAAAAGCCGGTCACTAACGCGGCTCCCCTTCGCTCTCTCCTTCGGCATTCGCGCTGGGCTTTACGGCTGCGCACCTCGCCCGCTCGCGCGAGTTCACGGGGAAGCATTTTGCCCGCGCGCGTGCGGGCGATGTCCGCTGAATTCGCTTAAGGAACGCGTAGCATAAGTGCGGGAGGGGGACAGTGGGTCCTACGACAAAACACCTGACTTTCGTGAATTTGTGAGCACCGGCGGTGTCCCCTTGCCGGCAATGCCGTACGCTGTTTGGCTGAGGATGACGACCTCTTCGCTCCTCTAAAGAGGACGTTGAGGGGGATATCTGCGAGGCATCTGGAAAGCGTGCGTTAGTCAATCGAAGTTGTCCTGTTTTTTCTTCGCATTTTCTCTTTGTCCTACAGACTGTTGGTCATGAAGCACAACGCAACCGATCCTTTGGAAAAGTTCGGCATGTAGCGTAGAATGCGGTGCCGCGCTAAAATGAGCAAATTAAAACAAAAACCCTTCGTCCGGCGCCTGAATGCTGCGTTACACAGCACTGTAGCTCGCAAACAAAACGACTTGAGAGAGAAAAAACACAAATGAGCACGAAACGAAACAGCCACTAATTAGAGCCTTAACTATCTTTGGCTTCCGCATGCGTCATCAAGCAACCACAGTAACAAAAAATTAGAACGTATCTTTCAGTGGGTTTGTAAAAGAGCGAGCATGTGTGTATAGTTTGTGGAATGGATTTCCACGAAATGTTACTATTGGCCTAACTTCTGACACTCCAAAGTGAAGGTATATATAAAAGGTATACTTTCTGTGCGCGTGTTAATTTATTTATTTATTATTAGGTTTTATTTGCACAAACTCAAAAATTCACAAACTTGTAATCATACTTTCTCACAGTCATCAATTGAAACGAGCATATTAGACGACCTTACCTGCTTGAAGTTAGTTTCTATACGGCTCGCGACCTACATTGAAAGGGCCAAAGCTGTAAGTTTCACCTCATATCACTTTAAATACTGCCATATAGAATAGAGAGAAAAAAACCCACCTCTGAAAATGATTAATGATGCCGTTCACTGCCAGATGCGTGTGGGGCCTTCGCTTAGTTAATCTAAATGCTCGGAGGCTTGCAAACAAAATCTACCTAGTATTTATACTAGCAAGCTATAACCCGCACGTAATTACTGTCGCAGAGACGTCGCTGCCACCGGAAAAAGCGGACGGCGAAATTGTCCCACCCAGTTACAAAATATTTATGAAAGACCGAGATTCGCGAGGAGGGTGTGTGTCGATCATACTTTAAGAAGATATTGAAGCTATCATTATGCAAGTAATTCCCCTGCATGAAAGCGTGTGGCTCTAAATTAAATCTGAAAAAAAAAAAAAACTGCCCTCTTTCTCAGAGCCGTTTACCGGCCTCCGTACGCCCATAATTCATATCCGGAACATTTGCAGCATTCCCTTGAAGCTATCGCTACCCACAACCGCAGACTGATAATTTTGGGAGATTTTAATCTACCTGGGATTAATTGAACCACCTTTTCAATTATATCAACAGACTCATTAGACTGCCAACTGCTTTTAGACATAGCATTCAGCCACGCCCTAACGCAGGTCGCTAATGACAGTACACGTGAAGCGGGCTATCCATATTCCATAATGGATTTATTTTTTTATTGATGGCCAGATCAACACCTACAGCGTCCAAATTCGACGTGGGTTATCGGATCACAAACTTGTTTCTCTTGAAATTAGTACTGATGGTGGCTTGCCACGCGATAAAGAAAGCTTGCTATATATGCGCGAATTCAATAAGGCTGATGGTACGAGCGTAATCGATTACTTGTCGTTTCTTTGGACGCTTTCAATCACGAAAGGACGTCAATGAAATGTTGATAAGGTTTAAGGAAATCGCCGTGCTATCTGTCACCAAATTTGTGATCTTGCCGAAAAAGAAAGATAATAAACAAAATTGATTTGATTGATTGTGGGGTTTAACGCGCCGACGCAACGTAGGCGATGAGGCGCGCCGTAGTGGAGGGCTCCGGATTAATTTTGACCACCTGGGGATCTTTATCGTGCGCCGAAATTTCGTACACACGGGCTTTTCTGCTTTTCGCCTCCATCAGAAAAGCGGCCGCCGCGGCCGGGAATCGAACCCGCGACCTCGTGCTCAGCAGCGCAACGCCTTAGCCACTGAGCCACCGCGGCGGGTAATAAACAAAATCGTTAGATGACTAGGAAAATTATACATCTAAGGCACGCCGTTAAGGCAAAAAAGTAAACAAAGACCAATGAGAAATACGCAATTTATCGAGGCTCTTGCGGGCTGAACTGAGCGAAGCAAGAATTAAGTATTACGAAGAAACATTACAGACATTTATGGGAGCTTCTCCCCAAGTATTTTTTTATTTTTTCCGGAACCCTTTTTTTCCGTTTCCCATCTTTTTTGGCGTCTCTTGTCTCAGAAAGGAGAGCAGTCGAGACGTGTGCATTCTCTCGCTATCTAGGACGAATTGGTGACTGACTGCTCTTCTATCCCTTTTATTTACTGCCTGCCCCAATGTTATTGCTGCACCCATGCCGCTTGCTTCCAGTTATCAGTCATGCCTGATGTTCAGATTACTTATGGAGGCATCATGTCGTTATTGCTGAGCACACAATGATTTTTGGCGAAGGTATGCGAAATGGGTTGCCCCTATTTATACAGAATATTGAATACCTCAATTGAGCCAAAGACCCTTCCATACGACTGGCTTGTGTCGAAGGTTGTGCTAACGCATAAATGTGGGTCCAACAAACGTTCGAAAACGACCGCCCAATTTCACTCACTTGTGTATGCTGCAAGCTCATAGAGCATATTATATCAAAAAGTATTTTTGCAAAAGTATTTTTCCCAAACCAACACGGCTTTCAGCAAATTCTGTCTACAGTAACCCCACTAGTAGAAACTGTGATGACTTCACACGGGTAATAAATAACGGTGTTCAGATTGACGGAATATGCCTCGACTTCTCGAAAGGCTTTGAGAAGGTTCCTTATAAAAGGTTAATTAATAAATTAGCACACCTAGGAGTAAATTAAAACGTAACACAGTGGATAACCTTATACCTGGCAGCTAGAACACAATATGTGAAAATAAACGACTGCAAATCAGCGGCGCTGAAGGTTACCTCAGGGGTACCGCAAGGTTCCGCATTAGGGCCGATTATTCTTAACTTGCATCAATGACATTTCACGCAGCATGGATACGGGTACTACACTGCGACTTTTTTACTTATGGCTGCTTAATTTATAAAGAAATATTGAGTGAGGATGACCAAAAATCGATTAATGACATTTTTGAAGATGCCAGCAATTGGTGCACCGAATCAAAAATGGAAATAAATCAGAATAAAACAGCTGCTTTGCGTTTGACAACTGAGAGTAAACATGTCTTAATTCCAACTATACTTTATGCTCTACCCGCCTGTCTAGTGTCAAAGAAATAAAATACTTAGGAGTAACAATATCCAGCAATTTAAATTGGAGGAATCACATTCAAAACATTTGTTGAGTAGCGGATAATAAATTATGCCACCTACGGCGAAAATTAAGACTTGATTCAACCCCCTTAAACTAGCAGCATATCTTACGTATATTTGGCCGACTTTGGAATATGATAGCATTGTATGGCACCCATCAGAAATCTGCCTTATAAATATGCTGGGAAAAGTAAGGCCAGGTTCATTTTTTAAATGCGGAGCATTTCTTAGGCTCGCCTGGTCCTCCGTCGTTGATGGCGGCGCCGTCCATACGCTCACTGCGCATGCGCAACTCTCCTCCTTACACCCACAGCTCCGCGATACTACACTATAAAAAAAAAGAAATAGTTAGCGGCGCCCGGTTTCGTTCCCACGTCTCTCTGGCCGCAACGGGAGGTACGCGGTGCTCTTCCCACTACGCTACAAATCCGTGACGGGAGCAAGTGCTACGAACGCGCCTTATGTCCTTGACTCATTCAAACTACGTCAAGAAGCTACTGACACAACGAAGGCACGCGAAACTGAACGTCAACGGAAACGACGAACTGAAAACTTTAGAGGGGGATGCTGAATTTCCCGTGGAAAAGCTCTGGCGGGAAGCGCCGCGCGCCTTGAAGCTCAACCAGCCCCGTCCGCAGTGCCTCTGATGCTGACTGTGGCAGGATGCCCCTAGGGATTGGCCAACCAAAGAAACCATCACGAGATAGGTTCGCGTTCAACCACCGTCGTCATCTTCCCATAGGGGAACCGCCGAAGAAGAAGGAGAACGAGAAGACAAAGCTGCGAAGAGGAGGGCGTGTACATTGCTCTCAGCCGGTGCACCAATGTCAACAACCTTTACCTCATCAAAGCTGACGGAGGCTACCGATTCTACCACAGAGACAACATCGACAAGAACCTGATGGACGAGTTTCGGCGCCTCGAGAACCACCGCCTACTCACCGTAACACAACAGCACTTGCGTGCCTTTGCCACCGGTGTGGACCCGGACGCGGAATTCCCTCTGGCGCTAGTAAAAACCAGATCACTCAACATAACGGCAACACAATGGAACCACACGGAACCGCCACGATGCTTCGCATCCTCATCAGGGTTCCCCACGGGAAGATGGTGTAATGTTTTGGAAATACTCTACTACCGAGTCGGTAACGGAAATGTTATGCTCGTTAGAACTGCCCGCTTTAGCCGATCGTCGACAGTTAGCAAGGATGAAGTTCCTGTTTTAATTGTCGAAAAATAAGCTAAGCGGGAACACAACAAAATACCTAAAGCCACGTCGTTGAAGAAACCTGAGAAGAGCAAAGGAATGTACATACGAAGCACCTCAACAGCGTGTCACTGCGTATGAGAGTTCGTTTTTTCCTAAAACAATTCGCCAATGGAATGCATTGCCATTGTCACTTCTCTAATGTAATTCTTTAGAAAACTTTCAGGAAGGGCTCACGGAATTCTTTTTGTAGCCTTGGCCTAGTGATATTGCTTGTCCTTACTGTGTGTAATGTAGGCTTTGACAAACATTGTGACGTTTGCTAGCCATTCTTATGTGAATTATGTATGCTATGTAACATATCAAGCTTTATGTGTTGTTGTTTATACTACTGTGTGAGTTAATTTTATGTATTGATACTTAACGATCGTAATGTGTCCCACCCCTGTAACTAAATAAATATCACACATTTATAGGACAAATTATATGCGATCCTTACGTGATTTTTGTAATCGCTGTTTTATGCCTCTGTGCTTGAAAGAGGGGGGGGGGGGTGATCGCTGTTACCGCATCACCGCTGCTCGGGAGTAGGAGCAGCCTTTTCGACAGTGCTCATTATCCTCTGTACGCAAGAAATACATAAAACTGAATTCGATTTATTTATTTCTTGTGTACAAAATGGCAAATACAGCTACATTTTATTTTGCCATTTCCGTGGCGTAGCGGTTATGACGCCCTCCTCAGGTTAATCGTATTTATTTATTTTATTTGTAGTTTCCGCAATCGCGTAAGGATACTCGGCCCATGTGGCAATTTGCCTCGTTTGGTGAAGGGAGTCTGCATAACATGAAAAGTACAGTCGTTAAAAGTGTCAACAAGAACTAAAACGAAGTGCCAGCCTATGCAGAGAGTGGCAGCGCTCAAGCCGATCGGCAAGGTTGTGCGCATGCGCAGAAGCAGCCGAGTGCAGATGGTCAGCCTCGTGAGCGCCGATCACCACCCGCCAAAAATGCGAAGTGGGTATTAGGCGGCCGCCCTGTGCAAAGGCTGGCACCCGCTTCTTTGTTAACTGTGTTAACGACTATGCTAGTTTATTTCCAAGTGTCCCAACTTAGGTTTCGTGTTTTTCGGCCATCAAATCGGTATGGACGGGGAAGTTAAGTGTTCACGAGGGTCGTTCGCTTGCAGGAGCTGTGTGCGCAAAAACTTTGAACCAAACTCCCCATTGGAGAATTTTCGTGCATTGCTTAGCTTTCATGGTTGAATCGTCTTCCTTGCGCTTTGTTTTCCGACAACCGGGCGTAGTTGACCGGATCTTTACTGAGTCAAACACAACCAGTCAAACGCAGTTGTAGGCGCCAGTCGAGCCGAGTCTCTTTATGTTTCATTTTTTGTTGCTCGGTTCCTGTAGTAACAAAGCCGAGAGTGATCTTTTTTTCTCACTCATTTCTCTTCCGCTTTTATTCTGCATTTCTTGGCTGCTGTCTTTTTACCCAGGCAGCGATGTTTTTTCGGCATGTTTTGTTGTATTTGGCGCCGCTCGCGAGAAAACAAGGCTGTCTTTTTGCAATGTTTCGTTCTTGCTTGGCTTTTATCTCTCCTCCTTTTAATTCTCTTTGTATGCCGAGTTTCAAACGCATTTCCGCAAAACCAATCTGTCGGGATTTGCTAATGAAATGTACGCTGTAAGTTAGTTCATATACTTGTGTTTTTTTTTCCCAAACCTGACCACGTCTACGTGTACAAACCGTGCAACCAGGGTATTAGTTTGTACAGATGTTGCGTGTACGTACTTCATCTTCAGGTTTGATATTATACAAGGCCCATAGATGGCGCTACTACTTTTTCGCGCAATGTCAAACCACGTCGCACAAAAAGCGCGGAAGAAAATTGCGTTTCAACCCTTGCCCTTCCCCCCGATTCCCGTGTTACTAGCTTAAGAATATTACGTAATAAAATACTCGACCGGGTGGACTCAAGCTAAACAAGCCAAACAAATCCGTCCGACGGCGAAACGTATACACGTTCATTAAAGAATCTGACGGGCTAGTTGGTCTGACATAATAGAAATAACCTTCGCGCTACAAGGACGGGGTGAATGAGGAGGACACACCACACAGCGCAGACTAACAAACTGTGCAGATACCACGCACATATGTACTACTATCGCGTAGACACGTGTAACCAATAAAAGTTAAAAAACAATACTAAAAAATAAAAAAATAAAAATAAAAACCACATCTTCACTATGACACATGCCTTCTCAAACAGATTATACACCATCAAGAAACGTGATTTCCTTGCCCAGCAGCGATATTGAAGCAACACTAATGCAACCATCCCCCGCGCTCAGAATTTCCCGCGCCTCCATTATCTCCCGCGTGAGCGCGTCACGGCTCCCAGCGAGCACCTTTGTTTTTTTTCAAAAAACGGAACACACCTGCAGTCACGGCAATAAGTGCCAAGGTGCCCGCTCATCGCGTTGCTAACATTATTTTTGTGCTCACGGAGCCTATCATTGATACATCTGGCAGTTTGGCCGATATATACCTTTTTGCAGCGTAACGGAATCAGGTACACCACTCTCTCCATGCAGGCAACGAACTTACTTTGGTGCTTCGAGCGGCACCCATTCTCTTCTTTTCGAGCGGCGTTTACCTGTCGGCAAAGCTTTGCAAGCTTGTCGGGCGCTGAAAAAACCACATTCGTCCCTGCACGTCAAGCGATATGCTTGAGGTTGTGGCTCAAGCGTATCGCTCGACGCTCAAAAAAAAAAAAAAAAACACAAAGGTGCTCGCTGGGAGCCGTGACGCGCTCACACGGGAGATAATGGCGGCGCGGGAAATTGTTCGCGCGGGGGATGGTTGCATTAGTGTTGCTTCAATATCACTGCTGGGCAAGGAAATCACGTTTCTTGATGGTGTATAATCTACTTAAGACGGCAGGTGTCATGGTGTGAAGATGTGGTTCTTTATTATTTTTTAATATTTTTTAAACTTTTCTTGGTTCCACATGTCTACGCGATAGTAGTACATATGTGCGTGGAATCTGCACAGTTTGTTGGTCTGCGCTGTGTGGTGTGCCCTCTTCTTTCGTCCCGCCCTTGTAGCGCGAAGTTTATTTCCATTGTATACACGTTATAGTTGCTGATGGGGTGGGTCACGTGACGTGGGCGCCAGCTGCGTGGTTCGTGCGGGCGGCGCGTAACATTTTCTTTTTTTGTGTCCCTATCAGGGAGCCAGACGAACCGACTGGAGCTAAGCGGCCAAAAACCTCTGGCAACGCTTAACGGCCGCGGTACCGGGGTTGCACCAGCGATGCTGGATGCAACGTAACGTCTCTTTACGGCTGCAATTCCACAACTTCTTCTTTCTCTCCCTCTTTTCTATTTTCGCAGTTGTCTGACGTCCTCCCTGAACACGTTTTAAGTAACATTCACACTGTAATCTTCCGTTGCATGCTTACGCGTTGTGTCAAGTGGGATTCGGTTGATCTATACTGCCATGCATGAACCAGGACCACCAGTTCTAACAGTTCAGAAAAATGTTTGTCTTTATATAATATCCATGCATGGTCATCAGAATTCTTAAGCCGGCAGTGTGATTTTCAGCAGTAACGCGTCCGTGATCGAAATACATCGTCAAAAAAAAAAAAATGTGGCTACCTCCGCTAGCGTGAAACCTGGGGATGGGCGAAGCATACAGTGTATAAGAATATTTGCAGATAGTCTCTCGCTTGCCACAGGGCGCGCGCTGATATACGCGACATCTATATTACGAAAACGGAGAAGTGAAATTCGAAACTGAGAATTGAAAATTTTAAAGTTAAAGCGAGTACAGAGCGAAATATAAGCAAACAAGCAAGCGCGAAAAAAAAAGAAAAACGAGTGTCCCGGTGTGTTATTTTCATAGGCATTTTATGGGCGACGCCCCTTAGGGGCTGGGGCTGTTGGCATTTCCTGTCCTCGTCGTCGTAATCGGTGTCCCATGTAGTCACGGTACTAAAGCACCGGAAAACTTGTTTACGCCTGCACTGGAGCGCTTCGTAACGGGTATTAAAAATACACTGGGACACTCGTTTACGCCTTACGTATACGGGCTTCAAAGACAAGAGCCTTTTCAGCCAAGCTGTGAAACCCCCCAATGGTTTCATCTCCGTTGACACAAACAGGCACCAAAAATGCACTTATAAACTGCACGCTTCGCTCCTCCCCTGGTTTTACGTTAGTGGAGATGGCCCTGGATTTTTTCTCCATGGAGTTGAAACGTTCTAGCGCAAGGCGTTGGAAAACGTGTGTCCCGGTCTTTTATTGCCGTGACCACAATGAGAAGGTGACGACAAACGACGACGGTGACATGACACGCCCACAGCCCGAGCCCCTGAGGTGCTTCGCCCCTAAAAGAAACTGATTTGATTGATTGATTGTGGGGTTTAACGCGCCGACGCAACGCAGGCGATGAGGCGCGCCGTAGTGGAGGGCTCCGGATTAATTTTGACCACCTGGGGATCTTTATCGTGCGCCGAAATCTCGTACACACGGGCCTTCTTGCTTTTCGCCTCCATCAGAAAAGCGGCCGCCGCGGCCGGGAATCGAACCCGCGACCTTGTGCTCAGCAGCGCAACGCCTTAGCCACTGAGCCACCGCGGCGGGTCCTAAAAGAAACTGACAGCGTAAAACAGACGTTGCAGAAAAGTGGCGCCAAAACCGAAGTATTATCATCGCCATCATCAGCCTGTTCCGGTCCAGCCTCTCCCATTTATCTCCAACCCGCCGCGGCGGCTCAGTGGCTAAGGCATTCTGCTGCTGAGCTCAAGGTCGCGGGTTCGATTCGAGGCCGTGGCGGTCGCTTTTCTGATGGAGGCGAAAAGCAAAAACGCCCGTGTGTGCGAGATTTCGGCGCATGTTAAAGATCCCCAGGTGGTCAAAATTAACCCGGAGCCCTCCACTACGGTGCGCCTCATCGCCTGCGTTGCGTAGGCGCGTTAAACCCTACAATCAATCAATCAATCAATCAATCAATCAATCAATCAATCAATCAATCAATCAATCAATCAATCAATCAATCAATCAATCAATCAATCAATCAATCAATCAATCAATCAATCACCTCCAAGCACCCTCCTGCCCTGCGCTACTCGAGCCCAGAGTTTTTCCCCAAAGTACCGTATTTCATCCCTCTATCGTGTTTTAGCCTTCCCCTTCTTCTATACCCATCTCTTGGTATCCATTCCGTTATCCTAATTGCCCACCGGCTGTCGGTTCGTCTAACTATCTCACTACATGACCAGCCCAAGTCCATTGCTCCTTCTTTATTTGAAATATGATATCGTCAGGTTTGTTCTCTGATCCAGGTAGCTCGTTTCTTGCCCGTGAGTGTTATACCTAACATTATTCGTTCCATGGCCCGTTGAGTCGACCTAAGTTTGCTTTCTAGTTGTTTAGTAAATCTCCAAGTTTCAGATCCGTATGTTATCCCCGGAAGTATGTACTGGTTGTAGATTTTTCTTTTGAGTGACAGAGGTAGCTTACTTTTCATGATTTTGGAGAGCTTGCCGAGTGCTCCCAACCCATGCGTATTCTGCGCAGGATTTCTCTCTCGTCGTTGAGATCATCACTAACAATCTGCCCGAGTTAGTTATCATCTGTTACTCCTTCTAGCGTTTCGTTTCCTAAGCTGAAGAAGACGTTCTTGGCATACTTATTCCTCATTACTTTAGATGTATTCATATTTATTTTTAGCCCCACAGTGGCGCTTTCTGATTGTATTTCCTCGAGCATTATTTGCATGTGTTCTGCGGTCTCATTCAGCAAGACTATGTCGACTGCAAACCTCAAATGGCTGAAATATTCCCCGTTTATCCTTAATGCTATGTTTTCCCAGTCAAGCTTTCTAAATACCATCTCCGGACATGCTGTGAATAGTCTTTGAGAGATGGAATCTCCTTATCTTACTCCTTTTCGAATGGACGATGTATCGCTTTGCTTGTTATCCTGCCCGTGCATCCCTTATATATGTCTTCTAGAAGTCTTCATAGGTTTCCTCTATTTCCTGGTATTTTAGTGCTTCTCAAAGAGCTGCGGTGAGTACGGAATTAAACGCTGTCTCGTAATCAATAAATGCAATGTGAAGGTGTTTAGTGTACTCTGCGGATTTTTCTATAACTTGGTTGACGACATGGATGGGATCCATGGTTGATTACCCTTTCCTAAACCCAGCCTGCTCTCTGCGTTGATGTGAATCCAGGCTGTCGCCTGTGCGGCCAACTATAACTTTTAGTAAACAGCTTGTTAACAACTGAGAGTTTTTTTTTTTCGTGGAGTTCCTTTCATAACATGTTTATATTAATGGCAGACGCGTTTGGACGGAGCTGCGCAAATGATCACATTTCCGTCAGAAAATCTGCCATATAAGTTCTAATCCTTTCACACTGCTCCTTCGTAAAGTTCTAGAACACCTGTGTACCAAATTTGAACCTCGTAGCACCAATAGTTACACAGTTATAAACGCTTTCTCTTTCTCTGGCGTGGGGCCGCCGCGCCCGCTGAGTCACACGCACGCAAAACAAACTAGCTAACTTCCGCGACAAGGTGACCATTTAAAGGCCATGCTCGCGTTTCGCGT
Source organism: Haemaphysalis longicornis (assembly GCF_048455015.1). Lineage (NCBI taxonomy): Eukaryota > Metazoa > Arthropoda > Arachnida > Ixodida > Ixodidae > Haemaphysalis > Haemaphysalis longicornis. Next base: position 99,888,818 of record NW_027526335.1, on the reverse strand, counting down.
TGCAGTTCCGATAGTTTGACGAGTTATATCAGCTCGCTAGGCGCATTTTTGGTAAAGTTACAGCCAAAAGCCGAAATGTAAGAAAACAGTAACCGTACGTTCGAGAAATTTCCATTCATGGCGGACACGCTTGGACGGAGCTGCCCGAGCTGAGCATCAAACTATACAGCTAAGCGTCAGCTCAGAGGGTCAGCTTCTCTTGCCCGGCTTCTCTTTGGCCAGCTGAGCTTCAATCTCGCCATTGTATTGTAGCTATACAATTGAGCGTGGCGGTGGCGGACCTTTGAATGGGCCAGACGCCAGTGAATGTCATTAGTAAGCCAGCGTGTCAGCCAGGTTTCGCAGCAACATCGTCGGACGTCGGCTGTGCTAGCTGTAACTAGTTTTTAATAACTTCTCTTTATTTGTGGGTTATACTCGGCAATTTCCGGACGGCCCTACACCTTCAGAACAGCGGGTATACACAGCAAGACCGACAAATACTGGCTCCATATCACTGCACGCGTGAGCGACAACATCGTCAGCGGGAAACTTATCTCGCTGTCACTATTTTTCTTCTGGCTCTCTATGGGTTAACCATGCAAGTATGGAGTGCTGCCGGATCCGGTAGTAACCATCATCCCGGATACCTACGCGGCCAGTTACACTAGAAAGGTTCAACCATACTAGGGAGGCTTTAGGGACAGAAACAGCACTCCCTCACCAGAGAAGGATCTGGCCACCCTGGTGTAGTAGTTGGCCGCCACCTCCCATGACTAACCAACTCAACTCTCGGCCCTCAGTCCCCAGCAGCTGTAGAGCCCCTGTCCACGGCGGCGGTCAGAACAGCGACACAGGCTCACACACCAGAGGGTGTTAAGCATCTCTGGGTCCGGACAGGCCGTAACAGGAATTTGACCCTGGCAACGTTCAACGCACGCACTTTATTTATCGAGGGAAGCTTAGCTGTATTACTAGAGGAACTATCTGTCATCAAGCAATATATTATAGGGCTAAGAGAAGTTATAAGGACAGGAGAAGGGTTCATGGAGTTCATTAGCAAGCATATTCTATGCTATCGTGGAGGAGTTTTTTAGCAGCAGTGAGAGAGTCGCGCCTGTCGTCATCAAGCTAAACAAGCGATACAGGTTAAGGATAGTGCAGGCCTATGCGCCAACAACCAGCTAATGTGATGATGCCGCAGGTAGTTTCTATGGAGGCGTCGAATCAGCAATGAAGAAGGCAACAACGCAGTTCACGATTGCTGTGGAAGACTAACGCTAAGGTCTGTAAGAAGCAAATAGGAGAGAGGACAGTGGGAAACTTCGAAATATATAATCGCAACAGTCGAGAAGATATACTGGTGGGATTTGCAGGGAGAAATAACCTGAGGTTTATGGACACATTCTTCTGCACACGAAAGAATAGAAAATTGACATGGGAAAGTTCCGATGGTACAACAAGAAGCGAAATTGACTTCATTCCAAGTGACAACCTGGGCATCGTGCAAGACGTGGAGGTGCAGATACGGAGCAGCGATCACAGGATGGTCAAATGCAAGCTAAGGCTGTGTCTCAAAAAAGAAAGAAGGAAACTCGTGAAAACTAAGAAACACCGCATGGAATCAGTCAGAGCCATATCGCAGGAGTTTGAAATAACTCTTCAAAATAAATTTGCGCTTTTGAACGATCAAAGCGAGGTCACTCTAGACAGGGTAAATGACAGCCTAATGTCGGCACACAGTGAATCAGCAGCAGCTGTGAGAGAAGCAACATGTACAGCATAAACTAGAAAACGGAAAAATAATGGAAATAATTGCCCGGTGCAATAACATAGAATTGTCAAGTATATATCGGATTGAATTAGCGGAGCTGTCGAATTGATGGCCGAAATAAAACAAAAGACATTTGTGCATATATACCTGGCAGTGATTGAGGAAACGCTGCAAACAGGGGGAAGCTTCAAAGCAACTAAGAGAAAGCTAGCAATCGGCAAAGACAGGTTGTACGCACTCAGAGATGAGTAGGGCAACATTACGCACAACTTGCACGAGATAATTAAGGTAGAAAAACGATTCTACAACAGAGTGTATGGTAGCGGCATTAGGCCACGGGAAACTACTGAGAGTACAAGCTCACTTGCGATGTCCCACTAGTAACTAAAGAGAAAGTTGGAAAGGCTCTCAAAGGCTTGAAAATAGGAAAAGCTGAGTAATGATGGGTTAACCGTGGAACTTTTTAAGGAAAGAGGAGATTTTGTACTGGAAAAGCTTGCTGTACTATTTTCAGAATTCTTAGAGACTCAAGCAGGGCTCATGGCCCGGAAAAGCGCCAAAATAATTATGTATAATAAGAAGGGGATCTCGATGACATTAACAATTACAGACCTATCAGCCTGCTCTCAGCTGTTTAAAACCGAGGGGGGCTTATCAAGCAAAAACGGAGCGATTAAAGATAAGCGGTAACGCTAAGGCCTGCAATTGCCAGCGGGATCGGGAGCAGTCAGCGTGCCTCCCCAGCTGCTCGAAGCTGCCACTTTCGCAGAGATGAGGCCCCGCCGGCCTGCCCTGCCTTTATGTAGTGACACGAGCACCACCCACCCTCCAGGCGGCCAGTTCGTTCCTCCTCTAGATCATGACGCCTGACCTAGATGCGTTGAACCGGGGAGTTTGACCACGCAACCCACGTGCTTGTGCAAGTCTGTTTGCCGCGTACACCCACTGTCATTGAAACATCCAATGTATGCTTTAGCAGCGCGCTCTACGCTTGACGAGCACGCGGCTTCTTGTGTCAGTCCCTGTTATTGTTTATGCTCGTGTCATCCATGGTTCGCTAGTAATTCCGAGTTTTTTACGGGTATTTAAGATAGCGGTCGTACGTCATGAGGCTTAGGGGGATAGTCACCAGCGCTGATTATTAGTTGTTTTTTTCCCAAGCTGGAGGCGTGGATGCTTTTAAAGAAGCAACAAGTGAGCTGTACTTAGCTGTCACTTTCGGCTTGGCTGGAGACGGACTGATGAGAGCCCTCGTAAGCGGCAATGAAAGAGCCTTCAGGCCCTTTGATTGCATTCTCGTAAGGGCTTCTTGACGCTACGCACCCAACCGTGAGAGCACGCGATTGTTTCTCTTTGGAAGGGAAGCAACCCACGCAGGTTATTACAAGGCGGTTCGTTGTTTGTACTCGAAACTCTTGAACCGTTGCGAGCCGAATCAGTGCTCCATCACACTGTGTCACCGAGTGCGAGTGGCCTGGGGTCGTTTTTCTGTTCTTTCTTATTCGGTCATGGTGGTTGCGTTGTTTGCAGAACTTCTTCTGCGCTGATTTTTTACCCATGCACTCATGTATGACATGAGAACAAACCTTCTTGCCTCGCATCGGTGACAAAGTTCTGTGTCTTAGCCATTGCAGGGTTCCGCCGGGCCTGTTTGCTCCCGTAGGTTAAATCAGTTGCTTAGGTAGGGAAGGGTACAACTAGTGTCGCGGCAAGTTTAATGATTCACTTGTAATTCCGAACTCCCCCCCCCCCCCCTTCACCTTTTCCATCTTTGTTAAAATTAGCTCCGCCAATAGACTGCACAGTGCGACTGAAAACTTCAAGATTACTTCCTATTTTTCAATCGAGCCTGGCGTCATTCGAGTGTTTTTTTCACCGTAGCAAGGCAGTGTTGATTACATGACCATTACAGAAGCTTTTTGGTCCGTATTGAGGAATGTTTGTTTTAAGGTTGTTTTAAGGCTGCGTCGAGACACACAAATGTGTTTTATGCGAGTAAATGAACCATCATATCCTTCCCAATATTCCAGGCTGTAAAACGCACTCCCACAGGTTTGAAATGCTGGTGATGGACGGAATTGTAAGGAGCGAAGTGGAAATGCACTTGATGTTCCTGCACGCAAGTTAATGTGAGTGTGCTCGTGATATAACAACTTCGCACAAGAAAAATAACAGATTCGCCAGGCCATGACATTCCTCCAAAGCCTTCAGTCACTTAACTTACACTGCCACTGCCTGACTGAATGGCAGTCGTCTGATATAGAACTGCATATGTGCATCGCAACACAAAAAGCAGTAGGAAAGCAACAAGCTTTAACGACGGAGGAGTAATTGAAGACGACGTTGGAACAGACAACGGTTTGCTCACGCCTGTTTTTATTCCAGCTTCAATACACCGTTTTTCCAAATAGTTTGGAGATTCCAGGAAGACGTGGAGCCTATGCTCTCCTTCTCTAAATTGCATCAAACAAAATTAACCTTGAGTTCCAACCACCGTAAATACAGGCCCTTATTTTATTTCTTCGTTATGGGAACCTCCCATGCGGACTGAACAGGACTATTCTGACTGCTCTTCAGTCGTGTTACATGTTCGAAATGAACAGTGTGTATTTAGCTCATCTGTTGCTCTTGTTATCATCTCGCATGCCTTCTATATTAATGCCTTTTAGGGGTTTGGGCTGTTGGCGTCTTCTGTCGTCGTCTTCGTAATCGTCGTCTCACGTAGTCACAGTCCTAAGACACCGGGAAACTCGTTGACACCCCGCGTAGCAGCGCTTCGTAACGCGCACTAAAAAAAACACCGGGACACTCGTTTATGAATCCCGCTAGAGAACTTCGTGCTATAAAGAACCTTTAAAGCAATGCTGTATACCTCTGCCCCCAAAAAGGTTTTATCTACGTTGGCAAAAACGACAAGGCGCCATGAATACACTTATATACTGCATGATACACCCCTACCCAGGTTTCACTATAGTGGAGATGGCCCGGGATTTTTTTTTTCTTTCGTTGGCCCCAGTGCCGTTGCAGTAGGAAATAGCTAGCCAAATATCAGTCTTGCAGGCCGACCTTTTCTCCTTTCAGCAAGCGTCTCTTCCTCCCCCCTCTATTCTCCCTCCCCCTCTCTCTCCCCCCTTTCTCTCTTTCTATCTCTCTCTCGTTGTTACCTTAACGTTCAGGCTAACGAAGAGCCAAGCGTCCAAATGGTCAAGCGCCATGTGTCGACAGCGTGTTCTGGCTGTCGGCGTTCCGTTGACACCACCACGCATCCACTGGGTCCACCTTTATTCAGCTTTAGCCATGAAGCTGTAGTAGCGCCGGGAATGCGTGCCGGATTCGAATTCCGAAAACCTCGAATGGGCTTCTCATCTGTTGAAACATTTTTCTATTTTTTAACCAATTATGAGCTTTACTTTAATTTAGTTTGCACCATCGACCATTTCAGGAGCCGTTTTGCTGGTACACACGCAGGAGGGTGACTTTTCTGCTCAATGGATCATTTAATGATGCTTTAAGAAGCAGAAAGCTTCCTGATGAAGCGTCACACTCTCAATGCACACCATGCCCTGCTAATTTTGTTCCGGAGCTACTGAAGCATTAAAAACTTTCCTCCCATCTCCACGATTTCATAATGGCGTCAACCTAGCGCCGAAAATTTGCTCCCTTACTAGCAGACGAGTGGTGGGCGATTTAGTATGTAATATTTTCTCTTTAGAAATAGTCGGCACTGCGTTCTACACTCAGCACTGGCAGGCGTGTTGTATTTTTCAAATCTGATCCAAGTATTTTCTCGCACACACGCACCCACATAAGCTTGAATTTTGATCACGATGATGATGAAGCCAAGAAAAAAAATTTCATACAACAGGATAGCAAATTTTTCATGTAAGCGCACGTTATGTTACTCCCAATACGGTTTTCTTAGGGGAAGGTCAACAGAAACTGCTTTGTTAGCCATTACTATTTATTTTTATATTAATGACATTATTATAATTGATGACATTCCTAAATAAGCCATTACTATTTATTTTTATATTAATGACATTATTATAATTGATGACATTCCTAAATACATTGTATGCGCTGACGATTCCAGTTTATTTTTTCAAGATAAGAACGTACCACTGCCACAGCCTGTCATTAACAATGCACTTCAGTCATTGCAGGCATAGAGTGAAGCAAATTCGCTTCTTATCAGTTTTCGTAAAACAAAAGCGGTAATTTTTCACTAAATAGGGCACTCCTGTCATCAACATTCATCATTTAACATTGATGGCTCGGACATTGAAATAGTCGAGACGGTAAATACCCTGGGCGTTTTTTTATCCACAAAAATATGTCCTGGGACGCACATGTTAATCACCTTATTAGGTCTTTGTCAAAGTGCGTGGGTAATCCAGGAAAATGCCGATCTTTTCTTCGTGCACGAGAAAAACTTATAATTTACAATGCACTCTTCGTGTACCATGTGAACTATTACTTTTTGGTTCGGGGTTCCACTACGCAGACCAACGTTAAAAAATTATATCTGTTGTAGAAGAAAGCAGTACGTCATATTACAAATGCAGAACATTTTGTACATGCAGAACTGCTATTTAGACGTCTTAATTTGCTACCTTTAAACAAACGATATGCTTACAACCTAGCGATGGGGTACAAATCCTCCATTCATTATAACCAATCTGCTCTAACACAGTTATTTTATTTTAAAGAAGATATGCCCATTTACAGTATTAAAGAATCAAAATTACCGAAACACTTCATTTTGTCCCACGGAATATGGTCGCCAAATTCTCCATTGTGCTGTTCCACACCTACTGAACAGGATAAGAACCGAAAACATTGTTTTAGGATTGTGTGCTCCGTGTAAGTTTTTTCTGTGTCGTAGGCCATAGTGGAATTTCTAAAAATTGTGAAGTGTTCTCATTCAATCAGCTTGATTCTTTTCTTTGTACTACATAAGCATTGTGGACTTAGGTTGTGTGGGGTCATGCAGTATTTGTGAAAGTAAAAAAAAGAAAACATCGCGTGCATTTTGTAGGGCCTTTTTAGTTACCCTGAAGAACTGTACAGCCGTGATAGCCTGAAATGTTCGCTCATGTACAGCATATGTTGTGATGAAATGCTGTACCTGTTCTTGAATCGATTCTTTGTACAAAGGTGGCTCCAGCTCCTTCAAGTGAAACTCTTTTCACTGTTCGCCTGAGCCGACCCACATCTTTATAATGTAAATAAAGAACTTGAACTTGAACTTAATTATGAGGTTTAATGCGCCGACGCTACACAGGTGATCAGGCGCGCCGTAGTTGAGGGCTCCGCATAATTTTGGCGACCTGGGAATTTTTAACGTGCGCCCAAGTCGAACACACGGGCGCTTTCGCTTTTCGCCTCCACCAGAAAAGCGGCAGCCGCTGCCGGGAATCGAACCTGCGTCTTTGGCCTCGGCAGCAAACGCTGTAGCATCTGAGCCGCCGAGGCGGGTGAAGATTGGTTGCGCCTGGCTATATGCATTTTTTGCCTACTATTTATAACCATCTGTCCCCTATAGCGCTTCCCTTAAATGAGTAATGACACGAAATTTTTATGTTACGTTTTTTTCGCTGCTATGCGTGCCTACCAGCCCACTAATCATAGAATGACAGATTAGACGGTCGAGCGCAGCGTAAACATTCATTTACGGCGTCGTTTATTCGTGCCAGTTTCGGTTTCGACGAAAAAACGCCGAGCGGCCGCCATGACAGCATGTATCAGATGGCGTCACCATTCTTGCCGTATCGCTGCCTCTCTGGAAGCGCGCGCGAGCGAGCGCACGTGCGCGCCCAGACCGGCCGAGGTTTTCGCCGTCCCCACAGCATGACGTCAGTCCCAAAACCATGACGTCTACACACTCCCGAGCAGCGCGCGCCAACCACAGCCAGCACGTCGGCTTCGTCACGGGAGCCCCGACGTCGGCAGTTTGGGGCACGTAGCAGATGATGTCATGTCGGCCCGCTCTGGGCTTTCTCGTGCGGACGAAGATTAAAATGGATTTTAAATCAGTTTCGCTGAACGGTTGCTGTTGAAACTTGCTGGGAGATATCTCCTAATTAAAAGGAAGCATTTTACATAGTTATCTCAGCTTTGAAATTTCGTGTCAGTACTCCTTTAAGTACAGTCGCCCAGCTCAGTTAATTGGCGCAAGTTTCGATTTCTTCGGATATATTTTGTAGCGTACTTCAAGCTTTCAATGACTAATTGGTCAGACAAGTTCATCGATCACTTGCTAGTTATCTTAATGAGGTGACGGTGCAGCGAACATGGAGTTTATCATATGTCTCCCACTAACTGGAATTGTTAAAGTTTCACCCAACCACACCTGACCCATCCCAATTTGTACAGCGGTGTTTTTGCAATGGACCAGCTGTTGGGTCATGAGGTGTGGCCTGGTCCCAGTGCTATGAACGCACGCAACTTGGGAATTTTTATTTCGTCTCTTTCAGATGTACGTGCACCACTGCTAGCCATCCAGCTCGCGACGTCGTGTGCAGCCATGGAGCCTCTTAACGGCTGAAAACTAAATGGCAAAAAACGCCGATCACAACGTTGCTAAGTTTAATAAGGAATTAACGCTCCTCTGTCCACACGTTAGCATTGGCCACAATCAATGTGCATACCGACGAGACGAGCTTCCGTCATACCACTGATTCCATCCCCATCGAGTCATCCTAACGACATGTTCCTGCATCGGAGAACATGATTTCCATAGCCATCTTGACGTTTCGACAATCTAGATCGACCGATACCACCCACAAAGAAGTTGCTTTTCAAACAACTATTGTACTTTGCCGTCTAGATGATTTGCCGTCGCAGTAGGTTTATCCCAAAAAACACCGATCACAACGGCACTGTCCTAACGAGTGCAAAATCGATGTACCATCAGTGCGCATTATTGCCAGACCCTCGGAGGAGCTGCAGGGAATCGTCACATCCGCCGCCTAATGATACATCCTGGACGCGGAAAGGCTTCGAAGAGCCTATCGAAATCTGTCCTTGAGCGTAAAGATGTTGGAAAGGTTAGGAGTCGGCTCCGCGGCATTGTCATCACGAAGGTTCTGAGTTGCGATGAAATTCTATTGTGCCAAGTGCGGTCCATTGTCTTTTGGACCGAATTGCCGTGTAGCGGAACTTCCTTCCTCCTTTTTCGCCTCTCAGGAACGTTCATTCCCTGAACGGCATTCTTTTCTTCGACGTTTTGTGCTCGATCTCTTTGACACTGGCGCGCGATGATCCCTGCATCTCAAGGACAGGACATTTGCTACGTTTGCCGTTACTTTTGCTCCGCAAAAACTTTAGTGGCACAACTTTCGTTGACGTGAGAATGCGAAACGGAACGCGTGGAGTTGAGTTCCAGATAGTTTCTGGTGAGCTGAGGTGAGAGGGCTTACAGTTAACAGTGATGGCGTCCTGTAGTGTTTGTGTGAGACATGCGTGGCATTTAGTGCAGCGTGGCAACATGTCGATGCATTAACAGAGTTAACTAGCAAGCTCATTATTTGAAAACAGATCTGCGCCCCAAAACAAACCAAGCTGGACCAACATCGCGTACTCCGCGAGCGCGCACATGCCCATGCACGTATACGTACACACACACGCACACACACTAGAGATGTGAGCGGTTGGGAAAAAAAGCATTAAAACGGTTTTTTCGCTTTTTTGTCAACGAGGGTGCCATTGAAGAAAACAGACAGAACTTATACAGGGAAATTCGTTGTGATGAGACCACCCTTCACTGAAGGAAAGCTTTTTGAAATCAAGGATTTGACGTGAAATCGTGCGCAGATTTTGAGAGCCGAAGTTCTGCTGAGACTTTTCTGATGCAGTGTTAAATAATTGTATTCTTTTCAGTGTAAATGAAAAAAAAACACATCGCACGCTTAAGTCTTCTAAGTGATTTAGAGGGGAAAGCCAGCCATGATCGAAGACTTCTTGACTGCTGCATTGTGTTTGCGGTGCTGCCACGCTCACCTGCCATGCATGCCTCCGGATAATTCTTGTTTTGTCCCGGCACAGTACAGGGTTAGTGGTGTAATTACCGCACTTGGCTGCGGCTTTTGCAGCCCCGGGTTCAAATACCATGAAAACCCAAATAAGATTCTGTATATATTTTATTTACCTATTTAATTTTCACAGCTCCCGTAATTTGGCAGAGAAGAGCTTTTTACTGGGCTAGTTGGTGAATAGTTGCCATGATTTGAAGCGGAACAAATATACACGGACGAAGAAGCATAATAGATGAGACAGGTGCTAACTTCCATCTGTTGGAAGTTAGCGCCTGTCTCGTCTATTGTTTCTTCGTCCGTGTTTATTTGTTGCACTTCAAATCGTGGCCGTAATTTGGTTTTATTCGTGTAGTCTCCAGCAGCTACGGTCAGATTTCGCGCTTGATAAGATATTTAAAGCTTCCGCCTGAAGTGGTATGTCAAATTTTTAATATATCTGTGTGGAATCGTCTCTCTTTAATTTTTCCTCTTCTCCTGCAAAAAAACAAAACAAAAAAGAACTGTTTTCTTTCACACCCCTCAAAATTTCCCGAAAACGTACATCTCTAGCACGCACGCGCGATCGCGAAGTGTGGTGGTGGTGAAAACCATTTTTATTTGAGCCGACAAAAATAAACAAAAGACAGGCGGGTGGCCTCTTCTCAGTGCAGAAAGCCCCAAGCGACTGCTGCTGCTCTATCCCGGGAAATCAGGTGTCCCTGAGTCTCAAGCTGAGAGCTCGTCAGCCCGCACTTCCACTGTTCCCGGGTGGGAAAAGGGAGGGGGTTTGGGTGGTCGGCCCATGACCATACGAGATGGTAAGTCGTATTGGGAGAATGGCAGGTTGGGCAGTTGTAAGGGTATGTAGTGGGGGATATATGATTAAGGATAGGGGTGTTAAAACATCTTTGCGTCTGGAGCCTGCACCATAGTTGGGCGTCGCCAGTGTTGAGGAAGGGGCGAGGGGATGGGTAATGGCGGTGGCCTCTACGGTAGTGGAGCAGTATATCGGTGTAGCGACTGGGAATGGGAAGGTTGGAGAGGTCGGGGGGGGGGGGGGGAGGGGGGCTGCTAAGTCGCCCACCCCAATGGGAATGTCCAGGGTGGAACATGTAAGTACTTACCTTTAAATATTTTTGTACTTCACAGTTCAAAAGAAACACACCCGGTGAAATTTGACCAGTGATTAACGGGAAGCAAACGGCACATGACCTAAACTGCGGTGTGCGGTGCCGGTGCTCTTCCATGTGCAGCCTGCAATGAAGTTCGTACTATGTGGCAAGCAATTACACGCGAACAGTGTACTTTGCGTCCCGCCATACAGTATATCACTCAGTGTATGATCGAGTAATGTAGCATAGCGGGGTTGCTGGAAGGCTGACGTGGCTTCCCGTGCTCCTATACTGTTGTAAGCAACCAGCTTGGACTGTCGCGGCAGCAGTTTTGGGGCGTACTGCCGAACTCCTTTACACTCAAGTAGCACATTTTATATTATTTCTCATCTAAACGAGACTGAAAGTCACCCTATGTCGCAACGAGGGCTGTTCATATACAACGAACTGCTTCTCATCCCATAATCAAATATGTCGTACAGAAAGGCACGCAGAAACAGTATTACTCTGAGTCACGACCAGTGTGCGTTAGGGCTTATAGGCAAATTTTGGGCAACAAAAAACAAAACAGCAACATTCCAGCTTCCTCTTCAATCCCTGCAATATACGCAATGCACTGGTTTGATTGCAGTTTTTGGAATAGCACGCCTTGTGGCCATTTAATGCTTGGTTGCGCAGCGGTCTTAACATTCTATTCATGGTGATTTGCACTATTTGTGCGAACGTCATAAACATTTGCTGGAACACACGAAGCACTATAAAGCTGAAATACACTAAGATGTTACCTTTGGGCATTCCTCAATCGTCGTTTTCTGACAAGCCAACAGTATGAAAGCACGAAGCACAAGCCACTTGAATTTTCAAACACCTCGAAATCAATTGCTTTTGTTAGTTTATTTGCGATAGTATGCGCTTTGGCATAAAGTCTCCAAGGTACAAGTTGATTGCTCCTGACACTGGCTATATCTGACGCCTGTTTCTCATGTTACCCAAGGGGGCATCTCGTACGCTCGCAGTTTCTTCGGTCACCAGGTCGACGGACAGCGCATTAAAACAAGAAGCGCATAGCGACATATGATAAGATTTTGAAGTTCTTGTAAATGCCCACGAGATTTCTGCAAGTATACCACGGCTCACCCAACAGATACTGCTTTATGAATAGAAAAAAGGCGCACAGATGGTAGCACAACATCCGCACGTGTATTTATAATGATTACGTAGAACATGTTCGCGCAATTTACTGCTACAGATAAATTCTATCGTGACAGCTGCACCAAAAATCGTTAAAGCTACAGACCACGATAACGATTTTTCAGCTACCAACAATGAAGCGTGGAAGAGGAGAAAGTTTCCTGAAATATTCACTATGTCCATACTCACTGGCGACCAAGTGGATATTAGGAGACCTCCATTGATAATCTTTTAATGCGGCTTGTATTGAATCCATCCATCCAGCGTTTTTGTCAAGATAGAAAATAAGACATTTATCAATTTATTGCGAAATGCCAGTGAAATGTTTGATGCAAGGTAGGGCGAGAAGCACATGGCTCTTCGCTAATGTGGCTGGTTGAGGTAAAATAAATTAAATGAACACATTCGACGCTGTGTATTTAAGCTGTCCGTGGTTAGCTGAACGTGTGGGTGCCAATATTAACGCATGTGTATCAAAATACACAACGTATTTTTAACAGCGCGGAGGAGTAGCTTTTCAATTAGCCAAATCATATGTAGCTGCTAAAGTTGTGATATAGCAGCGGTATCGGTGTTTCTGACTGGGCGGGTAAACTTTTGTGCAACGGAATTCTCGCATGGAAATAAATCTGATAAATCATTCGCAGTACCTAGAAGGCAGTGGGGTGAAACACGTCCACGTTGCTTTATAGAAGCGTCTCAGTACCATGAGCGATTTTCTGCCACTTTTTTTTTCTCAAATGCAGTACCCAACACTTCGCCCGAAAGAACTTGGTCTGAATGTATTCTCTTCAGTAACATCATTTAATCTCCGCACTTCTGGGAGAGATGCAAATAAAGGTACACAACAACTTACAAATGAAGAGATGCGTTTTGAATAAATTGCCAAAAAAGCACAAAAATTTGGCTTCTGAAACTAGCCTTCACGAGGTCACACAACTTTCGTACCGTTACGGCGACACGTTGGAAAACTTTGTTCGCGTCCTTATATTACCGTCGTCGACAGAACAATAAGTGATTAGCAGAAGCAGGTGAAGAACGCGTAGTTGCCACCACACGTATCCAGACAAAAAATAAAACAAGAAACCTTTTGCAGAAATCTTTTTGCAAGAAGGTCCGGCCTCCCTTTCATCCTCCGAAGACCTATAAAGGAGCAACCAGCAAATGCACAGGCATTGTGGCAGCGAAGGTAGGGAAAGCAATTAACACACAACGAGGACAAGAAAAACAAGAACATGTATTGATAAACGTAGAAGTACAAAAAATATGTACAGGAGCGTTTGGAAATCCCTGTCGGACACTTAGACATGATGAGATCACTGATGGCTAGACACATACATTCACATACGCAGACGATAACAGCAGAACATAACAGTGAAGGAACGTGGACATGCAGTAACAATGATGCGACATGTTCACTTACCATCAGCGTAAAATTAAACAAGTGCACCCCCTGGAACTGAAACCATGAAGATGAAATGATGCGCGAAATATGGACGAAAAAAATCACTCCGGGTGTCCGGTTGCATAACAAACCGATACCCGTCAGGCCAGGTCATACTCTCCGCGCAAGCTGATCGACGACGCTTATCAGGTTTGCGGCACTACTCCAGAGCGAAAGGCTGCAACAGTCGATGGCGCGGATGGACTAGGCGCCGCTCCCTTTCACAAATGCAGACCCATCGACTGAAGTTGATTGTCCCAGCTATCACCACACCGTCGGTCCATGTGCACGCAGGTAAATAGATAGCGCTTCGTCAGGAAAGTTCTAAAACACACAAGTAAATGGAACGTGCTAACTTCCTGGCAACGCGGAGCATACGCCTGTTCAAGTGTGCGAGTGCGTGCTCCCACTGCCTGCGTTTTCGCGCGCTGTTCAACGTCCTAGTGTTCGCAAACCTTCACGTCACGCTTCTTTACGCCGTTGCTCAGCTGGTTATGGCCGTTGTGGTACCCATTCACCATGCCGTTGAAGTTGCTGGCTTCTGCGGGCACTGTAGCCGCCGAAGTGGCTTCATAGTTCCCGCATAAAAAGTGCACCTCCCCGCGCTTGGTCCTCACGTAAGTGTGGAGATAGAAGTTGATGAAGAGCACCAAGAAGAAAAAGCACTGGGAGATGGCCAGGTAAACGAGGAAGCGTGGGTAGCCACAGTCTTTGAAGAGCGGCACGCTCACGAACCCGATGAAGGCCGCGAACTGGACGATCTGCATGCGCGTGATGTACCGCTTCCACCAAAGGTACTTTTGCACCGAGGGACCCAGGGCTGCCAGGAAGTAGTATGTGTACATGACGATGTGGATGAAGGAATTTATGCACACTCCCAGGATCCCTTGTCCATCGGAGCCGAAGGTGATGAAGAGCCAGCCGTTCCACACGACCAGCGTATGGTGGACGACGTGCAGGAAGGAAATGTGGTTGAACTTCTTGCGCAGCAGAAAGAACAGGGTGTCGGCAAAGTCCAAGATACGGACCATGAAGTACCACCAGCAGTACGTGACGATGGGGACGGAGTTGGGATCGTGGAAGTCGACGCCTTGGCAGATCCAGCTGTAGCCGCCGCCCAGGTACGAGTGGCTGAGGAACTTCCAGAGGAAGAAGCAGTTGAGGAGCACCATGCAGGCGTTGTAGGCCATGATGAGGTACTTGAGGTCGTAGGCCTTGCGGTCCTCCATCCACCTCGGGCCCCAGATCTTGACCACGTACAGGTAGCCGGCAATCAGAGACAGCACCAAGGTAGGGTTCCCGATGAGCGGGAAGTCCTTGGTTCGCGGGTCGGCATGGGCCTTGAGCTCGTCCACGAAGTTCACCACGAAGCTCGCCATGGTGATTCTGCGAATTAGTGCGTTACGGGTTATGCAAATTGATTGCGACTAGTTGCGAATGACGGGACAGACAGAAACAAATGTTTGTTTGTCCTTCCACAATAATTAAGGGCTTCTGCATCGCCATGTCGAAGCTCCTGCTATCAGGCAGTCGTCCCCAAGCACTGTAGTGCAAGTGTCCGAGTACTCAATTCTTTTTCCCCCCCAAGGCCCTATTCCTGACGCGCTACTGAATGTGCATTCCGTGATTGTCTAGTGCACATCGACTAGAAGCAACGCCTCGTCTTCGGAATTTTTTTTAAACTTCTGCTACTCCATTAAAGGAATTGTCGGATGTGTTCATCGGCGACCCCGAGGCCACGAAGACAAAGGGGCCATGAAGACAAAATGCAATTGTGCTCCAATTTGTAACTAGTCTACATTCGAGCCACGAAAAATATGTGATCAAGAAAACCGCAAAAAAACAAACTCATATTTCATGATAAAACAACGCTACATGGGCCAGCACTGGATGCACAACTATAAGTGTGTTAATTACACGTTAGCATACAAGTGGTGCAATCAAACAGATCTAGAGGCCTCACTACGATCGCCCAGTACTGTTTTTTATAGCACAAACAAGACTCAGCGACGGCATAGAGAAATCGCTGGATAGCCTGTAGGAGTCGCCTCTGCTTCAAGTTTTCTTTAACGAGTCTACTATTTGGTTGAAGTTTGCGATAAAGTTGGTATCATTGTTATTTGTACAACGCAGTAGCTTTAATGAACCACACGTGTATTTCGTGTGGCCACAAAGGAGGGTGCCAGAACTTTCTTTTCCCCTCCTTGAAGCAGTTGACAGTATTGTTTTATTCCGCTTTACATTAAAACCTCATCTTGACGAGACGAATCTACTCGCTGTTTGAGCATCGCGCGTCCTTTGGAGTAACCAGATGACCAACATAGAGGGTTGATCTTTTCGACCAAGCACGATCGTAGCAGGAAAATATCGTTAGCGACGGAAGATATCCAACCAGACCAGCATTGGAAGCCGGCATCACCATAAAATGTAATGAGAGGAAAAGAAACATCTACGAGAAGTTGCCAGAAAAAGAGCGTAAGGGGAAGGTTAGTTATTCAAGAATAATTGCTGCACGTGTCGGGAGGAAAGCAAGATTTGCGTATCCGTCGTGCCAGCAGCGAACACACGCTGGTCTATAGGGCAAAAAGCCAGCGGTGGCGTACGTCGCCAGAAAAAATTATCGCATTTATCACGGCGAGCAAGAAAGCAGTTTTTTTTTCTCTCGTCGCGATAACAAAACACGTGACTACACCAAACACACTTCCCTGCGAATGCTTTGAATGCGAAGGCACTCGACGCGGTGCTCGGTAAGTCGAAAATCAGTCGTCGAGAACAAGGGATAGCCCACAATATGGGAGCCGGAGCAAAAGGATGAGGACAAAGGATGCTCAGATTGAAGCCAAGTACTTTAAAAGAAATTTCGGTAAATTTTAGCTTGTATACAACTCCCACCCGACGCCTCCGCAATGCTAGGCAAGCATGCAAACCAAACGCGCAGCTCAAAGGCCTCAGCTGACTAAAGGGGTACCTAGCAAGTGCGCTATCTTCACGGGGTCCTTTAAGAGACATGACAAAAAGCATCCGACATTTAGATTACAAGGCAAATGACACCAGCACCATCACGAAGCAATGGGGGTATGCAGATGTGAGAAGTTGCGAAAGTGTCTTACCTTTGCTATGGCTGTAAGGCCTAGTTGCACAGGAGGTTTCTTACAGGTGAAAAGAGCCCTGCGCCAAAAAGCAAGCCCGAAAAAAAAAACAAAAAAACAGATTGACGATTTGCGCCGGAGTGTCCGTCAAAAAGAAAGTTATTTCACTCGGGCCATGCCTGGAGCTAGTGTACATTCGCCCCCCTTATTTAAAGAGAATGAAAGAAGTATTCATTAATAAAGAAAAAGGTCGTTTCCTGATAAAAAAAGGTAAGCAGGCAAAAAAACGGAACGTTTGGGAACTGAGTGGGGAGGTGGGGTGGATGCAGCGGAGTATACACAAATGGAAACACAGAGAGCAGCCCCGAAGATAGACGAGAGCCGACTTTAAGCCTACTTAAACTGCCGCGTACTTTAACTACACGTGCACGAACACACACGAACTATTGAGCTCTCTTGAATGGATAAGACATTTGTCTACCCAAGAACTGCAACAGGGGCGATATTATCTACGGTCGATATTATCTTGGCGGTGTATATTATAACGGCAGCTGCGACAATTACCGCCAGAAATTTGTGATGGCAGTCGCCTCTCATTGGCTAAACACGCTACCCGGAGATTATCTGGGACACATACTCCCCGAGGACAGGCCGCCGTAGCTGTGGCGCTATGATATAGCACCTGATATGACCCGTGAAGGCGAAAGTTCGAGTCCTGCAGGGGGAAGATTTTTTAGCTTTCGTAATTTTTGCTCATAGTGATTTGTTAGTGTGTTTTTTTTCTCTGGTGATTACTATATCAAGCGATCGGCGACTCCAGAAGGGGTAAATTGGGTTGAATATAGGTTGTGTTCTGTGTCGCAGCGGGTTAGGCTAGGTTCATTGCAGTTAGGCTCCATTGGGGTGGGTTATGATACGTTAGGTATGGTAGAATTCTTTGGGTAGAGTAGGTTACGTTACGTTAGGTTACTTTCCGAAGTAATAGAGAGTTTTAGCAGTCCGTTCGTTACGTTGCTACCGGGTTTACCGGGACCGGACTGCGCATGCGCCATTTGTTCCGTACGCGGCCGGCGTCTCTCCCGGCGCTCTGCTTCCGTGTTACCGTATCCGGAGCCCGCAACCGGCTTGCTCGGGTGTTGGAAACTTTAGGCTTAACGTCCTGGCGAATATTTGATCGCCGCTATCTGTGCAACTGCGAATGACACTCCGTAACACAACGTTTCACCTCACTATCATCCCCTTTCTCGCATGTGAAACTTTATTTGAGCTACAACTGCCGTGAGCGATCGGTGACCGAGAGATCTGCGTAGCCTGTTTCGATACTTCCGCGCAGGTATCGCCATTTCTCGGCCGCGCGCCGCACCGCGCGCCGCGGCATCCACAGCCGGTCAGCATAGGCTTGCATCGCGGCAGATATATCTGATCGCCGCTTTTAAAATAAGCCCTGAGAACAATCCCTAGCACAATTTTTCACCACACTAACACCTACTTTCTCGCAGGTGGAACTTCGTTTTAATGATCATATTGATTCGGAAGAGCAGCGACAAGCGGTTGCTACCGTGGTCTGCGCCGGTTCGAGCCGCTGAGTGTGCCGAGCTGGCAGGCGCGACCGGCGTGTGCGCGGACTGTTTCCGATGCAGAAAACGCTTCACGATTGCCTGCTTTATCCCTTTCTTGCGTACAAAAGCGCGGAATCTACAAATTCAGCTCAGCGATCGTCGTAGTTGACCATTGGAGCAAAAACAGTGGGCGGAGCGGCGCCGACGAGGCATCGCACACCCGCATCGGGCCATGTGTCTCAAATTCACGCGTACGACTAGTCATGGTGACAGTCGTAACGATCAGTCGCATACGAATCACGTGTACCAATCGTACATGTGTCTAGCGCTTCAATCGGGCAAGGCCAAGGCCATTCCTCCACGTGAACGGCGCGCGACCATGTCATGTCGTCACCTGCGCTCGCTCTGGTGCCGTCGCCGCCACCGCAGCCCCTGCCTCACAATGCGTCCGGCCGAGCGCGATTTATTTTAGATTTGCAATGCTTTAGGGGAAACTGCGTTGTTTATTTACGTATTTTTAGCGTGTGGATTTTTGCAACTATTCGGCTAATCAGCCGTCACACGGAACGAACGGTACGACGCTACGGAGTGCTAAAACACGTTTTCCGTCTCACTCTACGGAAAGAACCCGGTACGTACGCACGCATGCGCAGTCGGGTCCCGGTAAACCCGGTAGCAACGTAACGAACGGACTGCTAAAACTCTCCAATATTGCGCAGCGAATTTTAGGCCGGCCGGCTTTTATGAGAACTGCCGTGAGAATTTCTCATTCTCACGGTTTCCGTGAGATTAGACGCAGCCTATTTTCTTTACACTGTGCACGCTCGTACAACGTTCGCCTGATGCAAGCGCAGAAAAAAGGGAAAAAAAGTACCGCGATGGCGATAAGGAGAAGATATCGCGAATGTCGAACATGTGACTTCTTATAGTTCTGGCAGCCTTCCGGAACTACACACGTCTAACTGACACGATGCTTTCCAGTTAAGACTACTACTACTATGTATATTTTATTGGCGCAAGGGCGTCTGAGGCCAAAGATTTCCAGTTAAGAGCACGAGGAAGCTAATTACACGCGTCACAACAGCAGTGCCCAAAAAATTTCTCGCGAAATTGAGAATGTAGCCGCACAGGTATGGGTGTTAACATAGCAAATGATAAATAAAATCAAGGACCAATAATTAAATGTGCATGCAATCGAGTTACAAAAACCACACCCGTGAATAGAACGGGATTGGTGTGCTTGAGCCGCACCCCGCCTCGTGTATTTGAGAGGACCGTGTTATTGCACCAAATACGCGCAAGGGATTGCTTTGTAAATGCCAAAACGTTAAATGTCCCATTGCGCGGAAAGATCAGGATATACTGCAAAAATAGAAATGGCGCTACGGGGTGAGCGCGAAGTAAGTCAGGTAAAATTTGCTGAGAGCAGGGAAGACGTCGTGCGCGAAAGGAGTATACAACCCTGTTGAAACACGCAACGACGTATTTAGATGCATAGAAATCTCAGGCAGAACAGGAGTAGAATAAACACCCCCCATAGCTTTAAGATAAATTTCTCACGGTAAAAGTATGCGCGAAGAGCCCGGACGCTTTACCCAATGAAATTGTCAGAAAAAAAGTCTGATTGTGCGCGGCCCGAGTTACCACCTCAATCAAATGAAATCAAGCCACACGCGCGCACACACAAAAATAGTTGCAGGCACGTTGCGGGTAACTTGGTTGAAGTTCCGAGGTAACTAGTACGGGATAGTTGAGGTTGTACTATAGGTGAAAAAAAAAAAAATCAGGGCAGGAATAAAAAGGCGTTGAAAGCATGCTGACCCACGCTCCAACCCCTCCACAGATTAACACATCGTTACCTCACGAGTTCTTCGGGTCGGTCGTATCCACCGCTTGTAACAGTCCGCACGAATTCAGACGTGAAGTGTCAAGCTATGTCCGCACTCGCCTCTGACGTTGGCCGGGACGCACTTGGTCGATTTCGCCGCTGTATAACCGAAAAGAAAGTCTGCGGTTGAAAACACGACTTCAACGGCCGCCGGTCGAGGGCCGGGCGGACTAAGCTGCTACTGAAGCGGGCGGAGAAAGTGCGATCGCTATTTATGCCCCGGATTCGAGAGCCGCCACTACCATCCGGAATAGACATCCGCCGCGAGGGAAGAGCAACACCGCTGGCACGGCACGGCACGACGCTTCGGATGAAAGTGGCGGGAGAGGGGAGGGAGGAAGAGGAGGTGTTGCTGTTGGAAATTGCGCCGCCCGAGACGCCGGAAAGAGTGGGAGAGAGGGAGTAAAGAGAGAGAGAGCGCGCGGTGGCGTAAGGAAAGGAGGCGTTGTCCCCCTTGCCCGCAAGACTGCCACGGATTGACAAGCTTTGAAGATTCCCCCTCCCTGTCCCAACTTTCCGAGTTTCTGCTCTTTTCTTTTCCTAGGCTTCGGCGGGGATGGTGCCGCCTGCGTGTAACCGTATATAGTGACACTAGATCGCACATGCCACAGACGACGTCACTGAACCTGAATAAAAACAAGTTTCTGCACTGCCTGCGCTTGCGGACGTGTTCCTGTCTCCATTCCGAACATCGTAGCTACCCGAGAATGCGTTATTATTGTTGTCTCAGTCCGGAAAAACCAAGTTGGGTTGTTTCATTACGCTCATCGGCTCGCGGAGCCGACTGTCTAGCGTTCGTGGAAGGAGAACAGAAAGGTAGTTTCAACCCGAGTAACGCATCGCAAGTATCCGAGGGAGAGAAGGGTAGCCCGTCGTCGAAGTAGCCGCCTGGCCTGTTCTGCGTGCAGGGCAGCGCGCGTGTCAACCGTCACAGGTTCGGCACAGAATCGGCGCGCCGTCCCCGTCGCGGTGCTCTGCGTGGCTGACGATGGGCCCTGAAAAAGGCTGTCAGTGACTCGGCGAGTCAAGCAAGCACAAACACACGTCTTCCAACCGTTGGAAATAAAAAGGGCGCGACCTATGCATTTGTAAGGCGCTCCTTACCTCCGCAGTTGTGGCTAACAGGGTTGAAATCATTCGACGTGTGCCAACAGCGTTCTTCGCCATCCACAAAACATCCTGGCGCTTCCGATTTTACGCCAACTGAGGCGACCCCGCGCATGCGCCGTAAAATGAGCTCGGTCCGAAACAAACTTGGCGTTCAGCGCAGCCTTTCGCAGTGGTAACTGTTCCCGTGTAGACGCAAACTCGTTACGACACAGATGCGGCTAAGTCCGATCGGGCCGGCTCAGAATGAACCAAGACTGGCCAGTATGGCGATAGCATTTTAGACTGCTGAGTACCGACATTTCTGCTTAAAGTAATATTTGAAAAATGCATTTGAAGTCGGTGGCTGGACAGGATATTATCTGGTCAGGTGGCATGTACAAAAGATGAGACACGGATCACTGGCCAAGTAAAAAAAGAAAAAAAAAGACGTTTCGAGAGCGCTACGGCAGTATTTTCACTTAGGTTAGGAAATATTTTGCGGTGTAACGAACATTCGCGATACCCTGGCGAATATGGGAGTCTCGTTGCATTTATTTTACGCGTAAAGAACGACGCTGGCTTATTTTGTTGTTGTCGCCTTTGAGCGGGGCAAAACTTCCTGCTGTGCTATCCAATCCAATTTTTACACCACCTGGCGTCCTTTCTGCGGAAGGCGGTTTTCGATAAACTCTGCCCAGATGAGGCGGCCTCGTAAAGAATTCGTGTCATAAGTACACGCATGTGATGGGTTCGCGCGGTCACAAAAAACGAACTGAGGGCATCCACCCACCGACGCACAGCTGGGATGTATACCGCATCGGCGTCTTTTTCCTGCGCCTAGGTGTTTCCGCTTTTCCTGACTTTGCGCTGGACGAGACGTATACAGGGTGTTTCAAGGAAGCCTATAAGCAATTTTAATATATTGGCTTTTGCTGGTGGAACTGTTTTTCTTGTGCCAAGTGATCAGGGGCCGTGACGGGCGCTATAAAACGGGTTACAACGGCAATTTAGGGGAATTATAAAGTATGATTGGTTAATTAACTTTTCGATTGTTGCAGCAAGGTGCTTGGTTGTAATGCGAAAATTGTAGAGGATCCTGAGTTCATCGGGTATCGATTATTAGATTAGATTAGATTAGATTAGATTATTAGAACCTCAGATGTGCGCAACGGGACCCGTGCGGAAGCCGGGCGCCGCACAGCCACGCCCGGCTCGGAGCTGTACACGTAACACGCACGCCGCGCTTTATCTTCGGCCCGAACAGAGACATACGGCGTCTGAACAAGCGAAAGGCATCTGATAGCCCGATTACTTCTCAGTTTCTTTTATATAATACCCCTGTCAAACGTACCTGTTTAAGTGCACTTATACGCCGAGTGCACTCGTGCTCGCCGAATGACAGTTTGGCTGCGCGCTGCTAAACGACGAACCCGCCGCGGTGGCTCAGTGGCTAAGGCGTTGCGCTGCTGAGCACGAGGTCGCGGGTTCGATTCCCGGCCGCGGCGGCCGCTTTTCTGATGGAGGCGAAAAGCAAAAACGCCCGTGTGTACGAGATTTCGGCGCACGTTAAAGATCCCCAGGTGGTCAAAATTAATCCGGAGCCCTCCACTGTGGCGCGCCTCATCGCCTGCGTTGCGTCGGCGCGTTAAACCCTACAATCAGACTGCTAAACGACGAAACCAAGTGCCCTTGACCGTGATGTGAGTGACGATAGATGGCGTAAATATTCCGCAAAATTACTGTAAATTTCCTGTTTTGATCACGTGAGAAACAGTGCGAACATTTAGTTGTGTTTGCATTGTTAAAAATCGCAATCGCCTCGCACAAGTCCACGAAAACGGCGTCGAGACGGCGACTGAACACCGGCGCTGATATCTTCACTTTTTAATTCACTGCGCAGCGAATAGCAGCAGCAATATCGTTTGGGGGAAATTATCCGAAAGCGTGGAATTTAACAGCGAAGGCTGGAGCGGGGACACAATCACAGGGCCACAAGAACCCACCTACGAGAACGCCGTAGAGAACGGTCGCCATGGAGCAAAACCCCACCAGGTAGCGCTGGTACGTCATTGAGAGCAGGAGGCGATGTTGAGAGAGAGGCTATTTTGTTGTTTTTCGTCGCTGCTTTTCTTTGAAAAAGTAAATCAACAATATATCTATAATGAACGTTTAACATCCCTTATTATCATCTAAACGCTAGCGGATATATGTTATTTTCCTCGATTTTCGGACTTCTGCTCACGAGATTACTCACTCGGCGAGCTGGTCCCGGTAAAGTGTGTTTGGGGAACGCACTCAGCTTAAAGTGCATTCTTTGTAAAATGTCATTCGCGTTCGCCGTTTAGCTGCTCCCGAATGACATTTTAGCCACAAGTGCACTTCGTGGAAGTGCACTTAAATAGGCACCTTTGACAGGTGTATTACTTGCGCATGTATCGTGGCCGCTGCACGCTAATGGCGGCAGGTCATGGCCGCACTCGGCAATTGTGATGACAAGTCACATTTCGGTAGGCGAGGAGGTTCAGGCCTATTATGAACACGACGCCGCTTGCCTCTGTTTTGGCCGAATCGATAACGGATGGACTCACAGTTATCCACCATTTCCTCATTAAAATCAAGCAACTAACCAGAACAATTAAAATTTTGAAATTATAGTTAACAATTCTCCTAAATAACACTTGAAACCAGTTTAATAGCACCCGCCATGACACCTGATGACTTGGTGCAATAAAAACAACTTCACCTCCAAAAGCCTATATTGTATAATTATTTAAAGTCATCGCTGAAACGCCCTGTATGTATCGCAAAGCGAAAAGGAAGGAAGAGTGCGATGGAGATCAGTGACCTTTCGCGTACGAGCATAGCACAGCTTAAAGGGTTCCTTCGAACTGCAGGGTTGACAGGAAACGAAGTATTTCCGAAAGCTGGGCAGTGACACTATTAAACTTATTCAGCAATAAAAATCCCTCTTTACAAGTGTTGATGGTTCCACACAGTTCATCGAACGCTATTACATAGAACGACACTTCATGGAAGCCGTTCGGGCGAACGCCGTTTGGTCGAAGGACGCTTCATCGAGGACCCGTCATTGAATTTAGATCGTGCGCATTCGAGAGGTGTTTTTGGTGCGCATTAGACGAATGTCAAAGAGAAATTTCGGGTTTTTTAAATGCAGAGCATTTCAGTAACTCACGATGACACCCGCGTTGACGTCCGTAGTCGTAGTCCGCACCCCTCCCCCTACACTATATAAAAAAAAATACTACCCGGCGCCTCCAGATAAATCCAGATAAATCCGAATTACTCCAGATAAATCCCAATTACTGCTCCTTAAAAAGCGAACCAGAGGTCGACCCCCGGCGCCAATTCCTGATATCGAACTTCGAGTCAACAACGCTCCAATCCCCCAGGTCAAAACTCTCCGCCTGCTAGGACTTACGCTACAGCAAGACGGAGCCGGCATGGCAACGCTCCATAAACTGCAAACTACAATTCATCAAGTTCTACATCTCATACGCCGTATCACAAATCGCCGACATGGCCTCAAAGAACAGGACACAATTAAAATTGTGCAAGCATTAATAACGAGCAGAATTACGTATGGAACGCCGTATCTAGCCCTGAAAAATAACGAAAAAGAAAAACTCAATATCTTGATCCGAAAAGCCTACAAATTTTCTCTCGGTTTACCCCTCACTGCTTCTACAGACAAATTATTGCAATTAGGCCTGCACAACACTTGGGAGGAATTGGCTGAAGCCCACAAAACTAGCCAATTGGAACGCCTCAAACTCACCAAGACGGGAAGACACACCCTACGAAAACTGGGTTACGAAGTCCCGAAAGAAACTAACGCTAAACAACGCATTCCTCTACATGTTAGAGAGAAAATCACTGTCGCCCCAATCCCAAGAAATATGCACCCGATCCACAACAGAGCACGACGCAAGGCAAGAGTTCAAGCTCTTCGAACTGCATACGGGAAACGGCCTGACGTTAGGTACGCGGACGCATCACTATACCCCAGTAGATCAGCCCACGCCATCAGCATAGTCAATAACCAGGGACTGGAGCTAGCTTCAGCTTCTATACCTACCGAAGACATCGACACCGCCGAAGAAGCAGCCATTGCCCTTGCAGCTACCACTGGCAAAGACCATGTCATCATCCTATCAGACTCCCAGACGGCGTGTCGAAACTTTCAAATTGGACGCATTTCATCAACAGCAGCAAAAATTTTATCGGCCCACCCTGATTTACCCGAAATTTTCATCATATGGACACCGGCTCATTCATCACTGGAAGGGAATGAGGCGGCTCATGCCGCAGCCCGAGCCCACACTCACCGGGCGCCTCCTTCTGGGATGTCAGCCAGTCCTTCCATTAGCCCAACGAGAGAAATAATCCCCAGAAGGTACAGTGACATCCTGGCCCACTACCGCTTGGGACGAAGAACCTTTCCGCCTCCACATCTCAACATGTCTCGCGAAGACACGGTCATCTACAGACAGCTACAGACTAACACATTTCCACATGGTACATTACTACACTCAATGCATCCGACACTGCACACATACACTTGTAAATTCTGCGTGGAGCCATGCACTCTCTACCACATGGTATGGGAGTGCCGCCACACACCATCCCTTGCCCCAAACCCAAATCCCTCACTTGAGCAGTGGAAGGGTCGGTTGACCAGCTCCAACCCGGATCACCAACAACATCTGGTAGACCGGGCGAGACAGGCCGCCAAGACCCAGGGCTTCCTGGACTAAGGAGGTCCCCCACCTGGCGGTCAACCCAACAACATTGACTGCTCAATTAAATGTTTATTCCTCCTACCCGGCGCCTGGTTTCGATCCCTCGACCCTGCGGGCGGAAAGCAATGTACATGGTGCTCTACCCACTGCGGCACAAAGCCGACACAGAATGGGAGGCTAGGAACGCACCTTATATCCTTGACTCATTCAAATTACTGCTGACGAGCGCTCTCTCGTCAGCAGTTGCCACAAGTGCAACAACATTGACGTAACGCAAACTACTTAACGTCGTGCGCCCCCGGAAATGATCTGCATTTGATCGTGCCCCTCGCGAGGGGGATGTTTGATGTGCGATTTCTTGCCCCCTGGTGGCGAAATGAGTGAACTACCGAATCCAATAAAGTCTCGGAGCGTTCGCAGCGACTACCCAGGTCTGTGAAACCGAAACCGAAACAGGTGCCCCTTAGTATTTCCCGTGCTTCAAGCTTCAGGCTAGTGGCTTTTTATGCGGAAGAAAATAGTTTTGTTCTGTACAAGCGTGTGGTCAAGACGTATAGGCACATGGAAGAGCTTTGCCGAGTACGCTGGTGGCTGACATGTGATAAGTGCGCCAGGGAATCATATTTCTCGGCGCCATAAAAGTTGAATTGAATGCTACTGTGAAGCTCCATATTACATCGCTACGTGTGCGTCATCGACATGAATGTGGGTCGAAGATGGTACTGTAACTCTGACTGCTACGGCGAGCGTAAAAGTTGCGAAACGACGTTGTGTGTCGGTTGACGAAGCTATTACGAAGTGGGCAAAAGACAAGTGCGAAACCGCGCTGCAGACAGCTAGCACTACTAGGTTAGAGTCGGGAAGCACGAGCCAAACAATCAATTGGTTGACTACGCCCACTACTACCGTTCCTGGGCGGATAATGGATAAACGGGTGGCAACCAGGGAGCTGTGCTCAGCTGCTATGCGCACTCTTTTATTTATTAATGCTTTTCAGATCACGAATATGCGTCTATACTTCGGACCAAGGTCCGAACACACCTGACATTGATTGATTTATTGATCGTAGGGTTTAGCTCGCCGACGCAAAGCAGGCGATGAGGCGCACCGTAGTGGAGGGCTCCAGATTAATTTTGACCACCTGGGGATCTTTAGCGTGCGCCGAAATCTCGTACACATTGGCGGTTTTGCTTTTCGCCTCCATCACAAAAGCCGCCGCCGCGACCTCGTGCTCAGCAGCGCAACGCTGCACTGAGCCACCGCGGCGGGTATCACGAACGAAATGCCTGACAGAAATTTATGCATAGGTGTAGGGGAACACCAAAAGAAATGCACACATTTTTTTTTCGGGGCCAGAAGGTGACAGTCATGACGTTCAACCAAAATCACCTCAAACTGTGCATGTGATTCTGATTGACTTTTATCCTAACGTTTGTCCCTTTGACCCTCGTTGTAAAACACAACAGAGTTTGTTGCTGGGCTAGTTGGCGCGTATTAAGTTTAGAAGAAATCAGCTGACCATTGAAAACAAAGGACGAAGTGTTAAAGGGACGGACAACTGATTTTTGTCGCGTATATTTTCTCTAGCTCATATGAAAGCCAGCGTTTTATATAGCCCGGTAACCACAAGAAATTTATAAACAAATAGGCGGAAATAATTTTCATTTGGCAGCAAACTTCCTGAAATCGGAGGAGTGGCGGTTCGTAGTGTCAAAACTTGACACTACAATATGTGTCCCGGTCACGTGACCTGCAAACCTCGCAGCTACTGTAACTGCTGAAATGTTTATTTACGTATTGAAAACCTTTTAACAGAAGTATTTGCACAAGTTTAAATGTACATGTGTTTTTGAACAACATTTTGAAAATTTTTAAGACACGCTCCTCTCAGTGTGGCTAACTGAGCTTCCATGCCCAGAATCAACGGCAGCGTTCAGTAAACAGACTCAGTGAAGGAGCTTTGACGATTGTGCCTGAGTCAGGGGCGTCTGTTCTGCCACAATATTTGATTTCAGTTTCCAAATAGGCCAACGGCAGCTTAAAAAAAGGTCGTGCCCGGGGAGAATCGAACTTCTGACCTCCACAACGTGAAGCCAGATTCTACCTATCGTCTATCCCAACAGGTGGCGCATTCGTGCACAATAGACTGTTGAATTAAAACAAACACCTAAAGCAGTAAGAAATCCGGCCATTTACACTTTTTTTTAGCTGGGGACAACTTTTTTAATATCGTTTTTCATTTCGCATACAGACAAAAGTGTGTAGTCACGCTAATCTACGTCATGGTTGCCAGCATTATTTTCGGGAGGACACATACGGCTCGTAGATCTAAAAATTTCTATTTGAAACGTTCTAGAGCGTTATCAGCAAAACCGTTTCTCGTTAAGGTGTTTTAAATGATGCTCTTTCATTTGCGATAAAGAACACATACTCGACAGAAATCGCTTGTCTGCCCCTTTACCAAAAAAGTCACAGGGAGACTGCTCGACTAGCTACTGAACGTTTATTACAAAGGTCAAACATATATACGGGATGTGAATGCTTATCTCTAATGAAAATACAAACAACTTTTTTTTTCTCTCGACAGCTTGTCTTTGCTTTTTCCAGCGATAGCAATATCAAGCAGGTTTACGCTGCATCCGCACTGTCGGCAATGCATACTCAGATTTCCTGACGTGGCCGTCGTTTTCAAAACTGCTGCGTGTTCTGATTGATTGATTGCATGGTTCAACGCGCAGACGCAACACAGGCGATGAGGCACGCCGTATTGGAGGGCTCCGGATTAGTTTTGACTACCTGGGGACCTTGAACATGCGCCGAAAGCTCGTACACACGGGCATTTTTTACTTGTCACCTCCATCAGAAAAGCGGCCGCCGAGGCCGGGAATCGAACCCGTGACCTCGTGCTCAGCAGCGCAATGCTGCGTGTTCTCTGGCCCTATCGTTAAACGAGCCGTGAAGACAAAATACAAGTTGGGTTTATTAGAAAGACTGCTTAGTCCCGATAACAATGATACCAATATCATCGCAAACTTCGAAAAAATAACGGAGATATTGAAGAAAACGTGTAAAGCCGTCGCGACCTCCTAGCCAATTTCCCGGAACTTTTCTATGACGTGACGGAACCTTGTTTGTGCGATAGGCGGCCGCCTAACTCACCTGTCGCGACGACACATGACTGGACGTCTGTAATGGCGCCTCTAGTTCCATTTGACCGCATCACTTGAATGCTAACGTGCACTTAACGCACTGAAAATTATATTTTATTGTTGGCCCATATGACGTCATTCTTGCTCATAACACGTCACTGTGGCGCAACGTTTGAAAGTTTTTGAATACTTCTTGCATTTTTTTTCGTTAAAAATCTTTTGTGGCTGTAATGGAGCTGAGTGAGATACTGAATTCTTGTTCTTTCAAATTAAATAAAGTAGTATTTTCACTTCATGGCTCCTTTAATGCACCGGCCTGTCTGGCCCACATAGTCTTTTCCACGTGGTCTCGCGGTATGGCCGGTATTCAATGGCGTGGAATGCATGCAGGCAACCATGCGAGTGCGCCCGCATATCCATGGCCAAGCGTCTGTTGCTAGGCGACGCTGTGCGCACGGCCCCCAGATCAGGCACCCCTCTTCTCCTCCATGCAACAGTGTGAGTGCGCCGTCACTCGTTACGTCCGGCTCCGCGGGATGGCGGTACTTGTCCATTTTTGTGGCGCATCGGCCGTTTCCAGTGTTGCCAAGCGAAGAAATTGACCGCTAAACTTTTCAACGCCTTCGATGCACTTACAATATCTTGTCTGGTGATTCGTCTTGCATATTCGCTTGACTGAGGTGTTTTTTACTTGGCGGCACATGGTGTATGCTTCCATGGGGGCTGAGCACACCAGCTTCACACCCTGTCTTGCTGCTATTTTCTTTATATTGTGGGACAGCCCATGCACATACGGAACCACGGCGACCTTTCCTTCCTCAGTGGTGTTAGTCGAGTCTTCCGCCTTGCTCTCGCGCTTTAGTCTTTGCAGAATGGACTCGCACACAGCTGTGATCAATTGGTCAGGGTATCCTGCCTGTCTTAATCGGGCTAATTGCTTGCCGAAGCTGACGTGCATCTGGTGGTGACATGGCCTTTGAGCGGCTGACTTGAGGGCCGTGAAAACTAGTCCTGTCTTCACGTTCTTTGAATAGGCGGAATCGTACGGAAAAAAACCTTTACTTGAGCGGGTTTCGTATTGCCAACAGACATGCTCAGGTCTGAATTCAAGAGTGAGGTCATGAAACCTGATAGTGTTTCCATGTGGTAGTTCGTGCGTAACACCAGGGACTTGGAACTGTCCTTGAAAGTGCGCAGCACACCGTCCTTGCAGTCGTCAGATTGGTTCGAAATGTTTGTACTGCAGAGGACTAAAAAGTCATGCACGTACCTGAAAAGCGCTAGGACCCTCTCACCTTCCAGGCTGTCCCGAACCTTCCGGTTGCATGCTGCCATAAAGGCGTCGCTTAGGTATGGCGCTACACGGGATCCAATACAGACGGCGCTCGATTGGATGAAGTACTCATCTTCATAGCACAGGATCGTTGATTGCAAGTATGCGCCCTGTAGTTCCAAGAACGTGTCATTGTGCCACCGGTTTCCTTAAATTAGGGTGCACTGTCAGAAGATATGGGGAGTCTACTCAAGAGAGCCAACAAACCCCACCGACTCCACAGGGCACAGGCGACAAAGGGGGTGGCCGTCTGATGTGCGGCTTTCGCCGACCAGAGCGGCGAGAATGAGCAAGAGCCTTGATCGAGAGAAGAGAGAAGAAAAAAGAAAGGAAAGGCCGGGAGGTCAACCAGGTGTAGAGCCCGGTTTGCTACCCTGCACTGGGGGAATGGGGCTCGGGGAATAAAAAGGGGGGGAGAAGAGGAAGAGATAGGAGTGGGAAAGCGCGCACTCTAGTCCCGTTTCGGGCACTATAGTCTTTCAAGCAAGTTCGTTTCACTCAGGAAATGTAAAATGACTTTCGTCGCCTTCTGCGAGGTCGATGGTGAAGACCGATGACTTAGAATAGTTTCAACCGTAAATGGCCGATTGTCCAATCGGCTCAGCGCGGTGGCAAGCACGCTCCTCTCCGACGAGTATTCGGGGCAGCGGCACAGCACATGTTCTATAATCTCTTTCGCCCCGCAGGCGTCACAGTGGGCGCTGCTGGCCATCCCGATGAGGAAGAAGTAGGCTTTCGTGAAGGTCACTCCCAACCACAGTCTACAAAGTAAAGTTGACTGGGTTCGAGACAGCCCATACGGAATACGGCGCTGAAGAAGGGGATCCTGAATATACAGACGGGGATTAGAAAATTCCGGTGTGTTCCATTGCTGCATGGTAATCTTGCGTGCAAGGGAGCGAAGCGTCCTGGCGGCATCGGTCCTTGAAAGCGGAAGTAGAATAGTGCGGTCGCTCTCATGGCCTGTACGGGCAGCTTCATCCGCCAGCACGTTACCGATGACTCCGCAGTGACCTGGAAGCCACTGGAAAATTACGTCATGGCCGGCTGTTATGGCTTGATGGAATTTTTCTCTTATCTCGGTCACCAGTTGGTGTAGGGGGCCGTAGCGCAGGGCTGCGCGTAAGCTCTGTAAGGCAGCCTTGGAATCCGTAAAGATCGCACAATTTTTAGGAGTAGCTCCGATGATATAATCAAGAGCCTCACGAATGGCTGCAAGTTTTGTAGCTGTCGAGCTCGTGGTATGGCCAATACGGAATCGAGTTGTTGCAAAATCTGCTGGCACAAACACTGCACCTGCCGAACTGGATGACGTTACTGAGCCATCTGTGTACACATGTTTCCGGTCGTTGTACCGTTCATGCAGTAACAGCAGCGTAAGCTGTTGAAGGGCCAATGATGACAAGTCGGCTTTTTTTCGAATTCCCGGAACACTGAGACGAATCTCAGGTTGTGCCAGGCACCACAACGGGGAGGTCGGTGTTGCCGCAGGGTCGTACCTTGAAGGGATTTCAGCCCTGTGCGTTGTGATAATGGCTGAAAAAGTAGATCATGGTCTACTTTGAGGAAGCTGCGCCAGATGGTGAGAAGGCAGCCTCGTGAGGAGCCTGATGTACAGGCGTAGTGTTTCAGTAGCCACGTACGTTGCTATTGGGTGTTCCTGTGCGATGCAAATGGTGCCCACTGTTGATGCACAACGCGGCAAACCAAGACACGTGCGCAGAGCCTGCGCTTGGACGCTCTGTATTACCCGCAGGTTAGTGGTACAAGTGTTGGAAATTGCTGGCAAGCTGTAACGCAAGGCGCCTAAAAAAAGTGCGGAGTACAGTTGCAGCATTCCTCTTACCGATGCTCCCCACGTCTTTCCAGCAAGAAATCTGAATATCTGGGCAATGGCGGTAAGTTTCTTCTTAAGGAAAGACACATGTGCGCTCCAGCAAATGTCCCTGTCGATGATTACGCCAAGAAATTTGTGATGCCTGGAGTAGGGAACCAATGTAACGCGATCTTACCTGCGGCAACAAGGTCTGAGTATCTCGGGTGACAAGTGCGCGCTGGTTACATTTACCCGCAAGCCCATGTTTCGATATTCCATCAAGATCAATGGGAGCCTTGATCGAGAAAAAGCACAAAGACTTATATTCAGACAAGCAAGTCAAAAACACAAGCACGAGGTAACGGTTCGATAATGACAGACAACTTAGATGGAATTCAAATACAAGAAACAGTCCAATTAGACAAAATGATACAAACAGGAGCGTTAACAAATGAATATTACGAAGAGGAGCAGTTAACTAAAAAGAAAACGAACAGTTCGATGCTTATGAGAGACAGAGTCCCAGCTTATTCACCGACCGGGCCGGACGATGCGCCGCTGTCGGAGGCTATTCGGCTACCTGGGAAGCGCGGCTTCGTTGTAGGCCAGGCCGTCCGAGACGATCATGGTGATTCGAGGCCCGGGAGTACGTTGGAGTCCTCCAGGGCGCGGGTCGCCGATGGTGTGATGTACAAACTGGCTGGTGCCGTTCTCAATCACGACGTCCAAACGTAGCTGGTTTGCAAAAGCGCGGCTTCTCTTTTTATAACCGTGCCGGCGCGGAGAGGGAGAGCACAACACACAACGCGCCCGCCGCCGTCAGCGAATAACTTCACTCTTCTCCCTTCTAGAATCATCGACGCTTTTTAGCACTGGCAAGGCCACCCGTGCCTCCTCGAGAGTGCTCGAAGTTTCGGTGTAAGTTGAGCGGCGGAGCTTTTTATTTTGGTATTTTCTTGCCGGCGAGCTGGCGAGTGGTCGTGTTACCGCCCCTTCGTTCGCGAAAGTTCCAGCCTTGTCTCGGGCGAATAGAACCGAACTGATCGGACGACTGAAGAAGAGTTAGGCGCTGTACAAAAAAAATGAAAAATCTGTACGATACTTTTAGACGTCGTACGCTCGAGTTTGTGACACAGCCCCCCAGTTTCAGAATATTATGCAATAATATTCTCAAAACTCACAAAGTCGTGCATTCGCGTCGTTCACACTTAGTGAACAAAAGAGGCTTTGCCTACTAACACAAAATCAAGTACAGCCCAATGTTCTTCATAAGAATAATCACAGGTACAGAATTCGCGTACAGAACAGCGGTTTGGCGCAGATTTCTCAACAAATACACATCCTAGGGACAACTCATAAGTTTAATAACAATAAAGTTCTAGAATTCGAATTAAGCCAGTGCCATAATAAATGTCTGGCCAGTAGTCATTACAATTGCGAAACTCGTGAAAATACTTCGCGCGCTCCATTGCGAAGGTCTCGTAGACTCAAATACAATTAGTATACGTCAGTACTCGGAAATACATAAAATGCACTGGTACAATGAAACTCATAAGAAACATAACTAATATGTTGTTCACAAACAATAACATGCAACCGCAACGTTCACAAATGCCACCACTAGTAACGCCAATAATGCACGGCAAATGTACTGTACAATCAGTAGTACGCATAATTACACTTCAAGTTCGGTACAATATAGAAGTCACGAATGTAAACGTCAGGCACCACCTTGTGAAGATATAACCAAAAAATTTTACTCGCGGTACACAATTACAGGTATAAATGGGTTTACACTCTGCTTAGGTAGTCCGCTCCCACATTCTCGCTCCCTTTAATATGTTCGACTGTGAACTGGTATTCCTGTAAAAGCAGACTCCAGCGGAGGACTCTACTGTTCACCTGTTTTGCTTGCTGAATGTAACCAGCACGTGAATACACACTGTATACTCTGTACAGCCAGAGTGAGAAAATAAGTACAAGGTTCCCGTTCAGTACGACAGAGAAACAATGAATACGATGCTCAAGTATACAGTACTCGACGTGAAAATACAACTCTCTCTTACACAATTACACTCATATCCCACGTGCATACCTAAATTTGCATTCTTCATGCTTAGCCCGTGTCTATCGGGCGCTCGCGTAACTGCGCCTGCGGAATTTTTCTCTTCGGAGAAGTTGCTTTCCAAATGCCGCACGGAGCGACAAACTCTTTCGTTTCCGCCGTGATACCGGGCCTGGGAAAATGCTTCCGTGTCTGGTCCTTCGTGTGGCGAACATCGGAGCGTCTAGCGACTTGGCTTTCCCTCGCCTTTCCTCCTGCAGTAACTGACCGGTGTTTCTTTACACCTGCCCGTCGGGCCAAATGGCAGAAGAGATGTTTTCTCTTACTCTTGAGCCCAAACCTGCACTCTTTCTTTCGGCAGCTCAGCTGCTTGCCGAGTTTTGGGAGGCCGGTTTTCATTGACTTGCTTTTTACGCGCCCTTCGGCACTCCTTTCTCTTCGAAGCGGCACCGTCGCAGGGGCTTGAGATTTTGAGAGCCGGAACCGTGTTTGCTTCGCTTTTGCCGGTGCTCGGGTTAGGTCGGACACAGCTTCGCCTCTATACGAGGCATCGAATCGGAGTGCCCCGATAGTTGGCTCTTCTTTCGTGAAGGCGGGTGGTTTCTCTCCCACCGTCGGAATCAGAGGATCGTCGCCGACGCTTATGTACGGCGAGCTCTCTATGTGGAGTGCGGCCCCGCTTCGCACGGGGACCTCGACCTTGACCGCAGTGTCGGTCGCTTTGCTGCCCAAGCCATTAGCTACGCTCACGGCTCTAGTTCGCCCAGCGAGTTCGCTTTCTCGAACTGGGTCTTCCTGCACAATAAGTGTGCTTCCATCCGTGTCTTTTGGAAAGACAACGGTTCCCTCGGGCACTCTCCCAGCAATATCGGGTACCCGTTCGTCTAGTGGGTTCGGCCCCGACGTCGTGATGGCATCCACAACAGGGATGTTATCTCCATCCTCAATCTCCGCATCACCTGTAGGATCATCGTCCTTCCAGGTCTGAAGTGGTGGGCTTTCGCACGTATCTGGAGGCGTTTCCTCCTTGTGGATCGCGGATAAATCCACCTCTTCGGTTCTAGAGATATCCTGGCGTTCCTTTATCGTTTCAGGGTTAGCACTTATGCCACTATACCCTTCTCTCGCATTTTCCTCATATGATGAGGATTCCGCCTTCAACCATTGTATCTCGAGTCACCTTTTTAGAATCTCGAGTTCAGCTTTACGTGCTTTCTCCTCTCGCTCCGCTTTCTCTCGCTCCCTTTCTGTCTTTGCCTGGCGGGCTTTCTCTTCTCGTGCTGCCTGTCTTGCTCTCTCAGCCTATTCTCGTGCTGCCTGTCTTGCTCTCTCAGCTTTCTCGTTTTCCTCTTTTTCTTTCTGCGCGACCCACTTTCGTAATTCGGCCCCTGACAGGCCCAGCTGACAGCCCAACGCTACAATTTTTTCTAAATCCATGATTGCAAATGTATCGCAATCTAGCCACAATACTCCAGCCTCTAGCTAGGTATATCTACACAGAGCAAGTGAACAAGAGCACCCGCTTATAAAGGTAGTAGCAACCTATGCCGAAAAAGTTCCAGGCTCTTTCTCCTCCCTACCGCTCACATCAGACGTCCTGTTGCGGACGCCAGAAATTGTCACCCGTTTACTTAAATTAGGGTGTGTGAGCTGCGTCGTGACTCGAATGAAGATCGAATGGGAGAAACTAGGGTTTGAGAATTGAAAGGTTTAATTATTGAGAAAAACTGAGGTTACAGTTGATCAGGACAGAGGAGCACGGGGAGAAAACGTCTGACGCGGTGCACAGACGTGGGGCGACTCTTTTGTGAACAACACACACGTAAGCGAGAGAGAGAGAGCGAACATAAACACCCGCGTTGCGTCTGGCATCTCCCTGTTCTTGGGCATAACGCACCCGATCCAGGGGCGCGGTCGTGTTCTTGAAAAGCTCGTGTCCTTGCGGCACGGCCGTGGCCGTAAACTGCGGTCGTTCTCCGCGTCTTCGGGCGGCAGCCCCGGAGGTGTTGAGAGGTTAAGAGCCCCGTGACCGACCGTTCCCATTTCTCGGCGGAGAGGTTTCTGCGAATCGTGGGAGCGAGCTGACAGGTGCACTGTCAGAAGATATGGGGAGTCTACTCAAGAGAGCCAACAAACCCCACTGAATCCACAGGGCACAGGCGACAAAGGGGGTGGCCGTCTGATGTGCGGCTTTCGCCGACCAGAGCGGCAAGAATGAGCAAGAGCCTTGATCGAGAAAAAGCACAAAGACTTATATTTAGACAAGCAAGTCAAAAACACAAGCACGAGGTAACGGATCGATAATGACAGACAACTTAGATGGAATTTAAATACAAGAAACAGTCCAATTAGACAAAATGATACAAACAGGAGCGTTAACAAATGAATATTTCGAAGCGGAGCAGTTAACTAAAAAGAAAACGAACAGTTCGATGCTTATGAGAGACAGAGTCCCAGCATATACACCGACCGGGCCGGACGATGCGCCGCTGTCGGAGGCGATTCGGCTACCTGGGAAGCGCGGCTTCGTTGTAGGCCAGGCCGTCCGAGACGATCACGGTGATTCGAAGCCCGGGAGTACGTTGGAGTCCTCCAGGGCGCGGGTCGTCGATGGTGTGATGTACAAACTGGCAGGTGCCGTTGTCAATCACGACGTCCAAACGTAGCTGGTTTGCTTAGGCGCGGCTTCTCTGTTTATAACCGTGCCGGCGCGGAGAGGGAGAGCACAACACACAACGCGCCCGCCGCCGTCAGCGAATAACTTCACTCTTCTCCCTTCTAGAATCATCGACGCTCTTTAGCACTGGCAAGGCCACCCGTGCCTCCTCGAGAGTGCTCGAAGCTTCGGTGTAAGTTGAGCGGCGGAGCTGTTTATTTTGGTATTTTCTTGCCGGCGAGCCGGCGAGTGGTCGTGTTACCGCCCTTTCGTTCGCAAAAGTTCCAGCCTTGTCTCGGGCGAATAGAACCGAACTGAATGAATCGGACGACTGAAGAAGTGTTAGGCGCTGTACAAAATAAATGAAAAATCTATACGATACTTTTAGACGTCGTACACTCGAGTTTGTTACACACTGCAAATACCAGCCCTGTTTTGGAATGCTACCGCACATTGTTCTTCTATCATCGTGGCTCTTCTTCGATATGGAGAAATACATGTCCTTTACATCGATGGAAAACCCCGATACGACGCTGGCACCCTTGTCGTTCCGAAAGGCGATTACCTCCTCAGAGTTCGGTATGATGTACGGGTCTTCCACCCTCAACTGAGACAACTGCCTCAGCAGGAATACCGACAGGTGTGCTTGACATGTTCCATTCTCTGAGATTATGGTGCGGAAAGGCACATCTAACTTGTGTGTCTTTGCGGAGAAAAACACTATTAAGGAGGTCTGCTTTGTTGCTCAGATCCTCGCACCCAGGTCCTCCAGGTTGGCTTTGCTAGGTATCGAGAGCGCCGACGCTTATGCTTTTTTCACTCTGCGCTCCTCCACAGCTCTTAAGTTCTCGGCAATAGCGGCGCTGGCTTTGCTTCGGTACGAGCTGGAGTCAAAGACCACGAAGCCACCTTCCTTGTCCGAGGTACACAGCTTACGTCCTATAGTTCGTTGTTCACGTATGGTAGGTCTGAAGCTCCTTTCCGGGCGCTCTTGGATCTTTTCCCGCATTAGGTAGTCCATTCCTTCGTCTATAATACCTGGAGCTTCTTCGCTCTTAGCTATGCTTGCCACGTTTCGAATCACCGCTACTTTGTCGACGTTCTGTGGCGTCGGTTGAATACCGCACTTCGGACCGCGTTGCAGGACTGCCGTAGCCCTTGTCGAGATTTCCACTTCTCCGTAGACCTGGAGCGGCGTCTTCGGCGTCTTTGGTGGCCCCACAACCGCGTGTGTTGAGAGGTAGTCCTTCAGAACCGGAAGAAACCAT
This sequence comes from Haemaphysalis longicornis, assembly GCF_048455015.1. Taxonomy (NCBI): domain Eukaryota; kingdom Metazoa; phylum Arthropoda; class Arachnida; order Ixodida; family Ixodidae; genus Haemaphysalis; species Haemaphysalis longicornis. The sequence continues at coordinate 99,850,631 of NW_027526335.1, read as the reverse complement.
TTGGTCCACATCATCTCGGTGGAGTACCTCACCAGGTTTAGCCATGCTTTGAAGGCGGTATGGCTTACTGACTTGACTCTCGGAAAATCCGTGAAAAGATGAACTTGCCCTTCGGTTTCGGACCTCAGGATCTTGGATACCCGTGTCGCATGTCCTTGTGATGGGTTGATCTACCCAAACAGCTGTCGAACGTCGTGTACAAGAAACTTCTTCTTGAAGCTGCGTGATAGCACCATTGTCGGCAAGTGGCGACGGAGATCATGAAAACTAAAGTATTTTCATCTAAAATATAAAGAAAGCAAGAAGATGTGCCCAAGGAACTAGAAAGGTAATAAATTGATGAATCTAGAATAATTGAACGGACATTTGTCCAATGCAATTCAAATTTCCCGCATTCGCAGTGCTCGCGCTCCCTTTGCCTGGAACAGCCGAGCGGGAGTTCTATTCAATTTTTTGCTTGTTTTCATGTCTCACATACCAGCGCATTACCGTGCAGTTTGGAACATGCCGCTTATGGCGCCCACTTTAAGGGTCTTTCTAAGGCTAAGAAGGAGGAAGATACGCGCGTCTTTGGCGTCATCTCACTCACTGCCTCCCCCTCGATCTTGTTCCATGCGTCGCCGCCAAAGAGCGCCCTCCCCCTCACAATACGCTTAATCCAAACCACTGGCTGTCTCCCTCGTCTCCACGTGTGGGCGTAGCTTATAGTTGGAAAGACGATGGGTTCTCGCTCCTCTTCTCTATGTGGGCCTATAGGCTGGATGCCTGGTGATGCCAAAAAGTAGTTTGTGTAGCCAGTTTGTAGTCAGTATCCAGTAGGAGCCTGGTATCACATAGTGTGCCCAGCAATTTCCATACATTGAAGGAGATGGCCGAGGTCAAGGCGGGGCCTTTAAAGTCAGGAAGTCGCGTTAGACGCTCAGTCTTCTGTGCGAGTTGGTCTGTCGCTTGTTGTATGCCGGACACTCGAGCAACATGTGCTCAACTGTTTCCGGTGAATCGTAGATGTCACAGTAAGGATTCGAGCTTTGGCTGTAAGACTATATATATCTCTAGAAATTGGGGAGAGCTGTGCTGAGAGGCAATCGACAGTACGACATATCTAGCCGATGCGGTACTTGCTCCGGCATACTCATTGTCAAAGGAGAATCTGCGTCATGCAGGAAGGGATGCTGGTTTTCCGGGAAAAACCAGGAATTGTTTATTAAGCTTTTTGCTATGTGTGAAGCATCGCGCTTTGTGAAGAAAATCCTTATCACGTTTTGCAGTCGTAATCTTGTCTCAGAAGCCTTGTCTTCATTTACAGCGGAGCTGTATATGTCTAATCACTCCTGTTCTCGCGCCTTTGTGGAACGAAAACTCAGACTTTTGTTCAGCGTATGAACGAATTAATTAATTAATTAATTAATTAATTAATTAATTAATTAATTAATTAATTAATTAATTCGTTCATTCATTCATTTAGAAGGGAGTGGTCAAACGCCTCGTGTGAAGGAAGGGGAGGAAGAGGAGGGAAAATAAACCAGGGGTGGGAAAGGGGATGGGGTTCAATCAAACGCATGCTCGCCTCGCACACGGAACACTTGATTTGGGCCATTTTCACTAGTCCTGTACGTCCAGCAAATAATTGCCACAGGGTCATTAAAGTTTCTTTCACATCGCTCGAAGGCGTTATCCATTCCTGAAGGGACGTGACGTGAGGAGGTAGACACCTATGGCGTTCCTCGGAGAGTCCGGTACAGTCCCAGTGAAGGTGGTGTATGGTGGGTCTGTCGGCACTGCACAAGGGCCAGGGAAGACTAGGAGGGGGGACAGGTGTGGAGCCGTATGGTCTCTTTCTGCCGAAACGCTGGTACCAGGTCCTTCGGTCGCCGACGTCAGGAGTGACCGCTGTACCTTTGTATATAACTATGAAAAAAGTTCCACATACATTGACTTACTGACCGACTGATTTTTCAACACCCATCCGAAGCTGCTATACCTAGAGACTTGAAACTTCAGGAGCACATTTTTATCTTGGCGCTAGGGCTCGACAAGGCGGGATTTTCAGAAATTCCATTCTTAAAAGACGACAACTACTAAATTTTGTTCTCGCTAGTTTAAGGTCATATCGCTTACCCACGCAAATATTGAAATGCCTTTTGCTTATAAATGTAGTCGGTAAGAATATCCAAAAGCGGATTCAGGGCTTTGCGCTAACCAACACTGGCCGCGTGAATCTGCATTTAGGAGCATTGGGTAGTTTTTGAAGGTTCCCTGTTATCTGCCTCACTGATTGACGTATCAAACAGAGTTACTGGATATAGACAGTTGCGAAACTCCCCATAGGCCCCATGTATCGAAAGCCGGTCTTCGGTTGCCCCCCTGCGCCGGGGCAAGCACGGGGCAAGTTGACTAGCCTGTCGTCTGTCGGCAGGACGTTGAAGCAGTACTCAAGTGCTTGCGGCTGCTGCCGGAAGTCATAAAAAGAAAAGCCGCAAAAACACAAGTACATTTTACGTCATTATTGTGCTTTAATTTAAAAAGCAATCTTTATTTTACAGAAGAATATTGAATAATAATAGTTTAGCGAAGTTCCGTTTTTACCTCCTAGGTGCCGCGCGCGTCGACTTGCCCCTCAGCTTCCACGGAGTGGGGGGGCTAGCGCCGCCCGGATTCTGAAGCGGAGTTTCGCAACTGTCTATATTGAGTAACTCTGGTATCAAACTGGTAATGACTGATTAATGTTACTCATACAAGTTTACAAAACAATTTTAAGGAATTCTTTCTGCAGCACTGCTAACAGGCCAAAAAATATATATATTTTTATTTACACCCGTGATGGACCGAAAAGGCCTAACAGGCGGTGGCTTAACTACAGGTTTTCCCGCTGAATTTAATCCAGGGGCCAGCCAATTTAATCCAATTCGCCTCTTTCATTGCGGTGTGCTGCCACCTAGCGTGCCTAGCGGAAGTTGAAGCCGTAGGGTTTGCCGGCGTTTCCTCCGGCTGCGTTCTCGTTGTATGCACGGCAATCCCACATTACGGCGAGGAGCAGCCGAAGTTTTTCTTCTGTGTTGGTGTTATAACGCCTTAAGATGACAGCCCCTGGTCATCACATAATACCAGGCGGCTTCTTATCACTGAATGAGGGCTGGCAAAGAAATCTCGGACAGATCCGTGTGCCCGGTGTGCCGGCCGAGTAGCAGAGCGAGCAGTACTTGGAGTCGCGTGGCATGAAGTGCGATCGCCAGCTCAACAAAGGCCGGCAGTTCGCAAAATGCCTTTAAGCGCTGGACACATGCACGATTGGTACACGCGATTCGCATGCGACTGATCGTTACGACTGTCGCCACGACTAGTCGTACGCGTGAATTTGAGACGGCCCGATGCGCGCATGAGATGCGTCGTCGGCGTCGCTCCGCCCACTGTTTTTGCTCCACGGTCAACTACGATGATCGCTGAGCTGAATTTGTAGATTCTGCGCTTTTGTTCGCAAGAAATGGATAAAGCAAGCAATCGTGAAGCGTTTTCTGCCTTCGGAAACAGTCCGCGCACACGCCGGCCGCGCCTGCCAGCTCGACGCACTCAGCGGCTCGAACCGGCGCAGACCACGGTAGCAACCGCGCTTGTCGCTGCTCTGTCAATCTGATCGCTAAAAAGTTCCACATGCGAGAAAGTAGGTGTTAGTGTGGTGAAAAATTGTGCTAGGGATTGTTGTCAGGGCTTATTTTAAAAGCGGTGATCAGATATATCTGCCGCGATGCAAGCGTATACGCTGACCGGTCGCCGCGGCGCGCGTTGCGCCGAGCGGCCCAGAGATGGCGATACCTGCGCGGAAGCATCGAAACAGGCTACGCAGATGTCTCGGTCACCGATCTCTCAAACGGCAGTTATAACTTAAATAGAGTTCCACATGCGAGAAAGGGGATGATAGTGTAGTGAAAAGTTGTGTTGCGGATTGTTATTCGCAGTTGCACAGATAGCAGCGATCAAATATGTTCCCAACACCCGAGCCGACGCGAGCGACGCAAGCCGCCGTAGCCGATCGCGTGCGGCCGACGGGAAGCGATACAAGCCGACACCGTTCCCTTTTCGGCACTCCGAGTTACAGCGGAACGCAGCACAAGTTGTGGGCATTGTTCCGCGCACAACGAGCACACACAAAAAATCCAACGATGTAAATACAACCACGACCCCTTCCCGCTTGTGCGGGAGCTGTGAGGAATGTCGTCTGCTGCCCCTACTGGACTGCTTAGGGACTTGGCCGCTAGGGGATTGCGCATGCGCAGTGGGGTTGTGAAAGAGGCGGATTGCCATCTAATTTAATCCAAGCGCCATTAAATTTAATCCAGGTGCCAGTGAATTTAATCCGGTCGCCAACCAAATTAATCCAGCTGCCAGAAGGTTGTTCAGGAGTTTTTTGTGCGAAATTAAGCGCAGCTTTGCGGACTTTGTTGCGCGTGGTGTGGCGAAAACTTGATGCTTCTTGATCCATTACGTGCAAAATATGTGATGCGCACAGCTTGATGAACATTTAATAACACGCGCAGACTAGAACAGCGGTCTTGTTTGATCGTTTGGTGCCGTGTGCTGATCGTCTGAGAGATCGTCAGAAGTGTCATCTGCTCGCGTATGGTCACGCCAGCAGACTTGCAAGCGTGTTGTTGCGCGAGCAGACGATACTTCTGACGTGAGCAGGCAAATTATAATTTGGAAATAATACTTAACACGACAGAAAAGCTTTCATTGATTGAAAATCAGAATTGAAAAAGCATTAAGTATTGTTTTTATGAACGGTGCTTCTGAAGGCATTATTACGCGAGAAGCAGACGATGCTTCTGACGTGAGTTTTCGACGGCACTCTCGCAGGCGATCAGCTCAGAGCACGCGGCACCAGCCGATAAAAAAGACCGCTCTCATGGTGTCCACGTGTTATTAAATGACCATTACGCTTTGCGCGTAAGATATGGATAAAGATACATTACGTTTTCACACAAATTTTGCACAAAATACCCCTGAACAACCTTCTGCCAACAGGTTTAATTTGGTTGACACCCGAATTAAATTCATTGGTACTTGGAATAAACTCACTGGCCCCTGGAATAAGTTAGATGGCGTCTTGATTAATATAGATGGCACTTGGATTAAATTGGCTGGCACCTGGATTAAATTAGATGGCGATTGGACTAAATTCAGCGGGAAAACCTGTAGATGGGACGGCGCCCATGGCAACTATATTTTTGCACCCCCCACGACGATGATGATGGCAATTATCAATATTATACTATTAACATTATTAACAGCTGTGGTAGAAGCCCTGCGTGCGGTGTAGCTGGAACAAAGGCCAAGAAAATGCCGAGTGCTCGTGACCGCAAAGTCCCGGCTCGCGTAGTAACTTTAGCAAAAAAAAAAAAAATTACACCATCTTCCCGTGGGGAACCCTGATGAGGATGCGAAGCATCATGGGGGTTCCGTGTGGTTCCATTGTGTTGCCGTTATGTTGAGTGATCTGGTGTTTAGTAGCGCCAGAGGGAATTCCGCGTCCGGGTCCACACCGGTGGCAAAGGCACGCAAGTACTGTTGTGTTACGGTGAGTAGGCGGTGGTTCTCGAGGCGCCGATACTCGTCCATCATGTTCTTGTCGATGTTGTCGTCTCTGTAGTAGAATCGGTAGTCTCCGTCAGCGTTGGTGAGGTAAAGGTTGTTGACGTTGGTGCACCGGCTGAGAGCAACGTACACGCCCTCCTCTTCGCAGCTTTGTCTTCTTCTCCTTCTTCTTCAGCGGTTCCCCTACGGGAAGATGACAACGGTGGTTGAATGCGAAGCCATCTCGGGATGGATTCTTTGGTTGACCAATCCATAGGGGCATCCTGCCGCAATCATCATCAGAGGCGCTGCGGACGGGGCGAGAGCAACGTACACGCCCGCCTCTGCGCAGCTTTGTCTTCTCCTTCTTCTTCTTCAGCGGTTCCCCTACGGGAAGATGGCGACGGTGATTGAACGCGAAGCTATCTCGTGATTGATTCTTTGGCTGGCCAGTCCCTAGGGAAACTTGCCACAATCATCATCAGAGGCGCTGCGGACGGGGCACTGGTGCGGGACACCCCCCGAGCAAGAGATGCTTCGCATATAAAAATTCCAGCGCTGTCGTCAAGCGCTACCATGCATATAATGCTTGGCATGAGGAACACGAGAATATGGATGCATATGACGATGACTACTACAAGCACAGTACAAAGTAACGACGGAACATGTAAAGAAACAATTTCAAACTTGTACAAATGCATGGCGATGAGTCCTTCACTGCTCACGTAAAAAAAAAAAATCCAGCAGCTTTGCTATGGTTCAAGCCTTGCGGGACTTGGTGCAAGCTTCGCCAGTTGAGCTGGCGGAGTTTACAACGCTGAGGATGACTTTGAATGCACTACTCGCCGTGAAAAAGACGCCGACTTCTTCGAAGCCTATGATGACGATTACTAGCACCGCATCTATGCAAATAAAAATGATACTCAAGTTAACTACGTGTCCAGCAATGCTCACCACAACAGCTTCCATTAAAGTCTTGTGCATGAATGCAGGCTTTCCTAAGTTTTTAATATTAATGTAAGTGCAAAAAAGACCATGTTTTTAGAAAGCTAATTCGGAGCAGTTTTTTGATTGATTATTAAATAGCGTTGACGATAGCCATCTCAGAGAGAGGGAGAGAGAAAACGATTTTTAATGAAAATTGGCGATTTTATAGCCGTCTGCGCGCACCTATGCATCGCTGGTGTATCCGTCTTAGTACGTCCATGCATCGTAGCATACACCGAAAGTCCACAAGGTTAGAAAAAAAGTGAAAGAAGAAATTTTCCTTGCCCATCACCTGTTGTCATCTTCCTTGGCACGAAATGGGGGCAGCTCATAAATTACGTACAACCATACAGACTAGAACGACCATGTAGGCATTTAAACGGCTCTTATCGTTTTTCGTTCATTACCGTCAATGACGCCGCAGATGAAGCCGCAGCCATCCGTAGCCTACGAGATGATGATAATGTAGTCGTCCTCCCTGCTGACAAGGAAAATTGTACCGTCGTGCTTGACCGCCAAGCCTACGAAAGCAAAGTTCAAGACCTCTTCGATTGCTCAACGTACGAAAAACTGAAAAATGACCCACATATTCAAAGGGAGCTTAACAAACTCCTGGCCAACATTTTCAAGAAGTACCCCGATTTCCGAAGCCTATATCTGCGACTGATCTGCCGGAATGGCTCAGCGCCTGGTTTTTATGGGCTACCGAAAATTCATAAACCCGATGTGCCCCTCCGGCTTATTGTGGACTTCACAACTTTACCACTTCGAGCCCTGTTCATCTTCCTTCATCAGGTTCTCTCCCCTCTCGTCGGCAAAACGTCCACCCTCGTCAAGAACGCCAGCCACTTCGTCGAACTTGTCTCCGAAGTGCCGATCGACCGTGGCGACAGACTCGTCTCTTTTGACGTTGTGTCGCTTTTCACCAGCGTCCCTGTTTCCCTGGCCGTCGCAACCGCCACATGCGCCCTCGAGAACGACGACAGACTGAGCTCCAGGACCTACCTCAGCGTCGGGGAGATAACGTAACTTCTGCAGTTCTGCCTGCAAAGCACATATTTCTGCTTCAAGCAGGAATATTTCAGGCAAGTAAGTGGAACTGCGATGGGGCAGCTATTTCCGTGACCACAGCCAACCTTGTAATGGAAAAAATTGAAAGGACCGCTCTGGGAAATTTCCCCGAAAAGCCCAAGGTGTTTCTCCGGTACGTGGACGACTGCTTTTGTGTCATCAAAGAAACAACAGCAGACAACTTCCTGTTGCAGCTAAATTCGATTGAACCAGCCATCCAATTCACCATGGAAAAAGAAACGAACAGCACCTTACCATTCCTCGACGTTTTGATAAAAAGACAGCCAGACGGACTAAATTTCACAGTATACAGGAAACCAACCCATACCGGCCGCTACCTGCAATTCGATTCCTGCCACCCAAATTCTTACAAATCATATGTGGTCTCAGCTCTCTTACTTAGAGCCAGAACTATATGCTCAACACAAGAGGACCGGAAGAAAGAAGAAAAAGCCGTAATCGCTGACCTGAAGAAAAATGGATACACGAGCAACTTCATAGGACGCGTCAAACGAAGTCTCCCTCAGCCGGGCTGCAACCAAGGAAATTCCTCTGTACTGACGCCGCCGGTCAACAACCCCTCTTTTGTCTCCACCGTCTGCCACCCCCCCCCCTCCCTCCGCACGCCGACCCACCCGTATTTCTGTCCGCTGTTAAACGAACGAGTGAAACATTATCCCGCATTCTTCGCAAGGAAGGCATTGTTATCTCCGACAAGCCAGTGTCAACTTTTGGACGGCTCATACCTCGACCTAAAGAGGGGCCGCCAAAAGAAAAATCCCGAAGGGTCGTCTACAAAATCTGCTTGCGCACAATGCCCCGCTAGTTATGTTGGGGAGGCCATGAACTTCCCGGCACGCCTCCGCCAACACAAAAACGACGTTCGCAAGTCCGACACTCAGCGCAGTGCATTGGCCGAGCACTGCGAAAAACTTTGACGGCGCGCAGGCGATTGGCACCGAAACAATTACTCACAAAGATTACTGCTTGAGTCCTGGCACATACAAGGGAACCGGCAAGGCCTGAATAGATCCCTTGGAGCCCTTCCCACCATCTACGCCCACGGCCTCCGACGCGCAAGGGCAAGAAACCAGTAAGAAAAAAGAAAAAGAAGAATACACCTATATAACCGCTGCTTCTTGTTTGTACATAGTCATCCCTGATGAAGGAGCCGAGTTGGCTCCGAAACGTTGGGACCGCTTTGAATAAACGCCCTTGGTTTGTGTATTTGCCTCGTAAGTTTAACCCAACCAGACAGAGTTCTGTTGAAGATGTTCACATTACCGTCAATGTATTGCTCAGAAGTATTTAATGCGCACTTCAAATCTGCATACTACACCCCCATTTTTTATCAGGGCTAATAATGCGTTCAAAAACTCCTTACGGCAATCCCTGTTGTCTCCTGCTCGGATAGCATTGCCTCTTGTTAAGAAAAACACGTTTTTTTTGTTTGAAACGCTTCATTGAAATCATTTGGTCACTAATAGCCAAATATTTTAAATTAAGGGCACTTCGTGAAAGCTAGACCAGCATTTTTTTATTTTAGAAAAAGCAAACTGTTTTATTATGTCATGAAACTGTTTTTTTATCTCAGCTTCTTCTGTTTCGACACTCACCAGAGCAAGGTCTTATTTTTTGCCTTCCTCCCAGAGGCAGCTGCCGATCTGTGTCTGCCAATAGGGTATTTTTTGCCAGCGGACATATTATCGCAAATGCAGAATTAAAAGTCTGTTCTGGCTCATTGTGGCCCGCCAATATGAAAGAGTCAACTTTAGCTTGCTGAAGGGCGTCTCACAGCCAGCGACAGAAATTGCTATGGTTATGATTATCTGAATTGTGATGCGAAGTTTGGGAAATACGCTACGACTGAGTTCCATACTGTACGATAAATTTGGGAAGTTCTTCACGTCTTCACACTGGCTGGTCAACCCGACTTGGAAGCAGCAATCGCCAATCTAAAATCTCTTCATCGAGGTCGTGCGCGTCAACGTCGGAACGGTAAAACTCCCCAAAGGTATCGAAACCCAACCGCGCGCTCAGTAGCTGAACGCCTTCGACGTGGAATTCTCGGCGGGTACTTTTTGATGAAACATGACCATAAAGCTTTTGTGAGTGAACAAACCGGGGTCCCTGCAATCCACTGCACGTGCCTCACCTCGCCTTTTACAATACCTGCAAAGGGTTAAATTTTAAGCACCCCTCCCACTGCTGGAACTCAGTGCTGGAACTCACTGTTGGAACCCACTGCTGCAACTCACCCACTCATCGGTTCTCCAAAAGAGAACCGATGAAAACACGTGCATGCAGCACGCCCGCACGCACACTGGATATCATCTGCAGGTTCCTCCATGGACTCCTTGATTCGGGCGCACCGGAGTATTCACACATGGGTGGCGGCGCTGCACGACAGGGAGAGCAGTTTGAATGGTAGCTCGAGCAAAGCGCCTAACTGGTAGACATGTACATTGGCCCTCCTTCGTCGTATGTGTAATTTTTGCGCTTTCCTCGTCTACCATGACTAGCATCAGTTTAAATGAATATCAGTTTAAATTAATTAGCTGCTTGGAAAGGGACATTGTAACAGCAGAATAGCGCTGAGGCAGATAAGGACGAAGAGAGGAGGACACACAAGGGGGGGGGGGGGGCTATGCCGGGGGATGCGGGGGGCGCTAGATCCCCATGTGTGCTAAGTTCACTGAACTTGGGGAGTACCGTCTTCCTGTTCTCTCTGCTGCCGCGTGAATCCGCCATTCAGTGGTCTTGCTCGGTCACGTGGTCGGCGGCGACCACATTCCGTCCAACTGCTCGATGATGCACATCGGATTGCATCATCCGTTTCGGGCATGTTTTTTAAAGACGATAGTCTTTCTTGGGCTACTTAAACCCATAAATTTTGGTCTGTCTGTCTGTCCGTGCGTCTGTCTGTCTGTGACTCGATTCAGCCAACCGGCCAAAGTAAAATTGATATTGCGCAAGGGTCTTATATACTCACAGCCACATGTAAACGTTTAAGCCCGTTTGATATGTTCATACTTGTCAACTTTGTTGAACAAGAACAAGACATTACGCAAATATAAGAGAGGAAATTAGTACACAAGGTATATTTATAGTGTTCCTTTATTAAAAAAATTCATGGATGCTTGGTTTTTCGATAGCAAATGATATTCTACATATACTGCAGAAAACTGCCGCCTCCTGGCGGTGTATGAAAAATCACGCGGCAACAGCAACGAAAGGTTCCACTAGCTAGGTTCCACGTTCTGTTGTTGTTGTTCCTTTTCGAGTGGCACATACCCACGTGAGGGATTGGCCAAGAAACGGGGTGGCTTTTTGGGGCTAAAACGCCCACCTAATGGTCCTATATAATCAGCCTGTAGCAATTGGGGAAACGGTTACCGAATTATATAATAAGTCTAAAGAATGAATCAGTGAATGATGTCATTTTTGGGAGAAAAGGCTAAAAAAATTCCCTCGCACTTGTAAGGTGCGAAGTGTGTAAGTGCGAATGCACGGTTGCATTCGCACTTATGGGAACGCGATTCTCGCCCGGAGCCACGTGCAGGCTGTGAGACTGGTCGACCAACTTGAGCGCGGCGTCGGTCGCGTCCAAGTCGCTCCTCCGCTCGCTGCCGTCGTCGCTCACCACGAACACGCGCGGTCGCTTCGCTCCTTCTCCTCCTTCGTCCGATCTGCCCAGTTCGACTCGCCTCGGCCCGCAGTCGCCCTCCTCGTTGAAGAACATGGTCTTGGACACGGCGTTGAGGGCGATCGCCAGCTGCAGCGGGTCGTCCAAGTCGAAGTCGGCCGGGACGGTTTCGATGTCCCCGTCGTCGACGGCCGCAGCCACCGCCTCTTCTCCTTCTTCGTCGACTCGGTCGTCGTCCCCTTGGTCGAAGGTCTCGAGCTTACCCCAGTCGACGCGCACGCCTACGACGATTCAGGCGGACGATTCAGGCGGACGATTCAGGCTCGCTTAAGAAGTGCATTCGCACTTAAAAGGAAGCGTTTTACATAGTTATCTCAGCTTTGAAATTTCGTGTCAGTACTCCTTTAAGCGGGTGCATTAGCCCTTCTCACGCCCGATTCCTGGTCAATCCCTCACGTGGGTATGTGCCATGAGGAGGCGCCCAACACCCGCAGTCACTGAGCGGAGAGAGGAGGAGGAGAGTAGCGCGCGCCCATCTCTCCCCGTTGCTAGGGAAGACGAGGAGGAAGACGAGGAGCGCGCGCACCCGCAGCTGTTGCTATGCGGACTACGGCGGCGGACGATTCAGGCTCGCTTAAGAAGTGCATTCGCACCTAAAAACCGGTATGAAGGCAAGCACAAGCTCCGGCCCGCTGCGTGGTTATTCTTCTGCCTTTGACATTCGAGGGAGCACGTACACTGAAGGGTGAGCAAACTGGATATCATATAGGAATAGAAACGCAGTAGCGACTTGTGTATTTTGTACTCGAGCCCTGGCATCAAAAACAGCCCATTCTTAGCGATGTAACATTTGCAGGAGGAACGCCGTTTCTGCCGTTCCTTCAAAAAGCTAACGAGTTACCGTTACAGTTCTACCGACCCGTAATGGAACGGTGGCGTTCCTTCGTTCCTCCAAAAAAGAACTAGTTCCAGGAACGCCGTTCCGTACAACACTGGTAAGGAGCTCCTCCTGAACGTGGGGTCCGAGCTGCCCAATGATTTCGTCCACTCGTCGGGGAAAAAAATAGGAGAGAATGGGCCTTCTTCGCACACCCACATTTGGTGCCGTCGCCCTTCTACCGCAGCGGCATGGGCAGGCAGTCGTTTACGCGTACTATCTTTTTACTATATATTTCGGGATAGTTCCAAGAAAACGCAAGCTCTAGCCGTTTTCCGTAACTCCACACCTCCGGTAGCAGCCAATGTATCGTCAACAGGCGAAAGTTCCTAACTGGGGTCAACTACACGGGGAATTAAATATGACAAGGAATAACTCAACCCGTGTATACTTGTCAGTCTTATTAGTATGGTCACCCACGCAGGCATCGCTGGGTAGCAACGGTACTATTTGGTATATGATGGCGTAAACTGCCCCCAAACATGCCTGCTAAGCACCCTTGTTTAAAGGTGCAGCCGTCCCTAAAAAATCTGTCGAAGCTTAGTTTTGCAAGCCGGCCTTCCCACATTGTTGCACAGTGAAGCTAGGCCATCCGGAGAGAGTATGGTTTTATTCTCACTTATCCTCTCCATTGCACCGCCTCTTCCCCAAGTCGTGTATACTGCTCACCCACCGCGCGGCGCGTGTCTCCACCCTGCGTATTTTTATGCGTACAATTATGAAGGGGGGGGGGGGGAGCGTGCACGCGCAGCCGGGCTGGCTTCACGCGCTCACCTGCCCGCTCTGTTGCGGGGAGATTTCAACATGGACGTCTCACGCCCCGTTGCGACCTGTCTGCCGTCCTCCATGGTCAGCAGGTTTGGTTGGTGTACTTCACAAACAGTAAGATGACTACCACGCGGGAGGGAAACGGACAGCGCCTCGTTTGTACCCTGGAGTGAAACTGTAGCCCTTCCAAGATCCTTTCAGTTAATTATCTTCGGAGTGTGCTCAATCGCAACTTCCAAACAAACGCGTTCACTTTCGTGCGCTCCTTGCACTGCGCCCACCGTATCTGGTCATCATGCTTTTCAGATTGGAAGGGCACCGATTGATCTCTCGTTCTCTCTCCGTCCAGTGATACTTTACCCTTGTAACTTGAAAATTGCAGGTGCTACTAACATTCTCAATGTCCATAACGCAGTGCATTTTCACTAGTCGTCTGCGTTCAGCCCAACACGTTAAATTGGATGTCAAACATATTGTTTCGTGGCGACAGGACAAACATGAGATGAACGATGTCACCGGGTGAAGCGATTATTTACACAATTTACATAGCGGCTATTTGATGATGATGATGATGATGATGATGATGATGATGCCCTCAAAGTGTTTAACACGTGTGTCGAAGTGGGGATCGGTCAGGGCTACATTGGTTGTTGAAATATGTGAGGACCTCAAAATACTAATTAATTTCTGGAAAGAGACGGTAAAAGGAAGCTTCTTTATGAATAAAACCAAAATTACCCATTAATTATCATCCTTGAGCAATTAAAATGACTTGAAGCAGATAGAAATTCTGGAATGCAATTATACATATATCCCTTTTTGTATACCCCAAATTTGTTGCGCCAAAAAATAATACAAGTGGAGTCGATAAAGTCAACACAGAACGCTGAGTTAGGTCCTTCAAAAGCAGTTGTCTGGCTGTTGATAAACGGCGTCAGACGATTGATTGATTGGTTCAAACCTTTATTGGAGGGAAGGTTGAGAAAAAAATGTTCCGTTGTTTTAGGGGCCTGGCACCGCGCACATAGTTCCGTATATAATTAGCCTTGGAATCCTACAGCGTAGTTTGGTGGAGGTCACTTCGCAATGGCGAGAACCCTAAACATTCCACCTTAACTTTAAATGTTCTTACTATTCAAATTTATGAGCTCGCACAAACTGCCCCCCCCCCCTCCCCCCCCCCAATATTTTCTTCCTCGTCGTCATCGTCACTGATGCTGGGTCATGACACCATGGGGATTGTCCTGCACGTTCCATGAGATCATTTCGCTGCAAGTATTACAACTGTGCGCAGGGATCCACCGTAGAGCCACACGGTGCCCGGCGACGTAGGCTAGATGAGTGACTTAGCCAACGTCACTGGAGGTATGTGAACGCTGAAGCAGGTCGCACAAAGGAGATTTGTTGCGATGTCTTTGAATTTGTGAAGATAACCCATGGTGTTGCCTGCTG